>NC_090650.1:394416104-395033604 GCF_040937935.1 Hyperolius riggenbachi | reverse complement strand
ATCGAACTTGATGTTAACTAAAAAAATTACAATGTAATATAATCAGTTATTTCTTAATACACCTCTCTGATTTTTTTTTTAATTTTTAACCCGGTGTATAAATATATATATATATATATATATATATATATATATATATATATATATATATATATATATATATATATATATATATATATATACACAGTATATATCAAAGCCAATATAATCTAAAAAAGATATAGAATTTTTTTTTAAATAAAATAAAATAAAAACAAAACAAAACCCAGGCTGATGGGAAAGGCTGATCAGAACTGAACGCTGTGCACAAGCACAGATATTATCAAGAAGTTCATCCATGCTGAAAATGAGGGAGGATGCCAGGGACAGGTCCTCCTGGAGCAGCAGGGACTGTCCCAGCTGGCAGGGATACAGGCGCCCAGCTATGAGATCTGCCTGTGGGCTTTTTGGACAGACCATCAGTGCCAGTGGGTGCTCCTCACAGAAGTTCACCCCAGCTAGCTGACTGTACAATACACCAACACACACACACATAGTATATAGACACACAGCGTGGCAACTCACGTTTGATTTGCCTGGGCTTGCTCTGTTTCCTTCGGGACATGCTGATTGTACTTGGTCCAGGTACCCCAGTGACAGATCAATTGGTGTGTCTCATAGAAGAGGCGATCGATGTCTTGGCGATTGAAAGTCAAATGATGTGATGAGATGATGCACGGCTGGGGAAGGGAAGAGAAGGGGAGAGCAAGTCCTGGGGACTGGAGCAGAGACAAGAGGGACAGGAGGGGAGGGTGGCAGGGATGAGAGAGGAGGGAGAGCAGACAGAGAGAGAGAGGGGGGACAGAGAGGTGGGAGGGAGGGAGAGTGGGGGTCCCTCTCCTACAGTCCTGGGGACAGTGATGCTGTGGCTGCCTCAGCTTGTGCCCAGCCAGTGCTTCACATCCACTCTCCCTGACTGATTGCTGAATGGGGAGGAAAAAGCAGAGGAGGAGCAAAAAGCCACTTTTCCAGTAGGAGGGGAAGCAGATAAGACACAAGCAGGGAAGGGAAAAGCCCTTTTCTAACTGTCACAAAAAGAATGTGTCAAGACGGCAGCCTGGAAGCAGCCCTGCATGTGGCTGAGCAGCACGTTGTGCAGCTGATTGTAAACTTCTCGGGCATCAGCACGTTCTGCTTCCTCCTCCTCCCATCACCTGCCTGCTGCTGCCTCTGCTGATGATTCTTCCAGCGCTGGAATGTGAAAAGTTTCTGCAATTTTCCCATTACAGAACATTGCAGGCCATTTCCTCCTGCTGCTGCTCTCTGACACAGATCTTATCTGCCGCTCTCTCAGGCTGGAGCTTCATCCAGAGAGAGGAGGCTTGTTGTGTTCAGCCCACCTGCAAGAGTTAAAGGACAACTGAAGTGAGGGGGGCATGGAGGCTGCCATATGTATTTCCTGTTAAACAATACCAGTTGCCTGGCTGTGCTGATGATCTGTATTTGGCTGCAGTAGAGTCTGAAGTACGCCAGAAACAAGCATGCAGCTAATCTTGTCAGATCTGACAATAATGTCAGAAACATCTGATCTGCTGCATGCTTGTTCAGGGTCTATGGCTAAAAGTATTAGAGGCAGAGGATCGGCAGGGCAGCCAGGTAACTGGTATTGCTTAAAAGGAAATAAATATGGCAGCATCAATATACTTTTAGCTCGGACAACTGAAGAGAGAGGTATATGGAAGCTGTCATATTTTATTCCCTTTAAGCAATACCAATTGCCTGGCTAGCCTGCTGGTCCTCTGCCTCTAATACTTTTAGCCATAGCCCCTGAACAGGCATGCAGCAGATCAGATGTTTCTGACATTATTGTCAGATCTGACAAGATTAGCTGCATGCTTGTTTCTGTTGTGATTCAGACACTACTGCAGCCAAATAGATCAGCAGGGCTGCCAGGCAACTTTGTATTGCTTAAAAAGGAAATAAATATGGCAGCTTCCATATCCCTCTCTCTTAAGGTGTTCTTTAAGGTGGCCACTGAGGGCTCGTTCACACCTAGGCCGTTTTGCGTTTTTTTTTGGGGGGGGGGGGGGGTGCCGGTGATTTTAAAAAAACGCCCTATAAA
This sequence comes from Hyperolius riggenbachi, assembly GCF_040937935.1. Taxonomy (NCBI): domain Eukaryota; kingdom Metazoa; phylum Chordata; class Amphibia; order Anura; family Hyperoliidae; genus Hyperolius; species Hyperolius riggenbachi. Next base: position 395,031,503 of record NC_090650.1, on the reverse strand, counting down.
TCACTAGGGCAATGAATCCTTATCAGGAAGTAAAAAAACAAATCGCTCTGCAAAAGTGCTTTGAAAAGCGCTGTACACAAAATCATAGCTTAGATAAGCGCTGGGAGAGGGGAAAAAACATGAACAAAATTGCAAAACGCTGGTGTTTGCGATTTCGATTTTAGATGTGAACAAAGCCTAAAGGACCACGATAGCGAAAAAAGCAGGCAGTTAAAATCTGATAGAACCGACAGATTTTGGACTAGTCCATCTCCTTATGAGGGATTGTCAGACTGGAAGCACACTAGGCAGTGCAGAAAACCATGTTTTTTTGCACTGCACATTTTTTTTTTTCGTATGTGATTGCATTTTGTTTGTGTTTTTAATTAATTTACCTAATCAATGGAGTAAAATCCAGTCTCATATTTAAAAAGAAAAAAAAAACGCATTCCTCTGCGTCTCCATTGAGATACATTATTAAAATTAATTAATAATTGAAAATTATGCAGCAAGTTGTGTGTTTTCAAAAACACATGTAAAAAACATATATACTATGGCATTTCAATGGCAGTTGGTAAGTCTAACTGCCAAAATAGTAAGATATCAGCCAGCCTCCCTACTCACTTACACACTATTTAGGTAATTAGACTAACGTTCAGGGAATACTTTTGAAATAAAAAAAAATCCTGAGAATCCTCCATGAGGAGATGGACTAGTCCAAAACCTGCCAGTTCATCTTCGAAAAATGGATCATTTCCATTAATCTGATCGAATTGGTTGTTGGGGATTCGGCTGTTAATAAACATGACCAATAGTTTTTAATTGATTACCATGGCGGCCTTGGGTAATCAATTAAAATACCTAAGGTGGCCATTAATGGTAAAATCCCAAGGCTGCCATGGTAATCAGTTGAAAACTATCGGTCATGTCCATTAACGGCCGAATCCCCAATAACCAATTACATCAGATTAATGGAACTGATCAATTTTTTTTGGAAATGATCAATCGGCCGTGGGATTGCATCATTAACCTATTTTGGTTTCTGGACGTAGAAACTACGTCCAGAAACCATGCGCGCTGCCGCGCGCTCCCGCGGTCGATCGCGCGCGTGCATGCGCACTCCCGGACGCGGATTCGGTAGCCACGGAATCAATGTATCGGCTATGGTGCCCAATCACTCATTCCTCGCCCCCGCTGAAAAAGCGACAGCTTCTCTCGGAGGCTGTGCTTTTTCTGGCCGTTGCCTCCCCACTGCGTCACTCTAAGCGTGTGTTACGCTTAGAGTGACGTCATGTAAACAAACTCATGGCCGCCATCTTGTGGCCAAAAAGTAAAACTACAACTAAAAGTGAAAAAAATTGAATACAACACACAATTACATTATAAAACTATAGTTTACATCCCACCCTCCCAAAAATACCCACATAAAATGTTTTAATATAAAAAAAAACCATTACAATAAAAAAAAACATGTAAATATTTACCTAAGGGTCTAAACTTTTTAAATATCAATGTAAAGATGAAATATTTCTATATTTTTTTTATTTTAAACTTGTAAATAGTGATAGATGCAAAACGGCAAAAATGCACCTTTATTTCCAAATAAAAGATTGTCGCCATACATTGTGATAGGGACATAATTTTAACGGTGTAATAACCGGGACATATGGGCAAATACAATACGTGAGTTTTAATTATGGAGGCATGTATTATTTTAAAACTATAATGGCTGAAAACTGAGAAATAATGATTTTTTTCAGTTTTTTTCTTATTTTTCCTGGTAAAATGCATTTACAGTAAAGTGGCTCTTAGCAAAATGTACCCCCCAAAGAAAGCCTAATTGGTGGCGGAAAAAACAAGATATAGATCAGTTCATTGTGATAAGTAGTGATAAAGTTACAGGCTAATGAATGGGAGGTGAACATTTCTCAAGTGAAAACGACGGAACGCGAATGGGTTAAAGGACCACTACAGCGAAAAAACTAAGCAGTTAAAATCTGACAGAACCGACAGGTTTTGGACTAGTCCATCTCCTCACTGGGGGTTAAATGCACTATAAATTACCTTTTTTCTATGTCGCTGTCACTTACAGTAGTTAGTAAAAATCCTACAGATCTGAAAGATTTTGGACTAGTCCATCCCCTTATGGAGGATTCTCTGGGTTTTCTTTATTTTCAAAAGCACTTACTGAATGGCAGCAGTTGCTCAGTCCAAGAGCCAAAGTAGTGTGTAAAATAAGTGGGGAGGTTGGCTAGCATCATTGTATAGATGATTTCCATAGAATTTTATAAAGAAGAAAGAAAATGCTGAGAATCCCCCAAGAGGAAATGGAAAAGTCCAAAACCTGATCTGTCAATCTATCTATCTGATTGTTTACTACATCCACTGCAAGCATCAGTGTCATGAGAAAAAGTCATTTATATTTAACACTGTTACTTACTTATAGGAAGCTGCTCCTCTGGCCCCCGGGCCAGTTTGGGATCCTCCATCTTCTTACAGAGTTTAAATATAGACTTTTTTCCTCTAACTTTAACATTGATTTTCTCAAAAACTACAAGGTCTTTTTGATTTTTTTCCCTCTTGTTCCCACTTTTCTCCTTAAAGAGACATTGTAAACTCAAAAAGTTCCCCTGGGGGGTACTCACCTCGGGTGGGGGAAGCCTCTGGATCCTAATGAGGCTTCCCACGCCGTCCTCTGTCCCACGGGGGTCTCGCTGCAGCCCTCCGAACAGCCGCCCGACAGACCCGACTGCTAGTTCAATATTTACCTTTACAGGCTCCAGCGGGGGCGCTGTTGCGGCTTTCAGCTCCGAAGTAGGCAGAAATACCCGATCTCCGTCGGGTCCGTTCTACTGCGCAGGCGCCGCAGACTTGCTCCTGTGCAGTAGAGCAGACCGACGGCGATCGGGTATTTCCGCCTACTTCGGAGCCGCCAGAACGCATGCACAAGAGCCAGGAAGGTAAATATTTACATCGCCGCTGTACGGAGGGCTGCAGCGAGACCTCCGAGGGACGGAGAACAGTGTGGGAAGCCTCATTGGGACCCTGAGGCTTCCCCCTCCCGAGGCGAGTACCCCCCAGGGGAACTTTTTGAGTTTACAGATTTTCTTTAACATACCCTGCAAATGTGGTGTTTCTAGCACATACTGGGGCTTTGCTATTAACCACTAAAGTTGGCGGCCATTAAACTTTAAAAATAAACATTAACTTCTTGCGGACCGCTCCACGCCAATTGGCGTGAACGCGGCAACAATCCCAGGACCACTCCACGCCGATTGGGGTGAAGGCCTTCTATGGGGGTAGCAGGAGAGTGCGCACGCCGCTCGGAGTCTAATAGGACTGTACAGCACTGCAATCTAAGACAGCGCGGTACTGGGGACACCCGTATGACACTGCAGTCCCCCTGTGGGACACAGACGCAATCAGCGGTAATAGGCTGAAGCCTATAACAGCCGATCGCTGTGATAGGCTGACTAAGGGAGGGAGGGAGGGAGGGAGGGAAAAATAATTAGACAAATACACTTCTTCATTAATAAAAAAAAGAAGATAAATAAAAAAAGTTATAAGATAATAATGAGGACAGTCAACATTGCTGATGAAGGGGAAAGTGAAGCATTAATTCATTTGTACACCCGCTGCTGCCCCATGCTTTGTACACACGCTGCTGCTCCATACTCTGTACACACACTGCTGCTCCATACTCTGTACACACACTGCTGCTTCATGCTCTGTACACACACTGCTGCTCCATGCTCTGTACACACACTGCTGCTCCATGCTCTGTACACACGCTGCTACTCCATGCTCTGTACACACACTGCTGCTCCATGCTCTGTACACACGCTGCTGCTCCATGCTCTGTACACACGCTGCTACTCCATGCTCTGTACACACACTGCTGCTCCATGCTCTGTACACACGCTGCTGCTCCATGCTCTGTACACACGCTGCTACTCCATGCTCTGTACACACACTGCTGCTCCATGCTCTGTACACACACTGCTGCTCCCTGCTCTGCTCTGTACATGCTGCTGCTCCATGCTCTGTACACACGCTGCTGCTCCATGCTCTGTACACACACTGCTGCTCCATGCTCTGCTCTGTACACACACTGCTGCTCCATGCTATATACACACACTGCTGCTGCTCCATCCAAAGTCAGCTGTAGCCGGGAAAGAAAGAGGGCAGTTCTGCGAGATGCAGGATGCCTGCAGATATTCTGGTGTCTCAACTTGTGCCTGTACCCAGACACTGCACCGGCCCTGGACTGAGGGGGGATTCTGGGCATATGTAACCCCCCCCCCCTGCATTTGCCTATGAAATAATATAGAATCACATACTAAAGAGTTCAGGCTTATTACAATTTGCATGCAAATTGCAAATGTGCAAAAAAGGAGCTTGCCAGCCACGCATGTAACGAAAAAGTCAGAAGAGAATCTCCCAAAATTTGCAAAATTACATTTGCATTTTTGCATGCTTAAAAAAAGTACATCTTGCAGCAGAAATTTGCATATCACATGCAAATTCCCATTGACTTTCATTAGTGCATGAAAAAAAACAAATACGAATCTTAACAAAACAAACATCTTCATGTGTTCATAAGTGTGAACCCTGCCTGACTTTTGAAATACATTTTACTCATGTACCCATAAGTCAAACCATCAACCATCACATCACCCGGTGATCTGCTTTTGGTACTTTTTTTTTAAGGACCACTATTGCGAAAATTTTAAAATTTTTACCACTTAAAGAGACACTGAAGCGAAAAAAAAAATATGATATTATGATTTGTATGTGTAGTACAGCTAAGAAATAAAACATTAAGATCAGATACATCAGTCTAATTGTCTCCAGTACAGGAAGAGTTAATAAACTCCAGTTGTTATCTCTATGCAAAAAAGCCATTAATCTCTACGACTTTCAAAGTCGTGGAGAAGGCTGTTTTCTGACTTTTATTATCTCAACTGTTAGTTAACTATTTACTTTTTCTCTGCCAGAGGAGAGGTCATTAGTTCACAGACTGCTCTGAAAGAATCATTTTGAATGCTGAGTGTTGTGTAATCTGCACATATTAGAGAATGATGCAATGTTAGAAAAAACACTATATACCTGAAAATAAAAATATGAGAATTTTTTTTTGCTGCTAATCTTCTAGTAATTATTCATAGTACACAACCAATTCATTATATCATATATTTTTTTTCACTTCAGTGTCTCTTTAAGGACCACGGGCTTAAGGTAGTCATCTGGCTATCTATACTGGAGGGGGAGGAGAAGAGGTCATCAGGCTACCTATACTACAGGGAAAGAGGGGGGGGGGGGGGTTATCAGGCTACCTATACTGAAAGGGGGCGGCTGCTGACATTGGCCTTAGGCGGTAAAAAGTACAAATCCGGCCCTGTACAAGACACATGTATGTGGGTAGAGAGGAGAGGAAGATCAAACAAAAGGTTACAGTAGCTCTTCCATTAACCTAGATTAGCTCTATCTGGGAGAGAGAGAGTGAGAAAATGAGTCAGAAATCCTTGCATCTGATCTGTCGATACCAACCAGCCATATTTCTTGCTCCTTTTCAAACTGTGACAATTAAATAACTGAAAGCAGGACAAAGGCTTGAGGGGAACCGTCAGTCAATTCACGTACACTGAGGAATTCAGGTGCAGCGACACACTTCCTGTGAACAGACACAAAGGTCAAAGGTTTTACACATGAATTAGAAAGCTTATAGAGCAGAAAAAAAGGCAGCAGAGACGTGCTTTACCCAACTCTTTATACTTTTACAGGCTTTTATCTTACTAAGCAATTTTTGATTTGGGTTATTTAGGTTATTTTAAATGATAAAATGACACTGTTAAAGTGAAAGTGAACACCGACCAAGTAATAACTGTGTTGAATAATTCCTGCAGTCTTATAAAATGTATTGAAAGCATATGCTACCTTCAGTAGCGTTTTGTGGTGTGTTACAGACACTCATACATGGGTAGCAGTATAACGTAGCAGGACTGTGACATCTCCTGAGGGACCAATTAGCAGGAAGCTTGCGCTTAACGTATCCCAGAAACACTCCTTGCCCTTCTCACTCATTCTTCAGCTCAGATACCCTCTATGCAGGCTTAAAGGATACCTGAAGTGACATGTGGCATGATGAGATAGACATGTGTATGTACAGTGCCTAGCACACAAATTACTATGTTGTGTTCCTTTTTTTCTTTTTCTGCCTGAAAGAGTTAAATATCAGGTATGCAAGTGGCTGACTCAGTCCTGACTTAGACAGGAAGTGACTACAATGTTACCCTCACTTATAAGAAATTCCAACTATAAAACACTTTTCTAGCAGAAAATGGCTTCTGAGAGCAAGAAAGAGGTAAAAAAAGGAAATTTCTTATTAGTGAGGGTCACACTGTAGTCACTTCCTGTCTGAGTCAGGACTGAGTCAGCCACTTACATACCTGATATTTAACTCTTTCAGGCAGAGAAAGAAAAAAGGAACACAGCATAGTTATTTATGTGCTAGGCACTGTACATACACATGTCTATCTCATCATGTCACGTCACCTCGGGTATCCTTTAACGATTAGAGTGGACCTGAACTCTTGCACAGGACAAAATGAAAACATAGAATAATCTACCCTATATGTATTTAGAGAGTTTGGCCTGTCTAATCCTCCCTCATCTGCAACTAATCACAAGTATAATTTGATCTCTCAGCTGTGTCAGCTCAATAATCTCGGCAGTCTCAGCAGCGAAGCTAATTTGTAACGCTATGTCGGCTTCCATGAAAGCAGGAAGTAGACACACTGTAGATTTATTGCACGATTTATATTAGCTGTGTAACTAAGAAATGTTTTCTTTGAAGGTTATTATAGTGTTGCTTATCTTTTAGAGCAGGGAGAAAATTCCAAGTTCAGGTCCATATTAACGCACAATATTCTCTTCTGTGCCCTCTGGTGGCTGCATAGAATCATTTCCCTACAATGATGTCAAAGCCATTCATCTCTGGATGCCTATACAGTCTGATTATTTCCAGATAAAACATTGTACCACTTTTAGACGCTAAATTCTGGAAGGAATCACACTGCTAAGGATGTGAAAAAGGAGAGGTAGTGGAGAGTCAGTCACTTTTTGGACAGTGTAAAGTTATTGCACATAAAAAGGACAATGCGTTTCGCGGGTCTATCCCGTTTCCTCAGGTAAATCAAAAAACAGATGTACCAGATGACTAGGGAAGTCTTTCCTTACAGTATACTACAAGTTTTTATTACATAGTGAATTATCTGCACTCCGGTCTGGGATTCTCACAGTTTCTCAGTATGTGACAAGCACCTCCCTCCCCCTTCAGCCTCACAAACTGCATCACAGACAAGCTGAAACTGAGATCAGAGATGCTGTCTGTGAGAAATAAATGTAGCACACAGAGCCTGCAGGGGGCGTGCATAACTTGTATTCATTACAATAGAGGCAGCCCATTCCTCCCTGGGTTGACAAAGCTTGACAAAGAAAAGAAGATTAGATATAATACAGAGACAGTGCAACTAGAAAAGGCTGCAGTAATCCAGACCACATTAGAACAGGTATAGGAACTTATACGATAGAAGAAATAAGGCTGACAATTTTGTTACAGAGTCTCTTTAAGCTTGTTAAAGTTTGAGTACACTAATGCTTTAAGGTACGTTAGCTGCTTTCTTTACTCTGTAGTGTAATTGTGGTATTAAAATTAATCTCTGTTTCTGGGATTCTCATTCTGAACTTTTTCATACACTTTATGTGTTCCAAGTGCCTAAACTAGATAAAATTGACATGAAATATTTTTTCAGTATTTCCAGCCAATTTTTTTTTATGACGAAGTTCTTGTTTATTTACAGTATATTTAGATTTCACAGCTGCTTGACATCTTCAGCTAAAATGTAGCTGCAGTATCTGGCATTTCATCATGAATGACACAAAAATAAAATACTTGTACATGCCCTTATCATTTCCTGTCTAGACCACTGTAACACTCTCCTTTGTGCCTTCCACTGGGCATGCTGGCACCTGTCCAATCTGTTATATATACAGTATATAAAAAAAATAGCAGCAGCAGCAAGTCTTGTGTACTGCTAGATGAATCCTTCCAGAGCCACTCCTTTCAGCCAACCGTCTAACATATCAGCCACTATACAATTTTCCAAACTTTGTTTGGAGTAGAGGTGAGCTGATTTTGATATTGCAATTAGGATAATAAGCTAAATCATAAAGTAGCATGATTTGAAAATGGAATTTAGAGTGAAACGTACGGCTAGGTTTCCACTGCTGCGATCACCATCCGATTCCCTGACCACAAATTTGTATGCAATTTGGCAGCCTATTGAAGTCAACACAGAGTATCCGAATTCGTGGGTGGGGAAAAAGCTGACGGCATGCAGCATAATCTTGCGTCATTTGTCCGAATCCCACAGCTGTGCATAGCGTGGCTGGAGGGATCTGGCTGCGAGACGCTTCACAGCTGTGTCAGTATCGCGTCCAGTGGTGGGACGAAATTTCACACGTGTGAAATTTCGCATCGAAATTTGCAATTACACATTGCAGTCGTAATGCAAAATTTCAGGTCAAAAAGAAAAAAGAATTTTTCAAAAAAAACTTGTAGTTTTTGAGAAAATCAATTTATTTTAAAAATGCAAAGAAAAATGGTTTTTAAATTTGTAATTTTTCTGAGTTTAAAAACCATTTTTTCTTTGCATTTTTAAAATCGATTTGACTTGTACCCACTATTCTCCTTAACATATGTAGCAATTTTGGTGTGAATGGCATGTATGGCAGGGCAGTTTTAGCATAAATTTCACCCAGGGCGAGGGTGTAAAAATCGCCCCCCCACCACTGTGGAGCCAGGTATAGGTGCCCACAGTATAGGCTAGCTACTTAGGTGCCAACAGTATGGGTTAGATAGCTAGGTGCCGCAGTATAGGTTAGGTAGGTAAGTGACTGCAGTATAGGATAGGTAGGTGCCTGCAGTATAGGTTAGGTAGGTAAGTGACTGCAGTATATGTTATGTAGTTAGGTGACTGCTATCTAGGTTAGATAGGTAAGTGACTGCAGTATAGGTTAGGTAGGTAGGTGCTGCAGTATAGGTTGGATAGGTAAGTGACTGCTGTATAGGTTAGATAGGTAGGTGCTGCAGTATAGGTTAGGTAGGTACCTAAGTGACTGCTGTATAGGTTAGGTAGGTAGGTGCGGCAGTATAGGTTAGGTATGTAGGTGCTGCAGTATAGGTTAGGTAGGTAAGTGACTGCAGTGTAGGTTAGGTAGGTGGGTGCTGCAGTATAGGTTAGGTAGGTAGGTGCTGCAGTATAGGTAAGGTAGGTATGTGACTGCAGTATAGGTTAGGTAGGTAGGTGCTGCAGTATAGGTTAGGTAGGTAGGTGCTGCAGTATAGGTTAGGTAGGTAAGTGAAAGCAGTATAGGTTAGATAGGTAAGTGACTGCAGTATAGGTTAGGTAGGCAAGTGACTGCAGTATAGGTTAGGTAGGTAAGTGACTGCAGTATAGGTTAGGTAGGTGGGTGCTGCAGTATAGGTTAGGTAGGTAGGTGCTGCAGTATAGGTTAGGTAGGTACGTGACTGCAGTATAGGTTAGGTAGCTAGGTGCTGCAGTATAGGTTAGGTAGGTAGGTGCTGCAGTATAGGTTAGGTAGGTAAGTGAATGCAGTATAGGTTAGATAGGTAAGTGACGGCAGTATAGGTTAGGTAAGTAGGTGCTGCAGTATAGGTTAGGTAGGTAAGTGACTGCAGTATAGGTTAGGTAGGTAAGTGACTGCAGTATAGGTTAGGTAGGTAGGTGCTGCAGTATAGGTTAGGTAGGTAGCTGCTGCAGTATAGGTTAGGTAGGTAAGTGACTGCAGTATAGGTTAGGTAGGTAAGTGCTGCAGTATAGGTTAGGTAGGTAGGTGCTGCAGTATATGTTAGGTAGGTAAGTGACTGCAGTATAGGTTAGGTAGGTAGGTTCTGCAGTATAGGTTAGGTAGGTAAGTAAGTGACTGCAGTATAGGTTAGGTAGGTAAGTAAGTGACTGCAGTATAGATTAGGTAGGTAGGTAGGTGCTGCAGTATAGATTAGGTAGGTAGGTAGGTGCTGCAGTATAGATTAGGTAGGTAGGTAGGTGCTGCAGTATAGGTTAGATAGGTAGGTGCCAGTATAGGTTAGGTATGTAAGTGACAGTGGCGGTGGGAGTGGGCATAATAGTAATAACTCACCTACCTTCAGCCGAATAGCCAATCCCACGCAGCTTCAAAGTCCTTCCTTTCCCGGCATCTGTCTCAGTAACAGCGCCCCCTGTGATGATAGCTGCTTGGGTCGGCTTTCCGGCTGAAGAAAGGTGAGTTATTACTATTATGCCCGCTACCACCGCCACTGCGCCCCCTTCCTGCCGCAACAATCCAGCGCCCCGGGCGATTGCACGCACCGCATGCCCATAGAAACGGGGCTGATGTTTGGGGGCTTTGCTATTTACTGCACAAAAGTCGGCACAAAATGACACGAAAATTATGCGAAATTTTATGCGAAATTACAAATGACTATACAAAATCAATTAAAAGTACAAATCGTAATTACGTATAGGTGAAATTGCTAAAATGTATGCGAAAATTTGCATAATCGTAATTAGCTGATTACGACCATCACTAATCGCGTCTCGCAAGACGCATGCCGAGCACAGTGGAAACGTAGCCTTATTGAAAACCAAGTGATGAGATAAACAATTGTATCTATCCTCCTAAAAATGGCTTTTAGATATCACACAGTTTTATGTTATGTTTAAAAACCTAAAAAACTAGATTTATTGTATTGTCTCAGCTGAATGTAACAGTCTGTCTTTGTGTCTCAGAGTGTTCAAATATATGAACTATTGACCTTTTTTATCTATCCTCTCCTGGCAGAGTACTGGGCTTCCTAGAGTAAAGTATTTTATGGCTGTAATTCCAATATCAGTGGTCCGACTCGGTCCTGACTGGAGAAAAGCTGTCAGTTGCATAGAATATTAACTCTTTTAGGAGAAAGAAGAAAAAGCATCACAGTATATTTATCTGTGTGCTTTTCATTGTACATAAACAAGTCTATCTCATCATGTCACAACAGTTGTTCAAAACGGATAAGAAAAGGATAAAATAGTTTAAAAACTTTTAAAAAGAGGGAGGTAGTGGTGGACTTACCTCACACAAGTAGACACACGATCAGTTATTCACTAACAAATATCTTTATTCAAATAGATTCCAGAGTAATAACAACTCGTTTCACTGGTTACGTCCCGCTTCATCAGGCAGTATATGGAGCTTGTAAAGATCCAGACCATGTATGAGCGCCTCCGCCAGAGCTGGAAGGGCCTGGGGGAGGTTTCCCTCTATTAACCACGTAACGACCAGCTAACGCCGATAGGCGGCGCCTGGTTGTTTGTGGTTTTGCATGGAAACTTTCCATGCCAGTTCACGGAGACTGTCTCCGTGAATAGTGTGCGAGCCGCCGATCGCGGCTCGCACGCATAATGTAAACACGCAGGGAAGAAATCCCCGCTGTTTACATCAATACGGCGCTGCTGCGCAGCAGCGCCGTGACGGAGAACGGCGATCCCCGGCCTCTGATTGGCCGGGGATCACCGTCATTTGATAGGCTAAAGCCTATCCTATCCAGCGCAGGACGGATATCCATCCTGCGCAGCTCATAGGGGAAAAGAGAGGGAGGTAAGGGGAGGGTAATATCGCTGCCGAGCCCCCCTCCCCCCGCTCGGCCACACGGAGTGGCGGCGGACAGACCCCCCCAGCAGGCCATCCCCCTAGTGGGGAAAAAAGGGGGGAAGTCTGATCGCCCTGCTGTATTGACGATCTGTGCTGCGGGCCCACGCACCACTGATACTCTGCAGACAGCCCGGTCCTTAAGTGGTTAAGGTACACATTTGGGGCACTTTTTTAAGCTACAGGTATCCTTTAACCCAGTGTTCTCAAACCCTGTTCTCAAGACCCACCAACACTGCATGCTTTGTATGAATCCACAGAGGTAGTTAATCAGCTTTGCTGCAACACTAAATACCTCACTTGTGATTGTGTGTGGTTTCCTACAAAACATGGACTGTTGATGGGCCTTGGGGACAGGGTTGGGGAAATCTGCCTTAACCCATTGGCAGCTTCAAAGGAATTATCTCGTAATGCTGTAAATTCTTGGAATGCTTTAATGTCTCTCTGCTAGCAGAGGATATAGAAACTGTTATTGTCTCACACTGCCCCCTAGTGAAAAGTGGCTATACTGTATTGACACTGCACCCAATAATTATATGCTATAAACATGTTTAAGTAGGGATGTGCATCCTTATAATTGTCTCTCCAGCCTCCATAAATCTCTCACCTCCAGTTCCTTTGTAAAGCTTCAGCTCACAATCCTATGTTGTGTGCATGATGTGTGTGTCTATAGATAGATAGATATCCTCTTTTATACATATAACATTTATCATGACAAATCATTTATTTTAACTTAAGACATGAAATACATTCTAAATCAGGGGTCAGGAACTTTTTTGGCTGAGAGAGCCATAAACACCACATATTTTAAAATGTAATTCTGTGAGAGCCATACAATGGGCTTGATTCACAAAGCGGTGATAACTGAGTTATCACGCCTAAAAGACTTTAGGCGTGATAAGCTGTGCACTGCTGAGTTAGCACCGCTTTTGCTCTTTATCGCGCGCAAAGTCCCGCGCGCAAAGTTTTGCGCGCGCAATCGTGCAATTCCGCGCGCAGCGCCCATAGGGTTTAATGGGCACATCGCGCGAACTGCACCGTGCGCCGGGCGATTGCGCGCGAGTTTCATTTTATCACGCCTAAACTGAGTTTAGGCGTGATAAAGGGCTTCTCACAGGCGTGCTAACACTTTGCACCGCTTTGTGAATCAGGCCCACTATGTTTCAAACTGGCACAGTGCGCATGCGCTGCAGAGGGCTCATGTCCCTGTTGCCATGGTGATGTGTATACAGGTAATCCGCCGGGCAGTGGAAGTGTCAGACACGTCTTTAGCGTCTCTTGGGTTTCAGCAACATCAGCAATTTCCCAGAGAGCTAGACAGGAGAAATACAGACTAACAGCTTGTACAATTAGGTAGCTGACGTGGGGGCTGATTCACTTTGTAGGACGAGATCCCCGCACTTTGGCCCAATACGCTGCCTGTCAAGTGACAGACAGCCTATTTGGCCAATCAAAGTGCGGGGATCTCGTCCTACAAAGTCCCTGGACCTGACAGGGTCCAGAGTGGGGACAATAGGAGCAGCCGTTCGTTTTTTTTTTGGGGGGGGGAGCGCGAGTAAGTTAGTAGTGCATGCTACAGCAGTAGCGTGCCTACTTTGAAAATGTTACGTTGCCACACTAAGTTGTGCTGCTTGAGCAGTGTAACTTAGTGAATCAAGCCCTACTGATTTGTCTGTGAGCCAGATGTAGCCATCAAAAGAGCCACATCTGGCTCTCGAGCCATAGGTTCCCTACCCCTGTTCTAAATGCTTGTTGCAGCAGGTCATCGGTGCCCATGTGAGTCTCCACCAAAGTTCAGGTGCCTCTGGACCTTCTGCAATCCCCTCTATGGTTGGAGCCCAGCATCTTGTAGCAATGTGGTCATGCAATGGTGTGGTTCATGCAGTGGGGAGAGGGGGACTTGCTCTCTTACCTGAAGCCATGCCTCTCTCCTAGACACTGGTATCATGAAGTTCTTTTTCATAATTGGCTTCCTTTTGAAGTGTGTTTCCAGTGGTGAGACCAGGTACTGTGGTCCACACCATTGTGGTGGCCATATGACTTTGCATTTCTACAAAGGTGTGTGCTATACCTTAAGAAAGGAGGAAGTTATCAGGGACCTGAATGTTGGTGGAACAATCCTTATTAAATCCTTTTGTTTTCAGTGCAAAGTAGTCTAATTAACATAATAACCTATAAATAATTCAAACAACAACACGATTTGGCAATTGAAATGGCCACAGCCCCTTTATTGGTTTACCAAATGTATTTCTTTATTCAACAATACGCATAAAAATACATCCAAATTAACCTAAACAACATACCAATCTGCCTGACCACCACGGCCCAGACATTTAACTATAGGAAAAATCCCCCCACACAGGGGGGCATACCACATAAAGAGTGGCTATGACTAAGGGAAAGATGGACGGTGGGTATACTTGCTAGGATCGACTTCCAAAAACCAGTTGTCAGATTCCTTTATATACCCTATAAACAGCCGTTGTTTGATATCATGCAGCCGACAACACTCGAGGTCAGTATGCAAGAAATTCGGAAGGCAGATGAGCAAAACATTTTGGGCAGGTGCCCAGCACCTGACCTCAACTACTGGTTTAATCAGTTTGATGTAAAATATATGCTAGGCCGCCGCCATTTTATAGGCAGCTATTATAATTTTTTTTCTAAGCCACCAACCTTTTCACAGGCTGAACTACACAGACATGCCTGGGCAGAGCCGGATTAAGGCTAAATGGGGCCCTAAGCAAAGTAACTGATTTGGGCTCCCCCATCATGTTGTAATAGAATCAGAAGATGCAGCTGCACAGCAACATGCCGCACACACCGGGGCAGCCGAGCTACTGGTTGCTATGGGCAACAGCCCGCTTTCCTCTGTGGGTGCACAATGCAGGGAATAGCAGCGGCAAAATGCAGAGTGAGAGATGAATGGCTGGGACATTTGCACTCAGGGGCTTGGGTTCCCTTCTGAAGAGGGCGCCAGATATCACAGCAGCAGCACTTTCCCCCTGCATCTCCAGCCTGGCAATAGCAGAAAGCTCTCGACACCGCCAAACCGGAAGCCGTTCCCCAGACAGAATTACATAACCACTCCCACCACCGAACAACCGATTTCCTCCCAAACTAGACAGCCACCATGCAGCCTCCATCCCAGTGAATACGATAGTCCAGCAGTGTTGCCGCTCTGTTACTACTACTATTACTACTTCCTACTTCCTGTCTGATCTGAGAATCAGGAAGTTCAGAGCGAGCGGCTGCACTGTAGGAGAGACAGATGGGTTTCAGATGACGGGATCTCTATCGCTTGGATCATGGATAGGTGAGTGAGCGTTTGCCATCTGCTGCTATCATTCTTGCTGCAGCTGTGGTTCTCTGTGGGAAGGGAGGGAGGAGTGGGCAGCGGCAGAGCGCACAGTAGCAGGAGGGGGACCTAGGAAGAGAGCCTGGCTCTGAAGACAATCAGCAGCGCACGGCATCATTTGACAAGACAAGACAAGACAAATAATATTTATATCGCGCTTTTCTCCTGGCGGACTCAAAGCACCAGAGCTGCAGCCACTAGGACGCGCCCTATAGGCAGTAGCAGTGTTAGAGAGACTTGCCTAAGGTCTCCAACTGAATAGGTGCTGGCTGACTGGACAGGCAGAGCCGAGATTCGAACCCTGGTCTCCTGTGTCAGAGGCAGAGCCCTTAAAGGGTCTCCAAGCAGTGCCTGTGGGTATGCCCTTAAGCATACCCACAATAATTAATTACATCCTCACACCTACCAGCATGATGTTTGTAATTATATCCCCCTGGGTTCCTTATATTTCATTGCATTGTGCTGAATCGAGCTGCCGACTTTGGAGAAAAGTCGTCCTGTGTAATACAATGTAACTATGGAAAGATGCATATCATTTTGAAGGTCTCTTTCTCCTCTTTCCAATGATAGATAAACTGCCTCCCTACACATTTTAGTGTTTGCTATTTTCACGATCGAAATTGCTGCGCCCGCGATTTCGATCGCAAAAATAGTGAAAACTAAAAGGCATAGGGCGGCGGTTTATCTGTCATTGGAAAGAGGAGAAAGAGAGCTTTAAAATGATATGCATCTTTCCATAGTTACTGCACTGCTCAGAGTCCCTTTAACCATGATACCATCCAGCCACCACTGACAGGATGGCGAGGGCTGGTTTATGTGCTGATGGGGCCCCTTTGACTCTGAATGGGGCCCCAAGCGACTGCTTTTGTTGCCTGGTCGGTAATCCGGCCCTGTGCCTGGGTTTCCTCCATTGTTATCTAGGTGACTGCAGCTGCTCCAAAGTTCTGCATGTTGACTAGGAAAGCTGCTATTATGGGTGTGGCCACCTGTTGGCCATGGCACCACAGGTAGGGATGAGCTTTCCAAGGGCAGGGAATGTAAGTACAGTAGTTACTAGTATGTAAGTGGGCTACTTTGTGGCAAGTGACTAGCAGGTTGGAGTCCCTGGGATTGGTCCACCTGTGAAAAAAAGAACAAGGATGCCACCGGTAGCTGTTAGAATATGTTGTTGATGAAGAGGATGAAGTCAAAGAACTAACAAAGTCATTAAACCAAGCAATAGGTTGGTGTTTGTGGTAATCAGATGCGGTCAATAAACAGTCAAAAGGTCAGGGCGGGCAGCAAACAAACAAGGTCACAGAATAAGCTGAGGTCAAGCACTGGAGACCAGTATTAACAGGCTAGGTCACACACTGCCCCAGCGAACCACTCTGAAGCTGCAGAAGTTACAGCGGTGTCTTGCTGCACAAAGAGCCCTCATTTACTGTTTAGAATATGTAGCTGTGTATAATGCTTGTGTTTGAGCATGCGCACTGCAGTCCATGCCAAAGCTCTGCACAAGTGCACAAAACCTCAACAATTCTTCTAGTGGCTGACAAGAAAAGCTAGCATGGGAAGTGTGGCTATTGTTCTCTATTCTTTTTTCTTTTCTGGTTTCCTTTCTCGTCATATAGTTTACAGTAATGTTGCATGTATACTTAAAAAATAATATATATTTTTTTTTTATCAGAGCAGGAACATCCACCAGGCAACCTAGGCAAGTGCCTGGGGCCAAGTGGGTGTCAAGGGACCCACCTGCCACCTTCTCTGACCTCCCTTCAGCTTACTAAAAAGAACCACAGGGGGGACCCAAATGTACTCTCTTGCCTCTGGCTCCTTTAAATATCAATCCATCTCTGATATATATATATATATATATATATATATATATATATACATATATATATATATATACAGTGGCTTGCAAACGTATTCGGCCCCCTTGAAGTTTTCCACATTTTGTCACATTACTGCCACAAACATGAATCAATTTTATTGAAATTCCACGTGAAAGACCAATACAAAGTGGTGTACATGTGAGAAATGGATCGAAAATCATACATGATTCCAAACATTTTTTACAAATAAATAACTGCAAAGTGGGGTGTGCGTAATTATTCGGCCCCCTGAGTCAATACTTTGTAGAACCACCTTTTGGTGCAATTACAGCTGCCAGCCTTTTAGGGTATGTCTCTACCAGCTTTGCACATCTAGAGACTGAAATCCTTGCCCATTCTTCTTTGCAAAACAGCTCCAGCTCAGTCAGATTAGATGGACAGCGTTTGTGAACAGAAGTTTTCAGATCTTGCCACAGATTCTTGATTAGATTTAGATCTGGACTTTGACTGGGCCATTCTAACACGTGGATATTTTTTGTTTTAAACTATTCCATTGTTGCCCTGGCTTTATGTTTAGGGTCATTGTCCTGCTGGAAGGTGAACCTCCACTCCAATCTCAAGTCTTTTGCAGATTCCAAGACGTTTTCTTCCAAGATTGCCTTGTATTTGGCTCCATCCATCTTCCCATCAACTCTGACCAGCTTCCCTGTCCCTGCTGAAGAGATGCACCCCCCGAGCATGATGCTGCCACCACCATATTTGACAGTGGGGATTGTGTGTTCAGAGTGATGTGTGGTGCTAGTTTTCCGCCACACATAGCGTTTTGCATTTTGGCCAAAAAGTTTCATTTTGGTCTCATCTGACCACAGCACTTTCTTTCACATGTTTGCTGTGTCCCCCACATGGCTTGTGGCAAACTGCAAATGGGACTTCTTATGCTTTTCGGTTAACAATGGCTTTCTTCTCGCCACTCTTCCATAAAGGCCAACTTTGTAAAGTAAAGTAACTTCTGGTAAAAAGAAGGGTGGAGGCATTTGTTTTTATATCAGCTCCCTATGGTGCTCCTGCTCCACCACGTCAGTACTTGCCAGGAAATGCTCTCCGGACCTCGAACTCTTAATTGTCAACTGTAGGCCATCATACTCACCAAGAGAGTTTTCCTCCTTCGTCTTAGTGGGGGCATACAATCCGCCCAGCGCTGAAGTCAAACACGCCCTGTGTGACCTCAGTGACACCATCACGCAGTGGGAGACGTCCCACCCCGACTCGCTGTTCATTGTCATGGGCGATTTCAACAAGGCCAATCTTCGCCAAAAGCTGCCACGTTACCATCAGCATATTACCTGCCCCACAAGGAACCTGAACACCCTGGACCACTGCTATAACATCCTGAAAAATGCATACAAGGCAGTCCCACTCGCAGCACTTGGCTCCTCAGACCACTGCCTCATCCACCTGATTCCCACCTACAGAAGACAGCTAGAGGCAGAAAAACCAGTCCTACACTCGACTAAAGCGTGGTCAAGTGAGGCCAAGCTCCGACTTCAGGCCTGCTTCGACTGCACCGACTGGAAGGCCCTGGAGGCGCCAGACCTGGACGAGTGGGCCGATAATGTCGCTTCATACATTGCATTCTGTGAAGACTCATGCATTCCATCCAAGACCTTCAAAGTTTACCCAAACAACTAGCCGTGGTTCTCCAACAAGCTACGGCAACTGAGGAAACGCAAAGAGACAGTGCACAAGTCTGGGAACCTGGAGGATTACAGAGCAGCGAGGAACAACCTCAATAGAGAACTCAGAGCAGCAAAAAGAAAGTACTCCGAGAAGATAAGACACAATCTTAGCTCAAATGACCCACGAGCTGTCTGGAAAGGACTAAAGACGGCTACCAACTATAAGCCTCCCCCTCAACATGCCACACCAACCATCAAGTTAGCAGAAGAGCTCAGTGACTTCTACTGTAGGTTTGAGAAGCAGTCGACTCCGGCAGGGCCCCCTACTCCTCCCGCCCATTCACCTATCACTGAGGCTGAGCCAAGTCCAAGCCGACACCCTCCGGAGGTGTGCGAGGCTGAGGTCCTACGCCATCTAGCCACGTTAAATCCCAGGAAAGCCCCGGGCCCAGATGGCGTCTCCCCGGCATGCCTAAGAACATGTTCGCAGCAGCTAGCCCCTATCCTCACCGCTATCTGTGCCAAGTCCCTACAGGAGGGCAGAGTCCCGAAGGGTTTCAAGAGGTCCACAATCATCTCTGTCCCCAAGAAGCAAGACATCTCCGACATCAATAACTACAGGCCTGTGGCTCTTACTTCCGTCATTATGAAGACCCTGGAAAGGGTGGTTCTGGCTGACCTCAAGCACTCCACGATGCCCCGGCTGGATCCGTTTCAGTTTGCATACAGGCCAAACAGGTCCACTGAGGACGCTATCAATATCTGCCTTGAGCTCATCAATGATCACCTAGACAAACCAGACTCGTATGCCAGAATCCTCCTACTGGACTTCAGCTCGGCGTTTAATACAATCTGCCCCAGCATTCTCCAGAACGACCTGGCGGCACTCGAGGTCCACCCGACACTGCAACGTTGGATCACGGACTTCCTGACCAACAGATCTTAAATTGTTAAGTTGGACAAGATCTCCTCTCAACCAAGGCTAACCAACACAGGTGCCCCACAGGGCTGTGTCCTATCCCCGATGCTGTTCTCCCTCTACACCAATAATTGCAGGTCATCAGCTGACTCGGTTAAGGTCATCAAGTTTGCTGATGATACCACCATCGTAGGCCTCGTAACCAAGGACGATGAGCAGGCCTATCGGCAGCAATTTGACAACATCTGCCTATGGTGCAAGGAAAACAATCCTCAATCCTGATCCTCAACACGGCCAAAACCGTGGAGATAATCATAGACTTCAGGAAGCATCCACCAACACCGCCTCCTATCTTCATCGATGGCACTGAGGTCGTAAGGGTACCCTGCGTCCGCCTCCTCAGAACCCACATCTCCAGCGACCTGTGCTGGCATGCCCACACTGTCACCTTACAGAGGAAGGCACAACAAAGACTTTTCTTCTTATGTCAACTGAGAAAGTTCGGGATGGCCCAGGAGCTTATGTCTATACTGCTACCATAGAATCTGTTATCTGCTCATCCATACTGGTATGGTACGCTTAGAGTTGAGCTGAAATTTTCGTAATTTCGCATTACTATAATTACGCATGCGAAATTTGCGATTACGATGCGAAATTAGCGTAGCGAAATTGCCATTAAAATCGTAATTGAAAATACCGTAAGCGTAATTTTCAACGCGAAATTTCACGCTTCGTTCATGCCGTAATTTCGCATTAAACGCTACCGTAATTTCGCGTTAAACCGTAACGCTCCGTATAATATAAAAAAGCCGCCGACTTTAAGGGTTAATAGCAAAGCCCCCTTAAATGCTAAGAGCCTCAAATTTGGAGAATATATTAAGGAGATCAGGAGGAATAAGAGGAAAATTTTTTTTTTTAAAAAGACCTTATAGTTTTTGAGAAAATCGATGTTAAAGTTTCAAAGGAAAAATGTAAACATTTAAAAACCCGCCGACTTTAACGGTTAATAGCAAAGCCTGCTTAAAGTTTAGGAACACCAAATTCCCAGGGTATATTAAGGGGAACAGTGGGAATAAGAGGAAAAAAATTTTTTTCAAAAAGTTTTTGAGAAAATCGATTTTTAAGTTTCAAGGGCGAAAATGTCTTTTAAATGCGGAAAATGTCAGTTTTTTTTGCACAGGTAACAATAGTGTATTATTTTCATAGATTCCCCCAAGTGGGAAGAGTTTTACTTACTTCGCTCTGAGTGTGGGAAATATTAAAAAAAAACGACGTGGGGTCCCCCCTCCCAGACCTCTTTAACCCCTTGTCCCCCATGCAGGCTGGGATAGCCAGAATGCGGAGCACCGGCCGCGTGGGGCTCCGCACCCTGACTATACCAGCCCGCATGGTCCATGGATTGGGGGGTCTCGGAAGGGGAGGGGCAGCCAAGCTTTCCCCTCCCCCTCCGAGCCCTTGTCCAATCCAAGGACAAGGGGCTCTTCTCCACCTCCGATGGGCGGTGGAGGTGGAGGCCGCGATTTCCTGGGTGGGGGGTTCATGGTGGAATCTTTTAAAAAGGGGTCCCCCAGATGCCCACCCCCCCTCCCAGGAGAAATGAGTATAGAGGTACTTGTACCCCTCACCCATTTCCTTTAAGAGTTAAAAGTAAATAAACACACAAACACTTAGAAAAAGTATTTTAATTGAACAAAAAACATAACCACAAAAAAAGTCCTTTAATATTCTTAATTAACCATTAATACTTACCTGTCCCTTTAAATAAATGATCCCACGCAATATCCTCGGAAATGTTCTATCAGTTACAATGTAACAAAGCTATTACAATGTAACAACTTTGTTACATTGTAACTACGCCGCACCCAACGTCACTCACCGCCGCCTCCGCGTCTGTGCTGCAGGACCCGACAGAGCTCTGAGCTATAGCTCAGAGCTCTCGAAAGCATCTTTGTATTTGGGCTCCAAGGAGCCCCATTGGTCCTTAGCAGACCAATGGGGTTCCTTCTGATTTGAAGGAACCCCATTGGTCTGCTAAGGACCAATGGGGCTCCTTGGAGCCCAAATACAAAGATGCTTTAGAGAGCTCTGAGCTATATAGCTCAGAGCTCTGTCAGGTCCGTGCAGGACGCTAAGTCCCCGCCGGCTCCGCTGCCCTCCCCGCCTCTCCCACATGTCACCCACATGTCACCCACATGTGGGTGACATGTGGGTGACAGATGTGGGCGGGGTGGACAGCGGGAGCTGCGGGAACTTAGCGTCCTGCACGGACGCGTATGCGGCGGCTGAGCGGCGAGTGGCGTCGGGTGCGGCGTAGTTACAATGTAACAAAGTTGTTACATTGTAATAACTTTGTTACATTGTAACTGATAGAACATTTCCGAGGCTATTTCGAGGGATCATTTATTTAAAGGGACAGGTAAGTATTAATGGTTAATTAAGAATATTAAAGGACTTTTTTCGTGGTTATGTTTTTTGTTCAATTAAAATACTTTTTCTAAGTGTTTGTGTGTTTATTTACTTTTAACTCTTAAAGGAAATGGGTAAGGGGTACAAGTACCTCTATACTCATTTCTCCTGGGAGGGGGGGTGGGCATCTGGGGGACCCCTTTTTAAAGGGGACTCCCAGATTCCACCATGAACCTCCCCCCCAGGAAATCGCGGCCTCCACCTCCACCGCCCATCGGAGGTGGAGAAGAGCCCCTTGTCCTTGGATTGGACAAGGGCTCGGAGGGGGAGGGGAAAGCTTGGCTGCCCCTCCCCTTCCGAGACCCCCCAATCCATGGACCATGCGGGCTGGTATAGTCAGGGTGCGGAGCCCCACGCGGCCGGTGCTCCGCATTCTGGCTATCCCAGCCTGCATGGGGGACAAGGGGTTAAAGAGGTCTGGGAGGGGGGACCCCACGTCGTTTTTTTTAAATATTTCCCACACTCAGAACGAAGTAAGTAAAACTCTTCCCACTTGGGGGAATCTATGAAAATAATACACTATTGTTACCTGTGCAAAAAAAACTGACATTTTCTGCATTTAAAAGACATTTTCGCCCTTGAAACTTAAAAATCGATTTTCTCAAAAACTATAAGGTCTTTTTGAAAAAAATTTTTTTCCTCTTATTCCCACTGTTCCCCTTAATATACCCTGGGAATTTGGTGTTCCTAAACTTTAAGCAGGCTTTGCTATTAACCGTTAAAGTCGGCGGGTTTTTAAATGTTTACATTTTTCCTTTGAAACTTTAACATCGATTTTCTCAAAAACTATAAGGTCTTTTTGAAAAAAATTTGTTTCCTCTTATTCCTCCTGATCTCCTTAATATATTCTCCAAATTTGAGGCTCTTAGCATTTAAGGGGGCTTTGCTATTAACCCTTAAAGTCGGCGGCTACCTAACATTGATACATGCGTCAACTTTTCCGCTTCGGGAGCATGACCATACGCATTAATTTCGTATTAACCGGTGCAATGCGAAAATTACGCGAAAAATTACGCTGACGCGAAATTTCGCGAAATCCTTCTTCATTACGATTATGTACTTACGGCCATAAACGTAATTACACTAATTACGCGAAATTTCGCGAAATCGTAATTGCTCCATTACGCTCATCTCTAGGTACGCTGGCTCCTCGTGCAGCGACAGATACAAGCTACAGAGAGTCATCAGGTCAGCAGAGAGAATCATAGGGAAACGCCTCCCCCCGCTTGACTGCCTCTTCTACTCCAGACTGCGTTCCAGGGCTCAAAGAATTGCAAGTGATCCCTCACACCCAGGCCACCGCTACTTTAGACGGCTCCCACTGGGGAAGATACTTCGGGTCATATCCACCAAGACAGCTAGACACAAGAACACTTTCTTTCCCTCGGCTGTCAACCTTCTGAACGCTATTAAATGGCTCCCAACCTAGGCCTGCAGTCAGAACGACTGCTCTGCTAGAACGGAGGCCCCAGCCTCCAGCATCACAGTGTTTAGCCGCCCAGCTCTGCACGGACAATAATGATTTGTTTATGTTTATTATGTCTGTTCTGTCTTAGTCTATAGTTCTTAATCTGTCATAGCAATTTGTCTTCCCTCCTGAGCTGTTTTTACATCTTCTGTGCCAACCCCAATTCCGAGCACGACTTTGGGTCGTGCTTGTCGAATAAAACCTATTCTGATTCTGATTCTGATTCTGATTTGTGCAGTGCACGACGAATAGTTGTCCTATTGACAGATTCCCCCACCTGAGCTGTAGATCTCTGCTGCTCATCCAGAGTCACCATGGGCCTCTTGACTGCATTTCTGATCAGCGCTCTCCTTGTCCGGCTTGTGAGTTTAGGAGGACGGCCTTGTCTTGGTAGGTTTACAGTTGTGCTATACTCCTTCCATTTCTGAATGATCGCTTGAACAGTGCTCTGTGGGATGTTCAAGGCTTTGGAAATCTTTTTGTAGCCTAAGCCTGCTTTAAATTTCTCAATAACTTTATCCCTGACCTGTCTGGTGTGTTCTTTGGACTTCATGGTGTTGTTGCTCCCAATATTCTCTTAGACAACCTCTGAGGCCGTCACAGAGCAGCTGTATTTGTACTGACATTTGTTTACACACAGGTGCACTCTATTTAGTCATTAGCACTCATCAGGCAATGTCTATGGGCAACTGACTGCACTCAGACCAAAGGGGGCTGAATAATTACGCACACTCCACTTTGCAGTTATTGATTTGTAAAAAATGTTTAGAATCATGTATGATTTTCGTTCCACTTCTCATGTGTACACCACTTTGTATTGGTCCTTCACGTGACATTCCAATAAAGTTGATTCATGTTTGTGGCAGTAATGTGACAAAATGTGGAAAACTTCAAGGGGGCTGAATACTTTTGCAAGCTACTGTATATATATATATAAATATCAGAGATGGATTGAGATTTAAAGGGGCCCAAGGCAAGAGAGTACATTTACATACATATATCTTCTGTGTTAAAAAAAAAAAGTGATGATGCATACAAGACATGAGCAGCAAAAGCCTTTTTTTTGTGTATAGAGAAAACAGAGGCACCAATAGAACAAAAAGTCTAAAAATTGCTTGGAAGGCAGCAGTGGACTTCTCTCCTATAAGCAGACACTAGACTGTCAATTTTAAAATGACACAAATTTATTGATATACTCCCCAAAAATAGTTGCAACGCCTTCACAGGTATAACCCGCTTCCTCAGACAATGAACAGGGGTATAAATCTGTGAATCAGAGAGAAAAATGGCTACATCAGATGTATATACTGTATAATATTGCTAATAACATCACAATAAACATCAAACAGAAAAAGTGTGGTAATGGTGTGAACCAGGTAAATAGATAGAATTGGTAGTGCATGATTGTCATAATCATTGCTAATTTTGTGAGAATGCGACGCATTCATCTGTAATAGTGTGTGTGTTAGTGAAGAGGTGCAGAAATGCATTAGAAATGCATTTTGCGTTTTGTATTGATTTAACCACTAGTATCTATTTTCAAGACAACACTTGCCACTTGCCAGTCAGAAAAATGGAAACCGCAAATGCATAAAAAAACGCACAAAAAAGGCACATCAAAATTGCAGTTGCGCTTTGCAGTGGAAAAGGGCCCTTAGTGTGTGACAAAAGGGAGATTGGTATCTAAAAAGTGAATGAAAAAGGCTGATTTAGAAGGGGTAGGTAGTGAGTTGGAAAAGTTGGAAGGGGGGGGGGGGGGGGGGGGCAAAGCAAGTTTTAACAAATAAGCAAATGGTCTGGCAATAATAGGTAGTGATAAGTAATGTAAAGTATAAATAGATTTTCGCTTACCAGTACATGTTCAAAGTCGCACCAGGCACCTCTGTAATCCGGTGCAGTGGAGTGGCGCTTTTTTGTGTAGTCCTTGTTTGCACTGCATCTGTGCAATGGTGTGTTGAGATGCGACGTATCGGCTGTATTGTAACGAAGAACATCACATTTTAATGCAACACCTATGCGCCGTTCACAGTGTGGATCAGTCTAATGGCGTGCAGCATTTCAACGCTCAGCATTCAGTGCGTTACCACAAAACGCGCACCCTAACAGTGACTGTGAAGCATGCGTTTCATTAACTGTACGCTACACTGAATTCACTGTATGTGACTCCTTTTCTATTCCATTGCGTTGCATAACTGCTTATACAGGGAATGCAATGACCACTGTAAACCTAACCTTAAAGAGGAACTCCAGCCTAAACAAACATACTGTCATTAAGTTACATTAGTTATGTTAATTCAAATAGATAGGTAATTGTAAAGGATTGTGGAATGGCCGCCGCGTGCTCTGGTGGCATGGCGGCCGTTTCCGCGTCTGCTCCGGCGGTTTACATGCGGCGACATGTGTCTGATGCTATACAGCCTTCCTGTGCACATAGGCTGCGGAATACACGCGCGCGCGCGGCTAGACAGAAGCTGTATGGGAAGCAGAGAGGGATCAGCTGATCCCGCCAGTCAGCTGATCCAAGGATGGATGCGGATTGGCTGGAAGGGACTGGGCGGCGCTGGCCAGCGCTGCACTATATAACCACTTGTCCCTCAGTCTCACATCGTCTGCCGTTGCAAATGCTTAACGTGTTAGCACACAGACCTCAGTCAGATCCTACAGTGTGGTTGAACCAGGACGGACGGACATTGAGCTAGATTACCTTCTCATGTTATGTTATTCTATGTTATGCTTTAGACCAGTTCCAGGGTGTCGTGACTACGGACCTCACACCCAAGACTAGGATACTGTGTCAGTTCTATGTTATGCTTTAGACCAGTTCCAGGGTGTTGTGACTACGGACCTCACACCCAAGACTAGGATACTGTGTCAGTTCTATGTTATGCTTTAGACCAGTTCCAGGGTGTCGTGACTACGGACCTCACACCCAAGACTAGGATACTGTGTCAGTTCTATGTTATGCTCTAGACTAGTTCCAGGGTGTTGTGACTACGGACCTCACACCCAAGACTAGGATACTGTGTCAGTTCTATGTTATGCTTTAGACCAGTTCCAGGGTGTCGTGACTACGGACCTCACACCCAAGACTAGGATACTGTGTCAGTTCTATGTTATGCTTTAGACCAGTTCCAGGGTGTCGTGACTACGGACCTCACACCCAAGACTAGGATACTGTGTCAGTTCTATGTTATGCTTTAGACCAGTTCCAGGGTGTTGTGACTACGGACCTCACACCCAAGACTAGGATACTGTGTCAGTTCTATGTTATGCTTTAGACTAGTTCCGGGGTGCTGTAACTACGGACCACACACCCAAGACTAGCACTGTATATCTGTACTTCCTTGGTTCGCTACTGGGCTGTAGTGAGATAGGATCTCACAACCAGATAGGGCAAATCTGTTCATATTAGCAGCAGGGCTTCCTGCAACCAGGCCTAGGTCCCTCTCCTAGGGAGCCTTTGGCCTAAGGGAATT
This sequence comes from Hyperolius riggenbachi, assembly GCF_040937935.1. Taxonomy (NCBI): domain Eukaryota; kingdom Metazoa; phylum Chordata; class Amphibia; order Anura; family Hyperoliidae; genus Hyperolius; species Hyperolius riggenbachi. Next base: position 395,004,590 of record NC_090650.1, on the reverse strand, counting down.
CACCCACGTCTAGGGGTGAATTTCCTTCTCCTCACTGCCTCCAGTCTTCCTGGCAGTTCCCTCTCAAAGTGTTACTGTGATACTGTACACTCACGTCTCAGGTGTCCAGAGGTTAGACATACCTGGATTATTAGTGATTCTGCAGATCATTCATAATCCGGTGTATATCTGCATTATTGGTGAGTCTGCAGCCCACCAATAATCAGATTCTCTCTGCGTGTTGACATCGATCGTTACAGTAATATAATCTCTCACCCACACTGTTTTAAAAGAACAGGCAAATGTTTGATTTCATGATGGCAGCCATCTTTTTGGTTGAAAGGAGGTGACAGAGAGCATGAGACACAGTTCCAACTGTCCTGTGTGCTGATGACCCTTCCCAGTTGCTAGGCAACGTGAATAACAACATAGGAAATCCCATCATGCTTTACACAGCATCAGGGAAAAACCGCCCGGCAGTTTTCTTTAATGGGTGGAGCTTAGCTAAAAATGCAGCTAAAAATGATGCTTTGGTAAGAAAAACAAAGTTCTGATGCTGTGAAACTGTTAAAGAAACACCAAGCCTTTTCAGTTCTGCCGAGTAGATTGTTAGTCCGGAGGTTCATTTTAAGAAACATGCATACTTACAGGACACCTGAACTGAGAGGAATACGGAGGCAGCCATTTTTATTTTCTTTTAAACAAAAACCAGTAGCCTGGCATCCTGCTGATCCTCTGCCTCTAATACTTTTTAGCCATAGACCCTGATCCAAGCAGGGGTGTAACAATCTACCCTGCAAGGGATGCAGCCGCAAGGGAGCCCTTAGGGGGAGGAGCCTGAGGGGGGCTCCACGTACACGTACAAAATTTCAGACTTACAAAGCAGGAATGCAACAGAATGAGAAAGTCAAGTCGCATGTTATCCGCATGTTGCCTCACATGCAATGAAGCAAACAGTTAACGAAAAGTGTCTACTTAAAAAGAAACCGTGACCAAGAATTGAACTTCATCCCAATCAGCAGCTGATCCCCCTTTTTACATGAGAAATCTATTCCTTTTCACAAACGGATCATCAGGGGGCTCTGTATGGCTGATATTGTGGTGAAACCCCTCCCACAGGAAACTGTGAGGACCATCGTCCTGGCACTTTCCTGTCAGTGAACCTTATTGCATCGTGGGAAATAGCTGAAGCGGAAATACAGCAAAAAAAAATAATATATATATATTTTAGGGAAAAAAAACGCATGGAAAATGCATTAAAACGCTATGCATCTGTGTCACCATAGACATTCATTATGTGCGTTTTGGCAGTGTTTCTGCATAATATACAACAAAACCAGCATTCTAAAAACACATACTGTAAAACGCTAGTCTCTGCGTTTTTTTTTCTGCTTCCCATTTACTAACATTGCTGCATAAAATGCAGCGTTTTACGCAACCCTAGCGTTTCTGCTATGTGTGCACCCAGCCTGAAACTTTTTGCTCCCACATATTTATTCTTTCCTTCAAAGTGTCTTTTGTGTTCAATAATACATATTTGCCGGCGGTTGCGTAGAATGGCTGTTTGTCTGCCAATGCATTGTACCCGGGTAAAGTGTAGTCACCTCAATCTACAAACACTGAGCCGAATGCCACTGATAACTGACGTGATTGAAGTCTCTGGACTAAAATATTGTTTTTGCCATTGTTTTGCACAGATGGCAATGGTAATTAATATTGTGCTTTCAGCATTTGTGGGATTCCAGATGACAGAATTTGCAGATTATGTAATAAATAGCTAAGTTATGGGACATAAAAATGCTTTATGGCGAGATGGACATTCATCAAATCGAGGCTCCTGTTTGGCGAAGGCACTTCCAGTCCTTAAATACTACGGCAAGTTCTGCTCTCACCGTGCACAAATGGCCCATCTGAAGACTCAGCAGAAGTATTTAAAGCGTCATTCCGGGTGCAACGCCTTCGTACCGTGATACATTATAGACGCATTTATCTCATTTCATCAGAGGAAGCTCTGAACGTGGCCACAGAGTTTGTCTTAATTAGCCAGACACGGCATTGAATTCTAATGAGCATGCGGTAACAGCTAGGAAACAATCAAACACATCAGGAATTCTAAATATGGCTATTCTCAGGAGCACCAACAAGTAGAGACACTGACAGTAAAAATAAATAGATTTATTTAACAGATGGTTGGCATACATTGGTTTTGATTTAAAAAAATGTACTCTGACCTTACTTATGATGAACTCACTCAGTTCTCAGTGCTCACTACATATTGGCAAAACGTACTAGCGATGTTTGGGCGTATAAAATGTGTACATCAAAAAAGGCAATATTACCAATATTTCTACTAATGGGCTCTGGATAATGCTTATAGTAGGATATCAGTAATTTTACCAATATTCTATCACTTTACCTAACCTTCCTCTCACACTAGCTCCCTACTACCTACTCCTAACACTAAACTACCTTATCTACATCTAACGCTTAACCCCCCCCCCCCCCCCCTACACACAGACATACACACAGACATACACACACACACACACACACACACACACACCTACAGCTATCACTAGTACTGCCAATGTGGGGTCCTGCTACTGCTACATAATAGTGGGCTGAGCACCTGTGTTGGACTGGGAGCTGGAAAAGCTGAGGAAATCCACTTGCTGGCCAAACAGCAGTAATCAGGTGTTGCTGCTCACAGTGAAGACTTGTTCCAGGTTTCTATAGGGAGTGATAACACAGGGTTACTGCTGTTTGGCCAGCAGGTGGATTTCCTCTGTTTTTCCATCTCCCAGTCCGACACTGCTGAGCACGCCTGCAGCTGCACTTGGATGTGACATGATGTACTTTCTGCTGAATAGGCGGCATGCTATGCGCTTCCGGACATTCTACGCATTTACAGTTGCAGGGAATCACACTTTTCTACATCACATCACATGCGTAATGTGCAATGCGACTTTTGACCATCGTTGCGATCCTGTTTTTACAGAATGTGCAACGCAACGCCCAGTGTGAAACTAGCTTATGGCTGGTTCAGACGGACGCTTGCAGAGCGTTTACCGCAAGCGCTCGGAACGTTGCGGTAAACGCTCCCATTCAAGTGAATTGGAGCGTTTACACCAAGCTTTTGCGCGCGTTTGCACGATCGCGGCGTTCAGGTCCCGATTTTCGCTAGCGTTCGAGCTGCCCCTGGAAGCGACATGTAGCTTCCAGGGGGCGGCCAACCGCGACGACTAATGTCCCCCTAGGGGAATAAAAAACGTGACCGCATCGGAACGCGACGCGAAGGCTACTGAAAGCCTGACCGCTCAGCCGCCGCAACCCCCCCAAACGCGACGCCACGCAGACGTCCTTCTGAACCAGCCCTAGTCTTTAAGTCTTAAGCTTAAGTCTTTTTTTTTATCGAAAATGCTATTTTTGATTTCGAGAACATATGTTCGAAAATACATTGTAATTTCGCAATATGGTCGAAGGTAACACATTTTTCTTTCCAAAGCAAAAATTCTCAAAAAACACATAAAACCATTATTTTTACGACAAAAAAATTTGTGAAAAGCAAAAAATCATTTAAATAATTATTGCAGAAAATCACAAAAATATTTTCAATGGCATTATCGCTCAAAAGTCGAATTTTGAGTGCATAAAATAAAAAATCAATTCTTTGTTTTTATTTGGTAAACAAGTAATAAGGATGCTAACCAGGCAATCCAAAAGTTAATAATCACTCTTACTTTTCTTACCCATAAAACAACATTTCCCAGTTTCCTTGGCTCTTATTTGGTACATCTGCCGCACAAAGGAAGTTGCAGGGCATGCTGGGTTTTTTTTTTTTGCTTATTTACTTTACCCTCAGACTTAAATAATGCAGCCTTATTGGCTGAAGCCTCTTTCCCTCCTGTTTTCCCCTCCCACACTTCTGTTCCTCTCTGATCGGCCAATATTTCTCATGCTGAGACAATGCACTTTTTATTGCAGAGCTGGGTGGGAGTGCCTGAGGAGGGTGGGCAATGCATATACAATAAGTCAGAGGAGTAAGGGAGGAAGTTACATCGGGATTGGCTACAAGACAGACACAGTTAAAAGGGAGAATCCTAAGGATCGTCTCTTCTTTTTACTATAGAAAATCACTAAAATCAAAATGTGGACAGTGCAATACATATGTTATGTAGAGCAAGTATTTATCTACTTATCTATGTGTTATGGTCATATATATATATATATATATATATATATATATATATATATATATATATATATATGTATATATATTATGGCTGACATCTTCTCTTTAACATTATTTCTGAGAAACTTAGTGCGAAATGATTTTTCGCACCGTGTTCTATTCCCAGGAGGCGGGAGGCGGGGAGATGAGTGGGAGGCGGGAACCACAATAGGACATGCTGGAGGTCACCTGTTCTCAAACTAGACTTCCACCTGAGACAATCATACATATTTTTTTGAGTAATGAAAATCTGAATTGTGTACTGGACAGGAGCCATGTAGAGTAGAATTTGTGTAGTTATTATAAACAGCAAGTGCCTTATCTGGACGAATATTTTGTTTGCTGTAACGCTGCTCATGTGAATTGATATGAGGTAAACTACTAAAAATAGGCCTCGCTTTAAATAGCCCAGAACGCTGAAGGAAAGGTATAATAAGAGACAGCAGTGCTGTAAACTTCGGGTGGTTCATACCCTGCTTGTGCCCTGGACAGATCTTATAAAGTCTGCATGTTTCCCTAGAGAAGATGCTAAGGGCCCATTTCCACTATCGCAAATTCGCATGCGTTTTTCGCATGCAAATTCGCATAGCAATACAAGTGAATGGGACTGTTTCCACTTGTCAGGATTCCTTTGCGTTTTTCTGTGCAGAAAAAATTCGCATGGCAGAGCCATCAGAATTCGCATACCGCATACCGCTATACGAATCACATACAATGTATTTAATAGGAACTTCGCATGAGGTTTGGGTATGCGAATTTTCATGCGAATTCGCATAGAAACAATGGAAAAGCACACCAGCACTGCCATGGTTAAATTCGCATACATCGTCATCCATGCGAATTCGCATGAAAATTCCCATAGACCCGCATGCGAAATTCGCATCCACATGCGAATTTTTACCACGGCGATTCGCACCGCACAAGTGGAAATGCAGCCTAAATAGAAATGGTCAGTGAGATTCTAATAGTTCTGCCTTGCATGCCAATGTAATACAAACTGCATGCCATGCGGCTTGCAACTAGGCCTATTTATTTATTCTATTAAGTATTTATATAGCGCCGACATATTACGCAACGCTGTACAGAGTATATATTGTCTTGTCACTAACTGTCCCTCAGAGGGCTCACAATCTAGTCCCTACCATAGTCCTATGTCTATGGGGCACAATTGTCAGGACTAGGGATTCCCACCAATGCTTCAGAGTTCTGTAATTTGTCTAACATTACAGAGTTGCGGTAATGCGGTATTTCAGATCGGATTTGCCATTTCCCACCAAATCGGAATGAGCATCCCTAGACAGGACAGGCGTTTGATTGGCCCACTTCCAAGCTGAATACAATTTGCATTAAAATTAGATGTAAGCCCTCTTAAAGTGAATCCGAGGTGTGAGTGATATGGAGGCTGCCATATTTATTTCCTTTTAAACAATACCAGTTGCCTGGCAGTTCTGTTGATCTTCTGGCATCAGTAGTGTCTGAGGGCTGGGGCACACCTAAAAGCACTAGAGTAATTGCAAACGCTTAGCGTTTTTAGAAGTGATTTTGCTAAGCAATTCTAGGCATGTGCCTAGCGATTTTCTAGTTATGCCTAGCGATTTTTGGAGCTTTTTGGTGTAGCAATTTTTTTATTTGTTGTACAGTAGAGCTGCAAGTGTACGTGTACATATTATTTTGGCGCTACTCAGTTCGGTGCGGGGAGAGCCGAATGACAACTTTCCCCACTGCCGCTAAACTCAGAGGCGGCGTTAAATACTATTCCCCCTCCGAGTTGACGCAACTCGCAGGGAGATGTAATTCGGCGTCTGGGAACCACCAGAGCCCTGAATTACCGCTACGCGTGGCGTGCATCATAGCATTGCTGCTATGACAGCGCCCAGTTTCGGCGCTTGGCTGTCAGAGCCGCATGCCAAAATGAACTGATCCGCAAGTGTACAGCTTTGTAAAAAAAAAAAAAAACTAGGAAAATCGCTCTGTTCTAGCGCTTGTTAGAGCGATTTTGCACTCTACGGCTGAATTGTCTCAGAAATGCTGCAGGACTCGTGTTTGCATTTGTAAGAACATCACATCGCTCTGGTTTGATCCATCCCATTCAAATACTTTAGCCAATCGCTTATTACAACGCTAGCGTTTTGAAAACCACTCAGAAGCGCTCGAGGTGTGCACCAGCCCTAAAACAAGCATGTGGATAATCCAGTCAGACTTGACTCAGAGCACCTGATCTGCATGCTTGTTCAGGGTGTGGCTAAAAGCATTAAAGAGAATCAGGGGGAGAGCCAGGGAACTTGCATTGTTTAAAAGGAAATACATATGGAAGCCTCCATATCAATTGGAATCAATTTAACTCTGTGCAGTTGATTTACAGAACATATCTCATGAGTTAGTTCTCCTTGGGCCTGATCTACAAGGGCAGTCTCTGGCAATTTTACTGGTCCTAACATCAGGGGAGCACCGCCCATTGCTCTGTTAGTTCCACATTTGTTACTGTGCGTGCGTCAATATGCTGTAAATAGAGTAATGGGCGGTGCTCCCCAGGCAGGGGTGTAGCAATAGTCATAGCAGCCATGGGGCCCTGGAGTAGTGGGGCTCAGGTGGTACTTGATGCATTCACTAATAATGTAGGGGCAGGTGCCATTGCACAAGAGGGCCTACCTCTGATTGCCCCATGAAAGTTTCGGTATGGGGCCCCAAAATCTTTAGCTACGGGGGCCTACAAAATGACCAGCCTGCCGTGCATCAGGCCCATTAAGTATCCTATAGCATGAATGGTCGCTCCCGATATGCCCCATTAAATAAATGATTTCTCCTTCTGTAGAAATGACACCTTAGAGGAGATCGAATTAACATGTATAAATACTTCAGAGGGCAATATAAAAGCTTGGTGGATGAGCTTTTTGTCCCTAGACCTTCTCAAAGGACTAGAGGACATGATCTGCGCATGGAGGAAAAACGTTTTAGCCATTTATTTAGGAAAGGGTTCTTTACAGTTAGAGTGATTAAGATGCGGAACACATTTCCACAGAAAGTAGCTATGGCAAATTCTATATGTGCATTTAAAGGGGCTTAGATGCTTTCCTTGCATTGAAAGACATCCATGGCTATAATTGCTAGGTAATGCTCACTGATGTTGATCCAGGGGTTTTATCTGATTGCCTTCTGGACTTGGGAAGGAATTTTTTTCCCTTTTGGGGCTAATTGGACCATGCCTTGTAAGGGTTTTGTAACGATTGTGGAATTCTCTCCGTGATCAGCGCACAAGGCGTGCGCTGACACTGCGGAAATCCTCCACAAGCTTTAATTTGAGGGAACCCAGCAGAAGGTGCAATGCACCTGTAGAGGTAAATTCCTGTCGGCAGGTGGAGCTGTGGAGTGCAGAGGAACAGCTCCTCTGCCCTACCACACACGCCAGACAGGAATTGTACGAAGGGAAGAAACGCAGTCGCAAGAGAAGCGATTGAGAGTGAGCACAGAGACAGATTGTATGTGTGTGCACCAAACTAGTCGACAACCCGCGACGGTGCACACACAACAGCAGATATGAAGTAGGAACGCAATCGCGGGAGAGGCGATTGCCAGAGGTGACACAAGGCTACAGCAAGGCAGAGCACGAGAGTAGCAAAGGCACAGTAAATCATACAATGAGGAGATAAGGAAAATAAAAAACGCTAGCTAAACACGAACACCGCACTCATTCGCAACAGTGCACGCGTTTGTGCATGGTCTCCACGTGATAAGCATAATAGAGACAAGCACGCCTAACTAACCATCGACAGACAAACATGAAACAGAGGACGCGAGCGCTTGCTTAACGGTTACCTTACTGAGCCTCCAGCAAGCGTTCGTAGCAGACAAGACAGACACCCGAAAACTGGAACAAGCGAGAAATAGGATCCACAGCACTAGCGAAAAGAGGCCAGTGCGATCCAGGGAAACAGAGAGATAGAGATCAGACGAATCCACAGCACTAGCGCTAGGCGAGTGCGATCCAGGCCAGACAGATAGAGGAGATAGCTGGTAGCAACCGCTGCTCCAGCTATACTCCAAGAACAAAGATCAGAACGACTTCCTGTCGACCACCGCAGGGACAGGACAATCGCAACATACAAACAAAACAGATATGCAATCCTAACTGCACTAGGGAAACCTGCCTAGTGCAGTCCCAGGAATTACTCTAAGCTAATCTTCAAACAATGAGCAAGGCTGACACTCTCCGGAGTGTTTCACAGGAAGAATCCTATGACCAGCGAAGGTCTGTGATATCACATGGTATATATAGAGCAAGCCTACAAGGGATGTGGCTAGGCAATTTGCATGACAAACGTATGCAAATTCTTCAGCAGCAGCAAGCTGAAAAACTGACAAAAGGTCTCTCTTCCAGAGACCTGCAGAATGCAGACCTGAACAATGGTCAAAAAGCTGCCTGCCTGCACAGGCAGCTGAGCAGATCATTACAGGTTTTTTCGCCTTCCTCTGGATCAACAGGGATATGTGAGGGAGCAGGCTGGTGTTGTACTGTGTTCTCTGGTTGAACTCGATGGACGTAAGTCTTTTTTTCAACCCAAATAACTATATAACTATGTAAAGTGTCATTCTTCTATCAGCTTTGCCATGGTGCTTTCTACCACCGGCACCGAGCACTCACAAGCACCTGGCTTACAGAGAGCAGCTATCAGACGGTAATTTCACAGCCTGTCAGCTGCCGGTATGAAAGAGCCCTTATTGTATTGCCAAGCCCCAGATATTAGCCATTCTACATGGTCAACTGCTGCCACTCTGCTATACAATGATAGAATGTGAGTGCCCAGACTTTCCAGCTTGCACCGAGGAGCTTCTAATTGCCAAAAATATACATCGTCATGATCAACTTTCCCACTATAACTGACCGCTTTGTTATTTTAGCACCTAATCCTATTATAGAGCAGCACGGTGGCGTAGTGGTTAGCACTCTTGCCTTGCATCACTGGGTCCTCAGTTTGAATCCCAGCCAGGTCAACATCTGCAAGGAGTTTGTATGTTCTCCCCGTCTCTGTGTGGGTTTCCTCTGGGCACTTTGGTTTCCTCCCACATCCCAAAAACATACAGATAAGTTAATTGGCTTCCCCCCCTCCCTCCCTAAAATTGGCCCTAGACTACAATACATACACTACACAATAAATATATGATTATGGTAGGGACTAGATTGTTAGCCCCTCTGAGGGACAGTTAGTGACAAGACTATATATACTCTGTACAGCGCAGTGGAAGATGTAAATAATAATAATTATTATATAATTTCTTACGTTTTATTTATTTAAGTATTTATATAGCGCCAACATATTACGCAGCTCTGTACAGAGTTTATTGTCTTGCCACTTATTGTCCCTCTAGTGGGGCTCCCAATCTAGTTCCTACCGAAGTCATATGTCTATGTATTGTGGTCTAAGAAAATTTTAGGTGGAAGCCAATGAACTTATCTGTATTTTTTTGGGATGTGAGAGGAAACCAGAGTGCCCGGAGGAAACCCATGCAGACATGGGGAGGACATACAAACTCCCTGCGGATGTTGATCTGGCTGGGATTTGAACCAGCAATAAGATAACAGAGGTGCCAAAAGGATAAAAGGGACTAAATGAGCTTAAAAACCAATTTGGAAATAGAGGAGGCAGTGGTGGACTTACCTCCTCCAAGCAGAACACACGATTGTAGATTTTCAGTCAAAAAACGTTTTTTTTGTGTACTCCAAAATAAAGTGCAACGCGTTTCGCAGGTTAAACCTGCTTCCTCAGGCAATACAGATAGGAGTAAAAAAGCTAGTAACATCAAAGCTGAGCGCCTCGAACCAGGGGCCCAGCGCTGCAAGGCGAGAGCGCTGACCACTGCACCACCATGCTGGCCTGTAAACAAGCTTCCTTAATTAAAAAAACAGCAACCAAGCCGAAACATTTTCTAGTTTTTGCTAACAGGCTTCCTTGGCTGGTTTCACACTTAAAGGGACACTTAAGTCAAACGAAAAAAATGAGTTTTACTCACCTGGGGCTTCCAATAGCCCCCTGCAGCTGTCCGGTACCCTCGCCGTCTCCCTCCGATCCTCCTGGCCCCGCCGGCAGCCACTTCCTGTTTCGGTGACAGGAGCTGACAGGCTGGGGACGCGAGTAATTCTTCGCGTTCCTGGCCACAATACCGCCATCTATGCTGCTATAGCATATATCATATACCATATTACAGCATAGAGGGTGCTAATGTGTCTGGGAATGCGAAGAATCACTCGCGTCCCCAGCCTGTCAGCTCCTGTCACCGAAACAGGAAGTGGCTGCCGGCGGGGCCAGGAGGATCGGAGGGAGACGGCGAGGGCACCGGACAGCTGCAGGGGGCTATTGGAGGCCCTAGGTGAGTAAAACTCATTTTTTTTGTTTGACTTAAGTGTTCCTTTAAAGTGTGCATTGTGTTGCGATACCCTGCTCCTCACCGCATCACACTACAGCGCAACACAAAAAGCCACAAACGCTGTGGCAGAATACACCGATAGAGTCATATGCATAGCGCAGCCCCCCCCCCCCCCCCCCCGCATGCCCCTCACCCAGAATCGTACATTCTGCTGGGCAGGAAGGAGGTCACTTGGATACCCAGGGGTTTCCCTTCATATTCCTGTCGTTCCGGGCATGTGCGCCACATATGGCCAACCTTTTTAAAAGTTAATCATCCCCCATTGACTTCAATGACTTCCAAGTCATACGGTAACTCGCTGCTGATTTTGCAGCAGCACTGCGCCAATTTGGAAACTACTGGCGCAATGCGACGTGGTAGGTGTGCTAGGCCCCATTGCCTTGCATTGCTGTAGCATTACCCTTCAGTAAACAGGGCAACGCAACGCACACCTACAATGCAAGTGCAAAAAAGGCCGGGGTAACAGATTTCACTTTGTTCTGGAAATATTGTTGGATTTTGTTTTATTTGGTTTTTTCTCTCTACAGATCTATGATGCGCCTGTTCATCTATCCCCACGTAGCTGTGTGTATAGTTTTCTAACTTCCCTATGTGGAAATAATGTAAAAGGCTTGCTCTGTGAATTAGAGGAGCGTTTGCAGGATAAATGGGCGAAAATGAGATGCAAAGGTATAATTTTAAGTAAAATAGCCATTCTTTCATCGCAAAAACATTATGAAAAAAGCCAACATAGGCGATGATAAAAGCCCAGAAATGACATTATGACAACTATTACTGAATGTAAGGATTATAATGCAGGAGCCATGTGCACATTTCCATTAGCTTATGTAAAACGTAACAGAAAACTGAATGAAAGGAAAAAAAAATCAAAGATTACATATGGAGCATAAATGTGAAGGAATATTGTTCATTTGTGACTAGAGATGACTGCATTCTATAGAGTGGAATGAACTTTCCAACTCAAATTCCTTCCCAGGTAGTCAATCATTGATTACATATAGAATGTAGAAAAAAATAATCATAATAATAATCATAAATAATATATAAAGAAAATATCTGCACCGGTTTTATGGAAGTATAGCTTCTCACAGGACTCCCTTACTTCCTCTTTAGTGTAAATAAAACATTTATTGAAAAAGGCGAGGGGAGGATGAAGCATGGTGTTTTGGTGCATGGGCCACTGTCATTTTTGGGCTAAAAAATGATTGTGTTTTGGGCACAATGCTAATTTGGCGGCATGGGTACTTAGATTTGGCATGGACGCTCAGTAAGAGCGTGGGCACTCTACAAGAGCACTGAGAGTGGCGGTGACAAGAAAAATGTAGTAGTTAGTGCTAGATGTCAAGAGTGGAGAGGGGAGAGGTTAGTTTTAGTAGTGTAGAGGATGAGGTAAGTGTTAGGAGTTGAGAGGAGGAGGTTAGTGTTAGTAGTGGAGAGAGAAGGGTAGTGTAGGAGTGGAGAGAGGGGGGGTAAGTGTTAGGAGTAGAGAGGAGGAGATTAGTGTTAGTAGTGGAGAGAGAAGGGTAGTGTAGGAGTGGAGAGAGGGGGGGTAAGTGTTAGGAGTAGAGAGGAGGAGATTAGTGTTAGTAGTGGAGAGAGAAGGGTAGTGTAGGAGTGGAGAGAGGGGGGGTAAGTGTTAGGAGTAGAGAGGAGGAGATTAGTGTTAGTAGTGGAGAGAGAAGGGTAGTGTAGGAGTGGAGAGAGGGGAGGTAAGTGTTAGGAGTGGAAAGGAGGAGGTTAGTATTAGGAGTGGAGGGAGGGGAGGTAAGTGTTAGGAGTGGAGAGGATGAGGCTAGTGTTAGTAGTGAAGAGAGAAGGGTAGTGCAGGAGTGGAGAGAGGGGAGGTAAGTGTTAGGAGTGGAGGAGGAGGTTATTGTTAATAGGGGAGAGAGAAGGGTAGTGTAGGAGTTGGAGAGAGGGGAGGTAAGTGTTAGGAGTGGAGAATAGGAGGCTAGTGTTAGTAGTGGAGAGAGAAGGGTAGTGTAGGAGTGGAGGGAGGGGAGGTAAGTGTTAGGAGTGGAGAGGAGGAGGTTAGTGTTAGTAGTGGAGAGAGAAGGGTAGTGTAGGAGTGGAGAGAGGGGAGATAAGTGTTAGGAGTGGAGAGGAGGAGGTTAGTGTTAGTAGTGGAGAGAGAAGGGCAGTGTAGGAGTGGAGAGAGGGGAGGTAAGTGTTAGGAGTGGAGAGGAGTCGGTTAGTGTTAGTAGTGGAGAGGGGAAGAGTAGTGTTAGGAGTGGAGAGAGGGGATGTTAATGTTAGGAGTGGAGACGGGAGAGGTTAGTGTTAGGAGTAGTGCAAGGGAGGTTAGTGCTAGAAGAGGAGAGGGGAAGAGTAGTGGTAGGAGAGGAGAGGGTGGAAGCTAGTGTTAGAAGAGGAGAGGGGGGAGGCTAGTGTTAGAAGAGGGGAGGTTAGTGTTAGGAGAGGAGAGAGGCGGTTAGTGCTAGGAGTGGGAAGGGGGAGGTTACTGTTAAAAATGGAAAGGGGGTGGTAAGTGTAACGAGACGTGAGGGGGAGGCTAGTGTTAGGAGAGGAGGAGGGGAGGTTAGTGTTAGGAATAGAGAGGGGGGATTAGTGTTAGGAGTGAAGAGTTGGAGAGTAGTGTTAGAAGTGGAGAGAGGGGAGGTTAGTGTTAGGAGTGGAGTGGGGAGATTCTTGTTAGGAATGGAGAGAGGGGAGGTTAGTATGACAATAGGGGATGGAAGTTTCTCAATTTTGTCAAGATTGTCATGATATTGCCGGAATACTAATTATCAGTAATATCCCATGTCAAACTTCTGATGCTCTATATTAATATACACAGACCTGGGGAATGCATAGTGTAAACAATAGGTCCTTAGGTATATCAGTCACTGTTGCAGTAGATAAGGAGAGCCTTAAGAAAAAAAAACATAGAGGCACTGGGAGGCTGGATGGTGCAGTATATTCAGGATATGCAGTGTTCTGATTATTAAAAAATACAGTACTCACAATGGTGGGTTACAAGGAAAGCAACCATCATCTGCGCATGAGGAGGATAACGACCTGCAAGCGGGAACAAGTCACTGCCTGTACAGGTGGCACTCTGCATAATAAAACCTGGGGTCTGGTGGCCCGAGGAGGACACCCCTCAGAGGAGGGTGTGAATGTGAACAACAAACGGTGGAGAGGCGCCCAAGAGTATAAAAATATTTAAACTATAAAAACAAATGAAGATGGCTTACCTCATACAAGAAATCACTTACGATACAGTAAGAGTACTCATTTATTGAGCACAAGGCAACGCGTTTCGTGAGATCCAACTAACTTACTTCATCAGGCCAATCACTGTAACTATAAGTTAAGAAATACAGAGGACACTCATTTGCAACACCCATACATTCTACATTACATATAAATATACAAATACATCATCATAAGAATCGATATGTCTAAAATCTCACCTTCTATGAGGGTGAGTTAAATTCTCCATAACCACATCAAAATCCTGCAAACCGATGTGTGTAGTGGAGATGAAAATTTCATTAATAGTAAACTATACAAGGACTAAAAATATATATAATATTTTAGGGGTTATAATAACTCCATCAAGTTGCATGACCCTGGGAGTACATATAAAAGTCTCTAATATAATTAAATACAACAATTGGATATTCAGTTACATCACATAATAATTTTGACAGTGCTTTTTCACCTACTGTACTGGTTGGTATTTTTTCAATTGTAGAGAAGATGAGAAATGATCTCCTAGAACAAAAAGTGAATTGAATAAAGGCGTGCATGTGAAAAAAAGCCCAATAATTATAGTGTATAACTTTGATAAATTACTTATACACCCGAGACAACCAAGTCTTAAAAAGGGACATTTTAACTTCTAAATACAAAATAAGACTCTGGTATTCCAGTAAAGTCCTCTTTAGGAATAGAACTGTATATACAATGTTTTCAGCAGTGGGCAGTGGTCTGACTGTGCTGTGACTATTTAGCCTCCCAGGCAGTGAGCTCAGCTGCCATGCACTGCACATTGTGACACTGTTCTCTCATTGATCTGTGCACCCACCTACTTACGTGAGCACACACAGTGTGATATTTAATACCACCAGTCACTGTACCTGTTCAAGGTGTGTGTGTGTGTGTGTGTGTGTGTGTGTGTGTGTGTGTGTGTGTGTGTGTGTGTGTGTGTGTGTGTGTGTGTGTGTGTGACAGCTGCACATTTAATACCCATCACTGCATATACCTACCTGTTGTTCAGTGCACCCACCTACCTACGTGAGCGCATGCACTGTGGTATTTAACTGCACCTGTGTGACTGCACATTGTATTAGTCAAGTCAGTGCATACCTTTCTCTTCATCCCCCCCCGATATGGACAAAACAGACAAAACAGGTAGAGGCAGAGGTAGAGGCAGACCCAGAGGAAGGCCACCCAGCAGGTCTGTGTGAGGTCGTGCTGATGTGATTTTGTGCGAAGAAGTAACGTCCCATCAACTAGTGTTGGGCGAACAGTGTTCGCCACTGTTCGGGTTCTGCAGAACATCACCCTGTTCGGGTGATGTTCGAGTTCGGCCGAACACCTGACGGTGCTCGGCCAAACCGTTCGGCCATATGGCCGAACTAAGAGCGCATGGCCGAACGTTCCCCGAACGTTCGGCTAGCGCTGTGATTGGCCGAACGGGTCACGTGGTTCGGACCCGAACGCGCTCTGATTGGCCGAACGGTCACGTGGTTCGGGTAAATAAATACCCGAACCACGTCATATCTCCGCCATTTGTCTGTGGGTTTAGCTTTGGGTAGGCAGGCAGGGTAGTTCGCGCTCCAGCCACGCTAGCCAGGGTCCCCCCTGTCATTGTGTCACTGCTGGGAACAGTAGTACACCGCTTGCTCAGCCACACTATATAGCATTCTGTTTACTGCCACTCTGTGTACCTCGCTCAGCCACACTATATAGCATTCTGTTTACTGCCACTCTGTGTCTGCTGGGAATAGTAGTACACCGCTTGCTCAGCCACACTATATAGCATTCTGTTTACTGCCACTCTGTGTACCTCGCTCAGCCACACTATATAGCATTCTGTTTACTGCCACTCTGTGTCTGCTGGGAATAGTGGTACACCGCTCGCTCAGCCACACTATATAGCATTCTGTTCACTGTTCTGTGTCTGCTTGGAATAGTGGTACACCGCTCGCTCAGCCACACTATATAGCATTCTGTTTACTGTTCTGTGTCTGCTGGGAATAGTGGTACACCGCTCGCTCAGCCACACTATATAGCATTCTGTTTACTGTTCTGTGTCTGCTGGGAATAGTGGTACACCGCTCGCTCAGCCACACTATATAGCATTCTGTGCACTGTTCTGTGTCTGCTGGGAATAGTGGTACACCGCTCGCTCAGCCACACTATATAGCATTCTGTTCACTGTTCTGTGTCTGCTGGGAATAGTGGTACACCGCTCGCTCAGCCACACTATATAGCATTCTGTTTACTGTTCTGTGTCTGCTGGGAATAGTGGTACACCGCTCGCTCATCCACACTATATAGCATTCTGTTCACTGTTCTGTGTCTGCTGGGAATAGTGGTACACCGCCCGCTCAGCCACACTATATAGCATTCTGTTCACTGTTCTGTGTCTGCTGGGAATAGTGGTACACCGCTCGCTCAGCCACACTATATAGCATTCTGTTCACTGTTCTGTGTCTGCTGGGAACAGTAGTACACCGCTCGCTCAGCCAGAGTATATAGCATTGTGTTTACTGCCACTCTGTGTACACCGCTCAGCCAGACTATATACCATTGTTTACTGACACTCTGTGTACACCGCTCAGCCAGACTATATACCATTGTTTACTGACACTCTGTGTACACCGCTCAGCCAGACTATATACCATTGTTTACTGCCACTCTGATTCTGCTGGGAACAGTAGTACACCGCTCGCTCAGCCAGACTATATAGCATTGTGTTTACTGCCACTCTGTGTACACCGCTCAGCCAGACTATATACCATTGTTTACTGACACTCTGTGTACACCGCTCAGCCAGACTATATACCATTGTTTACTGAAACTCTGTGTACACCGCTCAGCCAGACTATATACCATTGTTTACTGCCACTCTGATTCTGCTGGGAACAGTAGTACACCGCTCGCTCAGCCAGACTATATACCATTGTTTACTGACACTCTGTGTACACCGCTCAGCCAGACTATATACCATTGTTTACTGCCACTCTGATTCTGCTGGGAACAGTAGTACACCGCTCGCTCAGCCAGACTATATAGCATTGTGTTTACTGCCACTCTGTGTACACCGCTCAGCCACACTATATAGCATTGCGTACTCTGCCAGTCAGTGTGTATATTGCTGGGATCAGTAATACTCCACTCACCGTCAACCACTATATGAGCTCAACATGAGTTCCCCAGAGACCTCCGCTGTGAGCAGCACTCCCAACAACAGCAACAGCCAACGCCCCACGCAAGCTATAACATCCACCCCAGCAGCCAGTGGTCAGCAGCAGCCCTCCCCGGAGGAGAACGTTGTGTCCATCAGTCCGTCGCCAGAGCGATTAATGAGGGCTGCCATTGAGGAGATGATGGGGCCTGATGTGGAGGAGGAGGTCTGGCTCAGGCCAGCATCCCAAGTTAATGTTGAGGACGATGAGGGGTCTGTGTCTGGGGATGTTGGGGTGGCAGAGGTGGTGGGTGGGTCAGACTCAGGAGAAGAGTTGTATGATGAGGATGATGATCGGGACCATCTGTATGTGCCTCAGAGTCCGACCCCGGAAAACATGTTGTATCGTGTGTTTAGGTACTAAAATCTGCGTTCCCTCCCAGTAGTGTTGGGCGAACAGTGTTTGCCACTGTTCGGGTTCTGCAGAACATCACCCTGTTCGGGGTGACTATATAGCAGACTATATAGCATTGAGTTTAATGCCACTCTGTGTACACGGCTCAGCCACACTATATAGCATTGTGTTTACTTCCACTCTGTGTCTGCTGGGAACAGTAGTACACCGCTCACCCGCCACTGTATAGCATTGTGCTCTGTGTCACTGCTGACAATAGTGGTACACCGCTCACCCACCACTGTATAGCATTTCTGTACTGCCACTGTACTGCTGCCAGTCAGCGTGTACTTTAAGGATAAGTGAAATGAGGAAGAAATCCGTTGAAAGAGGGAGGGGCAAGGGAAGAGGTGTTTCCCCTGACGGTTCACGTACAGGCCACAGGGGAGCACCCAAGAAAACCCACTCAATACTGCCCATGTTGTCCAGGACAACAACCCTCACAGATCCAAAAGAACAGGACCAGATAATTACTTGGATGACCTCTCAAGCGTCCAGCAGTGGGTTAAGCAGCACCAGCACATCACGCACGAGGTCCGAGTCCTCAGCCAGTTAAAGTCTGGGCTTTCTTTGAAGACTGCACTGAGGATGTTACCATGGCGATTTGCAAGGTGTGCAAGACCCGCCTGAGCAGGGGGAAAAGTATTAACAACCTCTCCACCACCAGCATGAGCCGCCACATTCTATCCAAACATCCCACTCTGTGGGCAAACGCGGCAGGACAGGGTACCACCAGCAACACTGCCTCCCTTGGGTTCACCAGACTCACCACCAGACCCGCCTCAGCAGCAGCAGTAGCCCAGCCATTGCGTGGTTCACAACATTCACAAACATCAGACGATGCTGACACTGTCACTTTCCGGACTAGTGCTCTTGAGGTCTCCCAGTGTTCATCAAACACAACAACCAACAGCCCTTCGGTGTGCAGCGCTACGGTTGAGTTGTCTGTCTCTGAGATGTTTGAGCACAAGAGGAAATTGCCAGCAAATGACCCCCGGGCCGTGGCAGTAACAGCCAGCCAGCATAGCCAAGCTTCTGGCCTGCGAAATGCTGCCATATCGAGTGGTGGAGACAAACAGCTTCAAGGGCATGATGTCAGTGGCCATCCCACGTTACGTTGTTCCCAGCCGCTACCACTTTGCGCGCTCTGCAGTGCCTGAGTTGCATGAGCACGTGGTCAGCTAAATAACCCGAAGCTTGAAGAATGCCGTTGCCTGCAAGGTTCACCTCACCACTGACACCTGGACGAGTTCGTTCGGCCAGGGTCGATACATCTCCCTTACCGCGCACTGGGTGAACCTTGTGGAGCCTGGCAGCGATTCCTCACCTGCTACGGCGCGGGTGTTGCCCACGCCGCAAACAGCTGGATAACAACAGCAGCACCTACCTCTCTGACTCCTTCTCCTCCAACGCATCTCAAAGCTGTACCTCATCCGGAAATGCTAACCCAGCACCAGCAGCAGTAGGATCGTGGAAGCAGTGCAGCACAGCTGTTGGCATGCGTCAGCAAGCGTTGCTGAAGCTGATCTGCCTTGGGGATAAGCAGCACACAGGGGAGGAAATTTGGAGGGGAATAAAGGAACAGACGGATTTGTGGCTGGCACCGCTGGACCTGAAACCGGGCATGAAGCTAGACACCTGGCACGAACTGGCAATGTACGCAATAGAGGTGCTGGCTTGCCCGGCAGCCAGCGTTATGTCGGAACGCTGTTTCAGTGCTGCCGGAGGCATCATCACAGATCGGCGTATCCGCCTCTCCACAGAAAATGCAGACCGTCTGACTCAAATTAAAATGAATCAATCCTGGATTGGAAACGACTACGCAACACTCCTGGACCCCAACCAAGTAACCTGACCGATGAACATCTGGGATGGTTTAGCGTTTCCGGTCCCTGTTTATTGAACCTCTCATCTGTATTACATTTATGACTGCATGGCGGCAAAAAGCATTGCTGCTATATCCGCACGCTTTTTGTCCTCATGCAAGGCCTGGGTTGTTGTGTCTCACAAAGCGTGGCCTTCTCCTCCTGCGCCTCCTCCTGTTCCATCACGTGTGCTGCTGCTGCTGCTGCTGCTGCTGGGTTACCGTTGCCGGTCCCTGTTTATGGAACCTCTTATCTTTATTACATTTATGACTACATGGCGGTACAAAGCATGCTATCCGCACGCTTTTTGTCCTCATGCAAGGCCTGGGTTGTTGTGTCTCACAAAGCGTGGCCTTCTCCTCCTGCGCCTCCTCCTGTTCCATCACGTGTGCTGCTGCTGCTGCTGCTGCTGCTGGGTTACCGTTGCCGCGTGGTCCCTGTTTATTGAACCTCTTATCTTTATTACATTTATGACTACATGGCGGTACAAAGCATGCTATCCGCACGCTTTTTGTCCTCATGCAAGGCCTGGGTTGTTGTGTCTCACAAAGCGTGGCCTTCTCCTCCTGCGCCTCCTCCTGTTCCATCACGTGTGCTGCTGCTGCTGCTGCTGCTGGGTTAGCGTTGCCGCGTGGTCCCTGTTTATTGAACCTCTTATCTTTATTACATTTATGACTACATGGCGGTACAAAGCATGCTATCCGCACGCTTTTTGTCCTCATGCAAGGCCTGGGTTGTTGTGTCTCACAAAGCGTGGCCTTCTCCTCCTGCGCCTCCTCCTGTTCCATCACGTGTGCTGCTGCTGGGTTAGCGTTGCCGCGTGGTCCCTGTTTATTGAACCACTTATCTTTATTACATTTATGACTGCATGGTGGTACAAAGCATGCTATCCGCACGCTTCTTGTCCTCATGCAAGGCCTGGGTTGTTGTGTCTCAAAGCGTGGCCTTCTCCTCCTGCGCCACCCTCCTCCTGTTCCATCACGTGTGCTGCTGCTGGGTTAGCATTACCGGTCCCTTTTCCTGGAACCTCTTATATGTATTACATTTATGACTGCATGCCGACAAAAAGCATGTTACCTGTGCAAAGAAAACAGACATTTCCCGCATTTAAAAGACAGTTTTCCCTTTGAAACTTTAAAATCGATTTTCTCAACAACTATAAGCTCTTTTTGCTAAATTTTTTTTTCCTCTTGTACCCACTCCCAAGGTGCACATACCCTGTAAATTTGGGGTATGTAGCATGTAAGGAGGCTTTACAAACCACAAAAGTTCGGGTCCCCATTGACTTCCATTATGTTCGGAGTTCGGGTCGAACACCCGAACATCGCGGCCATGTTCGGCCTGTTCGGCCCGAACCCGAACATCTAGATGTTCGCCCAACACTACCATCAACTCCCAAGATTGTCAGGACGTGGTTGACTATTTAACACAGAACACCTCATCTTCCGCAGCCACCAGCGCTACTACAAGCACCATATCCGCTGCATTTGACACTTCACAGGAGTTATTTGGTGGGGAAATCACTGATGCACAGCCATTATTATTACAACAAGATGAAGGCGCTAGGCACGTTACACCACCTCATATGTCTGAGTTAGGCGACACTATGGACGTAACGTGTGAGGAGGAGGATGATGAAGTACCTGCTGTTGGTTTTGGAGGTGTCTGAGGCAAGCGAAGCTGGGCAGGATGATTATGATGATGATGATGATACGGATGCCACGTGGGATCCTAAGAGACAAGATGACCAAGCGGACAGTTCAGAGGGGGAGTTAGAGAGGAGTAGGAGGAGACGAGTTGCTGAAAGAAGCAGGGGGAGCTCATCCTCAGAAACAGTTGGTGGCAGTGTCCGGCGCCATGTATTGCCACCTATGGACAGCCAGCCAACATGTCTTTCAATGTCAGCTGCTGATGCCACCATAGTGCCATCACCCCGGTGGGGTTTAGCGGTTTGGAAATTTTTTAATTTGTCTGTCTCAGATCAGAGCAATGCCATCTGTTTTCTCTGCCTCCAAATATTGAGCCGTGGAAAGGCCAACACCCTTATAGGGACAACTGCCTTACGAAGGCACATGCAGAAAAGGCACAAACTGCAATGGGAAGAGCAGCAGCATACAAAAGAAAAGCCACCCTCCTTCTCCTCTTCCTCCTTCAGGTGCAGCATCTTCAGCCGCTTTCTCCCTTGTACCTTCACAGTCAACCTCCTCCACTCCGCCACTGACCTTGAGCGGTTCCTACTCCTCTGCCCAAAGCAGCAGTCAGGTGTCCGTGAGGGAAATCTTTGAGCGGAAGAAGCCAATGTCTGCCAGTCACCCCATTGCCCGGCGTCTGACAGCTGGCTTGGCAGAGGCGCTCAGTGTTGATGATACTGGCAGATGCTGTTTACTCCTATCTGTTATTGCCTGATGAAGCGGGTTTGTATCCCGTGAAACGCGTTGCACTTTATTTGGAGTATCCAATAAAATTGTTTTGACTGAAAATCCACAGTCGTGTGTTCTGCTTGGAGGGGGTAAGTCCACCACTGCCTCCTCTATTACCAAGATGGGTTTTTAAGTTCTTTTAGTGTTTTTTATCCTATTGGCGCCTCTGTTATCCTATTATCTACATCAAGTCCACCCTTGGTGGAGGGTTGTACCCTTCCTTCTTCAACTACAGAGAGCGACTTTTTAATCCTGAGTGGGGTCAGGACAATATCCCCACCTGCTTTGACAGTGGTTGCCTACTTGGTAACCCTGGTTTGTGAGTATTAAATTAATATTATTACTCTACCAATTATACCTTACCAGTACATACTACACTATATTGGGCTCTTGGTGTTCTCTCTTTCTCTCATCCTTTGCAGGCTTGGCAGAACTGTTAGCTCGCCAGCTGTTACCATACCAGCTGGTGGACTCTGAGGCCTTCCGTAAATTTGTGGCTATTGGGACACCACAGTGGAAGATACCAGGCCGCAATTATTTCTCTATAAAGGCGATACCCAAACTGTACCGTGAAGTTGAGAGGCAAGTGGTGTCATCTCTAGCACACAGCGTTGGGTCAAGGGTCCACCTGACCACGGATGCCTGGTCTGCCAAGCATGGTCAGGGCAGGTACATTACTTACACAGCCCATTGGGTCAACCTGGTGACCGCTGACAAGCAGGGAGTACGTGGCTGTGCAGCGACCAACTTGTGACACCTCCACGGCTTGCAGGCAGGCAGGCCTTCTGCCACCTCCTCTCCTCCTGCTACATCCTCTTCACTGTCATCATCCTCCTCCTCCTTGGCTGAGTGCCAGTTCAACTCTACTGGTGCTGCGATCTCCTCTCCAGCTACACAGCCCCAGCTCCCCAAGGCCTATGCTGCATGCCAGGTACGACGGTGTTACGCCATCTTAGACATGTCTTGCCTCAAAGTGGAAAGTCACACTGGAGCAACTCTCCTGGCTGCTCTTAACAAACAGGTGGATCAGTGGCTGACCCTGCACCAGCTGGAGATCGGCAATGTGGTGTGTGACAACGGCAGCAATCTCATTTCCGCTTTGAATTTGGGAAAGCTGACACATGTACCCTGCATGGCACATGTGCTGAATCTAGTCATTCAAAGATTTATGTCAAAGCACCCAGGCTTAGAGGATGTCCTGAAGCAGGCCAGGAAGGTGTGTGGGCATTTCAGGTGGTCTTACAAGGCCATGGCACACTTTGCCGATATTCATCGGAGAAACAAGTTGCCGGTGAGACGCCTGATTTGGGATAGCCCGACTCGGTGGAATTTGACCCTCCTTATGTTCTCTCGCCTGCTAGAACAGGAGAAAGCCGTCACTCAGTACCTCTACAACTACAGTAGAAGGATACAGTCTGGGGAGATGGGGATGTTCTGGCCCAACAACTGGACACTCATGTGAAATGCATGCAGGCTCATGCGGACATTTGAGGAGGTGACCAATCTGGTGAGTCGCAATGAAGGCACCATCAGCGACTTGATCCCGTACGCTTACTTCCTGGAGCGTGCCGTGCGTAGAGTGGTGGATCAAGCTGTGGAGGAGCGTGAACAGGAACAGTTACAGGAGAAAGCGTTGTGGGATCAATTCTCATCAGAACCAGATGGTTCCTCAACACCTGCGGCAGCCCAAGGGGGGGAGGAGGAGGAAGAGTCATGTGGGGAGGAGGAGTCAGACTCAGATGATGAGGGAGGTGTTTTTTGGAGGAGGAGGAGGAGGCGGTGGTAGAAGACGCAGGCGTCGCAGGGGGCTTATGCAGCCCAACGTTCTTGTGGTATTGTTCGTGGCTGGGGGGAGGAGGAGGACTTACCTGACGTCACTGAGGAAGAGCAAGAGGAGATGGATAGTATGTCTGCATCCAACTTTGTGCAGATGGCGTCTTTCATGCTGTCCAGCCTGTTGAGGGACCCCCGTATAAAATAACTCAAAGGTAATGAGCTGTATTGGGTGGCCACGCTACTAGACCCTCGGTATAGGCACAAAGTGGCAGAGATGTTTCCAAATCACCAGAAGGCAGAAAGGATGCAGCACTTGCAGGACTATGCTTTACAATGCGTTTAAGGGTGATGTCACAGCACAACGCAATAAAGGTACCACTGCCAGTAATCCTTCTCCCATGTCCATGCAGGCAAGGACAGGACGCTCCAGCGATCTCATGGTGATGTCGGACATGTGGACATTCTTTAGTCCAACCCCTCGCCTTAGCCCTTCCGGATCCACCCTCCACCAACGCCTGGACCAGCAGGTAGCCGACTACCTGGCCTAAGTGTGGATGTAGACACTGTGAGAAGCGATGAACCCTTGGACTACTGGGTGCGCAGGCTTCACCTGTGGCCAGAGCTGTCACAATTTGCCATCCAACTTCTGTCTTGCCCTGCCTCAAGCGTCCTGTCAGAAAGGACCTTCAGCGCAGCTGGGGGCATTGTCACTGAGAAGAGAAGTCGCCTAAGTCACAAAAGTGTTCAGTACCTCACCTTTATCAAAATGAATGATGCATGGATTCCAGAGGGCTACTGCCCGTCCGAAGACTAAGTCAGTCCCCACACACAGCATCTCTGCCTGCACGCCGTGTGAATGCCTGCCCCAAGACTAAGTGGCTCCCCACACAGCATCTTTGCCTGCAGGCCGCTTGACTGCCTTCTCAACCACCACCTACAGGGTCCAGGACACCAGGCGGGTTCCTGAATTTTTAAGGCCGCTATAATAATTTTTCTGGCGCAGGTACATGCCTGCCTAATTTTTCTGGCTGCACCGCAGCTGCAACAACAAAACAAAAGGCATGTACATGTGCCAATTCCCCTTCGTGATCATTACCTTGCCGCGGTGAAGGGGCTTGCGTATCACAATGAAGCAATGACCGACGGCTATATGAGTGTCTCGGGGGGGGAAACACCCAAGATAATAAGGTCGTTGCTTCATTGTGGACAGACCAAATTTGATTAGCTGGACAGTCACT
The DNA here is from genome assembly GCF_040937935.1 of Hyperolius riggenbachi. Taxonomy (NCBI): domain Eukaryota; kingdom Metazoa; phylum Chordata; class Amphibia; order Anura; family Hyperoliidae; genus Hyperolius; species Hyperolius riggenbachi. Next base: position 394,979,846 of record NC_090650.1, on the reverse strand, counting down.
GTTGTTCTATCATTGAGCTACCACAGCCCGGCGACCATATGGGCTTGAAAACCGCTACGGCCTGCACTCTCGCCATGGTGCGCACCAGTCCAGCACGGCCGTCACTACACAAACAGCTGTGTGCGGTGCGTTACACAGTGAGTTTGGTGTGTCAGTGTGAAGCAGTACTCTAATTACACTTCCTGATTGATGTAAACACATGCAAGATGTTTTAAAGCATTTTAGGCCGGCAATTTAGCAATCAATGTGATTTCTGCCCTTAAAATACTGCTTTGCGTCTAATCCAGATTTTTCCCCGGGACTTTTGGTATCTATTCCACTTATCCATGCACAAACTTAGATGTTAGACCCCTTGAAACATCTTTTCCATCACTTTTGTGGCCAGCATAAGTGTTTCTAGTTTTCAAAGTTCGCCTCCCCATTGAAGTCTATTGCGGTCCGCGAACTGAAAATCGGAGGTTCGGGCCATCTGTAATGGGCTTCAGTGGCGGGAGATCAGCGCAATCCGTGATAGTGGCGGGTTGGTGCAGCATGTCGGTGACCCCGCTTTTTTCTTTTTTTAGCCAGAAGTCTCTGGTCCTTAAAGAGAACCCAAGCCAGACACAAAATAAAAAAAGCATAATACCTAATCCAGGAGAGTGGCAAGATCGGATGGATCAGATAGTGTCCATTGCCGCCTCTCCCTGCTAGATTTATCATAAGGCACTGTAGGCACGTGACTACAGGTGCTTGATGACGGAAAGGTGGCTCACTTCCCTCCCTCCCACCTTACCTATGCAAAATCCTGAGAGTAAATGAGAGGTTGCTCACCCGTGTCTCAGTATTCCACTGACCACATCTCCCTTCAGTGAAGGGCACCTCTAGGTATTTAACACTGAGGATAGCTCTGGCTACCTAATACTAAGGGGCACCTGTACCTACCTATGACAGGCAAGGAAAGTATGGGAGAAGTGACAGCTGGGCCAGCTAGCACACTTGCTGAGTGATTCAGTGGGGGTTTGTAGGTTCATGGAGGGCGAAGTATAGGGTGCAGGGACATCTGTGCCTAGGTTCCTGTCAGAGCCGGGACAAGGTCCTCCAGCACCCAAGGCTGAGACACCAAAGTGCGCCCCTCCATCCCTGCCACCCCAGCCTTCACACACTGATTGCTATTACACTAAGAGGTGCCACAGGGCCCACAACCTCCCCAACACCTTAATATCTAGTTATCTGGCTTGCAGTCACTGCCATGTATCCCCTTTTCTTATTTCTTTCTGCTTCAAACACAATTAGGAATGACAGCTGAATGAATTCTGCGCCCCCTCCTACACTGCGCCCTGAGGCTGGAGCCTCTCCAGCCTATGCCTCGGCCCGGCCCTGGTTCCTGTGATATAAATCCGGGCCTGATCCTTTAGTTTCACTTTGGGGGTCACAACATTTGAGAAGCAGCTCTGTGCAGAGATTGGAATGCAGAGGATGGGGTAGAGGATGGAAGCAGGCACAGGAGAGCTAATGAGAGGCTCTTAGAGACAGCGAAGGGGGTGTTATGTAGGAGTACTTCTCCTGTAATACACTTCCCTGCCCCATTACTCTATTGACAATCTCAATGTCGCCAGATGCAGGGGGGGCTAGTGCAGTACAGGAGGGCTGTCAGTGTCTCTGGGGGGACCCAGATGCATGTCCTTTAGATGGGAACATGCTATTTTTTTATATTAAAAACCGCCTCGGGTATACTTTAAGGGGCCAGAAAGTTGTTAAACCACCAGTAAGCAAGAAAATAAGCAAAATAACTTTCATAGTAACCTTTTTACCTATACAATTGAAAAGTGCTGAAAAGTTACTTTAAAAATAGGTTGAATAATTATCTCACAAGAGAAAACTTAGGAGAAAAAGTTAATGGCGTTGGGGCAATCTCTGTTAATCAATAGAGCATTGTGTTAAAGAGGAACTCCAGTGAAAATAATGTAGTAAAAAAAGTGCTTCATTTTTTACCATAATTATGTATAAATGATTTAGTCAGTGTTTGCTCATTGTAAAATCTTTCCTCTCCCAGATTCACATTCTGACATGTATTACATGGTGACATTGTTACTGTGGGCAGGTTATGTAGCTGTTTGTAGCTGTTCTGGCTGTTAGACAGCTCTAAACAGCCATTTCCTGTCTGTGAACATTGTTACATTGTGGCAGTTTGCCAGGAGTACCGCGGTATTCAGAGCCTCTAGTGGGAGTGGTTTCAGCACAAAATCAGTCACACAGCGCCCCCTGATGGTCTGTTTGTGAAAATAATTCTATTTCTCATGTAAAAGGGGGTATCAGCTACTGATTGGGATAAAGTTCAATTCTTGGTTGGAGTTTCTCTTTAAGCCCTGTACAACATCACCTCTAACAAGAAGTGTGCAGCTTCCGAATATGTGCTGCAGAGATAACAGACACTATTTTATTAATCTGAAGAAGTGGGTGAATCTCACAAAATGCGTCAGTTCCTGCCCCCCCCCCCCCCACTGCTGGGCCCCCCAGATGGCCTCCCCCTGACTGCTCTCTGTGTCCCCCGTATTTTCGGTAGTTCAGCTGCCTTGAAATATCTTACCTGTCCCGGCAGCATCTAAAGATGGAGATCGGATGGAGCCGCAGCTGGGACAGGTAAGATACTTCAAAGCTGCTGCACTACCGAACCTGTGCGGGACATGGGGAGCAGCCAGCGGGAGGCCACCTGGGTGGTCTGACAACATGGGGGCCCCGGGATTTTACTTTGATGGGGGGGCAGTCAGGTGGAGGCCACCTGGGGGGCCCGGTGGTGCGGGGGCCTCTGGAGCAGTTGGGGCTCAAGGGCAGCACCAGCCCTGGTATTGTATAATGTATAAATGAATACAATATAAGCAATTTTAATCATTAAGTTGCATTCAGTAAATCTCCTCTTTAATCGTTCTTTAATTAAAGCGGAACTGAACTCAGAACTTTCTCTCTGCTCTACAAGTTAAGCAACAGCATAATAATCTTTAAAGAAAAACATTTGTCACAGCTAATACAAATCCGGCAATAAATATGCAGTGTATCTACTTCCTGCTTTCATGGAAGCAGATGTAGGGTTAACATCCTGTATTTAAAAATTAGCCAAGGCAGCCAGCTGGCACAGCTGAGAGATCAAATGACACTTGTGGCTAGTTACAGATGGCGGGGAAAAAGACAGGCTGAATTCTCTAAACACATACATGGTTAATTTCTCTATGCCAGTGATGGCTAACCTTGGCACTCCAGCTGTGACAAAACTACAAATCCCATCATACCTCTGCCTCCCCGAGTCATGCTTAGAGCTGTCAGAGTATTGCAATGCCTCATGGAACTTGAAGTTCCACCACAGCTGGAGTGCCAAGGTTAGCTGTCACTGCTCTATGCTTTCCTTCTGTCCTGTTCAGTTCAGCCTAGTAAACATATTCTGTAATTGGTGGTGGTCTGGCACATTTAAAGATCAGTGACTGCAGCACTGGATTATTCACTGTGGACACAAAGAGTTCCCATCATGCCTTGCAGGTCGGATTTATCAAGGTGGAAGAGTGCTTTCATTTGATTGCGCGTGACAGCCGGTATTCCCACCTCTTCCCTCTCCTTTAGAGTTAAAATCTATTTTATCATTTGGTATTCATACAGAGCCGCTAGCATTGTGTAAAACATTTATGCAGCTGATCCTTGTTATGGAAGAATATGTTTCAACCCAATTCTCTCATAACTATATTTACAGAGACAATTTCCAGTGAAAATGAGTTCTATGAAATTAGGGGTAATCGCAGACAGGTGTACACAGTACAAAGTCCTCTCCTCCTGCAACCGGCTGCTTCTCACTTCTCGCTAAATTACAGACAGCCTGAAATGCAGAGTTTTTTTCGTCGCAAACCTGGTGGAGAGGAACCTCACAGGTATATGCTCTCCTCATGGATAAGGAGGTAAACTCAACTAACAAACGTATGATTACGGGGCAGAAAGATATACCAGATTCAACACAGAAAGAATGGACTGAAGCTACTGCCACTATGGTCCCTGTGGTGATATATTGGGGAGCTGACAGGGCCGGATTTGTACTTTTTACCGCCCTAGGCCCATTGCCACCAGCCGCCCCCCCCCCCCAACCATATCAATACACAAATGCAAAACACAATAACCCCCCTCTTATATCCCACCATTTAGCAGTGGGTCCCTCTCTGATCGAATAGGTTTCTTTATTGTGCAAGCGTGGCTGAGGACAAGTATGTCCACACTGGGTATGCGTAAGTGAGTTTGGTGCATGCCCAGTAGAACTAAGGCACGTAGCTGTTTTCCTCCATGCATTTCATTTTGCTGGGCATGTGCGGACCTTATTTGCACATGCCCAGTACAGATACGGTCTCGCTTGTGTACTGAAGATACCTATTCGTCCAGAGAGGGATACAGCACTAGAATAGTGGGGTATAGGGAGGTATGGCTCTAGAGAATGTCCAGAGGCTCCCCACTACTAAGGGGTATCTGCCAGGGTAGGGTAAGAATAAATGGTCTAGCCAGGGTCAGTGTCTCCATAGGGGCAAACTGCAAACAGCCCCCAGCATGCCCCCCTCTATAGAGACACTTTAGCTTCCAGCATGCCCCCTCCTCTATAGAAGTACCACAACTCCCAGCATGCCCCTACCCCTCCATAAAGGCATTACCGTTCTCATCATAGGCCCCCCGTCCACATAGGCACTACAGCTCCCAGCATGCTCCTCCCCTTCCAGAGGCACCACAGTTCCTAGCATGCCCCTCCGTCTCCTTATAGTATCGTGTTGTCCCCCAGGGCCCCGGAGCTGGCTGCCAGACCTCCTACAATGTGAATTGAGACCAGGGGGTTACGCCAGTCAGCTCTAGGGGACATGCCAATACTACATGGAGGAGGAGCATGCTTGGAACTGCAGTACCTCTATTGGGGGGGGGGGAGCACAGTGGTGCCTCTATGGAGTGAAGGGTGAAGCATGATGGGAGGAGTGGTACCTCTTTGGAGAGGAGGAGCATGCTGGGTGCAAGGGTACCTCTACAAGGGGGGGGGGTGGACATGCTGGTAGCAGTGGTGCCGCTATGGAGTGGGGGGCATGCTGGAACCACTGGTGCCTGTATGATGTGGGGAGGGGGCATGCTGGGAGCAGTGGTGCCTCTATGGAGTGGGGGTGGGTATGCTGGAACCACTGGTGCCTCTATGGAGTGGGGGCATGCTGGGAGTAGTGGTGCTTCTATGGAGTGGGGGTGGGCATGCTGGGAGGACTGGTGCCTCTGTGGAGTGGGGGGACATACTGGGAGCAGTGGTGCCTCTGTGGAGTGGGGGGACATGCTGGGAGCAATGGTGCCTCTGTGGAGTGGGGGGACATGCTGGGAGCAGTGGTGCCTCTGTGTAGTGGGGGGACATGCTGGGAGCAGTGGTGCCTCTGTGGAGTGGGGGTGGGTATGCTGGGAGCACTGGTGCCTCTGGAGTGGAGAGGGGGGCATGCTGGGAGCAATGGTGCCTCTATGGAGTAGGGGTGGGCATGCTGGGAGGACTGGTGCCTCTGTGGAGTGGGGAGGGGGGCATGCTGGGAGCAGTGGTGCCTCTGTGGAGTGGGGGTGGGCATGCTGGGAGGACTGGTGCCTCTGTGGAGTGGGGGGACATGCTGGGAGCAGTGGTGCCTCTATGGAGTGGGGGTGGGTATGCTGGGAGCACTGGTGTCTCTATGGAGTGGGGAAGGGGGGCATGCTGGGAGCAGTGGTGCCTCTATGGAGTGGGGGGGGGGCATGCTGGGAGCAGTGGTGCCTCTATGGAGTGGGGGTGGGCATGCTGGGAGGACTGGTGCCTCTGTGGAGCGGGGGGACATGCTAGACGCAGTGGGGCCTCTGTGGAGTGGGGGTGGGCATGCTGGGAGGACTGGTGCCTCTGTGGAGTGGGGGGACATGCTGGGAGCAGTGGTGCCTTTGTGGAGTGGGGGGGGGGGCTTTCTGGGCACAGTAGTGCCTCTATGGAGTATGGGGGAGCATGATAGGAGCACTGGAGCCTCTATGTAGTGGGGGTGGGCATGCTGGGAACAGTGGTGCCTCTGTGGAGTGGGAGGGGGAGCATGATGGGAGCAGTGGTGCCTCTATGGAGTGGGGGTGGGCATGCTTGAACCACAGTGTAGCCTCTAAGGAGTTGGGGGGCATGCTGGGAACAGTGGTGCCTCTGTGGAGTGGGAGGGGGGGCATGATGGGAGCATGATATGGAGTGGTGCTGGGGGAGAGGTTAGAGGGGTATGGGGGACAAGCATGCAGTCACAGAAGCTACAAGCATAGCAGGAACTCACAAGCTGGCAGCTGCTGCAGTAGTCACAGGATGTATTCCCAGCCAGTAATCCGATCCTCCAGCTTCCTGCACTGAGGTGCCTCTTCTCTTCTCTGTGTATGGTGAAAGCTGCACCCAGAGCCATGCTTCTCTGCCTCGGCTCTTCCCACCATGTGAGCTCCACACACAACATCCGAGCAGCTGATCACTTCCTCCCCACTGATTTCCTGTGTGGCTGTGTCGGGACTCGGAAGGGAGGTGAGAAGGACAAACAGCTGCTGTGGCCCTGCGGATTTGTGCACGGAGGAGATCTCTCTGCCTGACTGAGCCCGGGGGGTTTCTGGCTTGCTATCTGTGTAGCCCCAGCGGCGTGAGAGATCTCCGTGCAGGCGCAGCTGCTGTGTCCCTCCTTGCAGACTGACTGGCCACTGTAACAGCGCTGCCACTCCTCCCCAGACTCCTCTCTGTAGCCGCCCGCTGGCTGCAAACACACACGGACAGGCAGCAGTGTGCACAGCGGGCGGCTGTGGTTGAAACTGTGAACGGTCTGTGGAAACTGTGGGGATGGGAAATGGCAGAGGCGGCTCCCCACCCGCCCCAAACATTCTGGCGCCCTAGGAACCAGCCTCGTGTGCCTTTCCCTAAATCCGGCCCTGGGAGCTGATGATGTTAAAGGGAACCAGAGATGAATGCTAGCACACAAAATATATATATTTCAATAGCTCTTACAGAGGAAATCACTTTACCTCTATTTTCGCCGCTGTTGTGTGCCTTATTTGTCATATTTTTATATTTTTCCCCGGGGAGATTTCCAAGATGGCCGCCGGCTCATGCCCTTCTAGTTCCGGGTCATGAGCAGCTCAAGTTGTTACTATGTACGCTAGCAGCGCTTCCGCGCTGCTCAGCGTACAAGCCTAGCTTGGGGGACGCATGCGCAGTATAGAGAGGCCAAATGCGCATGCCCCCGTCCACGCTGAGGAGCGCCGGTGACGTCACCCTCCGGCAGCGCAGAAGCCCGACCTGGATTTCTCCCGACCAGGGCTTGGATCGAGCGGCAGAAGAGGCAGACGTGCGGAGGAGGTAATTATACACAGCCGAACTCCTATCCAGCTGTGTATGCAAAGCAGGAAGGCTGAGTCAGGAGGGGGAGGGCTTGAAATGACTTCACACAGCAGACGGACTCAGCTAATCTGATTCCAGGTCAATCTTAGACTACTCAGTCGGTGGCTTCTTATCACAGCTGATAGCAGAGTAATTAGGCAGAGAAGAACAAACCTAAAAGCATGGTAGGTGTTTACTGTCATGTTCTCATTGATTTTTATGATAAAATTCACGAGGGTGCTTCATCTCTGGTTCTCTTTAAGGATAATACAGGAACATATTCTTTCATTTTTCTGCCTATGTCATGTGTACGTCTGATCGAAGCCAGCTGGCTTCAGGGTAATTGGTCACCTGGCCAGAGGAAACTGAAGGCTAATGTGAATCTGTATGTAGATGTAAATTAACTCTGCATTCATTGTCCAGCAGGGGGAAGCTACCATTGTCTGCTTCTAATTAGGAAACACTTAATCAGACAGTTGCTTTGAAGCCTATACAGGTGGTCGAACCCTTTCCTCTGAATACTGTCTCAGATGTGTCACCTAGACTGGCTGCAGACCACACCAGCCTGAGCCAGGAGTTTGCATATGACAGCCTTACTCAAAAAGTCTTTGATGTGTGTGCGAAAATACACTTTTACATGTGGAAGTTAGATCTCTGGGAATTAAATTATATCTGAAAAGTTAATCAAAACTAGTTCCTCCCCTTCCCAATGAAGGTGTAGCCTCCAGGCATATATCCCAGTATAAAAAGCAGGGCCAGACGCCTAAAAATTATCTTCTCTTGAGGGTAGCACATCGCCAGAGCTGATCCCGATCGAATCGGTAAATCCGTCTCCCTCCACGGTTGGACATTTGTGCAGGTAAAAGTTCACTTTACATTTATTTCCCTTTTATTTTTGCAACTTGTTTTGTGTGTATCCTTGTAACTTTTATTTTGTAACTGTTACTTTGTTTTTTTGTAAATCTTTTGTATATATTATTTTCTGCATTGTTCCACTTTTTTTCCTGGAATATTAAATAGTTATTTAATAAGTTTGACTTCTGCTGTACTAAACTAACACTTATAGCCTAGAAGAGACTGAAGTGTAACTGTGTATAAGTCCATGCCTGATTGTATGACTGAGCAACACTACCGTATAAGATTGTAATTGCATTGTGTGTATGGGGCACTTCTGCGCTCGGCAGAGTGGGAAGTCTCGGAGTGGCTAACAGTATCATTTGGAACGACTGTTAGTGGTTTTGCTTCACTACAGTGTAAAATTGCAACTGTGTGTGTGTGCGTGGCGTTCTCGTATTCGGCCTAAGCACTTGACAGCAGAATGGACGTGTCTAGCAACAGCTAGTGGTGGCAGTGAGAAGTGTTTGAGGGGTCCCAGCCTTGTTTTTAGCTTGAATAAGGCTGCTCCCCGCTTGAACTGGTCAAACCCGCAGTCGGGAACCGTATACGCAGGCGTGCCGCGGGCCGGATCCTGACAGTCCCTACACCAATAGCAGCTCAGCATAAATTAGTTTCATTAAGGTTCTTATATAGGACATATATCACCCCTCACAGACTTTCTAAAATGTGAAAGGCGAAAGTAGGAACTGCTGGAGATGTGGAGATGACAGAGCTGATTTCTTACCCATATTCTGGACCTGTGCCAGAATACAAGAATATTGGACAAATGTCCATGATACTCTCTTGTCCCTTTTTAATAACTTAATACCTTACACTATCAAAGCACCACTCTTGGGAATTTTCGGAGACGTTGCACTCTCAGATAAAAAAAATTTCCTAGCTCGTCTGCTACTCATGTATGCTAAAAAAGCAATTGCCATACAATGGAAACAGTCATCTCCACACCGATAGCAGGTCTCAAAAAATAAATCAATATGGATCTCCCCATCTATAAATCTCTATATGAAAATAGGGGCTCCCCCAAAAAAAATTCTACAAGAGATGGAAATGTTGGCTATCGGTTTGTAATATTGACTTATAATTGTCATATTAAGCACTATGGGCTTGATTCACAAAAGTTCGATAACTCCGTTATCACACCTAAAAACTCAGTTATCACGCCTAAAAGCTTTGCACGTGCAAACTAGGGTGCTAAGTAGTTTGCACCCTATTTTGCACATGCAAACTAGAGTGCAAACTACTTAGCACCCTAGTTTCCATGTGCAAAGCTTTTAGGCGTGATAACTCAGTTATCACCCTTTTGTGAATCAACCCGCTATGTGTCTTTTATATGCCAATCGCCAAGGCAGAGGCGACTGGCAAGAGAGGCTCCAGCCTCAGGGCGCAGTGTAGGAGAGGGTGCACAACTCACTCAGCTATCATTCCCCTATTGTGTTTGAAGCAAAGAAAATTAAGAAAAGGGGCTACATGTAGGTGACTGCAAGCCAGATAGCTAGAGATTAAGGTGTTGGGGGGGGGGGGGGATGGGGCCCTGGGGTGCTTCTTACTCCAATAGTAATCAGTGTGTGACGGCTGGGATGGGAGGGATGGGGGGCACACTTCGGTGTCTCAGCCTTGGGTGCTGGAGGACCTTGTCCCCCCTCTGCAATCTCCATGATGTAACTGTACTTTTTTCTGCTGGGAAAGGGGGGGGGGGGGTCAGGTGGGTGGTGGGAAAAGGGGGGAAACCTTGTCAATACTGTTTTTCACACTGGTTACAAACCAATAAAATGTTTTACACACACACACACACAAAAAAACCCTGGTGGAGATCTGGGCAGTACAAAGCAAATGTGGTGCGACTAATAAATCAGATGTTAGCTTTGATAAAAAAGGAATCTCATAGTGATTATGGTACCATAAATAAAGTTGTAGATCTTCTGAGTAGGTATTCAAATTTAGAGCATCGTTCCGAATTCCCCTGAATGCCACACCTCAGCACCATTCAGCGATGAACCTGCAGATAGGATCGGAGAGTTCACTTACTCACGCTTCATGGCAGATTTCACGTGACTCCAATACTTCCTCCTTTTGTCTTTGGAAGGAGGAAGTATGGAGTAGCATGACACATGCCGTGAAGCGCAAGTACGTCAATGCCCCCTGACCCTCCTTACAGGTCCAGTGCTGAATGGTGCTGAAGTGTGGTGTTCTGGTGAAATTATAACAATGTTCTGAATTTGAACACCAACACTATTTTATTAGTCTCACTATTAGTCAGTGAAACGGTTTATTATGTGTGATGGATACGTGGGGGCCAAACCATAGGGCATATAAGACACTAAACAAAAGAGATGGATTCAAAAAGTTTGTGTCTCTTTATTAAGGGTAACCCATGATAAAACAGTAACCATATTGTCTCAATTTACCATAAAACTACCACATAAATCTTGATAATATCAAAATCAATAACCCATAAGTTTAGTCGGGGGGAGGGCTGATGAAGCACCGAGACTGCTGATAAGGTAAAGATCCTCGGATTCAAATTCAAAGCAGCATGCATGCAGTCTCACTCGCCTGGCCAATCACCATCTGCTGCTGGGCAGGACTGGCCACTCTGACCCCTGATAGGTCAGCCAAGCCCTACAGTCAAGTACAGTTGCACTTCTTTCTATAAGGCAGGGGTCACACTTATAAGAATCGCATGCGTTTTGGAATACACATGCAAAAATGCACCTAATAGTCTAGCGGAGAACAGAGGAAAACCAGAAGACACAGAGAGACCTAACAGACTATGGGGGGCTGGAAAAAGCCTCAGGTAAGTTAAAATCCCTAGATTTGGTTTGAGTTCAAGGAATGCTTTAAACAACCTTGAGGGACACCTGTACAGATGCTTGGTTATTAGCCGAGGCAGCCTCAGATGGCTGAATGGGCAGAGATTAGTATGACTCTCTTGTGCTCAGTCAGCCTCAAACAAACCTACATGACCCATATAACTTGGGCCACAAGGCAACTTAGTCCTGTTTATACACACCTGTGGTGGAATCACATGTAATGGTCCATAATAGAAATTCTGGACCTTTGTCTTGAGTGTGAAATAGTTTCATCAACAGTTATTTTTGTGCAATTCAGATCATTCCTATGAGGGAATGTGTTGACTTGAAACAAAAACCAAAGCATTGTTCTATTTTCCTTTTACTCTTGCCAGCATCATCCCTGATAACACAATCTTCAGGGCAACTGACCTGTCTACAATGTGAATGGTTTCCTGAAAAGTCTTGTTAGTTGTAGGTCAGCTTCAACCAGAGACAGATCAAGGCGATATGGGGCCCTAGACTTGACAGCACCTTTGGCCGATACCTTATGGTCACTTTGCTGTTTTGAATGCGAGGACATAACAACTAAAGTTGTTTAGGTGAAACTTTAAGCTTACAATAAAATCTTGTACAGTTAGTCATTGAAGGTATCACCTAAACAACTTTTGTTGTTATGTCCTTGGATTCTCTCCATGACTTACACCAGACCACACGCAACTGGCTTTGCTGTTTTGGTAATATTTGGTGGGGTTCATCATGAACCAAACCTCTGGTCTCTCTCCAGGCTCCAGGCATCTGCCTAAGATTCCATGTGAATAATCCATCTCTTACTTCAACCATCAGCAACAACTTCAGCACACAGTCTATGTTCAACCAAATTGTGAGCCGTACTTGGAAATATGCAAGAGATTATTCTCATTCACTAAGTGACTCATGATCTGACACTGCTACAGATCTAGATAAAGTGTCACATACAGCTTCATCATAGCCCTCAGATGCTAAATCACTAGTTTTTCATGAAGGTCCCAGTTAGAGCTCATTATTCTAAATGATTCTTCCTACTCTGATATACTGTCTGTTTTGTAGGCCCAGTATAAGTAGTTTGTGATGAAAAAGGGAACCTGAAGTAGAAGGGATATGGAGGCTGACTTTTTTTGTTAATTTTAAACAATACCAGTGGTCGATGACTATGGTCATATTTGGTGGTCTTGCCAGTCTTACAGAGTTTTTGGAAGGATGCCCTGAAGATATTAAACCGGGCTGCCTGTGAGGGCTTTGATTTAACCTCCTTAGCGGTAACCCCGTGTGTGACACGGGGTAAGCCGCCGGAGGGTGCCGCTCAGGCCCTCGTGGGCCGATTTAAATAATTTTTTTTTGCTGGACGCAGCTAGCACTTTGCTAGCTGCGCCAGCACCCCGATCGCCGCCGCCGCGCGCCCGATCGCCGCTATTCGGTGCGGCGCGCGGCCCCCCCCCCCCCTGACCCCTGCGCTGCCTGGCCAATCAGTGCCAGGCAGCGCCAAGGGGTGGATCGGGTCTCACAATGACGTCCCAACGTCGCTGACGTCGGTGACGTCATCCCGCCCCGTCGCCATGGCGATGGGGGAAGCCCTCCAGGAAATCCCGTTCTTTGAACGGGATTTCCTGATCGCCTATTGCCGGAGGCGATCGGCGGGGCTGGGGGGATGCCGCTGAGCAGCGGCTATCATGTAGCGAGCCCTGGGCTCGCTACATGATTTAAAAAAAAAAAATTAAAAAAAAAACTGCTGCGCTGCCCCCTGGCGGTATTTTTCATACCGCCAAGGGGGTTAAAGAACGATATGGTCCTTCTAGGTGTTGAGATTAGCGAAAAGCTTACCATATATCAGGATCTCCTTTATATCTGTTGCCTGGCAGCTAAGAAAGTAATCAATGAGAAATGGGGAACTAAAATGGTGCCGAATTTTAAGGTATGGCAGAACAAATGCTCCAAACTTTTAGACATAGAAATTAACTATACTGGTCCTGCTAGTGGCAGATGGGAAAACACCAAAAATATTTGGGATACAATAAGTAACTGAAAAAAAAATATGCACAGCTTACTCAGCTCTCTCTTCTTGTTCCTCTCTCCTTGAGGGGGTAGTTGTAAGCATGCTATTTCTCTTACCCATTTTTCTATTCTTCCTAACTCTTTCTTGTCTTCACCTTTTCTCACATCTTATCTTTTCATTCACTCTTTTTACTGGCTACGGATCTTCTTTTCTGTCTTACTCCTTTCCTCCTCCTATTCTAATTCCATTCTCTTTTTCAAGCAAACCATGATGTGAATTCAAGGCCCAGCTCTAAGAGCTAGCTGATGAAGCCTATTACCCTTGCTGGGCCAAGATAGATAGGTCTTCAATTCTACGAAGTGTTTGCAAAAAAACAAAAAAACACAATACTAGTTGCCTGGCAGTCCTGTTGATCCTCTGCCTCTAATACTTTTAGCCACTGACCCCGACCAAGCATGTAGATCAGGTGTTTCTGACAACAACCTGACAAGAATAGCTGCTGGCTTGTTTCAAGTGTGTGATTCAGACACTACTGACGACAGAATGATCAGCAGAACTGCCAGACAACTGGTTTTGGTTAAATGGAAATAAATATGGCGGCCACCATATTCCTCTCACTTCAGGTTCCCTTTAAATTACAAAAAAACTATTTTGTTATAGAATTTGTGATTTAATTAAAGTTGAACTTTAACCAAGGATTGAACTTCATTCCCATCTGTAGCTGATACTCCCTTTGCGACGAGAAATCTTTACCTTTTCTCAAATAGATCATCAGTGGGTCTGTATAGCTGATATTGTGGTGAAACCCCTCCCACTGTGTGATGTCATGACCACGGTCCTAACAGTTTGCTGTTTGTGAACCTCGTTGCATTGTCGGAAATAATGGCTTCTTCCAACTGCCAAGCAACCAGTATCTCCCTCTGTGCATAGAACTCTCAGTAACTAACATTCCTGACACATCACCTTTCAGAACTAAATATGTCACCACCAGTGTTACATTTCAAATTGTAAATCAGAGAGAGGAAATATTTTATAATGGGCAAACATGGATTAAATAATCTATAAATTAATATTGTAAAAAATAAGCAATATTATTCATTAAGTTTGTTTTTTTTCACTACAGTGCCCCTTTAAGATTTGTTGACACATTACAATCCTGAAATTAACTTGATTGTATCACAATCAATAATGAATTTAATTATAGAATGAATTTAAATAAGCTATAGTTGGAAAAATTATAGAGCATGCTCATGTTAAAAAAAACATATCATCAATAAATTGAAAGTGTCCTCAATTATAGCTACCATACACCGAATTGTTAATGATATGAACCATCTGAAAATCTTTTATTTCCATGTGTATAGCCTATTGTTCTCATAATCAACAGTGTCAAGTTTAATTTTCTCAAGATTGGACTGCTAAATAAAAGTCTTAATCATCACTTTGGTGCTATTATCAAGGTCAGCTTAGTATTTGTTAAATGTCTCCTTGTATAACAATTGTTCTGTCAGTTTATCAAGTTCCTCCTGTAGTTCAACAATCTAAGGATGCAAATACCTAACAGTAACTCAAGGTCTCATAAGCACTTATAAAAAATTGTCTACAACTACTAGCTATTCACAAACCCCTTGTTATCTTTACAAAGCAGGGGTGATTATCGGATCTTTTGGCATCCTGCGTTTAACCACTTTACCCCCAGCCGTACGGATATCTCCGTATCTTTTTCCATCCTTTCACCCCCAGGTACGGAGATATCCGTACCTCCCGCGCTCCCGCCGCTGCCCGCGCTTCCACTCGCTCGTGCGCGCACTCCTGCTCTCATGCACGTCGCCGCCTGCTCGCCCGGAGATCAATGAACGGGAAAACCATTCCCGTTCGTTGATCTAAGTCCCGCAATGATCCGCTGCTTCTATGAGAAGCAGCGCGATCATTGTGAAAGAAAAAAATTCCCAGCCTCATAGCACTTCCTGCAAGCGTCCTTCCGACGCTTGCAGATCGCATAAACAAAAAGTTACTGTGGCCATCTTGTGGCCAAATAGTAAAACTACACCCTAAAGCATTTTTCATATTCAAATACATTAGTTTTACACATAAAATTAACTCATTACCTTCCACACTCCCCAATTTTTCTTTTTTTGTAATTAAAAAAAAATTACAATTAAAAAAAATACATAAATAGTTACCTTAGGGACTGAACTTTTGAAATATTTATGTCAAGAGGGTATAACACTGTTACTTTATACACTATGGGCTTGTAATTAGGGATGGACGCAAAACTGAAAAAAATGCACCTTTATTTCCAAATAAAAAATTGGCGCCAAACATTGTGATAGGGACATAATTTAAATGGTTTTATAACTGGGACAAATTGGCAAATACATTTCATGGGTTTTAACTACAGTAGCATGCATTATTTAAAAACTATAATGGCCGAAAACTGAAAAATAATGAATTTTTTCCCACATTTTTTCCTATTTTCCCATTAAAACATATTTAAAATAAAATAATGCTTGGCATAATGTCCCACCTAAAGAAAGCCTAATTGATGGCGAAAAAAAACAAGATATAGATTAATTTCATTGTGATAAGTAATGATAAAGTTATAGACAAATGAATGGAAGGAGCGCTGAAAGGTGAAAATTGCTCTGGTGCTCAAGGGGTAAAACCCCTCAGTGGTGAAGTGGTTAAATATAGTTTTTGAGATTGGATGCATAAATAACACAATAATCCACTTTCGAGAGATCTTTATAATTAAAACATAACTTTTAATTTAATAAATAATTTAAATCCTGCCTAGTGCAGATATCCATTACACTCTACTGCGTCTACTAGTCTGGGAAAGGAAAGAATTGGGTCCATAATAATGACCATGCCTGCACAGCTGCGAGGCCCTGCTGCAGAATGTTTTTATTTTTCTTGATGTTACACTTTATGTTTTAGCACTGTAAAGCACCTTGCACTTTGTGATTTAACCCTGATGAATCCCTTCTTTCCAAAGCGGTGAAACATGTTGGGTTGTGGTGGGGTGATGTGTTTATAGAATAATAATTGCTTTAATCAGTCTAGGTAAAATAATTAGACCATTTCATATATGATAGCAATATAGCTTTATATGGTCGTTATTAGGACCCTATCCTTTCCTTTCCCAGAATAGTAAATGAATACCTGCACTCATTTTAATTGTTTATTAAATTAAAGTGTATATTTTAATGATAGAGATCTCTCAAAAGTAGATTATTGTGTTATTTATATTTAAGTCAGGTGTGTGCAATATTGACAGTCGATGCATGTAAGAACAAGACGATCTCTTTTACTAATACTTTTGTTAGACTCTTTCTTTCTTTTTCTACAGGATCAGCTTGTGTTGTGATGGTTTTTTAGATAGAACCTCCTAGATATAGTACTTCTGTTCTTTCATCTCTTGAAAAGCTTTGATTAGCTGCATTTTTACCACTTCCTGATGCAATTTCATCAATGATCATGTTTACGTAAAGCAAAACTGAAGCAAAAATAAACTTATAAGATAAAGAATTGTATGTGTAGTACAGACAAGAAATAGAACATTAGTAACAAAGAAAAGGTTCTTATATTTGTTTCCAGTACATAAAGAGTTAAAGTTAGCATCAAGCAAATTTTCAATCATAGAAACCGCCTACCTCCAGCAGTTCTTTAAGTAGCACTCATGCACGGATTAGCTGTGCAGTGAGCGCACGCGATGTTAGGCGGCGGCTGAAGGGAGGGTTTCATGGGCGGAGGCTGAAGCAGAGGGTTTGGCTTGCGAGCTAGGACGGCAAGCTCAAACACGCCTCCGGTGGCAGTATACACGCACACGCTATATGATCCAACTGCGCCAGCGTTCCGCATATAGGAAATGTTTACTGCGTCTGCTTGGAGCAATTATTTCCGGGTTGCAGGAGAGCCCGACCTCGAAGTCAGGTCCCCGACCAGAGCAAATAAAGGCGAAACGAGACGTTTCTAAAGGCAACAGAGGACGTGATCCATCAGAGAATAAGGTGAGCAACACACAGACATGCTTGTTTCACCTATCATTGTTTGCCTGATGATTCCTTTAAGGAACTTCACTTGTTATCTATGCAAAAAAATTTCTCTGAGCTCTTTGACCCAACTTAGGTCAAAGACAGTCCTGTTTTCTGAAACATTTAAACAACTAAGAAACACTGAAAGACAGGTTGTGATAAGGTTTTACTGCAGGAAAGTTTAAAGGGCCATTAGCGCTGCTCTGTTTTATAGTTTAAAATACAGACTGTGGTTTGTAAACTGTAAGTATGACAGAATGATGCAATGTTATTAAAAAAAGCTATATAACTGAAAATAAAAATAAGAAACTCTTTTCTTTGCTACTAATGTTCTATTCATTATCCCTACTACACATACAATTCATTATATCATAAGTTTTTTTTCACTTCAGGTTTGCTTTAAAATAACAATGGGATTTGGAGATGTGGACCTACAGTATGTCCTACTGAAGCCCATTAAAAGTAATGTAAGAAAAGTTTAGTCAGAGGTCTACAGTTATTTACAGACACTAAAACTAAGAAAGCTCCAAACAGTGTAAAACCATTTAATAAAATATTTTTAAAAAGTGAATTGCACTCACAAGATTAGGAGGATATCAGCGTTTTGTAGAATTAGTTATTGAACAGGTCCCAGGAAGTTGCTCGCCTCTCATACACGTCGCCTCAAATACCCACGTTCTGTCGGCTTCACCGATTGCCGGTCACATGGGACCAAGCACACACACACGCTCACACATGCACACAGACACAGACACACACTCACAGACACACACACATACGCAGACACACACACTCACACATGCACATACACACAGACAGACACACACACACAGACACACACACACAGACACACATGTACACAGGCACACACACACGCAGACACACACACACACAGACACACACACACACACACACACACAGGCACACATACAAACACAGGCACATGCACACAGACACACACAGACACAGACAAACACACTGGCTGACACACACACCCAGACACACACAGATAGATACACAGACACACACACAAAGACACACACGTACGCAGACACACACACACAGACACACACGTACACAGACACACACACAGAGACACATACGCACACAGAGACACACACATACACAGAGACACACGTACACAGATGCACACACACACACACACACACACACACACACACACACACACACACACACACACACACACACACACACACACACACACACACACACACACACACACACACACCAGGGAGAGTACTTGTGGGAAGGGCTTCTCCGAGGAAACAGGTGAGAGGACACAGGGGGAGGAGCTAGAGAGTGCAGAGGTCACCGCTGAAACTTGACTTCTTTGCCTGTTTGCCTTTCTTCCAGACTTGGCCGGCCAGGTCCTATCATTTCACGGGCGAACATCCAGATGTTCGGGTTCGGGGGGGTTCGGCCGAACATGCCCCCGATATTCGGCATGTTCAGGCCGAACCCCGAACCCAACCCGAACATGTCCCTTTGGGGCCCCTATAGGGTCCCAGCATAAAGGGAGAGCATGCCCCGAGCGCGGGGGGGGGGGGGGGTCGGAAATGCCCCCCACCCCTCCCCGCTAAGCTCTCCCTTCTGCTGGACCCTATAAAATTAAATCTAAGTCCCCCGAAGGTACCTTGCAGGCTGGCAGAAGGAGGGCAGGAAGCAGGCAGCCGGAGAGCATAGGCGCTAGTACCATCTGATACTTCCGCCCTCTCTCTGACGCACTTCCTGTTTACATTTGTAAGTCACGTCAAGAGAGAGCAGAAGTACCGCGATGACGCGTACAAGGGTACGCGTCATCTACATGATGACACGTACCCTCGTACGCGTCATCGCAGCGTGCCAGCCTGCAAGGTACCTTTGGGGGACTTAGATTTAATTTTATAGGGTCCAGCAAAAGGGAGAGCTTACCGGGGAGGGGTGGGGCGCATTTCCGACATGCTCTCCCTTTATGCTGGGACCCTATAGGGGGCTATGTTCGGCCGGACATGGCTGTGTTCGGCCGAACAAGGAAGGCCTGTTTGGGTTCGGGTAGCGTGGCCGAGCACCATCACGAACACCATGAGGTGTTCCGGGGGTGCCGAACCGAACCCGAACAGGCCAAAATCCGGGCGAACCCGAACAGTGGCGAACACTGTTCGCCCATCACTAGTTCTGACCAGCCAAAGTCAAAATACATAAGTGTCTCACAGTTTCTTTGCATATTGGACACAGTAGCTGGCCACTTATTATTATTATTGATTTATAAAGCGCCAACATCTATGTACAAAGTAGAAAAATATGAATTGTTTTATTGGGCTGCTGTGGGAAGAAGCAGTATGTGATCACGTTTTCGCAGCTTTGTACTGCATCTGCCAATATAAAGCGAATAACAGTGGCGGTGCAATCCATTGTAATCAAGTTATGTAATCATAAATGCCAGATTAAACAGTTTTGATTTAAACATGTCCTGTCTTGGAAGGGTGTATCGAGGTGTTCCAAGGTAGGGCAGCATAATTGAAAGCTCTGGTTCCAGAGGTTTTGAGTCGGACTCTAATGATGATCAAGTTATTACACCTTTTGATCTGAGGTTGTGGGAGGCGTGACGCAGTTGTAACAAATCCCTCAGGTATCCAGGGCCTTGTGGCAGCATCCTATGCTAGCTGCAGGCGGTGCAGGTCTTTATTGGGAACTAGCTGATGACTCGGCGTTGCCCGGGTATGCTGTTGGCTCTGCCCACTTTTTCTCACCCTTACACACAAACACTCAATGACCAAGTTTGTGAGCTTTGGGATCCTTGGCATCAATAATTTGTATTTTCCCAGTGAAATGAAACAAATCTGATTAGCTGTTTTTGGCTCCATTCCGTTTCTGATTTTGAACCCCAGTGACTGACTGTACCAGGTTTGAGGCTTGTGCCATTAACAGTGCAAGAATGGAAGCAATTTTAATATTCCCCTCGAAAATCAATAGGTGAATTTTGATTGGCTTTTTAGGCTCCACCCACTTTTCTGAATATTAATTCCAGTCACCCAGTAACCAACTGTGCAAAGTTTGAGAACCTTGCCATTAACACTAAAGAAGGGCTGCAGTTTACATTTTCCCAGAGAAATTTGTTTTTGACTCCACCCACTTTTTGTAACCTTGACACACAGTCACTACTCAATGACCAAGATTGTGAGCTTTCGGGTTCCTGGCATCAAAATTGTGTGAATGGAAGCAGTTTATCCAGCAAAGAAATCTGCTGTTTGTGGCTCCGCCCCTTTAGTGAATTTGAACCCCAGTCACTTAATGACCGACTCTAGCAGTTTTGAGCAGGTAGCAGGTAGCAGCACATTAACAGTGTAAGAATGGCAGCAGTTTTAATATTCCCCTTGAAAATCAATAGGTGAATTTTGATTGGCTGTTGTAGGCTCCACCTACTTTTCTGAATATTAATCCTAGTCACCCAGTAATCAACTGTGTCAAGTTTGAGAACCCTGCCATTAACAGTGTAAGAATGGCTGTAGTTTATATTTTCCCATGTAAAAAGTTAGTTGTTTTTGGCTCAGCACACTATTTGTAATCTTGACATACAGTCACAATGACCAAGTTTATGAGCTTTGGGGTCCTTGGCATCAATAGGTTGCATTTTTCCATTGAAATTAAACAAATCGATTTGGCTGTTTGTGGCCCGCCCCTTTTTCATAATTTAAACCCCGGTCTCCCAGTCACTGACTGTAGCAGATTTGAGGCCTCTGCCATTAAGAGTGTAAGAATGGCAGCAATGTAAATATTCCCCTTGAAAATCAATAGGTTTAGGTCTTTATTTGTGTCCAGGAAATTACTGTATTTTTCAGACTATAAGACGCTCCGGACTATAAGACGCACCCAGGTTTAGAGGGCAAGAATCAGGGGGAAAAAAAATGTATATACAAAACCTGATGCGAATATTGGTCGGGGCATCTTGTAAACCTTTTCCCCCAACTGCACTACACTAACCCCTGCTGTTCATCCCCCAACCACATTACACTTCACTGCATACTATACAACACTAATCTCTGCTGCTCCCCCTTCCCCCCAGCTACGTTATACTTCCCTACACTACACAACACTAATCTCTGCGGCTCCCACTTCCCCCCAGCTACGTTATACTACACTACACTACACAACACTAATCTCTGCTGCTCCCCCTTCCCCAGCTATGTTATACTACACTACACTACAGCAGAAGGGAAACTAACAATGGAAGCTAAACTAAAGGGAACTACAGTCACCCAGCATGCTCCATCCTGGGAGTGGGGACAGCTACAATGTCCCCAGGTGATGCCCGATACCTCCCTCCCATCGGCTTGCTTGATGAGGTCATCACGCAAGGGACCCTTAAAGCTACACTATGGAACCATGCCTCCTGAAGTATGAGAGAACAGCCACGGCTCCCAGGACCGGGACACGCCAGACTGAGTGATAACAGGCTGCAGCCATCGCGCACAGGAGCGAGAGATCGGAGGAACCCGGGACATTGCCGCTGTCACTGCACCCGCTACGGAGCAGGGTAAGTGACAAAACACTGCAGCTGACGCGCATGGGAGGAAGCAGATCACTGGGGACATTGCTGTTGTCACTGCAACCATGATGGAACAGGGTAAATGACAAAACGCTGCGCACAGGAGTGATTGGATCACTGGGGATATTGCTGCTGTCACTGCACCCGTGATGGAGCAGGGTGAGTGACACTACATCAGGCTGCAGCCGTTGTGCACGGGGGAGGGAGAAGGGGACCATTAGGCTGCCAGTGCCAGGGATTCATTTTAGGGGAGGCTGTGAGGCCACATTCGGACCATTAGATGCACCAACATGTTTCCCCTCTTGTGGGAGGTAAAAAAGTGCATCTTATGGTCCGAAAAATATAGTAATCCTTAAAATATGGAAAATTGTCAACCCTCCTTCTCCTAAAATGTGGATTTTACACCTTAATGCCTCTTTAACACTTGAGAAAGTTAAATATGCACATGGGGGATGCCAGATAAATTCAAAAAGACTTGGTGCAGATGGTTAGTGGCACCGGATTACGTTGACCCTGACCTTGTAAGAGAACAGATTGTGGCTAATATTGGTGTATCTGGAAGTTCAAACATTAATATTTGAAATTCTCAATCTGATTATGTATTGTATATTATTATCTTGATGCTCTGTTTTCTGCTGAATTGTATATTTTGTGCCCTCAATAAACTACGTTTTGTTGATCAAAAAAGAAAAGAAAAGAAAATCAATAGGTGAATTTTGATTAGCTGTTGTAGGCTCCACCCACTTTCCTTGGGTCCTTGGTATTAATAATATAATAATAGTATATTCCCATTGAAATGAAAAAAAATATATTGTCTGTTTGTGTCTCTGCCCCTTTCTTAAAACGAACCACAGTCACATAGTGACAAACTGTACCAGGTTTGAGGCTTGTGCCATTAACAGTGTAGGAATGGCAGCATTTTTAATATTCCCCTTGAAAATTAACTGGTGAATTTTGATTGGCTTTTTTAGGCTCCACCCACTTTTCTGAATATTAATATCATTCACCCAGTGACCAACTGTGCAAAGTTTGAGAATCCTGCTATTAACGGTGTAAGAATGGCTGCAGTTCATATTTTCCCAGTGAAATTTGTTTTTGACTCTGCCCACTTTTTGTAACCTTGACACACAGTCACTCAATGACCAATTTTGTGAGCTTTCAGGTTCCTGGCATCAAAAATGTGTGAATGGAAGCAGTTTATCCACCAATGAAATCTATTTGGCTGTTTGTGGCCCCTTTAATGATGCCTGTAGAGGTAAAACATAATAATTTTAATAGAAACCAGTAAGATAACACGTTTCACAGAACCCAGTCTGCTTCTTCAGATCAGTAAGAACAGTGTTTTGTAGTCTAGGTGTGGTAGATCAGAAACACATTGCCTTACTGGTGTCTGATTTCTATTAAATATATATTTTTTTACCTACAAGCTCAGTCCTTATCTTAGAGGTAAGACTTATTAGCCAGGTAGCTGGCAAAATTATTTTTTGAGGGCCTCTTCTATCTCCATTGTAGCAATCGACAGCCCCCATTTTATGGGGGTTGTATGGTTTTTGTTTTAGTTGTTTGTAACTTTTACAAAGGCATTTTTTTTCTGGAGTGTGACCTTAACCACCGAACACAGACAAACCCGAGTAAGGATGGGACATCCTCACAGGCCTACATACTGTGGTTGCCGGTCTTGCAACCTTCCTCATTCCTTCCTTATTCCTCCGTATATTTTGATTACTCACAACTTACAGATAAACTGCCTTGACATACTACACCATAGAGGCACCTACTTTTTCCCCCTTGTGTTTTTTATGTCCGTCTGGAAGGTCTAAGGATCTCAGAAAACCACAACGATATGACTACAGACTGAGCTGGAAAGGAAATTGTATCATCTGTAAGTTTTTAAAAGGCCTGGCTCTTCTACTGACCACATATGCTATTGCTCCGTTGTTATTGCCTGATGAAGCGGGATCAAACCTGCGAAACTCGTTTCATATTTGGAGTTCATAAATAAAATATATTGACTGTCTTCACTACAGTCGTTGTGTGTCCACTTGGAGGAGGTAATTCCACCAATACCTCCTCTATTTACCAAGAATTTGTTTTTTTAAGCTTATTTAGCTTCCTTTTATCCTTTTGGCGCCTCTGTTCTCCTGCATAACATTCGAGATACAGTACAACCTCAGAAATTATACCTAGTGGACATAAAAGATCAAAAAGTGCTCTTGGATAGAAGGGGGATTAAATCGATAGAAATATAGCCCGTTGGCCTCCCTCACCATGTATGGTAAGCCAAGGGCTTCCAGGTATTCAAAATAACTTCAAAGGTATCATTGGTAATAGCTATGAATCTTTCTATGATTAAGATATCTGTAATGATAGTTTTAGTTGAATTTATAGATAGGGTAGGTTGTTTCCATTGTCTAACTATATGGACCCTGGCAGCCTTGGCTATATGCTGAGCCAATCTATGTTGCAGGTATTTCCACCCATCTGGCTGCTACTATATAGCCATAATGCTATACTAACTACTGATTTTATTGTTTTTCTGAATGTATTTATGCACCTTATCACTATGATTAGCACTTTGCACTTTTAATATTTCCCCTGAAAAAGCTTCCCTTAAAGAAGTGAAACATGTCGGGTTATTTGGTGAGGGTTGTGTATTAATTTATTCAGTGACAATGTTAGGAGGCTGCTGAGGGTTTATCCTCATATACTTTACCACAGCCCCACATTGTTTTTCTTTTCAGCCACAATGAGAGGGCAATACTGAGATAGTTTTCTCATACTTACCAGGTCATTATATAGCCCCTCATGTCGCTGTATCAGTCTTGAAACTATAGCAGCCAAGGTCCATTTTAATATGTATTATTAAAAGTTAATTTTTAGTCCTTAGTATAGGATCATATCTGTGTTGTTTTCGTATTTGGGTCAGCTTTGCGCTTTAGGCCAAATACGGGAACGCCACACACACACAATACAATCACACAGTAGCAAGACACAATCAGGCACTGAACTTCTAACGCCAATTACATTGCAGTCTCTTTTTAGGCTATGAGCTGTTAGTACATCAGAAGTCAGGCCTATTAAATAAATATTTAATATTCCAAAAAGTGGAACAATGCAGACAAGAATATTTACAAAAAGATTTACAAAAGCAAAGTAAAAATGACAAAAACCTCACAACAAGACAGTTTGCTTAAAAATAAAACGGGAATCAAATGTTACCAGTATGAGGTCTAACTTGTCGTGGGAGGACACAAATTTCTGATTCGATCAGGATCATCTCTAGCTATGCACTACCTCCAGGAGAAAGATGATCCGTGACTGTCCTAGGCCGACTTATATATATATAGTCCGATTTGTAGCCCCGGGGGGTACAAGTACAGATATAATTTAATTTCCCAGAGTGCGACAGCACATCCTTGCTTGCTACGATATGCAAATTCCAAAGGTTCCTGGTGTAACTTTCAACTGTCCAGACCAGACAGTCTGATTGTATATTGGCTGTTTACATATACACAAAGTTCAAAGCAATTCAACACCTTTTCAGCAGATTCAGGACAGAATAGAGGGTCATTACCTAATTACCTGTTTCCTTGCTGGAGGCCGCAGTGTCCAGAGGACACTGAATGCTAATGTACTTTACATGGCCATATAGACAATCAATTTAGCAGCTTCCTTCAGCCAGGTGACAATTATACCCCCCAAAGAGAGACACATCTGAAAGAGTACACAGCAGACAGAAAAATGAAAAATATGCTTCTGTATTATCCCAATATCACAAACAGCTGCTATATCAGGACAAGCACGGGTACCCTGTTGGCCACAAAGTCTGAAACAGGATTAGAGTGTGTGGGTGATATAGTGTGAAGGACTACTGGTGTTATATGTGTCCTATGTAGTATCTTTAAGTTAGTTTCTATATGGGAGTAATAGCTGGATCCTTTAGATAGAGTTAAGCAGCATTTAGACCAGCGTTTCTCTGACATGGTGAGGTTTAGATCCTCCTCCCAACGTATCATTGGGCCAATCTTGGACATATCCATGGGTTGAGATAGAATAGAATATAAATAGGAGATTAAACCCCCATCCAAGGGCTTAGATCACTCCATGTCTCCAAATAGGACCTAGGCTTAGCCTGAGGCACAGGGCCCCTTAGAGAAATGGAAGAGCTGTAGACAGTGCGGGATTAATTTTTGCAGCAGTAAAAGAAGTTAATTCTTTGAATTGATCCCAAGAAGCGATTGAATCACTAATCAAAAAGTCTTTTATGTAAAGAAGACTTTTCTCTTTCCACCACTTAAAGGAGCCCGTATGAAGACCAGGAAGAAAGCAAGGGTTCCCAAACACTGGGCAGAGAGAGGGAATAGGGGATTGTAACTGTTTGATAGTTTTTACTCTTTTCCGCAAGGGTATCGAGTGATAGGTTAAAGGTGAAGGGCTTATATTTTAAATCCTTTCTCGAAGTTTGGAGATATCTTGAAAACATACTTCTGGTAGTACTTGAACACCAGAATTGGGAAACACTACTCTAAACTTGTATACTGCAGTGCATGTGCACCTCACAGATGAATGTGGACCACCATGCACACTGTAACTCATCCTTCTTAGAAGTAAACTTTGTGGACTTCAGTGTCAATCAGAAATGACACCCACAACCATTTAACTGTAATTGGTTAGCACTACAGCTTAAACAATTCATCAAAGACATTCTAATACTTTTTAATTGAACCATTAGAGTTTTTTTTTCTGTAAAGACTACATTGGCCTGGCAAAAAGGAAAAAAAAAATCAAATATTTGATAAAAAGAGATTAGCGATGCATATAATATCCCTTACAGGCAGACTTTCCTATCATGTCCTATCAAAGCCTGCAAGGCGCTGGAAGTTAGAAATGTTATCAAGCATTAGCAGGCATTTAAAGAACATCTCTCGAATTTCTCCATCACACAAAAAAAAGTATTTCATGTGATGTAAATTAATGGTAATTTTCTGACTTTAAAAGAGGGTTCCGCCAGAATATTACAGTGTCCTGGACCCAATTCCCGCAAACATGGAGAGCCTTTCAATTTGTTCAGTCTGCCTTCTACTCTTAGATGGCTGTGATTGCAGTAAGGGAAAATTAATCCATTTAGAAATCTGCAGCTAAACTTAAGAATTTCCAATCCCCCCCCCCCCCCCCCCCCATACTCTCTCTCTCTCTTTTTTTTTTTTTTTTTTTAGAATATCAATAAGTTCCAATTGAAGAGTGGATTCTTTTGCAATTCAGGCATGTGCCGGCAATAACGGGCGAGTTGGCATGAAGAGAGGCAGAGATGGATTAATTATGCAGAGAACATGGAAATTCTGCTTATCATCGGCTAGCAAAGGAGCCCAGCTCACATAATCAGCAAACGAAGGGAGAGAAAAAAATAACAATGCAATGGCACCTTCCAGCCCATCATCACATTTTTTTTTACCCCCCTTGTAATTAAAAAATAACATACAATTATAGCCCTATCTGCTGTGCAAGGCAAGGAATGGGTGTCTACAATATAACTGCATCGGGATAATAAAGTAGGAAACAAGGACTGTCCGTTTCTGCATTGCTACATGTCCCTGTCTATAATTTCTCCTTCTCCATTTCTTATTGCGATTCATTTGGCCTCAATACTTTTTGTTTTGGCCATGCTTACGAGATCCTTATCTCAGGTGCCATTCTGTATTAGTGCCCCCAAGCATAACATCTCTGATTTATCACTTACTAACTGAAAATGAAAAGAATTGGACGTTTCTCAGATAGATCCTCCTCTAATGATCAGGAACCAATGCTATGTGCTTAGGTTGCTGTCATGCAGATTATAGCTAACATTTGTGAAATGTAAAAATATATATTTTTTTTAATCCTGCTGTAATATTTTGGGAAGTGATATGTTGTAAAATTAAACTGTATTTTTTCTCTTAATTAAAAAAATGAAACCTTCAGAATTTAGTAAATGGACAATAAATGAAAAAAAATATATATTAGTACTTGATTTTTTTCGAGAAGAAAAAAAAAGAAAATAACTTTGATTGATGTCTTTGTTGTTGAATATTAGTTTAATCCGAGCAGCTTGGTTACTTGTTAAGAAAAAATGTCATAATGAATGGTTTTTAAATTACAGATGATCAAACATTGCATTTGACCTAATTTACAAATGCGCTCTTTTAAAAAAAAAAAAGAAAAAAAATTCAGTTAACGAGAGGCATAAAAAAAAAAGAAAAAGTTAGCGTGTACAAATCACTTTCTGCTCCAGTTATTTAGACAAAAGTTGTGCGCGCTTATCATTTTTTCCCCAAATTGGTAATTGCTCCATTTTCAAATGAGTGCTGTGACAATTTATATGTAAAATATGCTGGAATGTTTTAAAATGATGCTTTTTATTTTTTTGAGGTTATTTTTATCCTCGCTATTCCTAGACAATTCTCAGAAACCATCCTGCTTTATGTGATTATATGTAAAACATTATTTATCACTGATTCAGCTATTAGCATGTGTATTGCTAAAGAAGGATGTATGTTATTATTTTATCAAATGAGAGGAGAGGAACAGAGAGACAGAATATGTTTTGTACTGTACAGTACTAGAATAGATCATATAATATCTGTCAGAAATGTTATCATTGTTCATTTACATTTTATATCATTTAATGAGATGATACAAATCAAAACCAAGAGACATGTAGAAAGGCTAGAGTAAATCCAATTGGCAGACTTGATCACTTTTTAAAGTTCTTATTTGTTCTTATTATATTCGGTGTGCAAATGCGAAGGTAGTATATTTGTATGTGCTTGTGTTTGCATAGATCTAAGAAGAGGTCTTTTTGAAAATAACTTGGTAACAAAGAACAGCTACTAAAAAACTTAAATGACACAAGTGAGGGGTATAAGGAAACTGATATATGTTTTTCCTTTTAAACAATGCAAATTGCCTGGCTGTCCTCCTGAACCTCTGCCTCTAATACTTTTAGCCATAGACCATGAAGAACAATTTAGATTCTATGTTTCTAATTTAAGTCTTAAAGCAGCAGGGACAGCCATACTATCCGAGGAAAAAAACACATATATAAGTATATAACTACTTGTTCTACTTACATAACTGTCCATGTCTACTACTGTCTACTTACATATTGTACTGTCCATGTTTTGATTTCAGTGAATTTTATATAGTAAATAAAAAGAATTCCGTTCCTGGCATTTGCCATTTTGATTCCCTCTGACTAAAGCCAATCCTGAAGTCATTTCCTCCCTTACTTTTTCCTCCTAGAAACCTCACTGTCTTAGCTAGCTTGCTTTGTAAATGCACACGAGCACAGCAGCATAGATTGTATTTCAGCAGTACACTAAACTGCTGTCAGCCAATCAGTGAGGAGTAGGAAAGTGGGAGGGGAGATGACAAGCTTCCTTCTTGTCAGCAATGTACCAAATCGAGCCAGGCTGACTGAGATAAGATTTATTACAGAAGAAACATTTGTAAATAGCTTGGGATGATTGCAATGCAGGGTAAGGCTGTAGGATGCATATTTACCACAGACCAGTGGGTAAATGAAATTTCATTTGTGGCTGATAATACCTCTTAAATGAATTACAGTAGCTACATCCTTGTTTCAGGTGCGTGATTCAGACAATACTGCAGCCAGAAAAAGTAGCAGGACTCCCAGGTAGTTGGTATTATTTAAAAGGAAATAAATATGGCATCCTCCATATCCCTCTTGCTTTAGTTGACTTTTATATTACTGAAGAATCCAGGTGATCCGCACACTCAGTTTGAACCAAGTTCAATGTTTTAATTCAAGTGACACATTCCATTCCATATACCAGCGGTTCCTTTTGGGGCCCCGTAGGGTCCCCTTTTGTCAAGGTAACAAACTCAGAATGGTGACCGTTTGTTACCTTTTGACAAAGGGGACCCCACGGGGCACCAAAACTAATTGCTGGTATATGGAATGGGTTACTTAACTTGAGTTAAAACATTGAACTTCCAAAACTGAGTGTGCGCCTATGCGGATCACCTGGATTCTTCTGTACTTGCTTTGATCCGGCACCTCCACGGTGGTGTGCAATTGCATACGGACTTGTGGATTTACTTTTATATTACTGACATCCTTTAACAAGGAACTCTGGACTTAAGAAAACATATAAGTTATTTTTCCAGGACCCATCCACCCAAGTATCACAAATCTATATTATTTTCCATAAAAGGTATATACTGAATTCTCCCTGGGCAGTGGCTTCAGATAAAGTAAGGCACTCTGATGTGCAAACAAAGTGGCCAGTAAGACTATTTTGCATGAAAATTTTGAAGATCCTCTGTACATTAACTGTTGTCTTTATTGTACTCAATCAAAGAAGTGCGCAAGGAGCGCACTTTTCTTACATCAGACTGGCCACGACTGGCTGACGTTCCGGGACCCGGTACCGAAGACGGAGAAGACTGAGGACGGCGGTGTGGGAGCGATCCGTGCGCATGGGGCTGGAGGAAGCTCCAGGTATGTATAAAACTTTTTATTTAATTCAGCTCTGGTACACTTTAAATACAGCTTTATCCCCTATTCTAGATGTGGCGGGACAATTTACTTTTTATTATATTTCCATCCCACATTTTTATGTCCATTTTTCTATACATCCTATGTTTTCGTTTGCACTTGAAGCAGCTTTTTGATATTGGGATGGCTCATTATTCACTAGAATTCCCATGTCCTTTTTCACATTTATTGTGCCTGACTTTATCCCATCCAGTGCATCAAATGCAGTGCCCACAGTGCAGCCTAGGGAAGTAGTTGATCTCAAGGCTCAAATATTCCGCTAATTATCCATAAAAAATCATTAATTCATTATTTGGGTATTCTACAAATCTTTTTTCACTCAAACAGACCTGAAACAAATCTTTATTGATTCCAAATCTGCTGCAGAGTGTTTTAAGTCCTCTGTTTCCCGGAGATAAGAACTGATGATGAGTATCTCCTACTGATCTCTCCTATAGGAGTACAGCCTTGTACACACGTTGGGTAAAAGTCATTACAAATTGCGGACGAACGACAGACATCACCATATTGGACAACAATCGGTATGAAAGTTATAGCCAAACTTTTTTTAAATGACAACAATGAGCGACCAATATCATGTATTCTGCCCGATCCAACTGTGGATCAATTCAGATAAATATTGGGCAGATATATTGTGTACAATGCCTTTCAAACAACATTATTCCGGAGCATGCATATGTCATATGAAATGTCACTTCCGCTTATGCTGCAGTGTTCCACTGACTTAATCGTTTGGAATCTCGGTGTGTGTGAATAGCTACTTGTCATTTCTTTTGGCTGGGTAATATCGTTTGAGTGACGTCGCTTGTTTGTTACAGATATATATCAACACTGTAAGACAATTACTTAACTCAGATGATAACCAAACCAACCAGGGGAGTTGCCTTGCTGGATTTGGTAATTTAATTTCAAATAGACCAGATGTTATATCTAATGTGCAAGTTCAAGAACCTTTCGGGAAATAGTGATCATAATATGGTAACATTTGGCCTACTACTCAACGGGGTTGTGAAAAAGGGGACAACTAAAACTATGAATTTTAAATAGGTTAACTTAAACACTTTCAGGGACTCGCTGAGACTGGTAGACTGGGAAAGTAAATTACAAGGCATGCACACTGAAAGTAAATGGCATACTTTCAAACAGATCCTTAATGACCATTGTAGAATGTGCATACCTTACGGAAATAAACATTCTAGATCTAAAAAAAGAGGCCAGTATGGATAAATAATACTGTTTTAGACATGATTAAGTGTAAGAGCAATCCCTTTAGTGCCCTAAAGAATAATGAGGGGACTGCATCTGCACTAAAGAATTATACATATATGTAGAGTATGTAACAAAAACTGCAAAAAAGCATAAATGCTTGCTTTGCTTCTGTCTTTACCAAGGTGATGCCTTTCGCTCATAATATGGCCCTGGGTTGTTTCCAATCTACCTCATTCAATATGAATTGCCTAGCACAGGAATGAATGCAGGCACAATTAAATAAGAATAAGATAGACATGGCACCCGGCCCAGATGGCATCCACTCCCGGGTATTAAAGGAGTTGAGTTCAGTTATTGATAAGCCACTTTAGCTTATTTTCTGTGATTCTCTTTCAAGTGGGTCAGCTTCTTATGACTGGCATGCAGCTGATGTTTTCCCTTTATTCAAGAAGGGAACAAAAATCACAACATGACAACATGATGATCATATGGGAAGGCACATGGCAGATGAAGTTTAATGTTAATAAATGTAAAGTCATGCACCTTGGACGTACCAGTGGTAGATCACCATATAAATGGCATACAGTTGGGAACATCAGACTTGGAGAAGGACTTAGGAATACTGGTTGATAACAAGTTAAGCAATTGTATACAATGCCAAGCAGTGGTGGTAGCTAAAGCAAATTAAATTCTGGGCTGCATAAACAGGGAAATAATATTTCAAGATGCTAGTATACTACTCACTCTGTATAAAACACTTGTAAGGCCACATCTGGAGTATGGGATACAATTTTGGGCACCACTCTATACAATCAGTGGTGCTCATCCGGATTCCGGATATCCGGGTGACCCAGATATCCGAACATTTTTACGCTATCCGAATCGGATTCAGGATTTCTTTAGACCGGGGTGCCACAGGCCACTGATACCACCTATATTTAACCCAAAACACAATCGCTGCGTAATTTTCTGGAGGTGTCTTGGCTGAAAACTGTCATGTCCCAGTTGTGCGGTTGGACTTTAGACACAATGTGGGCTGCACGACCGCTGTCTGGAACCTAGGCCTAATGTTAATTGACAGCCATTTTTTTTTTGGGGGGGGGGGGGGATTTTAAATCCCCACATCATCAATTAGTGTTCCCCTTTAAAAAATAATGATGCTACATGCCTCATTTACCCTTAAAAACGTTTTTAAAGCAATTGAAAGGGCACTTCCGTTTTTTCTATCCGGATATCTGAATCCGCCCGGATAGTACGGATAATACGTTCGGATATCCGCATGAAAGCGGATATTTGAACGTTCAGATTCGGATATCTGGGTATCCGGATCCAGATCAGTTTGGATTTTAAAAGGTGGTATCCGAGCACCCCTGTATAGAATGGACATTAACATTTTTGAATGGGTATAAAGACGGGCAACTAAATTAACCAGAGGGATAGAAGAGCTCACTTACCAAGAAAGTTTGGGCAAACTGGGCTTACTGTATTAAGCTTGGAAAAAGGGCAACCGAGAGGTGACCTGATTAACTAGTTAACCACTTAACGACCGCCTAACGCCGACAGGTTGTTAGTAATTTAGCATGGAAACGGCCGTTCCAGTGGCCTTTCCATGTCAGTTCACGGAGGGTGTCTCCGTGAACAGCCTGCGAGCCTCCAAACGCGGCTGGCAGGCGAAATGTAAACACGCGTGGAAAAATCCCCACTGTTTACATCATACGGCGCTGCTGCACTGCAGCGCCGTAAAGGAGATCGGCGATCCCCGGCCTCTGATTGGCCGGGGATCGCCGCAGTCTGATAGGCTGAAGCCTGTCAGAGGCGGCGCAGGACGGATCTCCGTCCTGCGCCGCCCAGGGGATGGAGGGCAGGGACGGAAAGAGAGAGAGGGCGGAAAATGCTGCGGAAGGGGGCTTTGAGGAGCCCCCCCCCGGTGGCCACATAGTGCCGGCAGCGATCAGACCCCCCCAGCAGAACATGCCCCTAGTGGGGAAAAAAGGGGGGAAGTCTGGTCGCCCTGGCTGCCTGCCGATCTGTGCTGTGGGCTGGAGAGCCCACGCTGCACAGATCAGCACAAATTCCCCTGGTTGTCATCTAGATGACTATAGTCATCCATATAGGAGCTGCTGAAGTCTATCTAAATGCATTTTTGCGTACAGTGTTGCTGCGACGGGTGCAGAAGCATATGCCTGAGGCACTTTACAGGAGATCGATTGGTGAAGGGTAAGGAGTGTTTCCCATAGCCAACCGAAGCCCCTGTGAATGAATTAACATGAGGCATGTTGATTCATAAAACTGAAAATACTCTCATAAATTTTAAAGTTTTTAAACGGTATCACGCTATGAGAGTATTTACTCCTATTTGAGGTGAATGCACACTGAATAAAGTCACATTAAAAGGAAGCCCGAATCCTGATGTACCGAGGAAACGGGGTGCAATAGAGCAATTTACAACCCATCTAATAGGGGGTGCAACAGGAGGGTGAGTTTGTTCCCAGATGGGTGTATTGGTGGTGGAATTGGCCTGTCCCAAATGAATGTGATTGAAGGAAAATATATACTCAATGTGGACTAACTACTGATATAGAGATTTCTATGGACCAGATGTGTTGATGTACGCTGTATTTATATATTTAAAGTTGTATTGTGGACTGCCATCCAAGAATTAAGTGCACTCAATAAGATTTGTTTCAATCAGATAATACTGCAGCGTTTTTTGTGTATATACTTTTATATCACCCCCAAAAAGCCTAAGTCGTGGCAAAAAAACAAAACAAAACAAGATATAGATCATTTAGGTGTGAAGAGTAGTGATAAAGTTATTGTCGAATAAATGGGAGGAGTGCTACAGGGGAAAATTGCTTCTGTCCTTAAGGTGAAAACAACTCACAGGCTGAAGTGGTTAACATGTATAAATACATCTAGGGTTGAGCCGAAATTTCCGAAATTTCGCGTTACTATAATTACGCATGCGAAATTTGCTATTACGGCGCGAAATTATGGTAGCATAATTGCCATTAAAATCGTAATTGATAATACCGTAAGCGTAATTTTCAACGCATAATTTCGCGTTTCCTTCATAACGTAATTTCACGTACAACTATACCGTAATTTCACGTTAAACCATAACGTAATTTCGTAATTCTTCGTAATTTCGCGAATTTCGTAATTGCTTGTTAGCTATAAAAAGAAATACATTTTAATTTTGAAAATGAAAGTAATTTCGTTTATAATAGTAATTACTAGACACAGGAAAGTGTCTGGGTATTAGAGATTGTCCAATCATATTACAGGCTTCTTTTGAGATACATCCTAAACAACCAATTGTAGTTTGACCCACCCTCCTAGTATATAATCTAAAACCCGTGAGCCTTTTAGATGGTAAAGACATTCACAAAAACAGTTTAAAAAATGATATACAATGTGTTTGATTCATTACCTTAATCAGCATTTCTTTCATGCCTGGAGGGATTCTGGGAGGCATCTCTCAGTCACTTCTCGGCACTTCTGTCTGTCTCCTGTCCTCGCTGGTGCTGTAGCACGTGCAGGCAGCCTCTTCCCCTATGAGATTGCTCAACTTCCTGTTGTTTTTGTTCGCATTAGCCAATCAGAAGCAAATCAGCGGTAGTCAGATGAACGCTAACAAATTTTCGCATATGAACGCTTTTTCGCATTAACCCCCCTGGCGGTAAGCCCGACCTGAGCACGGGCTGTGATTTACAAGTGCAGAGCGGTATGCCCGTGCTCAGGTCGGGCAGTCTAAAAATAGCTTCTGCACTCCTCCTGGGTCCCGCGCGCGATCGGCGCTGCACAGCGGGACCCAGGCTGCTCTCTCCCGGCCGCCGGAGTCCCCATTACCTCTTTGATCTTCCGGGGACCCGGCGGCCAATCCTCTGTCTGCAGCGGCGATGCGGCGTGACGTCGGGGGGCGGCGTGACGTCATCGGGGAGGAAGGGATAGTTTAAAAAAAAAATGAAACAATTTTCATTGGCCACATGGGGATGGAGGGAGGGAGACAGAGAGGGAAAATGAAAAGAGCTTCCTGATTGGCCATGGCAGGGAGGCATACAAATATTATAAATTATGTGATTGGGCACATGGGGAGGGAGGAAGAAAAACTAAATAAATTATGTGATTGGCTGGAGAGGAAAAAAAATAATAATAAACAGATTATCTGATTGGCTGCTAGCTGCATTGAATTGAATACAAGTAAGTTTGTATTCAATTCAATGTTGCCATTTGCTCCCTGGAGACCGTGGCTGCTGGCTGTTTGATCTCTGTGATCTGTGAGTAGCTGATTGCTGATTTGGATACCTGTTAACGATTTTTGCCTGGACTTTGACTATTCTTTCTGCCTTCTCCCTGGATTGATTGATTTACTGTTGCTGATTTTTGCCTGGACTTTGACTACTCTTTGCCTGCTCCCTGTATTGATTGATTTTACCGTTGCCGATTTTTGCCTGAACTTTGACTACTCTCTGCCTGCCGTTTACGCCGACCTCTGCCTGCCTGTCATTTATGATGGCATCCTCTACCAGAAGGCGTCTCACTGCAGAATCGCTGGCGGAGGTGGAGGACAGCGATCTGCAGTCACTGGCGGACTCAAGCGACAGCGACGCACCAGGGGACCTCTCATCTGACTCAGGTAGCGAAAGCGACAGCGACATCGGTTCCATTACTACTGAGGTCAGTGATGTCCGGGTGTGGTGCCCCATTGACCTGTCTCAGGCTCCGCCACCGCCTCCATGGTTCCCTTTTACTGGGGAGCCTGGCTTGAAGAAGGAGTGTGAACATAACCCGCTGGCCTACCTGCAGCTCTTCTTTGATGACGCGGTTATCGAGAAAATAGTGGAGGAGACTAACCGCTATGCCTCCCAGCAGCTGGCTGCTCCACGACGCCCCTTTTCAAGGACCAGGACCTGGGAGCCAGTCACTAAAGAGGACCTGTGGATTTTCTTGGGCCTTATCATTCTGCAGGGGGTGGTGGGGAAGCCCCTGCAGAAGTGGTATTAGACCACAAACAGAATTATAGCCACCCCTTTTTTTGGTACTGTGATGAGCGAGTACCGTTTTTCGCTCATCATGAAGTTCCTCCATTTTGCGGACAATGACGCCTTTGAGGAGTCCACTCACCCTGCTCCAAAACTCAAAAAGATTTGGGAAGTTTATGAGATGGTGGTGAACAACTTCCGCACAACCTATATTCCAGAGAGGGACATATCGGTGGACGAGAGCCTGATGGCATACAAAGGGAGGCTGAGTTGGCTCCAATACATTGCTTCCAAGCGGGCCCGCTTTGGGATCAAGTCCTACACCCTCTGTGAGTCATCAACAGGGTACATATGGAACACTGTGCTGTACACCGGCAAGGGAACCAAATTCAGTCCCCGGTTCAGCGAGTATGGAGTGGCGACCTCTTCAGTGCTGTCCCTTGTGGAACCACTACTGGACAAGGGCTACTGCGTCACCACTGACAACTTCTATAGCTCCCCGGAACTTTTCGAGTTGCTGATAAAGCATCGAACTGATGCCTACGGAACCGTTAGGCCGAACCGGCGGGAGATGCCGACAGCTTTTGCAAAGCAGAAGTTGAAACCTGGGGACATAACTGCTTGGCAGAAAGGAAAGATGCTGGCACTCCGCTGGCGAGATAAAAAAGATGTATCTCTCCTCTCCACAGTCCACGATACCTCCACTGTCCCCACCCGAACGAGAGGAGGAAAAGAGGTTGAGAAACCGCAAGTCGTGATGGAC
This sequence comes from Hyperolius riggenbachi, assembly GCF_040937935.1. Taxonomy (NCBI): domain Eukaryota; kingdom Metazoa; phylum Chordata; class Amphibia; order Anura; family Hyperoliidae; genus Hyperolius; species Hyperolius riggenbachi. The sequence goes on along the minus strand of NC_090650.1, from coordinate 394,942,668 downwards.
TATAACCTGACGATGGGTGGAGTGGACAGAGCGGACCAGGCGGTAACCTTCTACCCCGCAGTCCGCAAACAACAAAAAAAATATTACAAAAAAATATTCCGTCACCTCCTGGAGCAGAGTCTCTGGAATAGTTACATTCTGTTCAAGCAGCGCAGTGAAAGGCCCTTTACACATGCGGACTACATATGGAGGATGTGTGAGTGCATCTGTTTGAAATATCAGACTGCAGCAGATGTCAGAACGGGGCGCCGGGCCTCCTATATAGTTAACCCGGAGCGACTCACTGGTCGCCACTTCCCGGAATACATACCCCCCACTCCCAAAAAATCCACACCGTGTCGGACATGTGTGGTTTGCTGCTCCAAGACCGACGACAAGGGCAAAAAAGTCAGGAAGGAGTCGCGAATTTACTGCCCTGACTGTAATGTTGGACTCTGTGCAGTTCCCTGCTTTAAATTATATCATACACGAGAGGTGTACTAGATATACATGTAAATAGTGTATACAAACCTGCTGCCTTGTACAGTTTTCCTAATTTTTTCAGATTATTGATAAATTCAATTATTTCATCAAATTTGTGTTCTAGTCTTTTATTTATATGCATAATGTGTACCAAGCCTTTATTCTGACATATTTTGGTGAGTTCACACTTTAGAATTGGGAGGCCCAAAATTCTTGAAAAACAATGTACCGCTTTTGACTCATAATTCCAGACAGCAATGTACCGCCAGGGAGGTTAAATAATGTAAAAACTAAGTATGCGCAGTTCAAGGGTGTATTGACAAGAATGTATCTACGCATAGAGCAAGCTTTTTCGCAATAATTACACTGTGATCAATGAGAGTAATATGAACTATCGCGAAATTACGTTATGTAACTACGCTTACAAATGGTTACATGCAAGGCAAACGTAATTTTGCGATACCCACTGTAATGCGAAAGCTACGCGTAAATTACGCTTACGCGGAATTTCGCGAAATCCTTCTTCATTACGATTATGTACTTACGGCCATAATCGTACTTACACTAATAACGCGAAATTTCGCGAAATCCTAATTAAGTCATTACGCTCACCTCTAAATACATCAAAGGGCAATACAAAAGCTTGGCAGATGAGCTTTTTGTCCCTAGGGTTGTATAACAAACAAGGGGACACGACATGATCTGTGTATGGAGGAAAAAAGTTTTTGTCCTCTATTTTGAAAGGGGTCCTACACTTTGAAAGTGGTTAAAATATATAATATAAATTTAAAGAGGGCTTGGACGTTTTCCTTGCATTGAAGGGTATTCACAGCTATAACTACTAATTCCCAGGAGAGTTATTATTATTATTATTGATTTATAAAGCACCAACATATTCCGTGGCGCTGTACAAAGTAAGAAACAAACATGGGGTACATAATACAGACAATGGTATACACTAATATACGAGATACATAATTAGTGACAAAATACAAAAAATGAAAAGAGTTGATCCAGGGATTTATTTGACTGTCATCAGTTACTGCTGTCTTTCGACACAATTAAAGAGCTATAACAACTTGGTGGTGCCGACCCATCTTTACTATTTTTGGGGTTATATACACTATATATGTTATACCATGTTTTTGTGCACCAGCCTGCGCTATTGAGTTTACTATTATAGATAGATTTTATCCACGCAAAGTCAGACTGAATGCTCAGTCGGGTATTTTATCAGGGCTGTTAACAAGAAGTGAAGGATGAAACAGAGAGCAGGGTAGGTGTTTTCTCTAATGTTCCCACTGATATATATGGTAAATACATAAGGGCGCTTTGTCTCTGGAACACTTTAAGTGCTCTCTTTAGGGGCTATTTTCTTGTAGGAGCCAGTTTAGCATTAACTTGCTGAATTACCAGGCTTTTGGAGGCAAAGTCTCAAGGAGAAGTCGGCACACCATCTACTATTCATGGGTGCCTGGCGAAGTGACATAGGCAGTGTCACACAAGTAAAGTCCAAATTGCAAGGATCGTCAGCACACCAATCTCCAAAGCACATACACACACAAGACATGCCTTGATAAAAGGGGACCCTGCGTGGTCCCCAAATCAATTGTTGGTCTATCTTGTGGAAACTGGCAGAATAAAAAGTATGTGCTTTTGAGATTGGTGTGCTGACGATCCTTGCAATTTAGGCTTTTGGAGGGGTACAGAGGAGGATCAGCGCAGCCTGTGCTTGTACTGTACCTCCAATGGGTGGACAGAGTTGCTCGTTTGAAGCAGAAAATGTACCAGGGCATGCTGGGCCATTTCTAGGACAATTTCTGGTATAGTAAACTCTTGATATAGTAAACCACTTTTTATGGTCCATTTGAGTCTACTATATCGAGAGTATACTGTTTTTAGTTTTATTGACATCCACTGCCACACACGCTAAGCAGCATTCTATTGTGCCCTTTATAAAAACCAGCACATTTGGGCAGTTGATTTGCCCTTCATTGATTGATTCAAGTTTTACAAATGAACCTTAGAACATCTAGCCAACATTTTAAATGGAATACTTTAATTGAAACCCTTTCCCTTGGGAAAGCTATTAGAGGAGAGTAAATTAGTTTAATTAAGTAAATTAAGTAAAGATTTACAGTGAATTTAGCCAGCCCATATTATTTAGTGGATGTCTGCTGTAGATTCCCTATTTGTTGCTAGGCAAATGGATCTGCTCATGCACTGGTATTGGACTGTTTGGACCCTTCATCCATGGTTTGCCCTCTGGTATTAGTTGGTAGAGGTGTCGTGAACATCAAATTTTGGGTTCGCGAATGGTAAACTCGAACCGGGGGGAATCGCCATAGACGTCAATGGGCAGGCAAATTTAGAAACATACAGGGACTCTTAGTAGCCACAAAAGTGATGGAAAATTTGTTTCAAAGGGTCTAACACCTAGACAGGGGCATGCTGGAGGGGGATCCATGCCAAAAGTCCCTGTGGGAAATTCCTATTCTTTTTTTTAAAGCACCACTTTTACCAAAAAATTAAAATGCATGCATAAAACATTGAACTGGTACAAGGAGGACTATTTCCCACCAGCCGGCACTTCTTCCTAGGCTGTGTCGGCCATCACCAGGTATGTAAACCTTAATTCCATCCATCTGTAGTGGGTTTTGTCACACACTCCGCCCCTTCCTGTATCTGCTTTCCACGGTCAGCCGAAAACGTCTGGGAGCGCTTATGTGAGCAGACCAGCATGCTCTGTGGTGCAAAACAATGCAATACAATAGTAATTGCAAGTACAATAAATGGCAGTTTTAAAACCAGCAAAGTTAATTCTATGCTGTGTAAAATTAGCCAAAAGGCACCAAAATTCAATAAAATTATTAACAACAGTTTAAAATTAGAGGAGGTAAATGTAAACTTACCTCCTCTCGGGATAAAAAACGTAATGGTGAGGTTTAGAACTGTAATTTTATTGATCCAAATGAACACAACTCTCATAGATTGCAACGTGTTTCCATTCTCATTTATTCTCATTCTCACTTATTGCTCTTTTTTTTTTAGTCTGATGAAAGAGGGTTGAGCTCTCTGAAACGCGTTGCTTAGATGAAATAAAAGTTTTTACTTTTGATCCATACGACAGCCACTGTTTTTTTCCTACTTGCACACACTTGCACTGACAAATTGCTCAACTGCTCTCGCTGGCTGTGTCCTGCTTGTGTAGGTCCCAAAGACTAGTGCAGAGCCCTCTCTAACAGTTACATCACCAAGGAGCATCTCAGCTCCTGCTCCAGCTGCCTGTGATCTGATTATCTATCTTCGGCAGAGTGGTGTGGACCCATCAGCAGCCATCATAGACACTCTTCCCACCCACGACTTCATGACAGTGTAGCCGCCTATAGCGGCATCACAGCACTCAGGCTAGGTGGAGAATATACCAGAGCAGCAGCCTGCCAGTACAGCTCTGAAGGAGGCTATAGTCTGCACGCCTTGTGTAGGAGGACTTCTGCCAAGACTTGGTCCCCGGTCCAAGTGGGACAAAGCCTTTCTGTTGGCCATCCCGTATGGGACAGTCAGCCACAGATCCAGGTGAGAATATTCCTCGGCCGGCTGGCCATTTTTATTGAATGACAACCTGAGTGCGCTCTGCCTCCACCCCTTGCGATAATTCAGCTTTAAGTGAGCGATTGGGGTCTCCCACAATGCATCTCCATTAAATATGCAAATTATCTCTTTATGCCCCTGAAACCAGGCTTGCATCCTATGGTGCGCCCAAAGTGCTGGAGCATCTTGTAGATGCTCTCCTCCAAATGTGTCGTCCTGTGTCCCCCATGAGGCTGTGTCCCCATGTGTGTCCTTTTGTCCCCCATGTGTGTCCTCTGCTCTCGGAGTATAGTTACCAGCAGGGGCAGCTTGGTTCACCTGATCCATCGGTGACCACAGACCTCTCCTCTCCTGCACTGTTCCCCTATTGCCGGTTTCTGTTGATGACGCAATTGCTGTTGTATAGCAAGCCTATCACTTATAAAATTTACAGAGCCACATCAACATGCAGACAGCCTGTTTCGGAATGTTGGTCCTCCTCAGTGCATGGCAGGGATTGATATGGCTCTATGGCAGGAGTGTCAAACTCAAATACAAAGTGGGCCAGAACTGTACATGGGGACCTAGTTGTGGGCCAAACTCAATGTCTACTGGCCTCCTTTATAAAGTTCCCAGTTGTCTAACGGCCTCACTCCGAATCCTATACAGTTTCCTGGTGTCTAGTGGTCCTCCCTCCCCTATACAGTTACCTGGTGTCTAAAGGCCCACACCCTCCCCTATACAGTTACCTGGTGTCTAAAGGCCTACACCCTCCTGTGAGGAAACGCGGAAAAGCCGTCGTCTCTCAAAGTGAGGCGGCTGTTTCCGCGTCCAGCAGGGCGTCACAACGCGGAAAAACCGCCGCATGCCGCTTAGGCAGAGCGGCGGAATCCGCATTGGGAACGGCGGAATCCGCATTGGGAACAGCGGAATCCGCATTGGAGGCGGCCCCCGCAAGCGGTTCTCAAAATACATTGCAAGACAGTACTGGTGTGGCTGGGACTGATAGTCCACCAAGTTACAGAGTGACACGCGCGCGCGCGCACAGAGGCTGAGTTTAAATAGCAGCCAGAAGTGAGTCAGCTGACCAGGCGGGTCAGCTGACAATTTCCACTACTCTCATTGGTCCAGCAATTAGGGAGGTCCTGGAAAGGTCCTTGAGTATATATACTGCTGGCTGTTCGCTTGCTCTTTGTCTGGCGTTGCGATCACATATGTGGGAGCACCCAGATCCGTAGTCAGATCCGTTAGTGTGCCGGGACCAGCTGGAGCTGTAATCCTACACTAAGCTAGATTCTGTTGATAGCTTAAAGTACTAGTTTGATTGTGATTATCTGTTATGACCTTTGCCTGCCTTGACTATCCTCCTGAACTCTGATCTTGTACCTCGATATTTCTGATACCTGTTGCCGAACCCCGGCTCATCCTTAGACTCTGTTTCTGCCTCCTGATCTTGTACTTCGATATTTCTGATACCCGTTGCCGAACCCTGCCTGTACTTAGACTCCGCCTTTGCCTACTGTATCTGTACTTTATCTGTCCGTGTGTTACGACCTGGCTTGTCCGACCTCGAGAACCGACCTCACTATTGGAGGCAGTTCCCCATCCTGTTAGTGACACTTCCTCCTGAGTGTCACTCTCGGACTATCCTTCCTACTGTCAGTCTGACACCCCTACCGTTTTGGAGAGCTCAGGTCTGCGGAAGGAATCCGTGCAGTTCTCCTTGCTGCACTGAGGCCTAGGCCTCCAAGTGTTACTGTTACACCAAACACTACACTCTACTTAGGTGAACAGAGGTTAGTTAGTATATCGGATTATCGGTGATACTGCAGATCACGTATAATCTAGTATACATCTGTATTTCCTGTGATACTGCAGATCACCGGTAATCAGATCCTCTCTGTGCTTCACCGATCGTTACACCTCCCCTATACAGTTCCCTAGTGTTTACTGCTTTAACCCTATCTCCCCCATATGGCTTCCCTGGGGTTTTATGGCTTCACCTCCAATATAGCTTGCCTGGTGGTCCAGAGTGGGCCAAACATAATGCAAAGTAGGGAAGCCACTTATGGGCCAAATTTAATGGCTCTGAGGGCCAGATTTGGCCCACGGGCCGGGGTTTGACATGTATGCTTTATGGGATAGGGGCTTGGACCAGAACAAAATAATACCCAAGCAGCTCGGGGTGAAACACTGGCCAATAATTGAAAAGCATTTTTTTTAGTCCAGGTGTGCTTTAAAATTTTAAGTAATTTGAGAAATCCGTACCGAATAGAGTAACTCTCTAAAAGCTCATAATGATTTTTAAATGAATCCTATTATTACACCTTTGTTTTCCCATCTCAGACAGATGCGTAAAATAACATGTTTAGAACACAATTGTTTTTAAAATGAATGCCACGATGATTATCAACAAAAGAAAGTATATTTGGGAAAACAGGTAAGATGTTATCATGGGCTAGTCTGCTTTCCTTGTGGGCCGGTGCATCAAAAACAGCAAGGTATTTAAACTCTTTGAAGAAGCAAGCCTATAGAATAGCACAGAGCTGTGCAAGATTCTATCACAGGTGAGATAATATCTCTCTGTTTGATGAATATACCTTATGGTTCTGTTCAAAGACTCGCCTTGTTTGTATCTTAATGCTAAGCTCTGAAATATGATGCATAATTTATGATGTGCATATTCTTACATTACCGTTTAAACAGTTTGCCTATAAGAAGGCAATGCTGAAATTCTTATCTCTATTCAAATAAATTGTGTTCCATAGCTCAGTTCATAAATAAAACAAAAGAATGGGGAAAAAGAGCAGTGCGCATTATTTTAGCCATCATCATCAAGAGCTAAATGCACTATAAATCCCTTCTTTGAATTTAAAGTTACATAAACTCAGCCCTGCTGTAATCATCACACAGGATGATGATGTCATATCGCTGTTGACATTAATCAAAAGAGAAATGGAAAATAAGGTTAGGATACATTTATAGCGCTGACAGTTTCCATGGCACATTTTTTACAGAAAACATTGAACAAGGCTAATCACTAATGCTTAGTATACGCCAGGGGTCCCCAACCACCGGTCCGCGGCCCACTGCTGGTCCGTGGGACATTTGCAGTTGGGCCACCACGGGACAGTCCTCTTGCCCCCCCTCGCCCACGCCCCCCCACGGCCGACGGCCGCCACTGCTGTTACCTTAGGCGCCCGCTTTCTCTCTTATATTCCCCTCTCTCCTGCCGGCGTGTGATTCACAGTAGCGCGCCCCGCGGCTGCTGTGATGATGAGGCAGGACGCAGGAGAGAGAGCGGCTTCCTGTAGCGGCGATGTGTATCGCCAGTACTATGGGAACCGCTCTCTCCTGCTTCCTCCTCATCATCACAGCAGCTGCGGGGCGCGCTGCTGTGAATCACACGCCAGCAGGAGAGAGGGGAATATAAGAGAGAAAGCGGTCACCAGCTAAGGTAACAGCAGCGCCGGGCCCCCCTGGGGGGAGGACTGATGGGGGGGGGGGGTTTGTAGCACGTCTATACTGGGCACCACACTAGGCACTATACTAGCTATACTGGGCACTATACTAGCTATACTAGGCACTATACTAGCTATACTAGGCACTATACTAGCTATACCGGGGTACTATACTAGGCACTGTACTAGCTATACTGGGGCACTACACTAGCTATACTGGGCACTATACTAGGCACTGTACTAGCTATACTGGGGCACTACACTAGCTATACTGGGGCACTATACTAGGCACTATATTAGGCACTATACTAGCTATACTGAGCACTATACTAGCTATACTGGGGCACTATGCTAACTATACTGGGCACTAAACTAGGCACTATACTAGCTATACTGGGGCACTATACTAGGCACTATACTAGCTATACTGGGAACTATACTAGCTATACTGGGGCACTATACTAGCTATACTGGGGCACTGCCTACCTATACTGGGCACTATACTAGCTATACTGGGCATTATACTAGCTATACTGGGCACTATACCAACTATACTGGCCACAATACTAGCCATACTGGGCACTATACTAGCCATATTGGGCACTATACTGGGCACTATACTAGCTATACTGGGCACTATACTAGCTATACTGGGGCACTATACTAGCTATACTGGTGCACTACCTACCTATACTGGGCACTATACTAGCTATACTGGGCACTATACTAGCTATACTGGCCCCTATACTAGCCATACTGGGCACCATACTAGCCATACTGGGTTTATACTGGGCACTAAATTAGCTATACTGGGGCACTATACTAGCTATACTGAGCACTATACTAGCTATACTGGGCACTATACTACCTATACTGGGCACTATACTAGCCATACTGGGCACTATACTAGCTATACTGGGGCACTATACTAGCTATACTGGGCACTATACTACCTATACTGGTGCACTATACTAGCTATACTGGGGCACTATACTAGCTATACTGGGCACGATACTATCTATACTGGGCTAATACTAGCTATACTGGGCACTATATTAGCTATACTGGGGCACTATACTAGCTATACTGGGCACTATACTACCTATACTGGGCACTATACTAGCCATACTGGGCACTATACTACCTATACTGGGCACTATACTGGCTATAACTGGGGCACTATACTAGCTATACTGGGCACTATACTAGCTATACTGGGCACTATACTAGCTATACTGGGATAATACTAGCTATACTGGGCACTATATTAGCTATACTGGGGCACTATACTAGCTATACTGGGGCACTATACTGGCTATAACTGGGGCACTATACTAGCTATACTGGGCACTATACTAGCTATACTGGGGCACTACCTACCCATGCTGGGCACTATACTAGCTATACTGGCCACTATACTAGCTATACTGGGGCACTACCTACTCACACTGGGCACTATACTAGCTATACCGGACACTATATTAGCTATACTGGGCACTATACTAGCTATACTGGGGCACTACCTACCCATACTGGGACTATATTAGCTATACTGGGCACTATACTAGCTATACTGGGGCACTATGCTAGCTATACTGGGGCACTATACTAGCTATACTGGGGTAACTATACTAACCATACTTGGGCAACTAAACTCCCTATACTGGGGCAACTATGCTAGCTATGCCGCCACACCCCAGTCTTTCCCCGTAACCCGCTGCGCACGACAATGTCCACTAGGACACACCCCGAACCCCCCTCCCCCCGGGAGAAATTTTTTATCAGAAAGTGGTCCCCGGGCCGTAAAAGGTTGGGGACCCCTGGTATACGCCATGCAATTTCTCCTCAAATAGGTGGATTAAATGGATTATTTCCGACATGTCTGATCTGATTTTCAATCGTCTTTTTTCTGATCGTTGTTCCGATCACTTCTATAGAAAAAATTGATGAGAAAAACGATCAGAAATCAGATTGGACCTGTCGGAAATAATCAATTTGATTCATCTATCTGATGGTAAATTGCATGGTGTGTACCAGGCATAAGCTCGTTTCATCCTTTGTTAGAGTAGCAGCATTTCTGCAGAGTTTGGATACACAGGGCAGGATTTCTGGAGAGGCCACATAGGCCCAGGCCTTGAGCAGCTGCTTGGGGGCTGGACATGGAAAAGAGGTCACTGCATATGGAAAAAGGGGGTTCAATTGGAGAGGGGAAGCTGTGACTAGGGATCAACACATGGGAGGAAGTTGTATATGAAAGAAAGAGGCTATTGTATGTTGTATGGCCCTGCAGTGAGGCCTTAAAGCTGCAGTGGCCTATTTGGTAAAAGATGTCCTTGTCACTGGGAGGGAGGGGGGGGGGGGTATAAGCCTCAAGTGGTTAAAGAAAAACATTTCTTTGTTACAGCTGATACAAATCCTGCAATAAATCTGCAGTGTGTCTACTTCCTGATTTCATGGAAGCAGGCATAGGGTTAACATCCTGTGTTTACAAATTAGCTGCTCTGCCAAGGCAGCCAGCTGACACAGCTGAGAGATAAAATTACAGTTGTGATTAGTCACAGATGAGGGGGAATTAGACAGGCTAAACTCTCTAAATACATACAGGGTGCATTCCTCTATGTTTTCCTTCTGTCCTGTGCAAGAGTTCAGGTCCACTTTATCTGACTTCTACAGACATCAGAGTTACACATACAAGTATGGGCAGCTCAGTCAGTGCTGGACGTAATGGAAAAAACTACGCTTACGGATCATTACGCGTAATTTTACGCTATTACGCATTACGGAATTACGCTTACGGCGTAGACATTTATCTACGGCTCATGTCTGTAATTACGCATGGCCCTTACGCAATTACGCCTAAGAATACCGTAATGCAGGTTGTTACGTTATTGCCTTACGCATAATTTCCTACTAGCAATTAATGCGTAAGGCAATGCTCCCAAGCGGAAAAGTTGACGCATGGATCAATGTTAGGTAGCCGCCGACTTTAAGGGTTAATAGCAAAGCCCCCTTAATTGCTGAGAGCCTCAAATTTGGAGAATATATTAAGGAGATCAGAAGGAATAAGAGGAAAATTTTTTTTTTTCAAAAAGACCTTATAGTGTTTGAGAAAATCGATGTTAAAGTTTCAAAGGAAAAATATATACATTTAAAAACCCGCCGACTTTAACGGTTAATAGCAAAGCCTGCTTAAAATTTAGGAACACCAAATTCCCAGGGTATATTAAGGGGATCAGTGGGAATAAGAGGAAAACATTTTTTTCAAAAAGACCTTATAGTTTTTGAGAAAATCGATTTTTAAGTTTCAAGGGCAAAAATGTCTTTTAAATGCGGAAAATATCAGTTTTTTTTGCACAGGTAACAATAGTGTATTATTTTCATAGATTCCCCCAAGTGGGAAGAGTTTTACTTACTTCGTTCTGAGTGTGGGAAATATAAAAAAAAAACGACGTCACGTGGGGTCCCCCCTCCTAGACCTCTTTAACCCCTTGTCCCCCATGCAGGCTGGGATAGCCAGAATGCGGAGCACCGGCCGCATGGGGCTCCGCACCCTGACTATACCAGCCCGCATGGTCCATGGATTGGGGGGGTCTCGGAAGGGGAGGGGCAGCCGAGCTTTCCCCTCCCCCTCCGAGCCCGTGTCCAATCCAAGGACAAGTGGCTCTTCTCCACCTCCGATGGGCGGTGGAGGTGGAAGCCGCGATTTCCTGGGGGGGGGGTTCATGGTGGCATCTGGGAGTCCCCTTTAAAAAGGGGTCCCCCAGATGCCCACCCCCCCTCCCAGGAGAAATGAGTATAGGGGTACTTGTACCTCTTACCCATTTCCTTTAAGAGTTAAAAGTAAATAAGCACACAAACACTTAGAAAAAGTATTTTAATTGAACAAAAAACATAACCACGAAAAAAGTCCTTTAATATTCTTAATTAACCATTAATACTTACCTGTCCCTTTAAATAAATGATCCCTCACAATAGCCTCGGAAATGTTCTATCAGTTACAATGTAACAAAGTTATTACAATGTAACAACTTTGTTACATTGTAACTACGCCGCACCCGACGTCACTCGCCGCTCAGCCGCCGCATACACTTACGCGTCCGTGCAGGACGCTAAGTCCCCGCCGGCTCCCGCTGTCCACCCCGCCCACATCTGTCACCCACATGTCACCCACATGTGAGTGACATGTGGGTGACATGTGTGAGAGGCGGGGAAGGCAGCGGGAGCCGGCGGGACTTAGCGTCCTGCACGGACCCGACAGAGCTCTGAGCTATATAGCTCAGAGCTCTCTAAGCATCTTTGAATTTGGGCTCCAAGGAGCCCCATTGGTCCTTAGCAGACCAATGGGGTTCCTTCTGATTTGAAGGAACCCCATTGGTCTGCTAAGGACCAATGGGGCTCCTTGGAGCCCAAATTCAAAGATGCTTAGAGAGCTCTGAGCTATATAGCTCAGAGCTCTGTCGGGTCCGTGCAGGATGCTAAGTCCCGCCGGCTCCCGCTGCCTTCCCCGCCTCTCCCACATGTCACCCACATGTCACTCACATGTGGGTGACAGATGTGGGCGGGGTGGACAGCGGGGGCCGGCGGGGACTTAGCGTCCTGCACGGACGCGTAAGTGTATGCGGCGGCTGAGCGGCGAGTGACGTCGGGTGCGGCGTAGTTACAATGTAACAAAGTTGTTACATTGTAATAACTTTGTTACATTGTAACTGATAGAACATTTCCGAGGTTATTGCGAGGGATCATTTATTTAAAGGGACAGGTAAGTATTAATGGTTAATTAAGAATATTAAAGGACTTTTTTCGTGGTTATGTTTTTTGTTCAATTAAAATACTTTTTCTAAGTGTTTGTGTGTTTATTTACTTTTAACTCTTAAAGGAAATGGGTAAGAGGTACAAGTACCCCTATACTCATTTCTCCTGGGAGGGGGGTGGGCATCTGGGGGACCCCTTTTTAAAGGGGACTCCCAGATGCCACCATGAACCCCCCCCCCCCAGGAAATCGCGGCCTCCACCTCCACCGCCCATCGGAGGTGGAGAAGAGCCCCTTGTCCTTGGATTGGACAAGGGCTCGGAGGGGGAGGGGAAAGCTAGGCTGCCCCTCCCCTTCCGAGACCCCCCAATCCATGGACCATGCGGGCTGGTATAGTCAGGGTGCGGAGCCCCACGCGGCCGGTGCTCCGCATTCTGGCTATCCCAGCCTGCATGGGGGACAAGGGGTTAAAGAGGTCTGGGAGGGGGGACCCCACGTCTTTTTTTTTTTATATTTCCCACACTCAGAACGAAGTAAGTAAAACTCTTCCCACTTGGGGGAATCTATGAAAAGAATACACTATTGTTACCTGTGCAAAAAAACCTGACATTTTCCGCATTTAAAAGACATTTTTGCCCTTGAAACTTAAAAATCGATTTTCTCAAAAACCATAAGGTCTTTTTGAAAAAAAAATGTTTCCTCTTATTCCCACTGATCCCCTTAATATACCCTGGGAATTTGGTGTTCCTAAATTTTAAGCAGGCTTTGCTATTAACCGTTAAAGATGGCGGGTTTTTAAATGTATATATTTTTCCTTTAAAACTTTAACATCGATTTTCTCAAAAACTATAAGGTCTTTTTGAAAAAAAAAAATTTCCTCTTATTCCTTCTGATTTCCTTAATATATTCTCCAAATTTGAGGCTCTTAGCACTTAAGGGGGCTTTGCTATTAACCCTTAAAGTCGGCGGCTTTTTTATATTATACGGGAGCGTAATATTACGCGATTACGGCAGACTTTGTATTTTCAATAGGAGTTTACTGTCTTACGCGTAATTTGTTACGCGTAATAACGTAACCTACGGTCTACGCGAAATTAATTACGTGTAATACCGTAACCTTACACGTAACGCTTACGGTGCATTTGTAGTGAATTACGATGCGTAATTACGCTAATGCGTAATTTCGGCCCAGCACTGAGGTCAGTACTGAAAATGCCTAGTACTGGACCTTTAGGGGCAGACAGCCAACTCACATGTACTCCTGTACATACTGAATAGCTGGCTGTTTAGAAGAGACAGGATAGAACACCTTCCTTCACACACCCATGTAGCCGGGCATCCATCCTGCTATGCCTTCAGCAGAGGCAGATCCTCACCTCATGAAAGGGAGGCAGCAGATCCCCCCCTTAGGCATGTGGACCTATCTGAGCACAATCACAGCTGAGTCTAAAGAGTATTTTCATTTCCAAAGCAGCAGACACCATCTATTAGAACCCACCTATAGAGCAGCGCTATCAATAGAGCATCTCTAACAAGGCACTTAAGTTCCTTTCCACACAACCAAGTGTGCTAACACCAGACCTTTTGTAAGACAAATTAAAGGTCAGAAAATGCCAGTATGTAAATGCTTCCGCAGGCTGCTGGAATGCTGACTATATTTGACGTCACTGTCAGTTCTCATCATGGAGGCCAGGCTCAGGCAGACAGAGCAGAGCTGCGTCCTGCGTGTCTTAATCCCAGCAGACAAGCATGTCAGGTGTAGTCAGTCCAGCACCAGGCCTCTCATCCGCTGAGGAAGATGGCGAAACATGCTTCTTCTGCTGATGAGAAGTGACAGTGACGTCAAGTCCACTCAGGATCCTTTGCTATTATAAGGTGGGCCTTTTCTCTGTATTAGGAGCACACTGGCACATCCGATTGCCTTACCTGTGCAACAGCAGGGGGTCTGTCTCTGTTCAAAACTGTTGTAGTAATAAAAGTGCGTTTAAAGAGGAACTGTGACCAAAGATTGAACTTCATCCCAATCAGTAGCTGATACCACCCACGAGAAATCTTGAAGGGTGGGGGGTGGGGGGGGGGGAATATGTGTGGCAACTATTGTGGTAAAACCCCTCCCACAGTGTGATGTCAGCGCCAGGGTACTGACATTACACTGTGGGAGCCTTGTTGCATTGTGGGAAATAACAGCTATTTCCAAGTTCCAAAAAAAAAACCAAGCAGCATCTCCTTCCAGTGACATCACCTGCCACGAGTAAAAATGACACCATGTGATAAATGTCTGACTGTAAATCAGGGGCAGGAAATATTTTACAATGAGCAAACACTGACTAAATCATTTATACATAGTTTCCAACTGCCAAAAATGCAGCATCTCCTTCCACAGACATCACCTGCTGACTAAATCATTTCTACATAATTATTGTACAAATTAAGCACTTTTTTTTTCATTACATTATTTTCACTGCAGTTCCTCTTTAAAGCACCTAAACTGAGAGGGATATGGAGGCTGATATATTCATCTCCTTTTACAGAATGCAGATTGCCTGGCTGCAGAGCAGGATCCTCCACCAGGCGACCTAGGCAAGTGCTTGGGGGTGTAAAGAGGCCCACCTGCCACCTTCTTTGACCTCTCTCCACTGCAGCTTACCAAAAAGAACCACAAGGGGGCCCAAATCTACTACCTTGTCTAGTGCCCCATTACATCTTAAAGTAGTTGACCTGAACTCTTGCTCAGCACAGAAGGAAAACAGAGAGAAATGCACCCTGTATGTATTTAGAGAGTTTAGCCTGTCTAATTCCCCCTCATCTACGTCTAATCACAAGTTGTAATTTGATCTCTTCCCTGTCAGCTGCTTGCCATGGCAGATAAGCTCATTTGAAGGTACAGGATGTTAACACTATGCCTGTTTCCATGAAAGCAGGAAGTAGAAACACTGTGGATTTATTGTAGGATTTGTATCAGCTACAACAAAGAAAGGCGATTATGCTGTTGTGTATCTTTTAGAGGAGAGAGGAAGTTCTGTCCATCTCTGACTGGCTGTCCTGCTGAGCCTGTGTCTTTTATACCCGTAGCCATAGGCCCCGAACAAGCATGCAGAACAGGTGATCTGACTGAAGTCTGACTAGATTAGCTGCATACTTGTTTTAGGTATGTGATTCAGAAACTACTGCTGTTTAAAAGAAAATTAATATGGCAGCCCCCATATTATTCTCAGTTCAGGTTCACTTGAAAGTCCAGCTAAAGTCGATAAAACAAGTATATCATTAGAGGACCCATAATTAATAAAACAGCTATCCCCAGTTATAGTTATCCTCAGCCAGGGTAGCCGGGGGTATAGATGTCCCTAGAATAGGTAGCCGGGGCTATAGATGTCCCCAGAATAGGTAGCCAGGGTATAGATTTCCCCAGAATAGGTAGTCAGGGGTATAGATGTTCCTAGAATAGGTAGCCAGATCTATAGTTATCCCCAATATAGGTAGCCAGGTGTATAGGTGCCCCCAGAATAAGTAGCCAGGTGTATAGATGTCCCCAGAATAGGTAGCCGGGCGTATAGATGTCCCCAGAATAGGTAGCTAGGTCTATAGTGATCCCCAGTATAGGTAGCCAGGTGCATAGATGTTCCCAGAATAGGTAGCCGGGGGTATAGATGTCCCCAGAATAGGTAGCCGGGGCTATAGATGTCCCCAGAATAGGTAGCTAGGGTATAGATGTCCCCAGAATAGGTAGCCGGGGGTATAGATGTCCCCAGAATAGGTAGCCGGGGCTATAGATGTCCCCAGAATAGGTAGCCAGGGTATAGATTTCCCCAGAATAGGTAGTCAGGGGTATAGATGTCCCCAGAATAGGTAGCCAGATCTATAGTTATCCCCAGTATAGGTAGCCAGGTGTATAGGTGCCCCCAGAATAAGTAGCCAGGTGTATAGATGTCCCCAGAATAGGTAGCTAGGTCTATAGTGATCCCCAGTATAGGTAGCCAGGGATATAGATGTCCCCAGAATAGGTAGCCAGGGGTATAGATGTCCCAGGGGCGCCTCTAGCCATTTTGTCACTCCAGGCGAGAAAACCTGTGGCGCCCCCCCAGTGTTCAGCCACATGAAACACCCCCCCCCCCCCCCCCACACACACACACACACAATATTATACTATATTTTCAATCGTTTTTTTGATCGATTTCTCATAGAAGTGAATGGAAATCGATCGGACAGTAAATCTGAAAAATCTTATTGTGTATTCCCAGCATCAGACATCCTGGGACTGTTTGTTTACAATAGCATTTAAAGGAGAACTGTAGTGAGAGGTATATGGAGGCTGCCATATTGATTTCTGTTTAAGCAACACCAGTTACCTGGCAGCCCTGCTAAGCTATCTGCCTGCAAAATCACACCAGAAACAAGCATGCAGCTAATCGTGTCAGATCTGACAAAAATGTCAGAAACACCTGATTAGCTGCATACTTGTTTTAGGTATGTGATTCAGACACTACTGATGTTTAAAAGAAAATTAATATGGCAGCCCCCATATTATTCTCAGTTCAGGTTCACTTGAAAGTCCAGCTAAAGTCGATAAAACAAGTATATCATTAGAGGACCCATAATTAATAAAACAGCTATCCCCAGTTATAGTTATCCTCAGCCAGGGTAGCCAGGGGTATAGATGTCCCCAGAATAGGTAGCCGGGGCTATAGATGTCCCCAGAATAGGTAGCCAGGGTATAGATTTCCCCAGAATAGGTAGTCAGGGGTATAGATGTCCCTAGAATAGGTAGCCAGATCTATAGTTATCCCCAATATAGGTAGCCAGGTGTATAGGTGCCCCCAGAATAAGTAGCCAGGTGTATAGATGTCCCCAGAATAGGTAGCCGGGCGTATAGATGTCCCCAGAATAGGTAGCTAGGTCTATAGTGATCCCCAGTATAGGTAGCCAGGTGCATAGATGTCCCCAGAATAGGTAGCCGGGGGTATAGATGTCCCCAGAATAGGTAGCCGGGGCTATAGATGTCCCCAGAATAGGTAGCTAGGGTATAGATGTCCCCAGAATAGGTAGCCGGGGGTATAGATGTCCCCATAATAGGTAGCCGGGGCTATAGATGTCCCCAGAATAGGTAGCCAGGGTATAGATTTCCCCAGAATAGGTAGTCAGGGGTATAGATGTCCCCAGAATAGGTAGCCAGATCTATAGTTATCCCCAGTATAGGTAGCCAGGTGTATAGGTGCCCCCAGAATAAGTAGCCAGGTGTATAGATGTCCCCAGAATAGGTAGCTAGGTCTATAGTGATCCCCAGTATAGGTAGCCAGGTGCATAGATGTCCCCAGAATAGGTAGCCAGGGATATAGATGTCCCCAGAATAGGTAGCCAGGGGTATAGATGTCCCAGGGGCGCCTCTAGCCATTTTGTCACTCCAGGCGAGAAAACCTGTGGCGCCCCCCCCCCCCCCCAGTCTTCAGCCACATGAAACACCCCCCCCCCCCACACACACACACACACACACACACACACACACACACACACACACAATATTATACTATATTTTCAATCGTTTTTTTGATCGATTTCTCATAGAAGTCAATGGAAATCGATCGGACAGTAAATCTGAAAAATCTTATTGTGTATTCCCAGCATCACACATCCTGGGACTGTTTGTTTACAATAGCATTTAAAGGAGAACTGTAGTGAGAGGTATATGGAGGCTGCCATATTGATTTCTGTTTAAGCAACACCAGTTACCTGGCAGCCCTGCTAAGCTATCTGCCTGCAAAATCACACCAGAAACAAGCATGCAGCTAATCGTGTCAGATCTGACAAAAATGTCAGAAACACCTGATTTGCTGCATGCTTGTTCAGGGTCTAGGGCAAAAAGTATTAGACGTAGATGATCAACAGGATAACCAGGCAACTGGTATTGCTTAAAAGGAAATTACCATAATATGGCAGCCTCTATATACCTCTCACTACAGTTCTCCTTTAAAGTGACCCCAGAGATCACGAATTACAACATTTTTTACTTACCTGGGGCTTCCTCCAGCCCCTTAAGCATGGATGAATCCCTCGTCATCCTCTCATTGCCCTCTGTTCAGCGGTAATCAGTGCTGACCTTCTGTGTATGCGCAGAAGACCCCGGCAGACATCACTGAGCCAAATGCCGGAGCTGATTATCGCTAAAACAGAGGACTGCGGGAGGATGGCAAGTGAAGAACCATGCTTATGGGGGTGGAGGAAACCCAGGGTAAGTAAAAAAAAAACTTTATAAACCGTGATCTCTGGTACACTTTAAAGTGGACCTGAACTCAGAATGTCCTCTCTGCTCTTAAAGATAGGCAACAGCATAATAATTTTTACATTGAACCTGAGATGAGAAGCGTCCCAAGTTCCATACTTACCTGGGGATTCCTTAAAGGAGTTATCCGGGCAAAAATAAGAAAATAAACGCTACTTACCGGGGGCTTCCTCCAGCCCCAAGCGCCCAGCATGTCCCTCGCCGCAGCTCTGCCCGCAGCCGCTCGCCTGCGCAAACGTCGCTGTCAATCACCGCCACGTGGGCCGGAGCGGACTGCGCAGGCGCAGTAGTTCTGTGCCTGCGCAGTCCGCTCCACGTGGCAGTGATTGACAGCGCCGCTCGCGCAGGTGCAGTACAGGCCGACCTGGAGGCCGGCCTGACGTCATCGCTGGGGACCGGGACAGAGCTGCAGCGAACGGCTGCGGGGAGAGCTGCGGCGAGGGACATGCTGGGAGCTTGGGGCTGGAGGAAGCCCCCGGTAAGTAGCGTTTATTTTCTTTTTTTTGGCCGGATAACTCCTTTAAGCTCCGTTAGGGCTGCTCGTCCCTCGCCATCTCACTGGGTGACTCCTGTCACCTGCAGTTGTCCCCGAAAGCCTGGCTGCACTCCATCGCGCATGTGTGGCTCGGCCAGGGGCGCTCCCGTCCCTGTACTGTACTTGTACTGCGCAAGCACAGATCACGCCCAGGGACAGGAGCGCACCTGGAAGGGCCGCACATGTGTGACTGAGCGCAACTCGGCCAGGCTTTCGGGGACAATTATGGGTGACTGGAGTCACCCAGGGAAATGGCAAGGGACGAGCAGCCCTAACGTGTTTAAGGAAGCCTACTGTAAGTATTGTACCAAAGACGCTGCTCGTCTCTGGTACACTTTAAAAAAAACATTTCTTTGTTACAGCTGATACAAATCTTAAAATAAACCATCCCTTTTTCTACTTCCTGCTTTCATGGAAGCATACATATTGTTAACATCCTGTGCTTTCTAATGAGCTTATCTGCCATGGCATGGCAGTCAGGTGACACAGGAAGGATCAAATTACAACTTGCGATTAGTAATAAATGAGGGGGGATGAAACAGGCTAAATCTAAATACATACAGGGTGCATCTCTCCAAGTTTTCCTTCTGTCCTGTGCAAGAGTTCAGGTCCACTTTTTTTTTTTATTAATGCAGCAGCAAGAAGTGATCACAACTTTAGCCTACTATGGGCATGGGCTTACCTTAAGCTGGCTCAGCACAGCACTCCTAATGCAGCCACTTGTTTGTGGGGTCCGGGAGGGGAAGGGGGAGAGAGAGAGCAGTACACATGCAAGGCCAGCCAAAGGGGGGCTCAGCAGGGGGCACAGACACAGTAGCCGTGCAATCTTCCTGTCCTCCCATCCATGCGGCGCCAGCCAGGAGAGTCACGCTGCCTTCAGGCGGGGGGCGGAGTTAGAGGTGGCGTCGCACACACACACAGTAAACAAACTGCGGCTGCTGCTAGGGAGAGGGGTGGTGGTGGGCGGGCAAGGCGATTTGGAGGAGGTGGAGTGGGCGGGACTATCCACCGAGACTTTCCAGCTACTCTAGTGGCTGGGCGGGCGGGGGGGGGGGGGGGGCGTGCATATAAGCGGCAGAGCACCACGTGGTGTAAATAAACCACGATCACCGCCGACAAGCAGCTGATTTTAATAGCGGCGATCAGCCGCACGCAGTCAAACCACCCTCCGCAGCAGCGTGCCCGGCGCCTCCCTCTCTTCATGCCGCCTCAGGCACCCGCTTGTAGTGCCAGCCGGTAAAGGCGCCCCTGAGATGTCCCCAGAATAGGTAGCCAGATCTATAGTTATCCCCAGTATAGGTAGCCAGGGTATAGATGTCCCCAGAATAGGTAGCCAGGGGTATAGATGTCCCCAGAATAGGTAGCCAGATCTATAGTTATCCCCAGTATAGGTAGCCAGGTGTATAGGTGTCCCCAGAAAAGGTAGCCAGGTGTATAGATGTCCCCAGAATAGGTAGCCAGGACTATAGATGTCCCCAGAGTAGGTAGCCAGTGGTATAGATGTCCCCAGAATAGGTAGCCAGGGATATAGATGTCCCCAGTATAGGTAGCCAGGCGTATAGGTGTCCCCAGAGTAGGTAGCCAGGCGTATAGATGTCCCCAGAGTAGGTAGCCAGGCATATAGATGTCCCCAGAATAGGTAGCTAGGTCTAGGTGACTAGATTAGCTGCATGCTTGTTTTAGGTGTGTTATTCAGACACTACTGCTGCCATAGACATCAGCAGGGCAGCCAGGCACCTGGCATTGTTTAAAAGAAAATCAATATGACAGCCTCCATATCATATATAGATATGGGAAGTGTTGCTGATGCTTAAACCAGGAACATTATGGTAAAGGTGTTTATCCTGAATAACTGACTGCATTCTACCATATGTCACTACAGTTCCTTGTGCTCATTATATGTCTTCCCTTGTATTTCTCTCTTTAAACCTATTAGCACATACATGTCAAACTCCAGCCCACGGGCCAAATTTGGCCCTCAGAGCCATTAAATTTGGCCCTCAAGTGGTTTTCCCACTTTGCATTATGTTTGGCCCACTCTAGACCACCAGGGAAGCTATGTTGGAGGTGAAGCCCTAGAAAACCAGTGAGGCCATATGGGGAGGTAGGGGGAAAGCACTAAATACCAGGGAACTGTATAGGGGAGGGTGGGAGTCTCTTGACACCAGGGAACTGTATAGGGGAGGGAGGACCTCTAGACACCAGAGAACTTTATAAGGGAGGAAGGTGGTCAGTAGACATTGAGGTTGGCCCGCAACTAGGCACCAGTGTACAATTTTGGCCCGCGACAAGGTCCCAGTGTATAATTTCAGCTCACTTTGTATTTGAGTTTGACACCCCTGCATTAGCATCTTGAACAAAATATTTGTTTGAAGACGCTGCACTTATTTTGACCTCAGCCGAAGGAATTCATTGTTCTGGCTACTGAGGTCATGCAGAGTGGATGGCAGGGAGCTTTTATAGTTACCTGTTCCGGATGCTGCACTGGCTTCCTCTCTTCATCCACCCGCGGCATTACACTCCAGGCATCCTCTTCTGACTTTCAATCACATGTAATAGCATGTGATCGGGGCTCAGAGGATGCTGTCAGCGGTGCAGTGCCACCCAGTGATGTGAGAGGGGGATGGAAGAGCATTGTCACTAATCATATCAGGGCTGCACATCTCCTCTTCCTGTAGTAGCCGCCCGCGCCCACACACACATGTGCAGTAAGCCAGAGCCTATGTGTATGCGCAGCTCCATGCTACTGCACGGCCGTGCTTGTATGGCTACTGCACGGCCGCGCTAGTAACAGAAGGAGGAGCATGTCCCCAACCTGAAGGGGAGCCGCGCTCAGCGACTGGGGACATCAGAGCACCGAGGGGAGCCTCAATAGGATCCTGAGGCTTTCCTTTCTTATGATAAGTATCTCATTTTGATCCCAATCTTTGGCTCCGGGTCACTATAACGGTACGGTGTATGAAGCTATGGGAAGCCTAAAGGCTCATACACACGCTCAACAAACGTCTTTTAAAGCACAATTATCAAACAACTTGAAGAAGTTGGACAACTTTTGTCAAGGCGTTATCACTGATGAGGTGACCAACAACTGGTAAGATGCAGCTCAAGTCAATCCAACTGTTGTATTGACTTGACGAAAGAAGAAGTTGTGTCCAACATGGCAATGTGTACAGAAGTCTGATATGACTTTTCAATGACTTCCATTACTAATTAGAACATATTAGTCGTTCACCAGTTGAGTAACAATATTAACAATAGTAAATTTGTAGTTGTCCGTCAAGTTGTTCTGTGTGTATAATAGTTGGTTGCATGCCAAGACGTATCTTTCCAACTTTTTGAATCGTAGTTGTTTGTATAGTTGTTTATAGTAAAAGACTTTTGTTGAGCGTGTGTATGTGGCTTAACAAAGTAAGTATCTATCTATCTATCTATCTATCTATATCAATCTGTCTGTCTGTTTGTTTTTTGCTTTTTTTTTTTTTTTTTTTTAGAAACCACTTCAGGATTGCTTTTAAGTGTACCTGAGGTGACGTGTGACATGATGAGATAAATGTGTATATGAATAGTACAAAGCATGTTAATGACCAGGCTGTTTTAGTTTTTTTAATTTTGCTACCTGAAAGAGTTAATCTTCAGGCATGCAAGGGACAGCTTTTGTCTTGGTTCCTTTTCAGGAATATAGTCAAGCTCACAGAGAAGCAAATTACAGCCAGAAACGTTTTCCTGGTAGAATAAGACATCTGCAGGCAGAGGAGAGACAAAAAAAGGTCAACAGTTTATGCATTTTAACTCTGGGACACTTAATAGGCTGCGATTGATCAGGGACAATCACAAATTCAAACTACTTTGTAAATGTTTAAAGGAATACTATCGATTCACATATTTTTTTCAGTTGACACAGGAATTGTTTGGGAAGTGCTGCTAAGTACTGGTGTATACATTTTAGTAGCAACCTTCTTTGTTTACTGTTATCAAAATACATTCAAACTTTACTGACGCCAAAACTGACGGCTGACTGAGCCATGAGGAGAGGGGAAATTCCCCTCACACTTGATCAGTTAACTCTATGTGTAGCTCTGTGTGTGACAGAGAGAAAGCTGCAGCTCCTGTGTCCTGTGTTTCTGACTGACCTGTCTGAAGAGAGCAGAGGAAATGTAACTAATTGTCACAGCTTTTCATACTGTTTTTGCTTTCAGAGTTTAATATGTTTGATATTTTCTTTCTGTAGTCTGATATGCAACTCTGGCTGTGCATTGAAGCAGACACCCCTTCTGCAATTGATTTGTCCCAATATAGCTAAATCCTACCCTCAATAAATTACAGTTTTTGCCTCTAAAATTTAACATGAAAAGTAGGGAAATGTTTACACAGCTACTTAGACATTATTTGCACAGTCATTTTAGAACACTTGGGTATCGATAGTATTCCTTTAAGTATAAAATAAAACAATAGGATATCTTAAAAAAGCCATTTTTAGGAATAGGAGGACAGATCCAATTTTTTATCTCAATAGTTTATGTTCACCTCGGCTTTAAAATGTACACATGCAGATTTCAGTGAATGTAACTTCTGACTATGTATTTTACTATCAAATGTTCAATTTATATAACATTTATATCACATCACTCTCGGGTTACTTTAAAGGGCAACTAAAGTGAGAGCTATATGGAGGTGGCCATATTTATTTCTTTTTAAACAATACCAGTTGCCTGGCAGCCCTGCTGGTATATAAGGCTGTAGTAGCGTCTGAATTAGACCAGAAAAAAAAATCATACAGCTTATCTCATTAGATTTGACAATAATGTAAGAAACACCTAATATGCTACATGCTTGTTCAGGGTCTATGGCTAAAAGTATTAGAGGCCGAGGATCAGCAGGACTGCCAGGCAACTGGTATTGTTTAAAAGGAAATAAAAATGGCAGCCTCCATATACCACTTGCTTCAGTTGTCCTTTAAGATGCTTTTTTTTGCAGCCAACCTTTATTTCCCTCTTTAATTCATAATTATTTTAAAACATTTTCTGTTTTGATCGCTACCGGGGAAATATCAAACATCGGGCCTTTGAATCCTATCAAAATACCTTTTATAGAAACCATTTTGTTAACGGTACATTTAATGTCATTTATCGAGTGCTTCACAAGAGAGGTCCTCTTTACCTTCTTTCATATAAAAAGGTAGACGATCTGATAGTTTAAGCTTTAATAATGTACCCGGTTTTGTAATCTACCCATGATTAAAAATTCTTTCTTCATGTACTGGAATTTTCTCCTAATTTCCACCATTTTAACTTTATCAGCCAGGAACGAGTGTGTGCGATTGATACTAGAGACAGCGAAACCCCACATTATGGTAATTACATCCAACATGAATAAGGGATCCTTGCATGTCTTAGAACGGCACCTGATTATTTGGAAACAATTATGTTCTGATGTCAATAAGAGACGCGGCGCTTTAAGCTTCCCAGCGAAATTAACCGGGGTCAAAAAGTTGGCTCGCCAGATGAAATGCATAATCATTTTTATGTTTTTTAATGTATCTATCGCAGGGCGGCAGGAGCTTGACTCGAGTCTATTAAATTAAACTAGATTTAAGACACCTGCGTAATACGTAATGCATTAGAACCATGACATTGAACCATAATTATATATGGTAGTGATACTGCTGATGCTGGCAGTTCTTACCTGGATCACTTCACATGAAAGTTCCAATGTGCTCGAGTTTTAATATAGGCGGCAAGCATTTAAAAGTAACTTCGGTTTAAAGAGGATTGAACTTCATCCCAATCAGTAGTCGATACCCCCTTTCCCATGATAAATAGTTACCTTTTCTCAAATAGATAATCAGGGGGGTCTGTGTGGCTGATATTGTGGTGAAACCCCTCCCACAGTGTGATGTCAGGACCTAGGTCCTGACAGTTTCCTGCCTGTGATCATTGTTTCATTGTGGGAAATAACAGCTGTTTCCAACTGCCAAGCAACCAGCATCTCCCGCTGGGGATATGTAAATTTATAGAAAAACAGCCTATCACATTGTTAGGGGATGTGGTTGTAGATAATGGCAGTTGGTGCATTCTGTTTTTGTTTTCATGTCTGCCAATTGTAAAGATGATGAACAAATTAAATGGTGAATATCAATCTTTTCTTGGTCTCTCTCTTTTATCACTTTGATTTAGTTGTTTCACCTTTTCGCACAAGTTCCTCTTTAAATATTCTGCGATTAGAGTTAGGGGATACAGGCTATATTCTGAGCAGTTCTGAATTTCAACTCAGTTCTCATCCCCGAAAGGTTGCTGACTAGGGTCTTAACTACAAATCATGACCCCCCCCCCCCCAGTAAAACTTTGATGGGGCCACCAATGTTCGCCCCCTTTCCCTTGCCTACCCCTGGTGACCCTCACAGGCTTGGAGCCCATCTTGCAAGGGTCATAAAACAAGTGTGGACATCATAGTCTTTACACCCATAACAAATGTAGCAACAAAAACACCTGATCTGAAGGATAGAGCCGAAAAAAAGACAAAGAGATACCAGGACCCCAATATCGTGTAATACCATCAATGCAGAGGTCAAAAATACTCACAAAGGTGGGTTGCGGAGGATGCAACCATTCGTTCCAGCATGCGGTGAAGTTCTGTCCCCATTTGGTCTTTGTGAGAGGATAATATAGTGGTCGCTGCTCCAGAAAACAAAAAAAGGGGGTGTCTTTGCCTCCCAGGTTGCGAGGTCAAGGACTCAGTACACTCCTCTTCAGGAGGTTACTATATATATTAGGAGAAGGTATATCAATCTAATAAAAAGGTAAGTATGTCCTACCTTAAAGCTGTCACATTCAAGAATGCAAATTCTCAGTAAAAGTATAACGTTTTATCATGCACATCAGACAATCGCAGCAACAAACCGCTTCATCAGGTCAAGTTCAAGTGCCTGTGGGGATGTATAAGCTTGCTCAGGGCTGATTGTTCTTATACATCCCCACAGACACTTGAACTTGACCTGATGAAGCAGTTTGTTGCCGCGAAACGCATTGTCTGATGTGCATAACCTATCGATTGCAAGAGTGCAAATCATCCAGCAAGGACTCCTAAAGGATGAGGGTGGGAACTCAATGGTGGATGACCAAGGTAAGGCAGAGCTATTAAATGCTTTCTTTGCTTCTGTCTTCACAAAGGAAACAGCACTGTTGCAAATTACAGAGGCAGAAGAGTCTCAATCTTCTAACTGTAATATTAAATACTTAACGCAGGAAGAAGTGAAGGCAAGACTAAATAAATTAAAAATATAGACAAGGCACCTGGCCCGGATGGCATGCATCCTCGGGTCCTAAGGGAATTAAGTTCAGTTATAGATAAACCCCTTTATCTTATCTTTTGTGACTCTCTTTCAACTGGCAGAGTCCCAGTGGATTGGCGTACAGCCCATGTTTTCCCATTATTTAAGAAGGGCAAAAAATCAGATCCAGGAAATTATAGACCTGTAAGCTTAAAGAGAATCTGTACTCTAATATGCTTACAATAAAAAGCATACCATTCTATTCCTTATTTTTTCCTGTGCCCCTCTGTGCTGTTTCTGCCACTCCCTGCTGCAATCCTGGTTTGTAATTAACAGTTTTAGGCAGTGTTTACAAACAAATGACATGGCTTCTAACCAGAGTATCATAGGCTGTGAACAGCTATCTGGTGTGACTCATGCAGAGCTTGGAGGGTGTGTTTAAAGCTTCTGCCAATGACAAGCAGTGCTGCACATTCCAGCCTTAGGCCGACAGACACGACAGAGGAAAGGAGATAAGATTTATTACATAGACAGTGCAAGTAGGAAAGGCTGCAGTAAGACAGACCACATTAGAACAGTAATAGGAACTTATAGGACAGAAGAAATAAGGCACAACATTTTGTTACAGAGTCTCTTTAACATCAGTTGTATGCAAATTATTTGAGGGATTACTAAGAGATACTATACATGACTTCATAGTAGAAAATAATCTTATTTCTCAGCATCAACATGGGTTTACTAAAGACAGGTCCTGTTTGACTAACATGCTCAGCTTTTATGAGGTAGTGAATGCTAATATGGATATTGGGAATGCAGTAGATGTGATATACTTGGACTTTGCAAAGGCCTTCAACACTGTTCCCCACAAAAGTCTGGTGCAAAAGTTGAGGATGCAAGGACTGGGATAGAGTTTGTGTGCATGGATAGGGAACTGGCTAATGGACAGAAAACAAAGAGTTGTGGTCAATGGATCGTACTCAAAATGGGAGACTGTTAGCAGTGGGTTACCACAGTGGTCTGTTCTGGGTCCAGTGCTCTTCAATGTATTTATTAATGAGCTAGTAGATGCAGTAGTGAGCAATGTTGCTATTTTTGCAGATGATACAAAATTGTGCAGAATCATCAACTCTTAGGAAGATAGTGTCATATTGCAACAGGATCTGGATAGGATGGCTATATGGGCACATACATGGCAGATGAAATTCAATGTTGAAAAATGTAAAGTCATGCATTTTGGTCGTACCAATGGTCTAGCACCATACAAAATAAATGGGATACAGTTGGGGACATCAAACTTGGAGAAGGACTTAGGAGTACTCATCGACAACAAGTTAAATAATTGTACTCAATGCCAAGCCGCTGCAGCTAAAGCTAACAACATTTTGGGATGCATTAAAAGGGAAATACAAACTCGAGATGCTAGCATAATATTGCCCCTGTTTAACTCTCTAGTAAGGCCACATCTGGAATATGGAATTCAGTTCTGGGCACCACATTACAAAAAAGATATTGCAGTTTTAGAACAGGTGCAGAGACAAGCAACAAAATTGATACGTGGGATGGAAGGTCTCACTTACCAAGAAAGGTTAGATAAACTGGGTTTATTTAGTCTAGAGAAAAGACGCCTTAGAGGGGATCTAATTAACATGTATAAATACATCAGAGGGCAATATAATAGCTTGGCGGATGAGCTTTTTGTCCCTAGGCCTTCTCAAAGGACTAGAGGACATGATCTGCGCATGGAGGAAAAACGTTTTAGCCATTTATTTAGGAAAGGGTTCTTTACAGTAAGAGTGATTAAGATGTAGAATGCATTGCCACAGGAAGTCATTATGGCAAACTCTATACCTGCATTTAAAGGGGGCTTAGATGCTTTCCTTGCGTTGAAAGACATCCATGGCTACAATTACTAGGTAATGCCTAATAATGTTGATCCAGGGATTTTATCTGATTGCCATCTGGAGTCCGGAAGGAATTTTTCCCTTTTGGGGCTAATTGGACCATGCCTTGTAAGGGTTTTTCACCTTCCTCTGGATCAACAGGGATATGTGAGGGAGCAGGCTGGTGTTGTACTTTATACTGGTTGAACTCGATGGACGTATGTCTTTTTTCTACCAAAATAACTATGTAACTATATAATGAAACGTTGCACTTTTACCGAGAATTTGCATTCTTGAATGTGACAGCTTTAAGGTAGGACATACTTACCTTTTTATTAGATTGATATACCATGGGCACCTCCTACATTCTCCTGATCTGAAGGATGGACCCTATATTGAAGGTAGTGAAGTAGTGGTTGGGGGATCCTTACAGCTCTGCCCCCCCCCCCCCCCCCCTGTAGTCACAGGGGTTGCTCCCCTGTAGTTATGGCCCTATTGCTGACCTGATAGTAGGATCTGTGCCATACCTTGGCATCACAAGTGCAATGGCACATTCCAGTCATTTTGGTATAATTTTTTTTTAACTGGCACAGAAATTTTCAAGAGAGTTACTGTTTTCTCCATCTGTGGCCAGTCTGGTGAAACTAGTAATGAAGTGTGAAGTGACCAATGATGCCTTTCACACACAAGAGGTAGATCTTTAGAGATAGCAGAGACTATGGTTGGCCAACCTATTGATTGCAAGAGTGCAAATCATCCAGCAAGCCCTGGCCAAACAACATCATTATTGATTGAATGACCAGTTACAATCACATTGCATTTGCCCTCTTCTGCATTGGGGCTACACAATAATTGCTAGTTGGTACACAAGCAAGTTTTGGGGATAGAGTATCCCTTTATGCAATGTGATCAGGTGTGATCTCTCTATGCACCCTGCTGTAGCTCAGGCTCAACTGGAATAAAAAAAAGACAGTGCTCGCAGTGTGCACTTAGGATGGCCATATAGACAAGACTCATCTACTTGCATCACTCTTAGGGCTCAGGGTTATCGGCAGAATCTCCTCTCCTGGCAGGCCTGGATGATGTCAATCTGCTAAGGGGTCATGTAGGCTGTTGCTGTGCCCCGGCTCAAATGAACAGTGGGCCAGATTTATCAAAGCATTACCGACAGTTTTTTTTTTCCTAAACACTTCTAGTCAGCAGGGAGAACAGTTCTGCATGATATTAAGAAAATTCTTAAATCCTACTTAATAGTGCAGTTAAGTGTGAATTTGTAGAACTGCACTACAGTGAAGAAAAGTGCAAATCCATCCCTAAACTGCTGTAAATTAAGAGGTACTGAATAGCACTTCTACACAGCATGTTCAGTGCAGGCTAGGAATGTTTTGTGACGTGCTCCTCCCCACTGTTGAATCCTGTGAAGCTGTTCTGTGCTTAAAGGAGCCATCGGGGGGAAAAGGCTAAAATAAGTGGTACTTACCGGGGGCTTCCTCCAGCTCCAAGCTCCCAGGACGTCCCTCGCCACAGCTCTGCCCGCAGCTGTTCACCGCAGGTCCGTCCCGGTCCCCGGCGATGATGTCAGAGTGACCTCCAGGTCGCTCTGTACTGCGCCTGTGCGAGCGCTGCTGTCAATCACCGCTATGTGGGCCGGAGCGGACTGCTCTGGCCCATGTGGCGGTGATTGACAGCGCCGCTCGCGCAGGTGCAGCACAGAGCGACCTGGAGGTCGCTCTGACGTCATCGCCCGGGACGGACCTACAGCGAACGGCTGCGGGCAGAGCTGTGGCGAGGGACGTCCTGGGAGCTTGGAGCTGGAGGAAGCCCCCGGTAAGTACCACTTATTTTAGCATTTTCCCCCTGATGATTCCTTTAACTCTTCCAGTGTTGGGCATTGATGCAATACAGCAGATGTATTTGTTACCTTAGCAACAGCAATTTCCCTCACACCCTGCACCGTCTGAGAAACCTTCTAACTCCCCCTACTTAAGAACAAGTTGTGAAGGAAACAACACTATTTGGTAATTTCTTAATATGGCTAAGACAGTTCTGCACGGATTTCTAAAAATCTACCAATATTTTGTCTCAGACACCTTGATAAATGTCACCCAATGTTTCCACCAGAAACACTGTCTCCTTTGAATGAGAAGGCAACGTGCTGTTGTTATTCTTCTGCATACATACAATGATGCACATTTGAAGCTCTCAAGGCCCACATAAAATGGCAAGGAGGGTTAGATTTGGCCCGTGGGCCTTGAGTTTGACACCTGTGGTCTATCCAGATTCATCACCACATGTTATGGACTTTTCCTAGTAGCATCTTCTACAGTTGACTGGCGTTCAGTAAAGAAAGCAATGTTAGGAGGATGTTCTAGGTCTTTAGGATTTGCCCCAAATGCACCAACCAAGACAAAAACAAGGATTTAACCAGAAATGCCCACTTCAGAATCAGAATCGGTTTTATTTTGTCTAGCACGACTGGGTCGTGCCCGAATTGGATTTGACAACAACAAGGCACATTGATATAACATATACAACACAATACTTCCAATACAACATTGGAAGTAAAACAACACAGATTTACAGAAACAACATTTTACAAAGATAATAACAGTAATAGTAATACAACCTGTAACGAGTCAGTAACAGTGAACAGTGCAACAACAATCATAATCAGGTAACAGTCAACAAACAGCTAAGGCCTAAGAAAGGGAGGGGAGGGGGAAGGTGGCGGTTGACCGCAAGGGGAAAGGGGCATGGGCAGAGTTCAAGACTCTATGGGCTTTGGGGAAAAATGTGTTCCTACACCTTGTGGTCCTGGCGGGGAATCGGGGATGGCCTGGAACCTCCAGCCCGATTTGAGTTTACTGAAGAGTATATGGCCTAGATAAGAGTGGTCGCTGGAAATTTTCATTGCTCTAGAGTGCAGTCTAGGATTGTTGATGAGGTCTAAAGGACAGGTCAGTTTCTTGAGCAGTGCGGGCAGGGTGACCACCCTGGGCGACGACCATCAAGTAAAAGAAGGGGGCGCAGGCAAAAGGACAAAACTGCTAGGGAGCTGGTGACGTGCGGTGCAGCCAAGAGGAAGAAGAAAGAAGATTACCAGTGCAATCACCTTCCTTGACTCCTCCTGGGCTGCCTGTGTCTGACCTCAAGTCATCATCACGTCACCACCACATGATGACACCTGATGTCCTGTAGCGGTACTGCAAGTTGTCAGTGTGCGGTGCCCATGGAGGAATCGGTTTTCTGGACTCTCTTTGCCTGTGTGTTTTCCTGGTCTCTGCTTCCTCCTGGATGAGCGGCTGGTCACTAGTAAGTAGGCAGATCTACTTGTGACCTGTGGCTGTGTGACTGTCGCTAAAGAGTAAATGTTCACAAGTCCACAGGGGTGGGGGGGAAGGAAGTGGAATATTTACACCCTCGTCCTGCGTGCAATTTATCCTGGAAACTGCCCTGCTAAAGGGTGAAGGGGTTTCCCAATAATTCTCTCCACTGAGAGGATGGCCCTAACCCTGAATTTTGTATCTGTCGAGTGACAGCATAATAGACCAGAATGGACAAACAAATGACTCGATGATAGTGTTGGGCGAACAGTGTTCGCCACTGTTCGGGTTCTGCAGAACATCACCCTGTTCGGGTGATGTTCGAGTTCGGCCGAACACCTGACGGTGCTCGGCCAAACCGTTCGGCCATATGGCCGAACTAAGAGCGCATGGCCGAACGTTCCCCGAACGTTCGGCTAGCGCTGTGATTGGCCGAACGGGTCACGTGGTTCGGACCCGAACGCGCTCTGATTGGCCGAACTGTCACGTGGTTCGGGTAAATAAATACCCGAACCACGTCATATCTCCGCCATTTGTCTGTGGGTTTAGCTTTGGGTAGGCAGGCAGGGTAGTTCGCGCTCCAGCCACGCTAGCCAGGGTCCCCCCCAGTCATTGTGTGTCGCTGCTGGGAACAGTAGTACACCGCTCGTTCAGCCACACTATATAGCATTCTGTGTACTGTTCTGTGTCTGCTGGGAACAGTAGTACACCGCTCGTTCAGCCACACTATATAGCATTCTGTGTACTGTTCTGTGTCTGCTGGGAACAGTAGTACACCGCTCGTTCAGCCACACTATATAGCATTCTGTGTACTGTTCTGTGTCTGCTGGGAACAGTAGTACACCGCTCGTTCAGCCACACTATATAGCATTCTGTGTACTGTTCTGTGTCTGCTGGGAACAGTAGTACACCGCTCGTTCAGCCACACTATATAGCATTCTGTGTACTGTTCTGTGTCTGCTGGGAACAGTAGTACACCGCTCGTTCAGCCACACTATATAGCATTCTGTGTACTGTTCTGTGTCTGCTGGGAACAGTAGTACACCGCTCGTTCAGCCACACTATATAGCATTCTGTGTACTGTTCTGTGTCTGCTGGGAACAGTGGTACACCGCTCGTTCAGCCACACTATATAGCATTCTGTGTACTGTTCTGTGTCTGCTGGGAACAGTGGTACACCGCTCGTTCAGCCACACTATATAGCATTCTGTGTACTGTTCTGTGTCTGCTGGGAACAGTAGTACACCGCTCGTTCAGCCAGACTATATACCATTGTTTACTGACACTATATAGCAGACTATATAGCATTGTGTGTACACCGCTCAGCCAGACTATATACCATTGTTTACTGACACTCTGTGTACACCGCTCAGCCAGACTATATACCATTGTTTACTGCCACTCTGATTCTGCTGGGAACAGTAGTACACCGCTCGCTCAGCCAGACTATATACCATTGTTTACTGACACTATATAGCAGACTATATAGCATTGTGTGTACACCGCTCAGCCAGACTATATACCATTGTTTACTGACACTCTGTGTACACCGCTCAGCCAGACTATATACCATTGTTTACTGCCACTCTGATTCTGCTGGGAACAGTAGTACACCGCTCGCTCAGCCAGACTATATACCATTGTTTACTGACACTATATAGCAGACTATATAGCATTGTGTGTACACCGCTCAGCCAGACTATATACCATTGTTTACTGACACTCTGTGTACACCGCTCAGCCAGACTATATACCATTGTTTACTGCCACTCTGATTCTGCTGGGAACAGTAGTACACCGCTCGCTCAGCCAGACTATATACCATTGTTTACTGACACTATATAGCAGACTATATAGCATTGTGTGTACACCGCTCAGCCAGACTATATACCATTGTTTACTGACACTCTGTGTACACCGCTCAGCCAGACTATATACCATTGTTTACTGCCACTCTGATTCTGCTGGGAACAGTAGTACACCGCTCGCTCAGCCAGACTATATACCATTGTTTACTGACACTCTGTGTACACCGCTCAGCCAGACTATATACCATTGTTTACTGCCACTCTGATTCTGCTGGGAACAGTAGTACACCGCTCGCTCAGCCAGACTATATACCATTGTTTACTGCCACTCTGATTCTGCTGGGAACAGTAGTACACCGCTCGCTCAGCCAGACTATATACCATTGTTTACTGACACTATATAGCAGACTATATAGCATTGTGTGTACACCGCTCAGCCAGACTATATACCATTGTTTACTGACACTCTGTGTACACCGCTCAGCCAGACTATATACCATTGTTTACTGCCACTCTGATTCTGCTGGGAACAGTAGTACACCGCTCGCTCAGCCAGACTATATACCATTGTTTACTGACACTATATAGCAGACTATATAGCATTGTGTGTACACCGCTCAGCCAGACTATATACCATTGTTTACTGACACTCTGTGTACACCGCTCAGCCAGACTATATACCATTGTTTACTGCCACTCTGATTCTGCTGGGAACAGTAGTACACCGCTCGCTCAGCCAGACTATATACCATTGTTTACTGACACTATATAGCAGACTATATAGCATTGTGTGTACACCGCTCAGCCAGACTATATACCATTGTTTACTGACACTCTGTGTACACCGCTCAGCCAGACTATATACCATTGTTTACTGCCACTCTGATTCTGCTGGGAACAGTAGTACACCGCTCGCTCAGCCAGACTATATACCATTGTTTACTGACACTCTGTGTACACCGCTCAGCCAGACTATATACCATTGTTTACTGCCACTCTGATTCTGCTGGGAACAGTAGTACACCGCTCGCTCAGCCAGACTATATAGCATTGTGTTTACTGCCACTCTGTGTACACCGCTCAGCCACACTATATAGCATTGCGTACTCTGCCAGTCAGTGTGTATATTGCTGGGATCAGTAATACTCCACTCACCGTCAACCACTATATGAGCTCAACATGAGTTCCCCAGAGACCTCCGCTGTGAGCAGCACTCCCAACAACAGCAACAGCCAACGCCCCACGCAAGCTATAACATCCACCCCAGCAGCCAGTGGTCAGCAGCAGCCCTCCCCGGAGGAGAACGTTGTGTCCATCAGTCCGTCGCCAGAGCGATTAATGAGGGCTGCCATTGAGGAGATGATGGGGCCTGATGTGGAGGAGGAGGTCTGGCTCAGGCCAGCATCCCAAGTTAATGTTGAGGACGATGAGGGGTCTGTGTCTGGGGATGTTGGGGTGGCAGAGGTGGTGGGTGGGTCAGACTCAGGAGAAGAGTTGTATGATGAGGATGATGATCGGGACCATCTGTATGTGCCTCAGAGTCCGACCCCGGAAAACATGTTGTATCGTGTGTTTAGGTACTAAAATCTGCGATCCCTCCCAGTAGTGTTGGGCGAACAGTGTTTGCCACTGTTCGGGTTCTGCAGAACATCACCCTGTTCGGGGTGACTATATAGCAGACTATATAGCATTGTGTTTAATGCCACTCTGTGTACACGGCTCAGCCACACTATATAGCATTGTGTTTACTTCCACTCTGTGTCTGCTGGGAACAGTAGTACACCGCTCACCCGCCACTGTATAGCATTGTGCTCTGTGTCACTGCTGACAATAGTGGTACACCGCTCACCCACCACTGTATAGCATTTCTGTACTGCCACTGTACTGCTGCCAGTCAGCGTGTACTTTAAGGATAAGTGAAATGAGGAAGAAATCCGGTGAAAGAGGGAGGGGCAAGGGAAGAGGTGTTTCCCCTGACGGTTCACGTACAGGCCACAGGGGAGCACCCAAGAAAACCCACTCAATACTGCCCATGTTGTCCAGGACAACAACCCTCACAGATCCAAAAGAACAGGACCAGATAATTACTTGGATGACCTCTCAAGCGTCCAGCAGTGGGTTAAGCAGCACCAGCACATCACGCACGAGGTCCGAGTCCTCAGCCAGTTAAAGTCTGGGCTTTCTTTGAAGACTGCACTGAGGATGTTACCATGGCGATTTGCAAGGTGTGCAAGACCCGCCTGAGCAGGGGGAAAAGTATTAACAACCTCTCCACCACCAGCATGAGCCGCCACATTCTATCCAAACATCCCACTCTGTGGGCAAACGCGGCAGGACAGGGTACCACCGTACCACCAGCAACACTGCCTCCCTTGGGTTCACCAGACTCACCACCAGACCCGCCTCAGCAGCAGCAGTAGCCCAGCCATTGCGTGGTTCACAACATTCACAAACATCAGACGATGCTGACACTGTCACTTTCCGGACTAGTGCTCTTGAGGTCTCCCAGTGTTCATCAAACACAACAACCAACAGCCCTTCGGTGTGCAGCGCTACGGTTGAGTTGTCTGTCTCTGAGATGTTTGAGCACAAGAGGAAATTGCCAGCAAATGACCCCCGGGCCGTGGCAGTAACAGCCAGCCAGCATAGCCAAGCTTCTGGCCTGCGAAATGCTGCCATATCGAGTGGTGGAGACAAACAGCTTCAAGGGCATGATGTCAGTGGCCATCCCACGTTACGTGGTTCCCAGCCGCTACCACTTTGCGCGCTCTGCAGTGCCTGAGTTGCATGAGCACGTGGTCAGCTAAATAACCCGAAGCTTGAAGAATGCCGTTGCCTGCAAGGTTCACCTCACCACTGACACCTGGACGAGTGCGTTCGGCCAGGGTCGATACATCTCCCTTACCGCGCACTGGGTGAACCTTGTGGAGCCTGGCAGCGATTCCTCACCTGCTACGGCGCGGGTGTTGCCCACGCCGCAAACAGCTGCACCGCCGTCCCTCCCACTGGATAACAACAGCAGCACCTACCTCTCTGACTCCTTCTCCTCCAACGCATCTCAAAGCTGTACCTCATCCGGAAACGCTAACCCAGCACCAGCAGCAGTAGGATCGTGGAAGCAGTGCAGCACAGCTGTTGGCATGCGTCAGCAAGCGTTGCTGAAGCTGATCTGCCTTGGGGATAAGCAGCACACAGGGGAGGAAATTTGGAGGGGAATAAAGGAACAGACGGATTTGTGGCTGGCACCGCTGGACCTGAAACCGGGCATGAAGCTAGACACCTGGCACGAACTGGCAATGTACGCAATAGAGGTGCTGGCTTGCCCGGCAGCCAGCGTTATGTCGGAACGCTGTTTCAGTGCTGCCGGAGGCATCATCACAGATCGGCGTATCCGCCTCTCCACAGAAAATGCAGACCGTCTGACTCAAATTAAAATGAATCAATCCTGGATTGGAAACGACTACGCAACACTCCTGGACCCCAACCAAGTAACATGACCGATGAACATCTGGGATGGTTTAGCGTTTCCGGTCCCTGTTTATTGAACCTCTCATCTGTATTACATTTATGACTGCATGGCGGCAAAAAGCATTGCTGCTATATCCGCACGCTTTTTGTCCTCATGCAAGGCCTGGGTTGTTGTGTCTCACAAAGCGTGGCCTTCTCCTCCTGCGCCTCCTCCTGTTCCATCACGTGTGCTGCTGCTGCTGCTGCTGCTGCTGGGTTACCGTTGCCGGTCCCTGTTTATGGAACCTCTTATCTTTATTACATTTATGACTACATGGCGGTACAAAGCATGCTATCCGCACGCTTTTTGTCCTCATGCAAGGCCTGGGTTGTTGTGTCTCACAAAGCGTGGCCTTCTCCTCCTGCGCCTCCTCCTGTTCCATCACGTGTGCTGCTGCTGCTGCTGCTGCTGCTGGGTTACCGTTGCCGGTCCCTGTTTATGGAACCTCTTATCTTTATTACATTTATGACTACATGGCGGTACAAAGCATGCTATCCGCACGCTTTTTGTCCTCATGCAAGGCCTGGGTTGTTGTGTCTCACAAAGCGTGGCCTTCTCCTCCTGCGCCTCCTCCTGTTCCATCACGTGTGCTGCTGCTGCTGCTGCTGCTGCTGGGTTACCGTTGCCGGTCCCTGTTTATGGAACCTCTTATCTTTATTACATTTATGACTACATGGCGGTACAAAGCATGCTATCCGCACGCTTTTTGTCCTCATGCAAGGCCTGGGTTGTTGTGTCTCACAAAGCGTGGCCTTCTCCTCCTGCGCCTCCTCCTGTTCCATCACGTGTGCTGCTGCTGGGTTAGCGTTGCCGCGTGGTCCCTGTTTATTGAACCACTTATCTTTATTACATTTATGACTGCATGGTGGTACAAAGCATGCTATCCGCACGCTTCTTGTCCTCATGCAAGGCCTGGGTTGTTGTGTCTCAAAGCGTGGCCTTCTCCTCCTGCGCCACCCTCCTCCTGTTCCATCACGTGTGCTGCTGCTGGGTTAGCATTACCGGTCCCTTTTCCTGGAACCTCTTATATGTAT
Organism: Hyperolius riggenbachi; assembly: GCF_040937935.1. Lineage (NCBI taxonomy): Eukaryota > Metazoa > Chordata > Amphibia > Anura > Hyperoliidae > Hyperolius > Hyperolius riggenbachi. Next base: position 394,904,796 of record NC_090650.1, on the reverse strand, counting down.
TACATTTATGACTGCATGCCGACAAAAAGCATGTTACCTGTGCAAAGAAAACAGACATTTCCCGCATTTAAAAGACAGTTTTCCCTTTGAAACTTTAAAATCGATTTTCTCAAAAACTATAAGCTCTTTTTGCTAAATTTTTTTTCCTCTTGTACCCACTCCCAAGGTGCACATACCCTGTAAATTTGGGGTATGTAGCATGTAAGGAGGCTTTACAAACCACAAAAGTTCGGGTCCCCATTGACTTCCATTATGTTCGGAGTTCGGGTCGAACACCCGAACATCGCGGCCATGTTCGGCCTGTTCGGCCCGAACCCGAACATCTAGATGTTCGCCCAACACTACTCGATGATGGCAGAGTAGAAGGACCTCAGGTGGATTTCCTGAGCCATACCAAACTTCTTGCTCCGGTCTTTTCAGGTGAGATAAATCTGCAATAGATCATACCAGCACTATTGATCAGGAAGCAATTTGGTGTTGTCTGTTTTTAGGAAATATGGCTTGGGTGTCTAGCAAATTTCAAAGCCTGTAATGTACTTTTGATTGATACATGACAAAGAGATGAGGAGACCACCTCTGGTAGCGAAAGAGTTAGATGATGTCCCCGAAGCATTGGTAATATATACTTTGAGAGAGTAAAACTTAAGCGTCTCCAGAACAAAAGTCTTGACTTGACTAATTCATTATTGAACCAAAAGTGTCCGATCAACTTAAATTATGGATCAAAAGAGCAGAAATGAAACTCGGCTCTACTGGAGTCCCTAAGTTAAGTATTAATCAAGGCAATGCCTTATTTATTCAGTATTTCTTCTTTCTTCAGATTTAACCAAATACATTTTTTTTTTCACGGGGTAACGGAGAGACAATAATCAAATTGTATGGGAATGTAATTCAAATACATTCAGATCTATTCAAATATATGAGTGAAGTATTTGCATATGTAAAATATTTGAATACATTTGAATGTGGCTAAGTGTATATCTTTTATCAATGAACTATCTTAATAACAAAATAAGCTACAAGCAGCAGTGGCGCGTGGCACAGCGGAATTGATGAGAGGGGGTTGGGCGTTCAGCAGGCACACACTTTCTGATTTAAAGGCACACTCCAGACGGACGTGAACATTTTGCAATAAAGTACACTTTGTTCTAGATTTCAGACAAGACAGATAGAATACACGGAAGTTCAAATTAACATTAGCTGAGGTTCTTCTAAAAGTAAATAGAATATGAAGATTTTTAACATCATCCTATTCACACTTTAAGGGAACCTGAACTGAGTAAAATTATTTAAACACATGATGTTCCTGCAAATGAATAATACATACTTACCTCGCCGCCAGTTTCTCTCAGAAGCTCATCACCATTTTCTTCTAACAACAATTCCTTCCAATTCTGACTAGATCTAGTCGGAACTAAAAGCCTTAGGGCCCATTTCCACTATTACAGTTGCTGTCAGTTATAACTGAAAGGATAACTGATGTGCAAGGTAATGTCCATGTTTCCCTATAGCTCAGGTGGGCGATATTACAAGTTGACTGACCCTGAAGCTCTTATGTGGTTATCACCATTTTTATACATGGGGGCAGCAAATTCCATTGATCACAGTGGTTAAACAGGAAGAATAGACAGAGATTTATAAGTAGACTATGTGGGAGGTAAGTGGGAGGTAAGTATGATGTGTGTATGATTATTTTGACTTCAGTTCAAATTTTCTTTAACCACCTCGCCATAGTGAATGTAGTTTTAACCACTTAACGACCAGCCAATGCCGATAGGCGGCGGCTGGTCGCATGTGGGTTTCCATGGAGCGGGGGGGCTCCGTGAACAGCCTGCGTGCCTCCGATCGCGGCTCGCAGGCTAAATGTAAACACCCGGAGAAGAAATCCCCAGTGTTTACATCGTACGCTGTTACAGCAGCGCCATAAAGGATATCGCCGCCATCTGATAGGCTGAAGCCTATCTGAGGCGGTACAGGACGGATCGCTGTCCTGTACCACCCATAGAGAGGAGGGGAGGGAAGGAGAGGAAGGGGGGAATAGCGCTGCGGAGGGGGGCTTTGAGGAGCCCCCCGGCGAGGCACAAGGCAGCGGCGGCGATCAAACCCCTCCAGCAGGACATCCCCCTAGTGGAAAAAAAGGGGAAGTCTGATCGCCCTGCCTGCCACCTGATCTGTGCTGGGGGCTGAAGAGCCCACCCAGCACAGATCACAGAATAATCAGCCGATCCTTAAGTGGTTTTAATTTAGTGAATGGTCCAAACTCAAGGACCCTGGCATGGTCACAACCTCTGTGCCCCCTATTACTTCAGCTCTGAATGGTCTATTCCAGGGGTGTCAAATTCAATCACATAAGGGGTCAAAATTTAACACATTCTTTAAGCCATGGGCCAAATTGTTTATTAAGTGGTATGACTCCAAGGTGCCCAGAGGAAATGCATACAGACACTAGGAAATCATGCAAACTCTGTACAGATAGTGCCCTGGCTGGGATTCAAACCAGGGACCCTGCGTTGCAAGGCAAGAGAGCTATTCATTATGCCACGACCATGCTGGCTATTAGGATAATACCAATACACAAGTAGAAAACTGTGGTTCACCCCCCCCCCCCCCCAAGGCCTTTCAAAAATCCTGTTGACAAAATAATATTCAACTACTGGCCTGCAGATGCTGGGAGGTGTGGATGAAGATGAGCGAGAAACTTACTCCATAACATGGCTGAATCCCAGATCTTGGCTAAGGACAGACTGGCTCGTAAAAAATTCTCTGCAGAATGTATTATACACCAATCGGACTTCATTTTTAAAATGAACAGGCAGATTTCATCACTCCGTACTAGATGTAATTCAGAACAAGATATGTATATTCATATGTTCTGGACGTATAAAGCCATAGGCCTATGACCTCCCATATGATGAGTTTTTTATGAAGACTCATAGCAAAGTCTTCATCCTTGGACTTATTGTTGTAGATAATGCCTCTAGTTATAACAGATAATGATAGAGGAGTGAACATGGTTGTTGGATTAGATCCATTACCTGTCTTAATGAGATGGTTGATGAGCAATTCTAAATATAGGTTTTTGTTGTTTTAATTATTTTACAGGTATTGATCTTGCCCTCCTCCTTTCATTTCTTTCGCCTCTTTCCTGTATATATTACCTGGATCGGTTTTAATTATTTAATTACATAAACTAATAAATAAATGTACCTGTACCTAAATAAAATGCCACAACTTGAATTTTCCATTCTCAATTCCCCCAAGTAATATATAGTAATCCTGAAGTGAAAAAATTAGGCTGAAATGAAGGCTTCGTAAAATAAACTCTGTATGTATGTTGGATTAGTATGCATAAAGAGATGATTTGCATATTCAGAGTGCTATTCTGTATGGCTGATAATGGGGTGAAACCCCTCCCACAGTGTGATGTCAAGAGCATGGTACTGACAGTTACCTGTCTGTGAACATCATTGCATTGTGGGAAATAACAGCTGTTTACAGCTGGGTCCAACTGCCAAGAAAGCAAGCAGCATTTCCTTCCACTGACATCACCTGCCAGCAGTAAAACTGTCACCATGTGGTAAATGTCAGAATGTAAATCAGGGAGAGGAAAGATTTTACAATGGGAAAACACTGACTAAATCATTTATAGATAATTATTGTAATAATTAAGCACTTTTTTATTACGTTATTTTCACTGGAGTTCCTCTTTAAGCCCTGTATACCTTCCAAGTGTTCCAGGTCACCGTTGAGCTGTCTGGGTATTCCATTGGTCTGGCTCTGTAAAATGTATAGGATATACACACTGTACGCAAGCAGTTCTGGATGTGTGTCTGGCATTTTCTTGCCCGCTTAAAGCTGAATTATTGCAAATACCTTTTTTCTTAGAGGGCTGTTTGGTCTCTTTGTGACCCTTATACTTTTCTTGTGGTTTGGGGTACATGACCTATGTAGACAAGGACAACTCAGAGGTTTGTTTAGGCAATAGCCAAATGAGAACAAGAAAAAGGTATTAAGAGAGGACTGGCTATATGACAGAACAGGACTGGTGGACTAGACAGGGTACCCAACAAAACACAGAAAATGGACAGAGCGCACAAAAAGAAACAAGAGGGTGAGAGCAGAAGGTGGCGGCTTCTTGCTCATACACTGGGTTATTACTTAGGAATCAGATGAGGTTAGGTGTTAGGAAGGGGTTATCTTTGAAGATGAGGTTAGGTTTAGGTGTCAGGATGGGGTTATCATTGAAGATGAGGTTAGGTTCAGGTGTTATGATGGGGTTATCATTGAAGATGAGGTTAGGTTCAGGTGTTATGATGGGGTTATCATTGAAGATGGGGTTAGGTTTAGGTGTCAGAAAGGTATAATTATTGAGGATGAGGTTAGTGCTAGGTGCATCTCACCGGAATGTTTTTTTTTACTGAGAGTTCCAAAACCAGTGAAAATAATACCTGGACCCTCAGAATGCTCTGGGAGGAGCTTAACAGCCTAGGCAGTGACATTATTGGGAGGGCAGGGCTACATAGCAATAAATAGATATAGGATGTTGGTATCCTGAGAATTTTACTACATTCTACCATATGTCACTACAGTTCCTCTTTAATGGGAGATGTTTACAGCCGTAAACATTTCCGGCCTTGCCTTCCATCGAGCAGTAGTTTTGTTTAGGTCGCTCTTCTTTCTCTAAACTCCATTAAAACGAAAATGAAATTCATGTCTACGACTTTTCTCCATGTTATAAATCTTCTAAATAAATAGAAAATATTTGTAGCATGCCCCACGAATAATTTTTTTTTTTTTTTTACATCCGAGAGCGCTTGTGCTTTTCAAGGGTGAGAATAAGACTCAGGACACAATGCAACACAAATCCCTTAATGTGCATCTGTGAAGACACGGCGGCAGCACAAAATATTCTATCTGGGCGTTTTTTTTTTCTTCTTTTTTTTTTTTTAAGGAAATTTTTGCACATCAAAACATTCTTTTAAATTTGCCTTCATTTGCAGATTTCAGCAGCCTTGTAAGGGGAAAAAAAAGAAAGCACACCTGTTGTACCGTCAGCCTTCCTCGCCTTTTCTGATCATAGGCTTCCGACAAAGAGGGAGGGGAAGCGAGATGCTATCGGGGACTCTTCACCGGACAATGCATTTTCTTCAGCATTTGAATGTATTTGTGGAATGCCTGAGTGATTCATTACAGCAGATTCTCAAGTATGACAATGGGCCACAGAAATGACTGATGCTATCTTTTTCCTGATTTCATTTCCCTGATCCTCTTCATCCCCTTGCCCTGTGTACCTCCATTAATTAGAAACCAGGGATTTTCACTCATCAGCCGGTGGGTTTCATGCTCTACTCTGTCACAAATCTTCTGCTTGCACTATCTCTCTTACAGCGGCTGTCTGCTGTTTTTTTTAAAAAAAAGTCCTCGTTTTTTTTATTCCCCTCTCCTGCAGACGCCGCTTTGTGACTCCAGGTTTTAGGCCTTTTTAAGACTCAGACGTACTTTTTTTTTTTTTTCTAAAGAGATTAAAAATTAAAGCAAAGGAGATTCAAAATCTCTGATTAAGTTAATCCCTATCCAAAAGATACTTGTCCAAAAATGAACTTTTGAAGAGATAATGATGTAAGTGTTCAGATTTTTTTTCCCTTTCCGCCGCCGTCTTTTCTCCAGGATGGAAGAAGTGAAGTGCGCGGTGTGTTGGGAATCAGACGTTTTTCAGGTGAGAGTGGAGGAGTCTGTTTTACCGGGGTGAGGCTGAAAGCCCCGACTCAGGGCCCATTCACACTAGGACGATTAGCGGGTGATTCCCACTAATTGCCGAAGGCCTATCGCTTTTTAAAGCGGAAGCGCAATTGTAACTCTATGGCAGTGATTTCACTGCCGCGATTGCCGCCGATCGCAAGGGTTTCACGATCAACAGCAATCGCAACACGTGTTACCTGCTGCATTTCCTCGCGATTCTGGAGTGATCGCGATCAGGGATGCTCAAATTCAGATTCGGGAGATACCCGGATAGTTGCTATCCGGATATCTCCCAGTAAACCTGTGCGGGGTGGGCGGGGGGGGTCAATCTTACCTGTCTGACGTCATCTTCGTCCGTCCCTCGGCACCTCCCACGATGCGGTCCACGCGCATCACGTGACTACAAACACTTCCTCCTTCAACCCGGAAGGAGGAAGTGTTTGTACTCACGTGACCGCCTCGTGGGAGGTGCCAGGGACGGACCGAAGAAGACGTCAGATAGGTAAGCTTGACCCCCTGCCCACCCCGCACAGGTTTACTGGGAGATATCCGGCTAGCAACTATCCGGGTATCTCCCGAATCTAAATTTGAGCATCCCTAATCACGATAGTGTGCTTATAAAAGTTCAGATTGTGATCGCTCTGAATCACGTGGGAATACAGTTATTTTACCGTGCTAATCGCAGTAAAGTCACCTGTACAAAACTGTAGCGCTAAGTGCTACTGTTTTGTAATTCACAAGTGAGAATGGGCCCATAGCCTGAAATTGAAGAAGCAGCAGGGACAGCCTATACTATCCCAGGAAAAAAAACCACATATATAATTAGATACTTGTTCTACTTACATAACATATGTATTGTACTGTTCACGCTTTGATTTCAGTGAATTTTATATAGTAAATAAAGAGAAAACTTTTCCAGGCATTTTGCATCTTTACTACTTCTGACTGAAGCCAATCCTGGTGTAATTTCCTCCCTAATTCTTTTTTTATTCCTAAAACTGCACTGTCATATCTAGCTTGCTTTGTAAACACATGTGAGCACAGCATAGGTCATATTTCAGCAGCTTCCCTTGATAGGTTTGATGCAATGAATGTTTGCATGTCTGCACTATGCATGTTACAGGGCCAGAGTTAGGACACCTACGTTTACCTGGGTACTTCTGCGCAGTATAGGTGACTAAGCATAAGAATGCATTCTTCTGTGAACTAAAACCCCGGCTTTTAACTTAGCTGTAAGGATAACAGTGGTGCCTGGATGAATGAATCTGTGAATGCATTTGTTTGAACATGTTTCTGGCCACACCCCCTTTAGTACCTCCCTTTCTTTAAAATACTTATTTAAATGTCCTAACTAGAGGCGATGTGCCTGGATTTATGTGTTTTGTTTTTCTTGACACTGTACATACACATGTCTATCTCATCATGTCACATGTCACCTCGGTTGTTCTTTAATTGAACAGAACCACAATAATCCAATTTGCATACAGACTGTTTCAGAGTGGTTGATCCTCATCAGTGCATGGCATGGATTAATATGGATACAACCCACATTATAAGGTTGTGTAAAAATGACAAACACTTCTAATAGTGGTCGCTACTATCCAAAGTTCACCGGGTCATTCCTCCCAAGAGGTTCCACAGGTGATATCAGATCATGTATAAACAATAAAAAAAAAGAACTAAGTGCAGTACTGAGGCATGAGTGCCTCCATCATACAATACCCTTTACTGAGACCGCTATTCAGCTCCTTTTATTGCCTGATGAAGCTGGTTGTAATCCATGAAACTCATTGCGAACTGTTTTGGAGTACTTTTCTATTTTAAGTGAATACAGACTGTCGAGTCTACTTGAGGGAGGTAAGTCCACCACCAACTCTCTTTTTTAAACGTTTTTAATTGTTTTATAGTCCCCTGGCGCCTCTGATTTTGTCAAAATTGTTTATACTGTGTCCGCTCTTGGTGGAGGCAGTTTTACCCCTTCTTCTGCATCTATGGAGGGCAACATCCTTGACCCGAGTGGGGTCAAGTCTAATCTCTCCACCTGCAATTACAGTGGTTACCTTGGGGGTAACCCAGACTTGTGAGTACAATTCCATATACATACAATTGGCATTGATTGAATTGACATACTGCACTATTTGGGCTCCATGTCATACATACCTATCCCTGCTGCGTCCGACGTTGACCAGGACTTCACTTCCTGGTTGTGTGATGTGTATGTCTGCGCACACATCTGGTGGCCAGGAATGCAGAGGATGGCCCCCTGGGCTATTAAAGCCAATCTCCCCTAGGTAACCCTGCTGATGGTTCTGTTAGCTTGTGGTTAGCCTGAGCACTGGCCGTTTGTCCTGTGACTTGCCTCAAATCCTGCTATTGATCCTCCGACCCAGATTGCCTGATAATCCTTATCCCGTCTGATACCCGTTATTGCCTGGCTTGTCTGACCAATTTCAATCTGATTCTTCGGTTTGACCTCTGGCCTGTTTACTGGACTCCATGTTTGCTGCCTGTCCAGGCCCAGTCTGATTATTGGATTCTGCTACCTCTCTGCCTGGACCAACTTGTATTGTGACCTTGACATTGAAATATACGCTGCCTGCCCTGATCCTGGCCTGTTGCCTCACTTATGAACCTATGCTGCCTCCCCCGATCCTGGCCTGTTACCTAGGCTACGAGCCTACACTGCCTGCCCTGAACCTGGTCTGTTACCTTGAATATGAGCCTACACTGCCTGCCCTGATCCTGGCCTGCTTCTGGCTTCTTCTCACTACTTGTTTTTTTCCGAACATGGTGTCACCAGTTCTTCATACCACTGTTGGAGTGTATCTTGCGATGTGACCTGGTGGGCACTAGGCAGCAACGACCATCGACCCTTGCGGGGTGCTCTAGTGTAGACCCCATGTCGTGAGAGTTCCTCAGTGGAAAGTTTAACGGTCACCATATTCATAACGTTTGATTGATTTTGTTTTTGCAAGCACCCATTGTATTAGTTTATTGAGCAACTGCTAAATCAAATTCCTTCTGGTAACGTACTCGGCCAAATAAAATAAGTCTTTGCAATGTATAAAGCTGAACTGAAGACACTATTTATTTTTTAACCACAGCGGAGTTTGACTTTAAGGTAGACAGCATGTGCCATCTGACTGTAGGATAAGTATTATTCTCCCGATTGGACAGTTCACGACGTACCTTGCCTGGAGTTATACCATCCAATTTTTTTTCATCTAAGCTTGGGCAAATTGTTGCAAGTTTGAAAGCGTAGATAATTTTTTTGCGCCCAGCAAAGTGTTAACACGCGGAAAAGGTACAGTCACTGCATCTGCACTTTCTAATAACATACAGTGGTAAATCATTTAAATATCATTGTTTCTGGGGGGAAATGTGTAATAATTGAAATATGTTCTCCTAAAGGCATAGAGCAAATTAATACATCCTGCAACAGAAACCCTAGGGAAACAAAGTATAATTAAATTGTATTTAAAAGGCTGCACATTCCACGAGCTGTTCAGCATTGTCAAAATATACGTATCAAAGAAATGAGAGTGTAACTAAAAATCTCATTTCATTCTTTCTGCTTTACAAAACATATACAATGTTATTTGCATTTGTGACACATTCATTGGACATGGGGGGTTTTGAATTGTTAAAGGAACAATTTTTTTTCAAAGCCCGTATAGAACGCAACTTTAAATATCACCTGTTCCTTTATTTATTACACATGGCTTTGACCACTCAGGTTGCAAAGTTAAAGCAGATCAGATATAAGTAAAAAAAATTAAAGGCCCTTTCCCGAATCCCCAAGGAGTGCCAGGCGAGGTGCTTGATATAAGTCCTCAAACAATACACATATAGAGAATGCCTAGTACACACCATATCATTTTCTGTTAGATTTTACTGTTCGATTTTTCTTTTAGATTTTCTGTTAGATTATTTTCTGCAAAGTACTGGTAGAGTAGAGACTGGTCATTATCTCTGGTGCATTGTCTTCTGGTTATCTCCTGCTGAATAGAACAATGCCTAATTGCTAGGCAGATAGATGGTTAAATAAATAATTTCCAACATGTTGGAAATTATCTCTCTGGCAGGTAAATCTAAAGGCCCATACACACGTCTGATTTTTTTAAACGACGGGTCGTTTGGACATCCCGTCGTTCAGTCGTCCGGTTGTCAAATCAGGCGTGTGATCAGTCCGTCGTTCAGCTGATAAGACTGGTTTTGAGTGATCCGCCAGGCGGATCGCTCAAGATCAGTCTTATCAGCTGAACGACGGACTGTACACACGCCTGATTTGACAACCGGACGACTGAACGACTGGCCTTTAAGGCTCATACACACGTCAGATTTTTTCAAACGACCGTTCATTTGGACGTTTGAATGTCCGGTTGTTTGGATGTCAAATTGGGCATGTGTCCGGTCTGTCGTTCACCTGATAAGACTGGATTTGAAGGATCCGCCAAGTAGATCCGTCAAAACCAGTCTTATCAGGAGAACAACCGACTGTACACAAGCTTGTTTTGAAGTCCAAACGTCCAGATGTTCAAACATCCAAATAACCGGTCGTTTGGAAAAATCCGATGTATGTATGCACCTTAACAGAAAATCTAACAGAAAATTGTATGGTGTGTACCTAGCATCACAGTATTCCCGAGGAGAGGGCGTGGCTGAGAACCCCATGTTCTGCATTTAGGCACTTTCCAACTGATGTTCCACGCGAACAATACAGTCTAAGCCGGGCAAAGCTGAGCCCTGACGTGACACCAGCCCTTTTCTAGGGGTGGGAGAGGCAGGTGTCCACCCAGGGAGGGATGGTAGGTGCAGTGATGGAGGGGGGCACACTTAGACTCAGCCATGGGAAGGGGGAACCGACTCCTCCCTCCCTCTCCTCACCCCCCCCCATGCTCCCCCCTCCACTGCAGTGTTATAGCGCAGAATTTCATATGCTGCTGGGTTCCTCTGTCTGACTGCAATGTAGCTTACTTTTCACTACTTCCTGTTAATCAGAACTATCTGCCCGTATATTAGGGCTGGACTGGGCTATTGTAATGCTCTCTACACTGGCCTTCTAAAAAAGGATTTGTACTGCCTACAGAATGCTACTGCCAGACGGTTAACCAACCAACCAACCCTATCACTGCCACATAACACCAGTACTCCAGAACTCCCTTCACTGGCTGCCTATAAAATGGAGAATCCTATTCAAGATCATCCTACTGTCACTACATAATCACTACATAATCTGGGCCCTGGATACATGAAAGAAATGCTGCAGCTGCGTAGGAATTCCCTGCAATCTCAGATCCACAGGTTCTAATAATCTAGTCATACCAAGAGTCCACCTGGAAACTTTTGGCCACAGAGTCTTCTGTCATGCTGCTCCTACGTTATGGAACTCCTTACCTCAGCAGATCAGGACAGCTCCATCTCTGGACATGTTTAAATCCAAAACCCACCTGTTCAGTTTGGCATTTGCAGAAATATAATTTTTGTTGTGTTAATAACCTCATTCTACTACAAACTACTGAATCTGAGAGAGCCTAAGTGCTTTGAGTCCTATGGAAGAAAAGAGCTATAGAAATGTTATTATTATTGTTGTTATTGTTATCTAGAAACGTAATGCCCATCCAGGGGCGTAACTACAACCTTCCGGGCCCCTAGAAAAGATCTGCTGCCTGGGCCCCCATCTTCCAGCCCCCTCACCACTTCCTTAGGGCCTGGGAGCCTGACTTGCTGCATGCTTGATCAGGGTCTATGGCTAAAAGTATTAGAGGCAGAGGATCAGCAGGACAGCCAGGCAATGTGCATTATTTAAAATGAAATTAACATGGCAGTCTCCATGTCCCTCTCACTTCAGGTGTACTTTAACAATTCTAGAACTGAGTTACCAGTTACCAGCGTGGATTTTCCTGGGTTGTAGCTTTTACCATGAATTATTAACATTTTAATAAGTAATAATTATTTTGAAATAATTTAAACTTTAACGTCACGTAAAACAATGTATCAAATGATACCAAGATATAATCATTAGGGATGGTCAATGAAATGCAAATAATTCCAAATTAATGCAGGATTATGCAAATTGTGTATGTAAATGTATGCACCAGTAAAAGCCCCATCCTGCCTCTTCAAGGCACTGCAGTCCCGGGGATCCGGAGGGCTGAATGGGGACTTTGGTTACATTCAAGAGACCTGCCCTGCAGCTACTCCCTTATTTTATGCCTAGCAGCCTATCATATCACCTCTGACTCATGGACTAATAATGATGACAGACTAAACATATCCCTCCCAAAGTGTGATGTCACTGCTGTCATTGCCATGGCCATGACAGTTTCCTGTTTCATTGGTTTGTGGAAAATAGCAGCAGTTGTCAAATATTATACTGTATATATATATATATATATATATATATATATATATATATATATATATATATATATATATATATATATGTATATATATATATATATGTATATATATATATATATATATATATATATATATATATATATATATATATATATATATATATACTAGCTGATGACCCGGTCTAGCCCGGGTATGTATTTAGCTGGTGTTGGCTGCGCCCACTATTTCTAACCCTAACACACGATTACTCAATGACCTAGTTTGTGAGCTTTGCGGTCTTTGGCATCAATAATTTGCATTGAAATGAAACAAATCTGATTGGCCATGGCTATACCACCTTTTCTGAATTTGAACACCCGTCACCCAATGACCAACTGTACCAGGTTTGAGGCATGTGCTATTAACAGTGCAAGGATGGCAGCAATTTAATATTCCCTTTGAAAAGCAATATGTGAATTTTGATTGGCTTTTGTAGGCTCTACCCACTTTTCTGAATATTAATCTCAGTCACCCGGAGACTAACTGGGCAAACTTTGAGAACCCTGTCATTAATAGTGTAAGAATAGCTGCAGTTTATATTTCCTAGGGAAATTTGTATTTGTCTCCACCCACTTTTTGGTTATGGGGATTAAAAGTATCCTATATGTTATTCCAGGTAATGTACTATGTGTGTGCCAAATTTCATTCAAATTAGCCATTGTTGCGTGAATGAGTAACAAACATCCAAAAATCCAAACTTTCGCATTTATAATAATAATGTCAGTATAAATACAGCTGCTCTGTGATGACCTCAGAGGTTGTCTAAGAGAATATTGGGAGCAACAACACCATGAAGTCCAAAGAACACACCAGACAGGTCAGGGATAAAGTTATTGAGACATTTAAAGCAGGCTTAGGCTACAAAAAGATTTCCAAAGTCTTGAACATCCCACGGAGCACTGTTCAAGCGATCATTCAAAAATGGAAGGAGTATGGCACAACTGTACACCTACCAAGACAAGGCCATCCACCTAAACTCACAGGCCGAACAAGGAGAGCGCTGATCTGAAATGCAGTCAAGAGGCCCATACTCTGGATGGACTACAAAATGTAGAAAACTTCAAGGGGGCCGAATACTTTTGCAAGCCACTGTATATACAGTATACTGTATGTAGCAAGTGCAAACCATTCTTGGCCATGGGAGTGTGATAGAGCAGTGTTTCTCAACATTTTATTGTTATGTACCCTTTATGAAACCCTGTACTCACCAAGTACCCCCTTGCATAGTAAACATTATCACAAGTACCACTTCAGAAATATATATTTAATCATAGTACATGATAATTGGTTCTAAACAATTTCCAAGCATTTACTATTGCTTTTAATTCACCAAAACACTAATTTGGTGTTGTTTAACCATTTCTGCTGCCCGGACGTGATCCTCACGTCCAGGCGGCTGCTCTGCTGCGGTACCGCGCTTCGGCGCACTCTTGGGCGCGCCCCTGTGCCCCCGTGCTGTCCCCCGGTAGCCCTGGGATCAGTGAACGGGAACATGGTTCCTGATCACCGATCTGTGTCCCCAGCAGAAAAACAGAAGCGCTCTTACTAGAGGCTTCAGTCTTTATGCAAAAAAAAGTTTCCCCGTCCGCCTTGCCCTTCCGGTGATCAAGAAGCAGAAGGAGAAAAAAATAAACTCAAGGTGGCCATCTTATGGCCAAATAGTAAAACTACATCTACATATTTTTTACATTACAATTTACACATAAAATAACATTAAACATTAACTGTTTATTTCCCACACCAAAATATTACCCAAATAAAAATTTTAATGGAAAAAAAAAATTACAATTAAAAAAACAAAACGAAACATAAATAGTTACCTAAGGGTCTGAACTTTTTAAATATGCATTTGAAGGGGGCATACTAAGAACATTTTTTAAATTATAAGCTTGTAAATAGTGATGGACGCAAAACGGAAAAAATGCACCTTTATTTCCAAATAAAATGTTAAAACATTTAAATGGTGTCATAACCGAGACAAACGGGCAAATACAAGGTTTTAATTATGGTAGCATGGATTATTTTACAGCTATAATGGACGAAAACTGAGAAATAATGATTTTTTTCCATTTTTTCTTATTAATCCTGTTAAAATGCATTTATAAAAAAATAATTCTGAGCAAAATGTACCACCCAAAGAAAGCCTTAATTATTGGCGGAGAAAATAAGATATAGATCAATAAATTGTGTTAATTAGTGATAAAGTTATTAGCGAATGAATGGGAGGTGAAAATTGCTCTGATGCATAAGGTGAAAAATCTCCGTGGGCTGAAATGATTAAATAAGAGTTAGCATTTTCTAAAACTCTAAATTTGTTATTCTTGGTTAAGTATAACAAGCCTGAGTACCCCCTGGAACCATCTAAAGACGGCCTACCACACATTGAGAACCTAGGTGATAGATGATGCGCACGGCATGGGGCCGTCCATCCAGTATTGGTGGGGGACAGCGGAGGAACAGCTAAGTGCGGGATGAAAGCGAGGGACCAGGAAGGCTTCAGGGGGCTGGAAGAAGCCCCAGATAAGTAAATGGGTGATTTTTGTTTTTTACTTTAAAGTGGAATAGAAGTCTGACATAACATTCAATAAAAATGTGTTTTCATCCTTTTTATTTCCCATACAGTTACCATATTTGCTTTTGTGCACAAGTAATATTGTCTATTTACAAATTACAAGTTCCCAAAATACAGATTATCTGCTCTGAAAGCTGAAGGAACTTTCCAGTGCTGAGCTTAACTGTTTGAATGCTGTTCTGCAACCATTTTTTTGTGATAGTAGGTTTAATTCTGTAAGTAATCTTCTAGAGTAAAGAAGAAATGCGTGAAATCAGAGTTTCAGACTACTTTAAGATCTCATTTTACAGTTCTTCACTTTTCTAAAAAAAAAACCATGTTTCCTCCTTATGCTGATCACTAATAAAGGTATGTAAAGTGGGAGTTCTGTTGAGAAAAACTCAGTGCTTCCAGTTCAACTGTGCATACTACATGAATCAGGGTGTAACTAGAGGGGTGGGGGGCGGGCAGAGCTGTGGGGGCCCCAACTAGTAACTCACCTTCCTCCGATACAGGGGACTATATTTCAGATCAGGTGTTTTTGTGGTTACACTTATTATGGGTGGGAAGATCATGATGGCCGCACTTGTTTTATGAACCTTATGAAGGGAAGGAGTGTGAACATTGGGGTTTCACTGGGGAACCCCATGCATTGTAGTTACGCCACTGCAAGGATAAATGACAAATATGATTTTAGCTTACTTACAGTATTTTTAGTGCAATTCATAGAAATTCGAGGATGGAATTGTCAGTTTTTTTAATTAGCCACTGGATTAGTCCGGGTGTTGAAAATTAGTAAAAAGACTCCTTCTTTGTGCAGCTAAACACTCCCGCAACAAGAAGGACATTTCTTATTAGTCTTATGGCAACAGTGCACCAAATAGAGCTTACAGATGCTAATTGAACGTGTAGACAGCATGACATTTATTAATAATGCACAATGATGTTTTATGAATGTGGCAGAAAGCTGCCTAGTGGCACAAATGATGCCGAAATCCTACTGTGAGTAAGCATAAATATTGCAAGAAAAACTGCAAGTGCTGCTAAGAAGAGTATCAACGCTAAGAACTCTTCTACGCAGCAGCTGTGCTTAATATGGTGCCGTGTTTAAAGAGGCACTGTAGTGACATATAGTAGAATGTAATAAATTATTCAGGATGCCCACTTTTATGGTTATTTCCTGGTTTCAGCATCAGAAACACTTTCTATATCAATATATTGCTGTATATTGGTATGCAGCCTGCCCTTGCAGTGATGATAAGCCTAGGTTGATTAGCTATGCAGAATTTTCCTCCCAGAGCATTCTGGGGGACCAGGCACTATTTTCACTGGCTTCAGAATTCTCAGAAACCAGCGTTCTACACAGTGTTGCCAACTCATCCCTTTAAATACAGACACTTATGAATTATACATGTCTTGTGGCTAGTTAGAGGCAGTTTAGGCACTGATTATGTGTGATAAGTCTCAGAACCTGTATAACTTAGATGTGCCAGTATTTAACCATTTAAAGGGGCACTACAGCAAAAACTGTAAAATTAAAAATATGTGCAAACATATACAATTAAGAAGTACATTTTTTTCTAGAATAAAATGAGCCATAAATTACTTTTCTCCTATGTTGCTGTTACTTACAGTAGGTAGTAGAAATCTGATAGAAGTGACAGGTTTTGGACTAGTCCATCTCTTTATAGGGGATTCTCAGGGATATATTTATTTTCAAAAGCACTTAGTGAATGGCAGTTGCACTGTCCAACTGCCAAAAAACTGTGTAGCGAGCAGGGTGGCTGGCCAGCCCAGCATCATTGTTTAAATCCTTTTTTGGGAATATCTTTATAAAGAATAAGAGCCTTGCTGAGAATCCCCTATGAAGAGATGGACTAGTCCAAAACCTGTCACTTCTGTCAGATTTCTGCTGCCTACTGTAAGTGACAGCAACATAGGAGAGAAGTAATTTATGGCTCATTTTACTCTGGAAAAAATGTATTTCTTATTTGTATATGTTTGCACATATTTTAAATTTTACAGTTTTTCGCTGTAGTGCCCCTTTAATGACAATGTATCATATTAAAATGTCATGCTTTAGCCTGTTAACGGCAACATGACGTTTTAATACGTCGCGCGTTCCCGCCGCCGCTCCGCACGTGTGCGCACCGCTACCGCCCCCGTTTCCGTTGGGATCCCGTGCTAACAGCAGCCACGTCCATTCACAAAACAGGAAACTGTCACAGTTAACAAAATGTAAAAAAAAAAAAAAGTGATCACTTCCTATAACGGGAGTGTTCACTAGTGCCATCTTGTGGCCAAAAAGTATATTACACATACAGGCACATACATAATATGTACATACACAATATTAATAAAATTAATAAATTAGACTTCCACCCCCCCCCCCCCCCCCTTAAAAAAAACACTTGTAAACAAAATCAGCTTAAAATAAATACATAAATAAATAGTTGCCTTAGGGACTCAGCTTTTTTAATCTATAGGGAAAATGTATTTTACTTTATTACATAGGGGCTTGTAATTATGGCCAGAACAAAAAACAAAACAAAACAAAACAGAAAAATAACCCCTATATTTCAAAATAATATATTGCCGCCATACATTGTGATAGGGACATAATTTAAATGGTTTAATAATCGGGACAATTGGACAAATAAAATGTGTTGGTTTTATCCACAGGAGAATGTTTAATTTGAAAACCATAATGGCCGAAAACTGAGAAATAATGATTTTTTTCCATTATTTTTGTATTTTTAAATGTAAACACATTTAGAATAAAAAAATTCTTAGCAAAATGTACTACCCACAGAAAGCCTGATTGGTGGCGAAAAAAAACGAGGTATAGATCATTTTTTTGTGATAAGTAGTAATAAAGTTATTAGGGAATAAAAGGGAGGAGCACTGACAGGTTGCTCTGGTCCGTTAGGGTAAAAACCCTTGGGGGTGAACTGGTTAAAGGAATGAGTTGGCAAACCTGATTCTACAGAGCCGCACCTCACAGGACTAAAGAGGTCACAACTGACTTTTACAATGGGCAAATACTGACTAATTAATTTATAAATGACTATTATAAAGAACTAGGCCTAAGGCCCATTTAAAAACGGGCGCTAGGCTGTGTCTGCAACCCCTGCACTGCCTCTCTCCCTCTTTCTCATTAGCACGCCCGCCCGCCCCCCTTCTGGGCCCGTCCTTCCCTGCTCTGAAGCAAGAGCCGCACGTCATTCCCCCAGCTCTCCACAGTGTCTCTGCTTCCCTGCACATGCGCACAACTAAAAACACACAGACAGGGACATGGGACACAGAGACACTTGTCCATTATTATATAGGATAAGCAATGTGGTTCATTATGTTAATTTTCACTACAGTTCATCATTTGAATGGGTTATAAATGTCACTTTCACTTTTGTAGCATCAGATTCTGAAGAGTAAAAGTCACCAGAAAACCGCTCACACCTCCCTGGGACAGTGCCGGAACCAGACTAGGCCAATCCAATAGAGTAGAAGTGAAGAAAGGGTGTCCGCACAATATCCCTTGCATCAAGTTCCTTTATTATGGACGTATCCACACCAAATCACACATCATGTAGCTGACATGTTTCGAACCAAACGGTTCTTACTCATAGCTATGAGTAAGAACCGTTTGGTTCGAAACATGTCAGCTACATGATGTGTGATTTGGTGTGGATACGTCCATAATAAAGGAACTTGATGCAAGGGATATTGTGCGGACACCCTTTCTTCACTTAGATTCTGAAGAGTGATGTCGCTTTTTCCACGCTCCCCTTATTTCCACTCCTAGGGTAAAGTGCCCATTAATGGCACAATGTTTACCAAGGAAATAATCATTTGATCAGATGTGTGAGGTAGTAAGTAATCTGTAGGTAATTATCCAGTGGCGTAACTAGAAATCACTGGGCCCCCTGCAAAACTTTGCATGGGGCCCCCTCCCGCCAAACCATCCATCACCCCCTACACCCCCCCCCCCCCCGGCTTTCTGCACAGGTAAGCTGAGAACTGATGTTATTCAACTGGCTAGTGCACACTTGAATGTGACATCAAACAAATGACAGCGCTCATAGGCTGCAACTGAATTGTAGACCAAATTGCTGTACCTGTTTTGAATGCAAGTTGTGTATTTTAGTCCACATAGTGGAGCTCTGCACATCTATTGCAAGTAGTTAATTCGGAGCAGCCCCTGTTTGGAAGCGCTGCTAATGTCTCCTGCCGTACAAAACTCGTGTAAGTATACTTATGGCTAACATCCATGTGCTTCAATTTTCATTCAAATTATAGATTAGGACTAGTACATGATTTGCATCTGATTTGCATTCAAGGCATGTATTTAGCCCCTGTGGGGCTCTGCATGCCTCTTTTGGTCTACAATTCAGTTGCAGCGTATGAGCGCTGTCATTTGTTTGATGTTACACTTGAACGTGGTTTCCCCATGCAGATAAACACAGACAGCAGTGATGCTCTGCACGCATTTTCTCTATCAATTACATTAGCAATATATTAGTTGTGATAAAACATGCATGTTTTTACTCATGTAGACACACATGGGGCTTAATTCACTAAACCATAATAACTCATGTCACGGCCGTGCTAGCGTTTTCGAACGCAATCGTGAATTTTCACATGCAAATATTCGCGATTGCGCGCAGAGAAGCAAAAACGGGCACAAAAAGGCTAGCGGGGCCGTGATATGAGTTATCACAGTTTACTGTATCAAGCCCATGGTGCACAAAAACTGCATACAGAAACAAGTGTACTTCTAGCCTCAGCTTATTACACTCACTCAGTACAGAGCACTTGGGGAGGGGTAGAGAGGTTGGGGGCAGGGCGCTATATAGAAGACCCTGCTGAACAATGAATAGGGATTGTCTACAAATCTTTTGTCTGCAAAGCTTTGTATGATTGCTTACCAGTGGCTGAGCAGATACAGTCATTAGAACAATAGTGCTGAGAGCAGAATGTTTTTCTCTCCTTGCCCTTAGTTGTCATTCTCTCAGGACAGTGTCCCCTGTGGCTTCTGGGCCCCCCTGTGTCTGCATCCCTTGCAGGGTCTATTGTTACGCCCCTGTAGTTATTGATTTTTCCCACAAACTGGTAGATTAGGGCACTTTCTCTTCAGATATGATTGTAATAGCCAACATTCAGATCAACAAAATTCTGTATTTCAAACAACCATAAAATCGTTTCACCTCGATCTTCTCCGCGTTTATGTACACTCCATGTTTGTTTTAGTTCTACCAGTGGCTAAGCAATAGGTGATGCCTAAAGGGGCCCAACTAGAGCTCTCCTTCAACTGCTGTGTAACTACTTCATTGGTGCAAATAATTGCCTCTATATGTGTTTTGAACTGTGGTAATCATTAACATACTGCTTCCTTCCGCCTGCTTACACCTCCGTCACTGTGCTTATTTTTGGCCGGTTTTTGGTGCTTCATATCAAAGTTAATGTACAGAGTGCTAGGGAGGCCCAGTATAAAACGTAAGGCCCATAGCTACTTAGCCAAGCCAACAACACAACACTCACACTGACATGCAGATATCTTGCAATCCAATTATCATTAGTCTTTTAAATATACAAATGCATTCAGTATAAATATATCTTACAGAACACTTGTACAGAACAAAATTGCCCCTGAGGGGTACCTACCTTATGAGTGGGAAGCCTCATTAGGATCCAGAGGCTATCCCCTCCCAAGGTAAGTACCCAGGGGATTTTTTTTTCATTACAGGTTTAGTTTAACCTGGTATACATTGTTAAAAAGCCTTTTGTGGTTGCCATGGGTAACCACCTTTAGCCCAGCAGCTGGCTGACGGCAATTAGCAACTTGACATTCTCTCAGCCTTGGCAGATCTCTCAAAGTGGACCACAGACGTCTCAAGTAGCTCAAAGAGAGTCTGAAACCATTTAATTTACCTCTTTTTATTGCCCAGTTATCTTAAAGAGAACCTGAACTGAAAATAAAAAGTCAAAATAACCATATACAGGTCATACTTACCTCCTGTGTAGTCTACTACTCAATCTCTTTCTCTTCTCCTGCAGGACGCAGGAGAAGAGAAAGGGATTGAGTAGATTGAGTAGAAGTTTGTCCACTGTGTGATGGAATTCTCTGTCCTCCATTTTATAAATGGCCAATACCCCCTAACAGCTTCCTGGTCAGCACACTGTTAAACTATAATATCACCCACTTGAGCCATAGGGAAACATGGGCATTACCTTGCACATTCAGTTGTAACTGACAGCTGATGTATAACTGACAGCAACTAGTATATTTCAGTTCTGACAAAATATTGTCAGAACTGGAAGGGATCACTGTAAGAAGAAAATGGTGAGCTTCTGAGAGGAACTGACGTTGAGGTTAGTATATAATATTCATTTGCAGCTACGTCATGTGTTTATTTTAAATAATTTTCCTCGCTTCAGGTTCCCTTTAAGCATTCAGATCAAAGCTGATTCGCAGCATCCCCGTGGCAGAACAAGGTTTTCATTCCCCAAAAATCCCCGGGGGGCTAAATTCTGTGATCACAGAAATTTGCTTCCTGGAAGAGACAGAGCTGTGCAGTGTAGCTCTGCCTCTGCTCCAGTCAATCTCCACCAATCTCTGCATCTCCCCACCCCTCTCAGTCTTCTTTCACTGAGGGGGAGGAGAGAGGTGGAGATTAACTGGACTGGAGGCAGAGCTACTGCGCAAAGCTCTTCCTCCCCCGGGCAGCAAAATCTATGACCTGGAAAGTCGTGGAATCTTGCCCTGGGATTTGGGGGGAATAAATACCTCGTTCTGACAAGGGGATGTGGCGAATCAGCTTTGATCCCAATGCATAAGATAACTGGGTAATAAAAAGAGGTAAATTAAATGGCTTCAGACTCTTTAGGGAAATTTATTCAGCATCAATCAGGAATACAGGTGCATAAATCATCAGCAATCTCCGTTACATCAGCAAAACAGGAATATGAAGATCATCTTAGCGTTTCATTGCAGTCGTAAGTCAGTCCTATTAACTGACCTAGATTTGGGCGTGAAACAGAAAATCTACAGCAAAAGTAGGTCCATTTAAAGGAGTTCTTGGGGGGGGGGGGGGGGCAGGGACTTACTTGAGGCTTCTACCGGCTCACGCACGCGTCATCGGGAGCTTACTGCGCAGGTGCCGTACAAGAAAAACTATTTTTGTGTTAAAAATAATCGATTTTGTGCTTTTCGCCTATTTGCGCAGTAAAAAAAGAAAGATTTTTCACATTTTTTACACATTTTTACATCTATCGTCAAATCCTCTGACTATTTTGCGGAGATACAATGTATTTTTGCGAATATTTTCTCGAAATCGAAAACAGCATTTTCGATGGGAAAATGACTTTTGCGAAAATTCGCAATCAACTCGGACGAAGAGAAAGGAAAGACAAAAAGAAGAAGGATGAGGAGGTTAGTAAGCATGAGAGGGAATGAAAGCAAGACAGAGGGGGAGAATGACAGAAAGAGACAGAGAGTGTGTAAAAGTGTGCAGCCTAGTGACTAAGGCCATGAATGTGTAATTTACTTGCTTAGCCTTATTTGCATATATCATTTGCATATCACACACATGTGCACGCTCTGAAACCAATCACATAAGACAAGCCACACTGGCAAAGACAGCTGCACGGCTTGGACAGGCGACAGGGATTAGGCGCTGAGGACAGGGAACAGCCAATTGTAGAGAGAAATATAATTATTGTGACCACGCTTCCCAGATATTGGAGGAATCTTGTCTTTCTAGGAACACAGACAGTGCGGGGCTTATCGGGGCTGGATCTACAGAAACAGGCGTACTCCATGGAAATGTATCACTGCCACTGGAGCTTCTCATGCAAGACTCTCGGCTAAACACTTCCACAATGCACAAAGGTTATTTTCTCTGGATAAACTAATCTGACTAGCAAAGATGAATGAGTCGTATTATAGAATTCATATGTGAGCCATCAATAGATGAGTGCATTGCTAAACAATGTCAGGATCATTGTGGAAGACCAAAATGAGGAACCTAAAATTAAGACATTTTTCTTTATTTCTTTTAAATATTACAGTTCTGACTCACCCTTGGTCTTTGTTGGTGTATTTAATAGCAACGCAGTAGAAAATAGGCACATTGAAAAATAAGCAAAAATTATTTTGAGATATATGCCCTTATTCAATATACTTTTTCTTCCACGTTTTCTCCTAGGAGGTACTTTTTCATTTTCTGTTTGAAGTAACTTTTCAGCACTCTTCAATTGAAGAAGTACCAACAAGTAGGTAAAAAGTACTGTCAAAATTATTCTGAGCATTTTCTTGCTTGCTGGTGGCTTGAAGGTCATTTTATTGATAAGTTGTTAATATAACCTTGGGGAACTCCAGTAAAAATAATGTAATAAAAGAAAAGTGCTGCATTTTTACAATAATTATGTATAAATGATTTAGCCAGTGTTTGCCCATTGTAAAAGTTTTCCTCTCCCTGATTTACATTCTGACACACATGGTGACATTTTTACTGCTGGCAGGTGATGTCACCGGAAGGAGATGCTGCTTGCTTTTTTGGCAGTTGGAAACGGCTGTAAACAGCTATTTTCCACAATGCAACAAGGTTCACAGACAGGAAACTGCCAGCACCATGGTCCTCACAGTTTCCTGTGGGAGGGGTTTCACCACAATATCAGCCATACAGCGCCCCCTGATGATCCGTTTGTGAAAAGGAATAGATTTCTCATGTAAAAGGGGGCGTCAGCTACTGATTGGGATGAAGTTCAATTCTTGGTCACGGTTTCTCTTTAAGAGAAAAAGTGAATTGCATGAGACCTAGGCCTATTATTTTTCACCTTCTGTTTGAAATAACTTTTTATAAAAAAAAAATAACCATTTCATTTTGCAAAAATACGTCAAAAAGTACTGCCAAAGAGTATTTTCTTGCATGCTGGTGGCATTTTATTGAACGGGTGTGAAAATATCACCTTGGAGAACACTTAGGAGAAAAAGTGAATGAAATAGAGGCCTAAGTCATTTATATCTACTGTTACAGTAGATTACAGTTGACCAGCACATTACTGTTGACAGCAGCCTCCTCATGATGCCGCTCATCCCATTCCCAGAATTTAAAAGCAGGACGGGCTCTAGAGTTTTTTGCAACCTCAGTTTTTTGCCCCTCCACCCCTTTATAAGAAAAAGTGTTGAACTCAAATTTCACATAATCATAATTTTGCATCAAAATTTACAATTGCAATGCAAAATTTGATTCTGCGGGAACAAGTCAAATAAAAATGTTCAAGAAGACCTTCTAAATTTAGAAAAAAAAAATTTTCAACCACTTTTCCCTTAAATAAAAAAAAAATTTTCAACCACTTTTCCCTTAAATAACAGAACAATCTTCACATTTCACACTCCTCACATTCATTCACCAGCAACTTTATCATTACCTATCACACTGTAATAATCTATATATTGTTTTTGTGGGACAAACTAGACTTACTTTGGGTGGTACTTTTTGCTAAGAATTATATTATTTTGTATGCATTTTAAAGGGAATACGTAGTAAAAAAAAATGTAAATATAAAGTAATTATTTCTACGGTATAGTAGATAAAACCTACATATTTTATTTGCCCATTTGTCCTGGTTATTACAATATTTTTTTTTTTATGTTTTTGTCTGCACTGTTCTGAAGAAGGGGACCCTTGGTGGCCCCAAAACAATTGTTAACTTAAAGGGACTCCGAGCAGTGCAGAAACTATGGAAAGATGCACATCATTTTAAAGCTCTCTTTCTCCTCTTTCCAATGATATATAAACCGCCACCCTACGCCTTTTAGTTTTCGCTATTTTCGCGATTGAAATTGCCACGGCCGCGATTTCGATCGCGAAAATAGAGAAAACTAAAAGGCGTAGGGCAACGATGTAGGTGTCGTCAGAAAGAGGAGAAAGAGAGCTTTAAAATGATATCCATCAAGCCATAGTTATATTGTATTACACAGGGCGACTTTTTGTCAAAGTCAGCAGCTGCATTCAGCAAAATGGAGCTGCTGACACTGGGGAAAGTGTCGTCCTGTGTAATACAATATAACTATGGCTTGATGGATATCATTTTAAAGCTCTCTTTCTCCTCTTTCTGACGACACCTAAATCGTTGCCCTACACCTTTTAGTTTTCTCTATTTTCGCGATCGAAATCGCGGCCGCGGCAATTTCAATCACGAAAATAGCGAAAACTAAAAGGCGTAGGGTGGCGGTTTATATATCATTGGAAAGAGGAGAAAGAGAGCTTTAAAATGATGTGCATCTTTCCATAGTTTCTGCACTGCTCGGAGTCCCTTTAAGTGTTAACTGGAGAATAAAATATTTTGCTCACTGAGAAGCTGGAGTGCTAACCAAAATCCTTTCTACTATTGGACTGTCTATTGGATGTGGCTGGACATCCGAGGTTATGCACCCGAATACTACGGAAAGGTGTGCCTCTCCCCACCATTTATCTTGAAGTTTCTAGCCCAGGCCTGGGCAAAGTTTACGCGGCCCAGGCCGCATTGTGCGGACCGTGGGCCGTATTCCTTAAATTCCTATCGTGACGTCAGGTCGTGCCGGTGCAAGCTGCCAGCGTATAATACGCTGGCAGCTGCCAACATATTATACGCTGCCAGCGTATAATACGCTTGCACGTCCTGACGTCACATCATGTGACATCCTGTTGCCATGGAGATGCGACGTGGGACATCAATGGCAGGATTTCAGGCAAGGCCCCATAGGCCATGGCCTAGGGCACCAGGAAAGCAAGGGGCGGCAGTGGAGTGCTAATTGTGTGCAGTGTGCTGTACATAATTTAGAATCAAAATATGGTACACGGTATGAAATGTTTCCTTTTTTTCTTATTTTTTAGTGCACTGCCCACTACCAGAGATAAGCAAGTTTGATTTTGTGAAAAGAAAACTCATTCTGGGATGGGGGGGGGGGGGGCTTAGGCTGTCCCTGTATAAGCAGATGTTAAATCGCCTTCCTTCCTTCTGATACACTTTACGCTGCTCTCCAACTTCTGACACTTCTGTCTTCACAGTTCTACTGTCACCTGTTAATCGCTGCAATCACGCCACTAACTGTACTCAGTAGAGCTTACACTCTAATCCCTGCTATCACGTCACTAACTGTCCTCAGATGAGTTTACAATCTAATCCCTGCTGTGCTTGGGGCGGCTAAAGATGCTTTTGGTCAGGGGGCGGCTGATGATAGTGGGCCTTGGGCGGTAAAAAGTACAAATCCAGCCCTGGGGACATCGATGAGCGAGGTCAGTTCCAATCCCCCCCAGTGCCCACTCGCAATTCTGCAGGGAGGGAGGGGGTAAGGAGGGGAATCCTGATGCCTGTCGACGGGCCGGAGGAGCAGCGTACGTGGGCCAGATGCTGCCCGCGGGCCGTAGTTTACCCAGCGCTGTTCTAGCCCATGTCCATAGTATTCCCCTCTAAAATATATTTCTGGAATTGAGTACAATTTAGCAACACAATCACAGAATGTAAATGATAAAATATTTTATTAGCGTCTTGTCAGACTAAAGTTACTCTGTGAAGATAATTTTCATAAACGTATTACTGTCAATTATTAAAAAAAAATAAAAAAAAATCTATAAACAAAATTTTATTTGTATCGTTCAAGTATTTTTTTAAATACAAAATTGATTAAACATTGGTACATTCTCTCTTTAAACTTTGTCTTTTTTTATTTAGTGTTTTTTTTTCCCCTCCTGTAGAAAATCTACGCCGAAAAAGAAAAAGGGAAATAGTTTGGCAGATGACAGATGAGTTTTATCTCCTGCTGCGATGCTCTAATCACAGGTGATGCCTGATATTTGATAAACGGCCCCCATCAAGCGATCACACATTGGCCTTTTTATTAGTGATGTCACAGGGATGCAGGTGGCTCGCAGCTCGCTATCCCTGGAGTACAGCGTAAAAGAGTCGCCATTGTCTGGGGTCCAACAGAAGTTCCTCTTATCTCACTCATCTGTGTCATCCTCGCTGTGATGATTTTGGATTCCAGCCATTTCTATCTTATTTTTTTTTCATCCTGGGTATTCATACTGCATGAAGGCCTTTGTGCAAAGGAGCCATACAATGCAAATATCACTTGCGTTATGCTATGGCGGAAAATGCTGAGCTTACTTTGATTTTATGTTTTTGAAATACACAAAAGACAAAAATGTATGCAAAATACATGAAAAATGTGCAGGAAACCGAGGATACATATTTGTCTGAGGCCTCATTCACACCTAAAATCAAAAATGCAAACACAAGCAGCTTGCATTTTTGTGTGCTTTTTTCCCTCCCTACCGGTGCTCAGTGGAGCACCGGTAGGGAGGGAAAAAAGTGCTGCGTTTCAGTGAAAAGCGCTTTTCTAAGAGCTTTTCGAGAGCGGTCAAAAGTGAACTTTTTGACCTGGAAAAGAATAAATACAATGTATTTATTCTCAAAAAGCGAACACACTCTAAGCATAAAACGGTTGTGTGAGCGTTTATCGCTCTTCCTATACCTTCCATTATAGTAAAAAAGCCCCAAAAATGGTACAGGCAACGCTTTGTTGAACGCACAGCGCATGAACCGCGCTGATATGAACCTACTCAGAGATTCATTGCACCAGCATTTTGTGGGCGATTTAAAAAATCGCCTGCGCTTGAAAAAAAGGCCGGAAACGCCCCTAGTGTGAACGAGCTCCTTATAGTCTAAGTTTAGATACAGTCATTTGTTACAAGCATTTAAAGGATAAAACTGAATTAAATGGACTACATACATGTGTCTGCAATGGTATCTATGCAAGGACTGCGCTCTCTGTTCCCTCCTGCAAGCCTCTATTTCTCTATAATTCCTCCCAGGCTAGGTCCTAACCCCCTGTGGTCAGAACCTTTGAGCTAGATATACTACACCTTGCGCATGCACAGTTGTATGCTTTACTCCACAGTGGCCACGCTCCAGGCACTGTTGTGGTTTCTGGGATTGTGTGTGCAGCACTAAGGAAGCTGCCGGGAGCGCGGCCACAGCAGCATGAAGGACACCACTGTGCATGCCCATGGCACAGTATATCCAGTTCAAATATCCTGGGCCTGGAGAGAGTCTAGGGGTCTGGTGTGGTGGATGCTAGCCCCCCAGCAGAAAATGCTATCTTGCCTATAGTCCATTTCATCTTAATCCTTTTCTGATGTTCAGTGGCATAACTACTAACCATGGCACCCCAAAGTAAAGCCAGTTATCCCTCAGGCATGCCAGTTAGTTGAGACCTGTGGTTGCCTCAGCTCCAAATAATGGGGACTTTGCTGTACTACTTTTTGTTAAAAAAAATGGCTTTGAAAACAGTCTGTGTGCCGAAATAGCTCGCAGGGATGATGTATGTGAGATATCATTTAAACTAGGGGTGTCAAACTCAAAGTGGGCCAAAACTGTACACTGAGACCTAGTCGCAGGCCAACCTCAATATCTACTGGCCACCTTCCTCCCTTATAAAGTTCTCTGGTGTCTAGTGGTCCTCTCTCCCCTATATAGTTCCATGGAGTTTGACATGTATGATTTAAACTGTGGCAAGCAATAGAATACAATTTGGTGTGTTTCAAAGCTGAGCCCCCTGCCACATAGAAAATATTTAATGACAAACTGTAAAAAAATAGTTTTGGTCAAAAACATAGATCCAGGTGTTATAAAGTACCAGAATCTGAGTAGGACTGGATCTCTTGTTTACAAAACGGTGACATTTCTTTTTTCTCAAATGTTCTAATGCTCCAGAGGCTTTTCTAAGAAAGAATGGCACAATTACTTTTGTTGAAAAACAAAATGGCCTTAATATTTATTTATTTTTATTTATTTATTGTAATTATAAAGCGCCAACATATTACGCATCGCTGATAAATCCATTAGTGCTGCTCAGAGTTAATAGTTTGCTGCGTACCAAAATAGCATTCAGACTATGTTTATGGGGTATTTATTTATTTAAGTATATATGTAGCGCCGACATATTGTGCAGAGTATATTGTCTTGTCACTCAGAGTGGACTCACAATCTAGTCCCTACCATAATCATATGTCTGTATGTATCGTGTAGTGCATGTATCATAGTGTAGGGCAAATTTAGGGTGACCCAATTGACTTATCTGTATGTTTTTTGGGATGTGGGTGGAAACCGGAGTGCCTGGAGGAAACCCACACAGACACAGGGAGAATGAGCAGATGTTGATCTGGGTGGGATTCAAACTGGGAACCCAGTTCTGCAGGGCGACAGCGCTAACCACTGCTCCACAGTGCTGCCCGTATCATTTTATATAGAGGGTTGAGGCCTATGTCATGTGAATTATTTTAAGTGACAAACTGAATAAAAAACAATAAAACTGTTATTTTCATTTACTCTGTACAAAATTAAAACACTTCTAAACCCCCTTCCCCCAGAGTAACAGAATTGGAGAGAGAATACATAGTTTGTTGCCTTAGGGACTCAGCTTTTTAAATATGAATACCATGAGGGTATATCACTATTGCTGCTAATAAAGGTTTGTATTTATTGATAGAGTACAATGAAAAAACCAAAAACAAAATTTAAAATAAAATATTGTCACCACACATTGTACTGGGCGCATAATTTTTGTGTTGTGATAACCAGGAAAAATAGGCAAATTAAATGTGTGATTTTTATCTACAGTAGTGGTTGTACTGTACACACATTGTACTGGGCGCATAATTTTTGTGTTGTGATAACCAGGAAAAATAGGCAAATTAAATGTGTGATTTTTATCTACAGTAGTGGTTGACGGCCAAACCGGAAGTGGTCGTCGGCGAGGACGGGAGGATCTCCGAGACACGGCGAGGGCACCGATCGGCTGCAGGGGGCTGAGGGAAGCCCCAGGTGAGTAAAACTCATTTTTTTCAGGTGACTTCAGTGCCTCTTTAAGTTAATGGAGACACAGACCTCCCAGGCAGCTGAAGTAGAGCGGAACATGGAGAAATGTATCAACTCTGCTCCATAGGGGGGAAAAATTGTGATGGTCAAGTGGTTAAAGATATTTTGCCACTCTGCTTTATTTTATTCTACTTGAAGATCATTTTCTCACTTTTTTTTTCAACATAAATTTGAGATTACTTCTCTGTTATAGTTATGCAACCAATTTAGTGCTTTTTCTGGTGTTTTCTTTTCCAGAATACGTTTTTCAATTCCTGTAGTTTCCTTTCTGAGTCCCTGTTTTTTTTTCAGTTGAGAAGAAACAATTTTATCTGCATATGACGTTACAAAACAGAGTCATAAGGAATATTAAACTACAGTACATTAAAAACAGTTTAACAATAAGAGGCAGTGGTGAACTTATCTCCCCAATGAAGAAACATGTCAATGCCGGTGACAACAACTGCCACAGGGATGGGGGGGGGGGGCACACATGCAGCCCCCGAGGCAAGCAATCGAGCTACCCCTACCCCCTTAGTTCCCTTTAATGGCTCGGTTCAGTGGCGTAGCTAAGGAACTTTGGGCCCCAGTGCAAGTTTTACTTTGGGCCCCCCAAACATTCTATGCATAAAAATTGATATGGTGCCCCAAAACCTGCCAAGTAAAGTCACGGTGTCAAAGAGGTCTAAGCAGAGGAGGGAAACAACTTACTAATGATTACCACAATTCAAAGCATCTATAGAGGTGTTCATTACCAGCACAGGACCAATAAAAAGCTAATACTGTGTTTGAGGATGGAAAGCCCTCGGGCCCCTCTGGCCCAAGGCCCCCAGTGCGGTCGCAACCTCTGCATCCCCCATCGCCACGCCACTGGCTAGGTGTTGACTTGAGTCATTGGGACAACAAATACAAAGTGCTATAGAAGAAGCTGTACACTGACCACTTTACATTGTATCAGATCTTCAGTGTTGTCCCATGAAAAGATATAAAAATATATTAACAAAAACGTGAGTGGTGTACTGACTTTTGTGAGATGCCGTATATATATATATTGTATATGGTGCACTGTGCACAAACTTACTAGGAGTGGGAGATTGGTAGGAATCAGCCAGGAATACATTATAAAAGGCTCCTGCATTAGCCGCATATATTTTCCTAAGTGAAAGTTATAAACTGTCTTCAGTGTGAAGGTGATAAATGGGTATTTTAGACTGATTTATATCGCTTCTGCAATCTTTGCTTTTGCTGACTGGTTGCTGCCATGATAATGTCTGTCAAATCGCCCAGAAAAGTGTCAAGTATTTCCTAAGAGAAAATAATGGGAAAAATCAGATTGGTCCGCTCTGACTGTCTGCTTTACAAGAGCAGAATGTTTAAATTTTTTTTAAAAATTCAGTAAAATAAAAGCGACTATGCAATGCTTCAATGCCATTTAAAGAGGACCTGAACTCAACTCAGCACAGAAGGAAAACTTTTCAAAAAAATGCACCATGTATGTATTTAGAGAGTTTAGCTTGTTTCATTCCTCCTCATCTGTAACTAATCACAAGTGTAATTTGACCTCTCAGCTGTGTCAGCTAGATGCCTTGGCAGAGCAGCTAATTTGTAAACACAGGATGTTAATCCTATATCTGCTTCCATGAAAGCAGGAAGCAGACACACTGTAGACTTTATTGCAGGATTTGTATCAGCTGTAACAAAGAAATGTTTTTCTTTAAAGGTTATTAAGCTGTTGCTAATCTTTTAGAGCAGAGAGGAAGTTCTGAGTTCAGGTCCGCTTTAAAGTGGAATCCAAATCCTTTTCAGTATATAGGGGAACGTTTAGAATCTACATTAGGTTTTTATTGCTGTCCGTGTTCCCACAGGTGAGGTCCCTCCCTCACTTGTTCTCATGTCAGTACAGGAAAGGGTGAATGTCCCACACAGGAACACTTTTTTTTTTTTACATCAAGCACACATGCCTTCTTTAGCTTGTCCTGAGAATTGGCTGCAGAGTTTGCTTTTAAATTGAACCCGAGGTGGGAGTGATATGGAAGCTGCCATATTTATTTCCTGTTAAACAATACCAGTTCCCTGGCAGCCCTGCTGATCTATTTGGCTACAGTAGTGTCTGAATCACAGCAGTAACAAGCATGCAGCTAATCTTGTCAGTTCTGACAATACTGTCAAAAATACCTGATCTGCATATGCCTGTTCGGGGTCTATGGCTGAAAGTATTAGAGGCAGAGGATCAGCAGGACATCCAGGCAACTGGTATTGCTTAAAAGAAAATAAATATGGCAAACTCCATATCACTCTTACTTCGGGTTCACGTATAGAAGCCTTGGTTTAGATCAAATAAATCACAGCTACAAAGTGCCTGTTCAGGGCAAATGTGAAATACATTTCTAAGGATGTTTGGGTGCTGGGAGATAGCCAGTAGTAGAATATTGGCAACATTTATCTATATTCTAGTATTTTACAGTAAGTGTAAGTCCGATAGATATTTTACTACAACTAAACCTAACCCTACTCTCATACAGAACCTCCCTCTACTGATGCCTAACCCTAATCATTCGACTTTCGAGTGAAAATGCCCTCAAAATAGTTTTGTGGCTTCTTTTACACTGCAAGCCCCAATTCCAATTTCTGATTCCAACTTGCGACAGAAAAAAACGCAGCACACAAGACTTTTTCTAATCGGATCAAAAATTGGAATTGCATGTAAAATTCGCTGGATCCAGGCTGGGTAATGTATAAACAGGAGAGCGGCGGGGATCGGGGGGTGCCCAACACATTTTCTTGCTAGCCTAGTGCTAGCTAAAGGGTTAAAATTCATTTGGCACAATTATTTTAAAATCCGGACAAAAAGTAACAAAACCTCCTGAGCAGCGTAACACGATGCGCGAATCGCGGCACTTTGCGGGCGCAAAAGTCCGAACGGCACTTCACGTGCTAACTGTTTAGCACACCCGTGCTAAACAGTTAGGGCTCGTTCACACTTGCTCTGAAAACGTATCCGTAGCTACGTTTTTTGTCCCGGATGAAAAACGGAGCCACGGATACCAATGTTAAAAATAGCAGCTGTACACACTCCAAGAAAAAACGGGTCCGTGGGTGATCCGTGTAAAACGTATAAAGAAACTGAACGGACAGTCCGGACCTGCTGCATTTTTCCTGGACCCGGATACACGGAGGATAATGAAAGCCTATGACAAAACGGACCTCCCTCTTCACAAACAAAATTGAACATAAAACGTATGCCAACACGGATGGCCAGAACTTCCTTCTCCTCCCCTCAATGTCATCTCTGACAGCTTCCTGTTGACAAGCTGGGAGAGACGAGAGCAGCCATCATGGCCACCAGGAGGTTTATCAACGTGGAGGACCTCATAATGGCTGTCCAAGAGTACCCAGAGCTCTACGACAAGAGCCATGAGAAGCACAGCGACCTTCCACACTGCAAGCTGTTATGGGAGCGCATCACCAAGCAGTTTGTGGAGGAGTATGATCAGCTTGCACCCAGGAAGCAGAGCAAAGAAGGTGAGTGCCCTGGAATGTGTATGATACATGTTGCCTAGTGTGATGTGCTCTTTATATATGTTACGGCCAGAACCCGAAGTTTGGCCAGAACTAGAAGTGGCCGGCCACTTCGGGTTCTGGCCGGCCAATGCGCGAACTGGCCGCTGCGCTGCGGCCAATGTGAGAAATGAAACAATTCCTGTAAGGTTTAATGTGATGTTGTGGCCGCAGCGCAGCAGGGCAAAATGTATCACACATCTTTACTTTATTCAATGGCATTAAGCCGCCCGGCTTTTTCCTCTGCCTCTCTCTCCTCCCCCCCCCCCCCCCCCCGCCTCTCTCTCCCCTTCTCTTATGGGCACAGCCGGGCGGGGACACGCGTGTCCAGGAGAGTCGTTCCTCGCGGCAGGAGAGCAGAGCGGGGAGGCTGCAGACATTGCTTCTGCCAGCACCCGCTCTGCAAGAACGGCAGGATTCCCCTGCCGCGACGAACGACTCCGGAGGGACACGCGTGTCCCCGCCCGGCTGTGCCCATAAAGAGAAGGAGAGAGAGAGGCGGGGGGGGGGGGGGGGAGGAGAGAGAGGCAGAGGAAAAAGCCGGGCGGCTTAATGCCATTGAATAAAGTAAAGATGTGTGATACATTTTTTGCCCCGCTGCGCTGCGGCCACAACATCACATTAAACCTTACAGGAATTGTTTCATTTCTCACATTGGCCGCAGCGCAGCGGCCAGTTCGTGCATTGGCCGGCCAGAACCCGAAGTGGCCGGCCACTTCTAGTTCTGGCCAAACTTCGGGTTCTGGCCGTAACATATATATGTTTAGTGCCACATCCCCAACACCAACTGTTTTCTCCACACTGCAACTCTCACCTGCCGCCACCCACCCCCTTTTCACTCCACCACCCCCTATCTCCCCTGATTGCCACTTGTCTCATACATTCCCCCCCCCCCCCATTCCCCAGTGACACTCATCCTTTCTTTCCACATCCCACTCCAAAATGCCACTTAACTACAACCCCCCCATCTCACCATCTCTTGTATGTCCACCCTCTCCCCCTCCAAAGGCACCCACCCCTGTATTCGACAATGCCCCTCCTATCCACCCAACACCCCAAGCCACCCACTCCAAACCCCCCCCCCCCCCCCATCCCCATCAGTGAACAAGCATTGAAAACAATTTTTAAAATTTTATTTTGAAAACAATATATTAAAATAAAACGTAACAAAAAGCCAACCTCCTCCCCCCTCCCCCCAACAAAAAAACATCCCCCCCCAACAAAAAAACATTCAAAATGTCCAAAATAACTAGAGAGGAACAATAATGTCCTGGGCTTGTATGTGTCCCTCTCTAGACATGAAGTACCGTACCATGTAGTCCCGATTCTGCTGGGCCTGTAGCCTACCCCTTGTTGCAAACCGTCGGATTCCGGGCAAATAATCCTGGTCGAGGTGCATAATGTTGTATCCTTCTTCCTGCCGAACAAAGTTGTGGAGGATGCATGCCGCCTTCACGACAGCTGTAGCGTTGGTAGGGCTCAGCTGTAGTGGCGTGTGGAACATCCTCCACTTGTTCGACATGATTCCAAACGTAGACACTCGACCATGCGACGAGCCCGGGTCAGCCGGTAGTTAAACACGCGTTTTTCGCGCCTGAGGCCTCTCTGCCCAAACGGCCTCATCACATGTTGTGATAAGGCAAAGGCCTCGTCGCCGACGAAAACATAGGGGTAGCTTGGTGATGTTGTTCCAGGCCAAGGCTTGTCCCCGGGGATGTCCAGCTTATCGTCATTGAGAAGGCGGTGCAGTCTGGACCTCTGGAATATCCCCGAGTCACTTGAACCGCCATAGGAGCCAACGTCCACGTAGATGAAATTATAGTCTGCGTCGGCCACAGCCAGGAGGACCAGACTAAAGTACTTCTTGTAGTTGAAGTACAGACTGCCGCTCCTCGCTGGTTTCTGTAGCCGAACGTGTTTTCCATCGATGGCTCCTAGGCAGTTTGGGAAGTTGCACCTGTTCCAGTACAGGTCGGCAATCTCCGCCCACTTGCGAGAATCGGGAACTGGCATGTACTTCGCAACCAGACTGCACCATATCGCCCTGCTGGTGCGGTTTACTATAGCACTGATTGTGCTCTTTCCAACTCTGAAAGTGAGATGTAGACTTCCATAGCTTTGTCCGGTCGCCAGGAACCTATAGAAAAAAAGTGACAAGATTGTTATTTGGTTTTGTTTCCACAGTTGAAAAGATAAAGACAAAATGGCGAAGTATACGTGACAGCTTCATTAAAGAACTAAAGGCGGAAAAAGCAGACCAAAGAAGTGGGAGTGGTGCATCGCGAAGGACCCCATATTGCCACACACCTCTACTGCGATTCCTTAGACCTCTCGTTCAAGATAGAGGGTGAGTTATTTTTGTTATAATTTTTTATTTTACCTTTGGTATGTATCCACTCTCTTGCCTTTATTTAATTTGTAAATTTATTTATTTCATTTTTTTTTGGGGGGGGGGGGGGTGGTTGGGGTGGTGTGGATGGTTGAAACACTTTCACTTTCTCATACAAAATGTTGTTTTTTATCTACAGCACTGAAGATAACTTTGAGGCCATTTTTTTTTAAAAGAGATTTTTTATTCAGTGTATTCACATAAAACACTACATATAAAGCATAAAAAACAGTTTCCAGACAGAAAGAATATATGTATATAAATATATAAAAGGCAGATCCATTGGCACTACATACATTTTGTTGTATAATCTGAGGAAACATAAGCTTGTGATATATAAAAGGTTATACAAAAAGGATTCTGATTTATTATCATTATCATGGATAACACCCGAGGGATGTCGCTTTTTGCATGGGGAGAGACATGGTGCCTACCTACGTAAGGAACAAAATAAAATAAAATCTAGATCTACGGTAAGCATAGATCTTGTACTGCTGCAGTAATGTCCAGGTTGGGAATCGTGGTTTCCGAGGAGTTTACCCATTTATGCCATATTTTGTCAAATTTTTTATACTGATTGCGCGCTTGGTACGTTAATTTATAGAGTGGGAGCGCTAAATTTACCAATTTCTTCCAATCCACTAAGGATGGTATGGATGATAGTTTCCATTTAAGGATTAAGGATTTCCTAGCGTAATGTAATAGTAGTCTGAGCATTAGTATTTGATGTTTAGAGCATGGTATGTCTCCCACGATTCCCAACATGCACAGCTTAAAATCTAAATTGACAGGGAGTTGCAGGGTATCCCTCAAGAAGTGCATAACTGATTTCCAGTAACGATTAACCAATGGGCACTCCCAAACACAGTGGATGAAATCGGCAGTCGGCTGCTTACATTTAAAACAACAGCCATCATGTAATGTGCTCATTTTTTGAAGCTTACGTGGGGAAAGGTATGCTTGGTGAAACCATTTGACATGAAATACCTTGTCATAAGAGGCAATAACTATTCTGGGAAAGAATTCAACCAGCTCAGTCCAGTTATCTTGTGAGATATTAGGTTCGGCTATCAGCCATTTGTCCCTAGGGTACTGAGCTTTAGGGGTATTGATCTGGGTCATAATGAAAGAGTATAGCGTAGAGGTTTGTTTGGTTTTGTCTAATTTTAAAAGTGTAGTTTCAAGCTTTGAAGGTGTCAATACAACTCCCGTAAGGCCTGTTTGCTTTTTAATGGCATGTCGGAGTTGAAAATAGCGAAAGAGCGCATGCTTAGGAAGGGAGAATTCCGTTCGCAAGGATATGAAATCTTTAAATATGCCGTCCTGGAATATTTGGGATATGTATTTAACGTTGTGGGCGCACCAAAATTGTATGTCTGGAATAGATAGGAGTTCAGGTAAATTTGGATTTCCCCAAAGTGGTGAGCTTTGAGAAATGTACGTTATGGGTTCACCAAGTAGTTTACGACATTTTTTATACACTTTAATTGTATTAGAGATAAGCAGTGTACCTTCACTGCCTCTAGAAACCGCGTATCTGTATATAGCTCCGCATAGGGACTCGTATGATCCTGCTA
Organism: Hyperolius riggenbachi; assembly: GCF_040937935.1. Taxonomy (NCBI): domain Eukaryota; kingdom Metazoa; phylum Chordata; class Amphibia; order Anura; family Hyperoliidae; genus Hyperolius; species Hyperolius riggenbachi. The sequence goes on along the minus strand of NC_090650.1, from coordinate 394,867,679 downwards.
TGTCTGCCTCTATAGCTAGAGTGGAGTCCGACCTATCTCCCCTTATCCACCCTTGAATAGGGACAAGTTGGGAAGCCAGAAAATAAAGAAAGAAATTGGGAACCGCAAATCCTCCATGAGAGGTAGGTAGTTGAAGTGTTGAGAGTGCAAGTCGTGGTATATTTCCTGACCAAATAAAGGATGTTATAGCAGAGTTTATCCTTTTAAATATAGCTTGTGGTATCCAGATAGGGGATGACTGCATGATATATAATAGCTTGGGTGTGATGATCATTTTAATCACACAGATTCTACCATACATATTAATCGGGAGGGATGCCCATTTATGTAGCTTGGATTCCACTAGTTCAATTGCTGGAATGAGATTGGTGTTAATAAATGATGACACGTTACGATATATCCACATACCCAAGTATTTAAAAGAGTCAACTATCTGCAGTTGGGATTTTTTTGTAACCAGCTGAAGGTTAAAATTGTCTAGTGGAAACAGAACGGATTTTGACCAGTTTATTGAGAGGCCAGAGATTGTGCGAAACGCTTCATAAATATCAAGAACACCCTCAAGTGAGGGACCCGGATCTGCCAAATACACCAGCATGTCATCTGCATAAAGGGAGATTCGTTCTTCTACTTTATTTATATGAAGACCTTGTATGTTGGGGTTTAATCTAATGGCCTGGGCGAGGGGCTCAATGGCTATGGCAAACAGCAGGGGAGATAGGGGGCATCCTTGTCTTGTACCTCGTTTAATATCAAAGGGTGGAGATATAAGGGAGTTAATCCGCAGTTTGGCTCTTGGTTTATCATAAAGAATGTTTATCCATTTACAAAAATGTTCTCCAAAGCCAAACTTTTTAAGTACTGTCAGAACGTAAGGCCATTCGATAGAATCGAAGGCCTTATTGGCATCAAGGGATATGATTATTCTTGATCCTGCATTTTTGTGTGTGAACTGCAAGTTGGAGTATAGCCTTCTGATGTTAAGTCTTGTTGATCTACCTGGGATAAACCCGGTTTGATCAGGGTGTATAATGGATGTTATATGGTTATTAAGTCTAGTAGCTAATATTTTGGTCAAGATCTTTATGTCTGTGTTAATAAGCGATATTGGCCTGTATGAATCGCATGAGGTTGGATCTTTATTGGGCTTTACTATAAGTGTTATAAGGGCTTCGTACATTGTATCCGGTAAGTGTCCTGTATCGAAGATATCTTTGAAAAGGGAGACCAGTCGTGGTATTACTACAGGTTTGTTTTTTTTATACCATTCAACTGGAATACCGTCTGGGCCCGGAGATTTGTTACATTTAAAAGAGGTGATAGCTGCGCTAATTTCTTGGGCTGTAATTGGTGTCTCCAGATCGAGGACAGCTTCTGAGGTTAATCTTGGCAGATCCAGGTCCCCTAGGAAGGCCTCAATATCATGTTTTGTTGCTATCAATTTGGAAGAGTAAAGGTCCATGTAGAATTCAGAGAAAATTTTTGCTATTTCCACTGAAGTCTGGCCCGAAACACCTGAGGGTGAAATAATGCGTGGGATAGTCATAGAGTCTACTGATGATTTGAGAAGGTACATAAGCAGCTTGCTACACTTATTGCCATGTTCAAAGGTGTTTTGGGTCTGGATAATATTCCTCCGTTTGGTTCTCTCAATTAGTTTCAATTCTAATTTCCTGCGGGCAAGTTGCCAGTTAGTGTAATTTTCGGCAGTGGGGTTGGTTAATAATGTAGTTTGGGCTTCTTGAGATTCCTTTTCATGGTATATTTGCATGGCAATCTCATTATGTCTGATACGGGAAAGTGCGCCTCTAAAAACTCCCCGTAGAACAGCCTTACTGGCGTCCCAGCATATACTAGGAGAGGTAGTGCCAGTGTTGAGTAACCAGTATTCTGTCATGGCTTGCTGGCATTCCTCCAGAACTGTATCGTCTTCTAGCCAACATGGGTTCATACGCCATATTCGTGAGGAAATGGTGTTGGGGAGATATAATTCGCATAACAGCGGAGAATGGTCAGATATACCATGTGTTAGATATTTTATTGAATCTATTAAGGGGAGTACATCAATAGTTCCAAGACACATATCTATTCTTGACATTGTCTTATATGAGTCGGAAAAACAGGAATAAGTTCTTGAAGTGGGAAATTTCCACCTCCAAATGTCATAGAAACGATATGTGTCTTTCCATTTAATAAATGCTGGAAAAGATCTACTCCCTTTATTGAGTTTATCTAGCATCGGGTCCAGTACAGCGTTGAAGTCGCCCATTAATAGGATTGGGACATCCATATAATCATGTAGGATGGTCATAAGTTCCGTTAAGACGGATATATTGAAAGGGGGTGGGACATATAGTGATATAATAATTAGAGGCTGTGTGTCAAAGTGGCATTTAATCATTACAAAATTACCTTTACTGTCCGTTTTAACCTCTGATATTGTGCCTGGGCAAGACTTAGCTATCAATATTGCGGTTCCACGAGAGAAGGAGGAGTAATGAGCTAGATAATATTGTGCCACCCACGGCTTTTTTAGTAATAGTGCTCTGGCCCCTATGAGGTGTGTCTCCTGCAGACATATAATTTGTGGAGAGAATTTGCGAATATAATCGAAGACCAGTTTACGTTTAATGGCGTTATTTAGTCCTCGGACATTCCATGAGAGTAGTTTGATGGAAGTCATTACGGAGGTTTAAATAGGTGGAAATACAGGTGGTGCATCTTATTTCTAATCCCCAGGTTATACCATGCCCAGTATATACGCTTATATGTTTTATGCCACCGAATCTGCCCAATAGCAACCGACAGGAAATATAACATAAAAAACAACACAGACATAAACATAATCCCTCAGAACGCTAATCCCACCCTACCCACCCTACTCCCTGTTTATAACTACAGAGAGTCTGACTCCCTTAATGAATGTAAAACGGGGGGAGAAAAACTTGACCGCTATGTCCGGCCCGACCATAACCTTGTCGTTATAGTTTCCATCAGCTCCATATTCAAAATGTTAGCTGTTAACAGTAGACAATAATTTCGTCCAATGATGCTGCACAAAAGAATAAGTGGGGGGGGGGGGGGGGGGAGGGGAGATTGTGACTTCTAATTGTATAAACATAGACCCTGAGCAGGTGTATCAATATACGCTAATTTAGGTTGACCTATGAGTAGTAAGGTAAAGAGCCGGTATACATGTATTGGGAAGTGGTATGTTTTGGCAGTAGTGCTATAGAAACTTTTACATAACATATTATAATATAACTGCTCAGTAATGTTATGTTATTAACATGGAGACAAATGCCTATAATACCACATAGGCTATTAAAGTCCTTATATATATTCACACATCATATTAAGGGTTATAAAGCAAGGTGAAAGCAATTAACCATAATAAAACTTTCAAACATCAAGAGTCTCATGTAGCGCATAGAGAGCGAAAGGGGACCACGGAGGGTTGTGCAGGCCTACTTATTCCACTGTATATGGGAATTGAAGAGGAAAAGAGAATTTTTGTCTCATCTGCAGAGAGATTTTTAAGACCATGTATAATAGCTGATATTAATGAAAATACTAGTACTAGTAGATTGAAGACTTCAGGTAGTAAAAATAAATCAGCGTCTCCTTTTTTCAGGGAGAGTTGGTATAGGGATACCGTGAAAGTCCATCCATGCGGCAGCTTCAGCTGAGGTATTAAAAAACAAAGTTTTTCCCTCATGCAGGATTCTCAGCTTAGCAGGGAATAGCATACTGTATTGGATCTGTTTTGCTCTGAGGCCTTCTTTAATAGCTAGGTAAGTGGTGCGTAGTTTTTGAATTTCAGACGAAAAGTCTTGAAACAAAGAAATCTTGTATCCATTATATTCCAAGGGTGGGGCGGATCTGACTTTACGTAGGATTTCTACCTTGTCCCTATAATTTAACAGTTTCGCTATTAATGGTCTGGGTGCAGTTCCTGGTTTTGGTGGTCCACCTGGGATTCTGTGTGCCCGTTCGATGGAAAAGGCAGCTGAGAGTTCCAGTTCCGGAATAGATCTTTTAAGCCAGATTTCCAGAAATTTCTCAGGGTTAGTTCCCTCCGATTTTTCAGGGAAGCCTATGAAGCGTAGATTGGAGCGGCGAGACCTATTCTCCAGGTCATCTAGTTTAAAGGCATGCAAATCGATAGATTTGTCCGTTTTGGCCTGTGCTTTCTGAATGGGCCCCATTTTGTCTTCAATGTCACTGATTCTGCTTTCTGTGGCAGCTGCTCTCTCACGCAGCTTGCGTAGGTCGTCTTTAACGAGTGAGAGATCTGATTGCACAGTATCTATCTTGGTGGTTAGGCTGAGGTGCATGGCTTTTATGGCATCTAACAGATCTGTTCTAGTGGGTTCCCCTTCTCCCTCCTCGGATTCGTCCCCACTAGAGCCCTGTAGGTGTGACCGGGGCCTTTTGTCTTTTCTGCCAGCCTGTTTGTCTATGTGCTGGCTGGGGCTGAGTTCCGTACTCACTGTGCCTGCGTGGGTGTCCATGTTCATGTCCATGGCCTGCGGGGTTATAGTTGCCGCTGCTGTGATGGCGAGATCAGGGGTTCCGTATTCTGCAGCATGCGGATGCGGAGCGGCGCCATCTTGTGTATTCCGCGCAAATCTGGCCAGCTTCTCGGCGGCTCTCACGGACTTCTCCTGCTCGTTCGCAGCCATCATTGGTGTCAATCGGGAGGGGAGGTTGTCAGCTTGCGGAGGGGATCGGTCTGGTCGCAGTGGAGCCGGTGGGTATGACAGGATTTGAGAGGATTCTGGTCAGGCCGGAGGAGCTGCGGGAAGAGACGTCCTCACTCTCTCATAGCTGGCCACGCCCCCTTGAGGCCATTTTAGATGATTCAAATGATGGACCAGCACTGTCCATTTTGGATGAGTCACCTGACACATCGATGGACACCCTGACCACTGTCAATCTGGATGACATTGCCGACGATGAACAGCCAAGTGTTTCAGCTGCCTCATCTGCACAACCTGAATCACCTGGTGAGGGACCACCCACCCAGCGTCCAAACACGGCTGAGTCATTGCGTAAGCAAGCAAGTGCTCGGGTTTCAGCTGCTCGCGGTCAGGCCAGATCGGCCAATGTGCAGATGGCTGGAGCAGTGTCAAGCCTTGTTGGGATGATGAAAAACCAGGAAGCCATAGTGTCCCGAAGTTTGCAGGACAAATCAGGTAGCACTATTTCCCATCAATACCAGCAACACATAGACACTCTGAGAACTCAGTTGGCCGAATCCAATGAGATGCTGCGCAAAGAAAGGCAGCTTTTTCAGGAGCAGCTACACAATTTGGGTCAACAACATCGCCAAGAGATAGACCTTTTGATGCATCACCAAAGCAGCAGCCTTTATCACTCGGTGATGTCACTATTGCCTTTAATGGAACAAGTGCCACGGCACAGGTTAATACATTGTCAATGCAGTTTGCTTGATGCGGTGAAAAACCACTTAGATTACTCTGCACCACCCACTAGGCCACCCTCTGCATGGCAACCATCTCCCACTCAGCCATACCACGGTCCATCTCCAAATCAGTCATACCAGGGTTACCAGCCACCACATTCTTTTCCTATCACCTCTGCAGAGGAAACTACCACGTATACCCAGCTATCACAAGGTAGTACCGCAAGCACTCGTACTTCTGCTTCCTCCCAGCCCAGTAGTGGCAAATACCCTTTTTTCCCCGAGAATGATAATAAATTTTAAGAAATAGTGTCACTGCTCACTAGTTTAAATATCTGTCTATCAAAATCAGATGTTCAACACTTTACCATCAAAGCCTGTCCAATGACAGTTGAGTGTGTTTTTGGTCACCTTCTGATTTTGATGGACAGGTAACTAAAACTAGCGAGTCAAACACAGTCTGGGATACAATAGTACTCAGTTTACTAGTTGTACTCAGTTTATTGCTACTTTCCAGTACTAAAGTTTGCTGCTGCACAGGTAGTATGCAAGAAAAATTACCTCTTTCCCCAGGCACCCTGGTTGCCTACTTTTGCCACCTACCATTCAAGACCTTTGGAACAGCACTTTCCTACCAGAGATGGTCCCTGGACTGTTGTGTGGGTGAGTGCTGTTCAGAGGGTCTTGAATGGTAGGTAGCCAAAGGTAGCCAGCAAGGCATTGCTTTGGAGTGAACACTTGTTTGTTATTTTGTAAAGTTTGCACTACTAAAGTTTGCTGCTGCACAGGTAGTATGCAAGAAAAATTACCTCTTTCCCCAGGCACCCTGGTTGCCTACTTTTGCCACCTACCATTCAAGACCTTTGGAACAGCACTTTCCTACCAGAGATGGTCCCTGGACTGTTGTGTGGGTGAGTGCTGTTCAGAGGGTCTTGAATGGTAGGTAGCCAAAGGTAGCCAGCCAGGCATTGCTTTGGAGTGAACACTTGTTTGTTATTTTGTAAAGTTTGCACTACTAAAGTTTGCTGCTGCACAGGTAGTATGCAAGAAAAATTACCTCTTTCACCAGGCACCCTGGTTGCCTACTTTTGCCACCTACCATTCAAGACCTTTGGAACAGCACTTTCCTACCAGAGATGGTCCCTGGACTGTTGTGTGGGTGAGTGCTGTTCAGAGGGTCTTGAATGGTAGGTAGCCAAAGGTAGCCAGCAAGGCATTGCTTTGGAGTGAACACTTGTTTGTTATTTTGTAAAGTTTGCACTACTAAAGTTTGCTGCTGCACAGGTAGTATGCAAGAAAAATTACCTCTTTCCCCAGGCACCCTGGTTGCCTACTTTTGCCACCTACCATTCAAGACCTTTGGAACAGCACTTTCCTACCAGAGATGGTCCCTGGACTGTTGTGTGGGTGAGTGCTGTTCAGAGGGTCTTGAATGGTAGGTAGCCAAAGGTAGCCAGCAAGGCATTGCTTTGGAGTGAACACTTGTTTGTTATTTTGTAAAGTTTGCACTACTAAAGTTTGCTGCTGCACAGGTAGTATGCAAGAAAAATTACCTCTTTCCCCAGGCACCCTGGTTGCCTACTTTTGCCACCTACCATTCAAGACCTTTGGAACAGCACTTTCCTACCAGAGATGGTCCCTGGACTGTTGTGTGGGTGAGTGCTGTTCAGAGGGTCTTGAATGGTAGGTAGCCAAAGGTAGCCAGCAAGGCATTGCTTTGGAGTGAACACTTGTTTGTTATTTTGTAAAGTTTGCACTACTAAAGTTTGCTGCTGCACAGGTAGTATGCAAGAAAAATTACCTCTTTCCCCAGGCACCCTGGTTGCCTACTTTTGCCACCTACCATTCAAGACCTTTGGAACAGCACTTTCCTACCAGAGATGGTCCCTGGACTGTTGTGTGGGTGAGTGCTGTTCAGAGGGTCTTGAATGGTAGGTAGCCAGCCAGGCATTGCTTTGGAGTGAACACTTGTTTTGTGTTTTGTTAAAGTTTGCTGCTGCACAGGTATGCAAAAACAATAGCTCTTCAACACTCCACCCCCCCCCCCCACCACCACCACCAAAATTGGCTAGCTTCATATTGGTCAAACACAGTACAACAAATAAAGGCACAGCTAAAATAGATAGCATTTCAGACAGATAACAAGAGCCAATGTCTGCCACATTGTTCAAGCAAACATCTCCACTCCCAAGCCATGAGCACTGGGACAATGGAACAATGGGACAATGGGGGTTGTGGGGGATGGTTCAAACAAACAAGAAGTATTGTACCTTGAAGCAGAAATGTTCTTTCAATTTTGAAAGTTATGTTTGGCCACCATGTTGGTGAATGCCATTTTGTTGTTGTTTTTGATAACCAAAAAATAAATTTTTATTTTTTGTTGAAAATAAATAGTTTGTCTCATCATTACAAAAAAGATAAAAGATGATAGATAAAAGACATAACATACCGCAGGGTGATCATAAGTTGCTCCTCTGGAGTGATGGCTTTTCGCATCCTGGTGTCCTTTTTCAGAAGGTGGGGCCTCAAGATGGTGAGAAGGTGATCAAACCTTGAAGACAAAAATGGCAACAACATTAGCCTGACACAGGTACAGAGTGTGTGGACAGGTAAAATGTTATTTCAGGTAAGAAGAAGGTACTTACAGGTTCACAGACATCCGGCTATATTTAAAGAACTTGACCGGGTGTTTTCTCAGGTCTTGATAGAGGACAGAAAATTGCCCCTTTTGCTGTCTCTCTTGCAGGAGAGGATGTACCCACCATCTCCGCACTCTTGACCGCATGAGGGTCCCACTGTAGTACAGGAAGACCCCCATCCAAGCCAGGTTCATCCAGAACAGAAAGACAATGGGGTCCATTGTGCTGCCTGATGTTGTACTTTCTTGCCTGCTGTATTCTCAAGAGTGCATCAAACACATGGTACAGACAATAGACTATAACCAAACCACTCCCTGTACAGCAAAACCACTCCCACTCATTTGACATTGGTACAGGCACTCAAAAAACCTCCCCAGGACATTCCATATGCCTTAAAATGGTCAAAACACTGTTTTTTTCTAAAGATAGCCCCTCCCACTGGCTTCCTAGTGGTCAAGAGGTGGGAAATGGGTAAATATTAGCAGCATAGCCCCTCCCACTTCCTTCCTATTGGTCAATACCAATTGCATTGGGCCAGGTACGTTTTCTAAACGTTTTTTGGTTGAAAAACGGAACGGAAATGGATTGCAATTTTTCTACAAACGGATCAGTTTGCGTTCCGTTTTTTGTTTACACGGAGCCCGGACCGCGGACTGCGATCTGCAAACGTGTATAGTGTGGCCCAGGCCTTAGCACGGCTTTGTGAATCAAGCCCAATGTATTTTTAAAAAATATATTCTCAAATTTGATGCGAAAATGTTGTACGCAACTCAGAGGAGCTCACAATCTATTCCCTACTATAGTCATATGTCGGTTATAGTCTGAGGCCAATTTCGGGGAGGCCAATTAACTTATTGGGGGCAACCAGAGTGCCAGAAAGAAACTCAAGCAAACACATAGAGAACATCCAAACTCCAAGCAAATAATGTTCTGGCCTACATTTGAACCATGGATCATATAAGGCAAGAGTGCTTTTCACTACACCACCATGTCAGTAAAGCACTCTTACATGCTGTGATAAATTGAGACTGAGCCTTGTCCTTAAAAACATGTCTTTAAAAAAAATATGTTGTACAAGTAGTGGGAGGATGTCTGGTTCAGGTCTTGGGCGTGTTCTCTCAACTTGAACCTCTCAGAAAACCTCAATCAAATGACTGCAGCAGACTTACATTCCTTAGGCTACTTCCTAACAATACTCCCCAGCACATACTGGCCAATTTTTCCCAGTTGACACAGTAGAGACGAAGGTGAGATGCTAATATTTCTGGCTTGCCTGCAGATTTATTGCAGCTTGGAATTGGACTTCCTGTCAATTTTCAGTGGTCCATTTCCAAGCTGCTGGAATTAGTATTCACATCTCACTGGTGGTCATCTCTTATGCTCATATGTAACAAAGAAACTCCATATTTCATAGATGTGTTCAAAGTTTTAGTAGCTCTGGAAGGAAACCTTTTTCATGACCTTTGTGGGGATTGACCCCTCTGCAACGTTAAGGTCCTTTCTCAGATAGAAAATAAGCTAGTTCTTAGATTCCTCCTTGACACTGAAACCCATAGAGTAGCACAATAACTATTCTGTACTCTCATTCAGAATTGGTTACCTATTGATTAGTTTCTATTTGCAGTAACCAAAGGCTTTCCGGCTTTTATTGGCAATACGTGACACATATACCCATACATGGTCTCTATGCCTCCCATGGATATTTGGCTGAAGGTGAAGGCACCCAAAATATAAACTGAAAGCAATCTAAAAACGAGAGGCAGTAGTTAACTTACCACTCCTGAAGAACACTTCATATGGCACTGTGTAAAAAATTAGACTAGATGCATTTTCAGTTGATGAAGATGTCAATCCTTATGATGTCTTCATACTCCACTGAGGCCTGCACCAAGCTGTGCGCACCTCTCACTATCGCTTCCTGTGTGAACAGGTGCTAATGGCAAGATTTCTTCAAATAGTGGACAGTGGCATTGGGTCCTACTACAGTGGGGATACTGGGTTACATGACTGTTAATGGTTTGCATATAGGGATCAGGTCACTTCTTCAAAAGACATTGCAATGGTTCACTTCATACCATAATATGCAGCCCTATCACATGCGCAATGTAGGCAGCTGTCAGTAATAACAGGACTCTGTACCCATAGTGGTCTCAGAATATAATTATGAAATTGACTAGTACCAAGCCCCCCTCCCCTTATGTGACAGTTGCCTTGCATTTGCATTAGAGTCCATTTTATGACGCGAGTGGCATGATTGGAGTGTGGCATGGTTTGGAGGAGAAAGTATGGCAAGAGAAAATAGAGCATGGTTAGGGCAGTAGAGGGCATGATCAAACTTCCAAGTCAGGAAGCTCAGCCAGTCCGGGGACCCACTGGAGTTGAGAAGAGCACTGATAGTTTTGAAGGCAGTAATCAGTGTAGCTAACATGATAAAGCCACATGCCTTTGCAGATATACCACCCATTCAATGTGACATGGGACCATACTCCATGAACTCCAGTAACATTTTTACCATTACTTGCAAACTGTGTAGCATGCATTTGCGCAATTAGCGCAACCTGTGTTGCCTGAGTAATGCTTGTTTTGCAATACACACACTTGATCACAAGAAATACATCCCAGCAGGGTCAAATAGGGATCTGCCCACAACTCACACTGCCATGTAAACACAAAACACCCCTACATAAAAAACTCATATGTTTCACCCTTTCAAAGGGAGGCTTCGTCGGGGGTACAAAAAGTGCTACATGTTAGAGTGCCTAGTGCTAAGGTGCAAAAAATCTATGTAACATGAATCATTCACATTAAATCGCAAAGTAATAGCCTGTCGGCTAGCTCAGCAGCCAATGCTTGTTTTGCTAGGGTAATGCGTACTTACTCCCTACATACGGAAACTTCAAAGAAATTTACGGAACATGGCCCATGATCCTTTAAAAGACGCCTGTTAAACTAAAGTCTTGATTATCTGGCACCGACGGGGATTGGCTGATGCCGGTGCCAGATAACTGTGCTTTCTGGTTGTTTAAGACTGAATGTTAAAAATAGGCCTAGTTAATACAGTATAATATCCCACTCTATATACATACCAGGAACTCTGTATTAAATGTTAAAATACAGTAATTGAAAGTATATTAACCTTGAGGGAACCATGAAACCAAGTGTTTAAGTACAGCAGAGCCCACAAACAGCCAAAGAAGTTGACCTTCACCACTGTGAGAACTGCCGGCAATATGAGCTGGTTGGTTGAGACTGCTGGTTAGTTGAGTTCTGAATAACTGGGATGCTACTATAACTCACAAGAAAGAAATGTGAGGCCTATTGTCCCTCCTCAGTACTGTCCAGGTTCTCTTATACGACACTTATGTACACGGGTGTGTCAGGGGATTTTTATGCTAGTGGCCAGATGTTTTTCAAAAGTTGGACTCTCATCTTGTGTTAAAAACACACAAAGCTTGATACATGATCTGAAGAGAAGACCAAAATGCTTATCACTGGCAGCTGGATTCAATTAACTTTCCTACAATTAACTTGAATGAAATGTCAGACATTTCTTATCTATGAAATATTCCGACATCCTGCTCCACATTAGCCTGTGTACTCTGGTAGTCAGTCATAGAACAAGAAATATCTAACCCAGATCTCCCAGTAACAATAAAGCAATCAGAGACAGAGTGTGTGATGGGCACACCTAAATTCCAGCTAAACCCTTTATAGATCTGCTTCATTCTGTTTGCTGTACTGGAAAGCATACTGGAAATTGCAATTCTCGGAAGCACAAAAGGTCGTTACAGTTTGATGCTAATATCTTGACTGCAATAGTCTGGTTAGTACTGCACTACTCAGCATTGAAACAAGTGATATTACTCAAAAGGCTTTGTTTTCTGAAATAACACATCTCCTCCGAGTACATTAAATATAGGAGCGGGAAAATTTGGGCACCCAGGAGAAGCCGATAGTATAATATCAGTATTCTAATGATATTCTACTATTTTACAATGCTATTTTTTGTTAGTAAAATATAAGTAAATGTTACCAATATTTTACTAAGCAAAACCTAACCCTATTCTCACACAGAAACCTCCTTCTACCGATGCCTAACCCTAAGACCTAACTCTACCGATACCTAACTCTAAGATGTGCCCCCCTTCAAATAGCCAAATGGGCCCTCTTTTAGACAGCCAGATGTGCTCCACTATATATAGTCAGATGTGCATCCCTTTAGATAACCAGATGGGCCCAGCTTTTTTTGTGATCCTGTTAATGCTTCTGCACTTTTCTGCAGACATAGGGAGAGCAGCAGGAGCACTTTGGGCAGCTAGCAAGCTGCCTCTCAGGCATGTGAGCTGCAGTGGCTGTGCTGTGCATCTTCACGGTGCTGCGCCCAGGGACATATGTCTCCCCCTGCTCCCCATACCTACACCTCTGGGATTGTTTAGAAGCTGCAATCATTCAATGCTTAAGATTTTCAGTAACTTCACTTATATGCAGTAAATATCAGTGGAAGAAGCAGCAATGGCCAGCATACTGCCCTATATTTATGCACTACAATGCATAGGTGGATAAAAGGATCTATCAGCACTTTATATTTAGGCCAAACTTTTGTATTCCTTGGTACTACTCTTTAAAGCAGCTGCGCAGTTTCTTCACATTCTGGGAGTAAAAATGGAGAGTCTCGTTAATCTGTTTCCTATTCTAATTAGTGAGAATAGTAACAGTGGGCCACCCAACAAGGGCAGGGTGTCTGCAAAGGCCATACAGGCCATGGCCTTGGGAAGAGGCAGCATATGGTGAAGTTGTTAATGATGTAGGAAGCTGTAAATAGATATTGTAAGGTCACATGGAGTTTGCACATGTGAGAGAGAAGCTTCTGCCTGAGGCGTGGTGTAGTATATGAAAGCTCCGCGTGAAGAGTGGGCTGCATATGTCACTGGATTGCAACTGCATAGGAGAGGCTCTGCGCATAGAGCAGTGCAGGAGGGGAGGTGCAAACATGAGAAGTTGGAAGCGGCAGCACAAGAAAGATTGCCAGGAAGGGAGGTATTGGGGTAGAATATAAATAGGGCCCTACACACATTGCACTTACCTGAGTACAACAGATAACATTATCAAACTACCTTGAATTCCCCAAGTTATTCAAAATCTTAAAAGACCACTATTGTGAAAAGTTCTAAAATTTTAAATTCACACTTATAAGAAGTACCGTATTTTTCAGACTATAAGACGATCCAGAAGATTATAAGACGCACCCAGATTTAGATGGAAAAAATACTAAACCTGGTGCCTCTATGGTGCAGGGGAATTTTATGGACATTTTTTACCCCAAACTGTCTCTATCCTGGCTATACTGCCCAGCTACATTATCTACACTGCCCGCTACAATGACTGCACCCGCTACAATGACTGCACCCCCAGCAAGGGCGTAACTAGAAATCACTGTGCCCCCCTGCAAAACTTTGGTTCGGGCCCCCCTACCAGCCTCCCTCTCTTCGCTTTCTGCACAGCTAAACTGACAACCAATGTAATTCAATTGACTGGTGTACACATAGAATGTGTTTTCCCTATGTAGATAAAACCGGACAGCAATGGAGCACTGCAAACATTTTCTCTATCAATTAAGTTAGCTTCTGTGATAAAACATGCATGTTGTCGCACATATAGACACATCACATGTGGTGTGCAGAGAATGCATACCGAAAACCGAGTGCTCCGTGCTCCCAGCCTCAGCTTATTACACTCACTCTGTCCATCTCTGATGGAGCAGAACTGGCTCTGCAGACTCCTCCAGCATCACTACAGTAAAGAGCACTTAGGAAGGGGTAGAGAGGTTGAGGACTGGGCGCTAAACACAAGAGCCTGCTGCATACTGAATAGAGACTGTCTACAAATCTTTGTCAGCAAAACTTAGCAGAATTCTTTACCAGTGGCTGAGCAGATGCAATCATTAGAACAATTGTGCAGAGAGCAGAAAGCCTTTTCTCTCTGTGCCCTTAGTTCTCAGTCTCTCAGGACAGGGTAAAGAAACTTCTCCCCTATGGGGCCCCCTGCTGCTTCTGGGCCCCCCTGCAGATGCATCCCTTGCAGGGTCTATTGTTATGCCTCTGACTCCCAGCTACATTGACTACACTCCCAACTACACTGACTACTCTCCCTGCTACTCTCAATACACTCCCAGCTACCCCACATTCACACTGATCCAGCGATGTGCTCGCACTTCTCTCTCTCCTCCATTTATCTCAGCCGCTGTATACAGAAGATGTATTTAGGGGTTCACTGCTGCCCTCTAGCTGCGCATGTCATAAGTATCCTGATGGCGCAAGTGAACTGTGAGCAGCTAGAGGGCACCAGTGAACCTGGAAGTATGGTGGCCATGGAGGACTAGTGTATACAGTGGTGGCATCTTCTGTATACAGCAGCTGAGAGGACAGAGGAAATGGAGAGCATCGCTTGATCGGTAAAAGCCTGTGGGGTGGACACCTGGCCACAAATTCGCTGGATCAGTGTGAACGTGGGGTAGCTGGGAGTGTAGTGAGTGTAGCAGTGAGTGTATTGAGAGTAGCTGGGAGAGTAGTCAGTGTAGATGGGAGTGTAGTTATATTCCGAATTTGTGGCCAAGTGTCCACCCCTCCCAGATTTCCACCTCACAATCGACAACACAACCATTCGCCCTACCTCCCAGGCCCGCTGTCTGGGTGTGACCTTGGACTCTGACCTCTCCTTCATCCCACACATCCAAAACATCACCAGAGCCTGCAATTTCCACCTTCGTAATATCTTAAAGATCCGCCCCTTTTTAACCTCGGACACGACCAAACTGCTCATCCATGCCCTCATCATCACCCGCCTTGATTACTGTAACTCCCTCCTTTCTGGCCTCCCCTTGAAACGTACTGCCCCCCTTCAATCAGTGATGAACGCGACTGCAAGACTCATCCATTCTTCGCACCGCTCCGCATCCACATCTCCCCTTTGTGAATCCCTGCACTGGCTCCCTAGCCGTTTCAGGATAACTTTCAAGATTCTATGCCTGGCGTATAAATCTGTGCACAAAACCTGCCCTACCTACATCTCAGAGCTTGTTCACAGGTATTCACCAGGTCACCCCCTCCGATCCTCCAACGACCTTCGCCCTACCACCCCACGCATCTCCCACTCCCATGCCCGCCCGCAGGATTTCTCAAGAGCCCGCCCCACCCTCTTTCAACACATTCAAGCAAGCCCTCAAAACCCACCTATTTATGATGGCCTACCCTCCTCCTACCACACAGCAACTCTCTACTGAATATTTCACAGCCCCACCTAGTGTTTCCACCCCACCCGTTAGATTGTAAGCCTCTGGCAGGGTCCTCCATTCCCTAGTGTAATCAACAGGATCATGTACTCCTGTCCTATGACAGCCTGTACTTGTATTACTGGGCCTACCTAACCAGCCCATATTGCATGATCATGTATTTTGTACAATTTGCATGTATAACTTTGTTCTATGTTGTATAACCTTGTTATGTCTGTCATCCTTATATCATTGTATATATTTATTGTCTAGCGCTGCGTAATATGTTCGCTCTTTATAAATACAATAAATAATATTAATAATAATATAAGACATGCTGACTTTTTCTCCCCAAACAGTGTCCCTTATTCTGAAAAATATGAGACATTTCTCCCAAAATAAAATGCACTGTAAACTTTTTTCTCGTACTGTATGTTGCTGTTGCTAACAGTAGGCAGTAAAAATCTGACAGACCTGACAGGTTTTAGACTAGTCCGTGTTCTCATGGTGGATTCTCAGTATTTTCTTTATTCCTTTCAAAAGCATTCCCTGGAAAGGATCTATAAAAAGATGCAGGCCAGTTTTCCCACTCTTATGCACACTATCTTGGCAGTTGGATTGAGCAATTGCTCTTCAAGAATTATTTATGAAAATAAAGTAAAAGCTGAGAATCCCCCATGAGAAGATGGTTTTGTCAGATTTTTACAACCTATTGTAAGTGACAGTAACATAGGAAAAAACACAAATTGTAGTGCATTTTACGCCAAGCTGAATGAACTTTTTATAAATGATCATACACGTACATTTTACATTTTACAATTGTTCATGATAGTGGTCCTTTAACTTTGATTTGAGAAACACTATGTATAGAAAATGATATAAATTCAATTGTAAGAAAGGCCCATATGATCCTGCAGGGTTTCTTGATGGGGCTTTGCTGCCCCATAGAATAGGTAGTAAGGGTACATTAGTAATAGATGACTGGGAGGAGCAGGAGTGTCCAGGAAGCAACATGCTTCCTGGACACTCGTGCTGGTGGCCACTTAGGAGGAAGAGGATGAGTTTAACGAAGAGGAGGCACTCACTTTCCAGTGCAGAGGATTGTGTCTCCCACCAACCCGCCCTTAAAAGTTTGTTTTCCTGTTTGCCTTATGGATTGTCTTTCTTCTTTTTAGGTGGGGCATCCAGTCATGTCATTGGCAGGGGAGGGTCTTTAGAGTTCCCCTTATGGTCAGTGGTTTATGTTGAGAATACTTCCTCAGGTCTTAAACTGACATCAGGTGAGGAACATATTAGTATCTGCCTACAGTTGTCCCTGAGTCGGCAACCATGTCTGGGAGCCGTAGACTGTGCAGTGTTGGTGTTGGGCGACCTCCGGACCTCTCCTCTCTTCTTCTGCGTCTTGAGTCATGTTGACTCATATTGTTTATATGTTTGCTTACTAAATGTTCAATAAATGGTCTGATTTGGCCCATTAAATCCAATTTGCAGTCCGTGTGTTATTTCACGTATAGCGCGTTGCATGGGGGCTGGGTCCATGTGTCCTGGTGTGTACAGTATGTTGGTTTGAAGGGGAAGTCAGCAATAACCCAACAAGATAGCTTAGAATGACAAATACAGTTTTTGTATCAACAGTATCAAGGCCATTGTTAAAATGAGCCCGAGCTGAAAAAAAAAAAGTATGAGATAAACAATTGTATTAATCCTCCTACTCCTAAAAATTTTATATAATTTTTTATATTTAAAATGTAAACATTTACAAAGTAGATTGAATGTTTTAATGTCTCTGCTCAGTGGCAGTCTATTAAGTGTCCCAGAGTTAAAATACATTAACTATTGACCTTTTTCTATCTCTCCCCTGCCCTTAGATGTTGTATCCTGCCAGAAAAACCTTTATGGCTGTAATCTGCTTATCAGTGAGGATTATTATATTCCTGACAAGGTACCCGCAAGACAGAAGCTGTCACTTGCATGCCTGAAAATTAACTCAGGTAGCAAAATAAAACAAGTACAACAGCCTGGTTATTGATATATTTTGTACTGTACATATACATGTTTATCCCATCGTGTTACATGTTGGCTCGGGTACACTTTCAAGTTGTAACCTTCCTGTATATTATGTAATTTCCTTTTATAAATGATCACTGCAGCGTTCTTAATAATGAAAAAAAAAATGCTATACTGAAGCATTATCACAATCTGCTTATTCTTGGAATCGTATCAGTAATTACCTCCGCATCAACATAAATGAGAAACATTTGACATCTGGCCTAAAATATAAGACAGTGAGCCACCAGGACTTTGATTAAAAAAAATGGCATTTTTCAAATCAGTCGTTTGGCCTCTTCTGCCATCAAATGATAGTTTCTCTCAACACCTGCAAATTTCCAGCACAAATGTCCCGAGATACAGACGATCTGCGTCTCATCACCATGCTCAGACACAGCAGCTGTCATCTCAATGTGTATCTGTGTAGAACAAGTGAAAGATGTTACTGTATAAGTGAGGAGGGCCTACAGGGCATGGCACTGGGCATAAAGGTAACCAATAGAAAAGATGATCAGTCACAATAGAAAACAGATATTGCAGATGCTCTGCGCTGGCCTTCTTCAATCCCCAGCTCCAAATCGGTAATTACAAATCTATAATAAACTACCTGTGTCCCTGCGTCCTCCTCTGTGTCCCCCTGTCCATGCTTTTTACTATCGTGCAAGCACAGCATACGGGTGGCCTTTGGGAACTTGGGACTGGACATGCAGCGGCGGTGACAGGGGCAGGAGGGGAGGGGCGTTGTGAGGGAGGCCTAGAGCCCGTTATTGTAACGGGCTTAGACCTACTAGTAAATAAATACAATTCCAAAGCTTACCAGCTGGTGACAACCCACATTATAAGGTTATATATTTGGTGTTTATGTTGACATCTCCAGACAACTCTTACACAGACAATAAACAAATCCCTTTCTTCTTTAATTTGAATACTCATCAATGGGTATAGGGTGGATAATAAATGAAGAAATAAAGCGATCTAAGTGTAGATGTTTTAATCAATATTTCATGTAAAAATAGTAAAATCGATACAAGACGACTTACAGACGGGGACCCTCAGGGGGACACCAGAGTGTGAAAGCGGTAGGGTAGGAGTTTGCATGCCACTTGGAGGATACCCTATTTGGGATTTTTATTGATGAGTGCTTTCTTGAAATGGGGTACCCTGTGATCTGGGACCCCGTCTGTTTTTATCGATTTTACAGTTTTTATTTGAGATATTTGAATAAAGCATCTACACTTAGATCACTTTATTTCCTCATTTGTTATCCACCCCATACCCATTGATGAGTATTCAAGTTAAAGAGGAAAAGGATTTAATTTATTGGCTGTGTAAGAGTCATCTGGAGATCTGCTCGAGATGTCAACATAAACGCTCGATATACAACCTTATAATGTGGGTTGTCACCAGCTGGTAAGCCTTTGAATTTTTTTTTATTTATTTGTACTTACCGATTTGGAGCTGGTGATTGAAGTAGGCTAGTGCCAGGAATCTGGAATATCTGAATTTGTGGACACTTGGAACTTGTCTTTCTCTTGGCTGCGGCTGTTCTAAGAACAATATATTTCCTAGATATAGATGATCTTTGGACTGTGGCGCTGATTTTTTAATATTCAACGTTAGAAAACAGTTGCCCAAACTGGGCAATCTGAGCATGTATTTACGGTTTCACATACCGTATATCACTGAGAATATCTCCGGGTGATATACTGTGAGAGACATGTGTGGGGGCCCCAAGCTCACAATCTAATCCCTATAAAAGTCATTGTGAATCGAAAAGAAGCAGCTATGACCTAAAAAAAGCGCACCAAATCAGTACCATAATAATAATGCAAAAATCCATCCTTTATTGAAATGTAATACAGACAACTAAAAACAATTAAAACCAGGTGGGGGAATGCATATGACACCCCAAATATCGGAGAACCGGAGGGATAATAAGTGCTAATAGTGTGCAATATACATCAATAAATAACAATTTGCAAAGGATAAAAATGTGATAGTAGTACAAAAACACGCAAAATTGTCAAGAGCATAAAATGACAACAATTAGTGCAAAGATATAAAACCAATGTGCAGATGACAAAGTGGTTAAAAAGAGGAGAGTTCAGTAGAGAAGCTAAATAAGCACTGTGCAAAATGGATGCAAGCAGAAAGTGCAAGATGAAGAATGAAATAAAGAACAATACACCGAAGTGGTGAGAAGAGTCCTACCGGTAAGAGGTATCTCCACGAGTCCCCTCCGCGGCTCTCACATTTTTATCCTTTGCACATTGTTATTTATTGATGTATATTGCACATGTATTATTGCACTTTAATTTTGTATGAGACAGCAGTCTACATCATGCACCTTGATTTTTTATTCACACCCCCAGTGGTGTGTCTGTATCACTATTAGCACTTTATTATCCCTCCGGTTCTCCGATATTTGGGGTGTCATATGCATTCCCCCACCTGGTTTTAATTGTTTTTAGTTGTCTGTATTACATTTACATTTCAATAAAGGATGGATTTTTGCATTGTTATTATGGTACTGATTTGGTGCGTTTTTTTGAGGTCATAGCTGCTTCTTTTCGATTGACATTGACTTCCATTGGCCATTCTGCACACTTCAGGGTACTTGTTAATTTATATAAAGTTTAACTCGATTAATTATTTGTGGATGGTGCTTCACATTTGTTGTTTGGTTCTATAAAAGTCATTGTCTAATGTAGCGATGTAGTGATGGTCGTAATCTGCTAATTACGATTATGTGAAATTTTACATATATTTTTGCAATTACGCCGATACATAATTAAGATTTTTAACCACTTGCCGTCCGCGCACTCATACCGCGTGTCGGCAAAGTGGCAGCTGCAGGACCAGCGATGCAGTTCTGCGTCGCCGGCTGCAGGCTAATTAATCAGGAAACTGCCGCTCGCGCGAGTGGCTGTTTCCTGTCATTTCACGGCGGGGGGCTCCGTGATTAGCCTGCGGGCCGCCGATCGCGGCTCGCAGGCTAAATGTAAACACAAGCGGAAATAATCCGCTTTGTTTACATTTTCACAACGCTGCTACAGTAGCAGCGTTGTAGTAGATCAGCGATCCCCGGCTAATCAGCGGCCGGGGATCGCTGTCACATGACAGCGGGGAGCCTGTTAGAGGCTGCACAGGACAGATCCGTTCCTGTGCACCCTTCGATCTCTCGGGGAAGGGAGGAAGGAGAGGGAGAGGGGGAATCCTGCGGCGGAGGGGGCTTTGAGGTGCCCCACCACCCACAGCATGCAGGAGCGATCAGACCCCCCCCCCCCCAGCATATCATCCCCCTAGTGGGGAAAAAAGGGGGGCGGTCTGGTCGCTCTGCCTGTCATTAGATCTGTGCTGGGGGCTGTAGAGCCCACCTAGCACAGATCTGAAAAAGCAGCGCTGGTCCTTAAGGGGGTGTAAAGGCTAGGTCCTCAAATGGTTAAATTCAATTAATTTTGTGTAATCATTTGTAATTGCTTGCAATTTTCTCTTAATTTGGTGCCAACTTTAACAAACAGCAAAGTCTTAATACATGAATGATATTGTCACCAAAATTGCTACATGTGTTAGGAAGAATAGTGGGTGTAAGGCAACAAAATAATTTTTCTAAAAGACATTTTAGTTTCTGGAAATGCAAAGGAAAAATGTTTTTTAAACTGTAATTTTTCTGAGATTTCTTTGCATTTTTAAAATTTATTTTCCCAAAACTACAAGGTCTTTTTGAAAAAAAATGTTTTGGACTTGTACCCACTATTCTCCTTAACATATTCCTATGTAGCAATTTTAGTGACAATACATTGTATGTGGGCTTTGCTATTAACCCCTAAATTGCCAAGACATTTTGCAATATTATGAATGATGACAATTACAGATTACATTAGTGACAATTTTCCCAAAAATTTCGCATTACGATTTTGCATTGTAATCGCAAACGTTGAAGCAAAATTATAGCTATGCAAAATTTGTGCTTATCACTAGTCCTAAGTCCTCATATTATTATATATTTATGTAAGACTATCTGATGGCCTGGCATTGCCTGGCTGGCGTTGGATGCGCCCACCTTTTCTAACCCGGGGCAGCACGGTGGCGTAGTGGTTAGCTCTCTCGCCTTGCAGCGCTGGGTCCCTGGTTCGAATCCCAGCCAGGGCACTATCTGCAAAGAGTTTGTATGTTCTCTCCGTGTCTGCGTGGGTTTCCTCCGGGCACTCCGGTTTCCTCCCACATTCCAAAAACATACAGATAAGTTAATTGGCTCCCTCTAAAATTGGCCCTAGACTACAGTACTTACACTACATAATATAGACATATGGCAAGGGATTAGATTGTGAGCTCCTTTGAGGGACAGTTAGTGACAATATATATATATATATACGCTGTACAGCGCTGCGTAATATGTCGGCGCTATATAAATACTAAATAATAATAATAATAATAATAATAACCCTAACACACAATTACTCAATTACTCAATGACCTAGTTTGTGATCTTTGCGGTCTTTGGCATCAATAATTTGCATTGAAATGAAACACATCTGATTGGCTGTTTGAGGCTGCATCCCCTTTTCTGAATTTGAACCCCAGTGACCCAATAACTAACTGTACCAGGTTTGAGGCTTGTGCCATTAACAGTGCAAGAATGGCAGCAATTAAAAATTCCCCTTGAAAATCAATAGGTGAATTTTGATTGGCTTTTTTAGACTCCACCCACATTTCTGAATATTAATCCAAGTCACCCAGTGACCAACTGTGCAAAGTTTGAGAACCCTACCAATAACAGTGTAAGAATGGCTGAAGCTTACAGTTTCCCAGGGAAATTTGTATTTGTCTCCACCAACTTTTTGGTTATGGGGATAAAAAGTATCCTTGATACCTGTCTATCATTATCTGCTTGGCACACATAGAATCTTCAGATCATTCATATCTGCCTATTCCTCGTATTATAAGATTGACATTGGCAATATTTGCATGTCATTGATCTCTGCTTATCATTGGTATTATTAGCTTGTCATTGGACAAATAATCTTATAATTAACATATGAGCTGGATTTGTAATTTCAAGATATTGATGTAACTCTAAAAAAAATGGACGTCAGATGTTTAGACATGGCACACTTTCAATGCCATTTTCCCTAGATATGCTACTGGACTGAATACTCACCTGAAGATGGATTGGGGGGATCTCACGGTGATGCTTCCCGATTAACAAACGTTCCCCGATCCATCTTCCTACCCACGTGATGGCACACAATGGGCGCGAACGGGAGGTCAAATGATTGCGGAATTTGCGCAGGAGTCATTATTATTATTTATTGTATTTATAAAGCGCCAACATCTTACGCAGCGCTGCACAATAGATAAATGGGTTAACATACAGGTAGAACATACGGAAACTCACAACAAAACAAGATCATGCAAATGATTTGATAACAGTACAGTGTCATAGGTCAAAATAGAGACTGTTCGAGTCTACAAGAGGGGTGGTTGCGAGTAAGATTGCATAATCAAGCTGGATATGTTAGGGAGGAGGGCCCTGCCGGAGGCTTACAATCTAAAGGAGTCATCAGCAATCTTAAAGATTTGATCCGCTTGCGACGGTCATTATTCGGTTAATCGCACATACCCACATTGTGAGATCTCAGAAACGATCACTGGTTGTGAAAAAAATCGCCGGTCATCAGAAAAATTGGGCAAAAAATTGCGATGTGGGTATGAGCCTTTAGACTCCTACTGACCAATGTTGGCAGAGTCAGCAGTATCTGTAACATTCAGCTGGTGCTTTTATTTATACATTTTATATGCATAGAGGTTTTAAACTTATAAATGTTTTAATTTGTTTTTCAAAACGCACCTGGAAATAAATATGTATATCTTTAGTGAATCATTTCTTATTCCAAAACTACCAATTTCACGTTACAGCTTTACCTTCATGGATTAACTGTTCATATACTTCAGTCATCCAACTGGAGCTCCCAATGCTGTGCTAGAAAAACACTTGCTCCAAAATAAAAGCAGGTCTGTCCTCAGCACAAAAGGGCTGCACACAGGCCTTCTTACTTTTGCTGTATCAATGGACTACTAGAAGTTAATATTTTAGAAGCGGAAGAGGGGAAGTTCAGGTGAAACTTGAAAAATGATTATATCTTGCAGAAGTCCATTTATTTTACTAATTCAACTTAAAGGAATACTGTAGGGGGGTCGGGGGAAAATGAGTTGAACTTACCTGTGGCTTGTAATGGTCCCCCGCAGACATCCTGCGCCCGCGCAGCCGCTCACCTATGCTCCGGCCCCGCCTCCGGTTCACTTCTGGAATTTCTGACTTTAAAGTCAGAAAACCACTGCGCCTGCGTTGCCGTGTCCTCGATCCCGCTGATGTCATCAAAAGCGCACAGCGCAGGCCCAGTATGGTCTGTGTCTGCGCAGTACACTCCTGGTGACATCAGTGGGAGCGAGGACACGGCAACGCAGGCGCAGTGGTTTTCTGACTTTAAAGTCAGAAATTTCAGAAGTGAACCGGAGGCGGGGCCGGAGCATTGAGGAGTGGCTGCGCCAACACAGAATGTCTGCGGGGGACCATTAGAAGCCCCAGGTAAGTTCAGCTCATTTTCCCCCGACCCCCCCTACAGTATCCCTTTAAGGGATACTGTAGGGGGGTCGGGGGAAAATGAGTTGAACTTACCTGTGGCTTGTAATGGTCCCCCGCAGGCATCCTGTGCCCGCGCAGCCGCTCACTGATGCTCCGGCCCCGCCTCCGGTTCACTTCTGTAATTTCTGACTTTAAAGTCAGAAAACCCCTGCGCCTGCGTTGCCGTGTCCTCGCTTCCCCTGATGTCACCAGGAGCGTACTGCGCAGGCACAGACCATACTGGGCTTGTGCTATACACTCCTGGTGACATCAGCGGGAACGAGGACACGGCAACGCAGGCGCAGGGGTTTTCTGACTTTAAAGTCGGAAATTCCAGAAGTGAGCCAGAGGCGGGGCCGGAGCATCGGTGAGTGGCTGCGCGGGCACAGGATGTCTGCGGGGGACCATTACAAGCCACAGGTAAGTTCAACTCATTTTCCCCCGACCCCCCTACAGTATTCCTTTAAAAGGTGAAACTAATACATGAAATAGACTCATTACATGCAAAGCAAAATATTTCAAGCCTTTGTTATAATTTTGATGATTTTGGCTTACAACTTATGAGAACCCCAAAATCAAAATCTCAGACCATTAGAATATTGTGAAAATGTTCAGTATTCTAGGCTCGAAGTGTCGGACTCTAATCAGCTAATTCATCCAAAACACCTGCAAAGGGTTCCCATTTCATAGATTAGTTTCACTTTTTAAGTTGAATTACTGAAATAATGATGGCTTTGTACAAATTACAAGCTGCTGACACAACATTGCATTCCAGTGGATCTGGAGGTGTGTTTAGCTTCCAAGGACAACAATGGTTGATTTGCATGTATTCAGCAGTGATGCATCGGGGAAGACATCTCGGAGCTCACTCCAACCTGAATTATCGCAAATACTTTATGTTTTAAGAAAGCAAATTTTTGTTTTTCATAGCATTTTAGTAAGGCTTTTTAGACCTTTGTAGCCCCTTACATGCTGCAATGAGTTCTGGTTCACCATGAGCGTGCTCGTTAGTCTGTACCTCTGAAATAATTCTGATTTTTTGAGTTTCACCTGTATTTTACACTGGGGCAAGGGGGATAAGTATAGTGAGATATGCACATGTTTTGAGGGCCAGGGAAACTTGCTTTAAAGGCTGGCTTCCACTAGGAGCTGCAGCTGTTTCGATTTGGTGGCGGCTCCCGTTGTACTGCATTGCCGCAGCCCAAATTGCTAAGCCATCTCATGCACGGCTACAGGTGAAACTCGAAAAATTAGAGTATAGTGCAAAAGTCCATTTATTTCCGCAATTAAACTTAAAGGAATACTATCGATTCACATCTTTTTTTCAATTGACACAGGAATTGTTTGGGAAGTGCTGCTAAGTACTGGTGTATACATTTTAGTAGCAACTTCATTGTTTACTGTTATATAAACTTTCAAACTTTACTGACGCCAAAACTGACGGCAGACTGAGCCATTAGGAAAGGGAAAATTCCCCTCACACTTCATCAGTTAACTCTATGTGTAACTCTGTGTGTGACAGAGAGAAAGCTCTGCAGCTTCTGTGTCCTGTGTTTATGACTGAGGTGTCTGAAGAGAGCAGAGGAAATGTAACTAATTGTCACAGCTTTTCATACTGTTTTTGCTTTCAGAGTTTGATATGTTTGATATTTGCTTTCTGTAGTCTGATATGCAACTCTGGCTGTGCATTGAAGCAGACACCCCTTCTGCAATTGATTTGTCCCGATATAGCTCTATCCTACCCTCAATCAATTACAGCTTTTGCTTCTGATATTTAACATGAAAAGTAGGAAAATGTTTACACAGCTACTTAGACATTATTTGCACACTGTCATTTTAGAACACTTGGGTATCGATAGTATTCCTTTAAAAGGTGAAACTCATATATGACATAGGAACCCTTTGCCAGTGCTTAGGATTAATAAGCTGATTAGTGTCTAACACTTTGAATCTAGAATATTGTGCGTTTTCACATTATTCTAATGGTCTTAGATTTTAATTTGGGGTTTTTCAAAAGCTGTGAGCCAAAATCATCAAAATTATAACAAATAAGCTCTCTGATCTCTAAAGGTGGCCACTGTATAGGAAAGTGGAAAAAAAATGTTCAATCAAAAACAAAAAAGCAATTTTCCAGTTTTCTACTATAAAAACTGGTCGAAAATTTTGCAAAAAGTAGAAAAATTGATCAGATTTTCCCCGCAAAAATTAAATCGTGTATGGTCACCAGTAGGGAGCGATCACACTCACATAATTAGTTGGGTTGAAAAAACACATCTGTCCATCAAGTTCAATGATAATAATAAAAAATAAAGATTTTTTTTATTATATAAATACTGTTTATAATAAAAAATAAATGTTGGGAATGCCAATGAAGTTAAGTTATATTTTAACTTATCTGATTACAAATTACAAATTTTCATGCGTAACGAAAAACAATTCTTTCTGTGCCCCCACTGACTTCAAATTTTCAGCATTCTAATTGATTTGCACTGAAAAACTAATCACACATTGCACAAAATCAGACCCGCAGTCCAAAATTAAAATGCAGACAATGCACAGAAGCAAATTCACATATGAAGGAAAAAAAATGTGTTGCTATTGAAATATATTACATGTGATTGTGTCTCTGGAACATCACGTATCACACCTGATTATTTACCAAGTGTGAACTGTGCCTAAGTCAGGTCTAGGGTGCAGCCCTATTAAAGGGGCACTACAGAGAAAAACTGTAAAATTTAAAATATGTGCAAACATATACAAATAAGAAGTACATTTTTTCCTGAGCAAAATGAGCCATAAATTATGTTTCTCCTATAATGCTGTCACTTACAGTAGGCAGTAGAAATCTGACAGAAGTGACAGGTTTTGGACTAGTCCATCTCTTCATAGGGGATTCTCAGCAAGGCTTTTATTCTTTATAAAGATATTCCCTAAAAAGGATTTAAACATTGATGCTGGCCAGCTTCCCTGCTTGCTACACAGTTTTTTGGCAGTTGGACAGAGCAACTGCCATTCACTAAGTGCTTTTGAAAATAAATATATCATTGAGAATCCCCTATGAAGAGATGGACTAGTCCAAAACCTGTTGGTTCTGTCAGATTTCTACTACCTACTGTAAGTGACAGCAACATAGGAGAAAAGTAATTTGTGGCTCATTTTACTCTGGAAAAAATGTACTTTTTACTTGTATATGTTTGCACATATTTTAAATTTTACAGTTTTTCGCTGTGCTGCGGCTGCTGCCCCTTTAATATTATTACAGATCTATCAAATTCTGAACACATTTACCACAGTGTTCTTTTTTACATAGAATCCTCCTGAACTGCATTTGGCACTAGCCAGAACATTATAGCTAAGGATAAACAATGAGATGCAAATATTTCTAAATTCATGCAGATTTATGTAAATTTTTATGCAAAAATATGCAGCTGGAAAAGGGACTAATCCCGTGCCACACAGGTTTAAACTGATTGGTCCATTTTCAAGCTGCATGTATTTGCATAAAAATGTATATAAATCTGCATGAACCTAGACATATCTGCATCTCATTGATCATCCCTAATTATAACTAACATTGCCCTGAAATCATCATTCACCATCTGCCTATTGCCTCACCTGCTACATATCCCAGTAGATAAATTGCTGTCGTTACCAGGCAAGAGACAGCATAGTGTTTATGGCGGTGACTGCGACATGAAGGGGCAGGCTCCGCGAACACGACTTAAGAATTGCAAACTGGGTCAGCGAGGAGCACCTCAACCTCAATGAGTTGTATTTATTTCTGGCTGAGAGTATGCAGACTGGCCTTGTTTCTAAATACGGTATAATCACATCATTATCTTTGCCTTGTCTATTTTCATCAGACTGCATTGCTGGAAACTCTCGGGGCCACTTCTCTGCTAAACTTATTTAAAAGCAGATGAAACCGTACCTCTTACACGGAACTCTACTTCTCGGTATCAATATTAAGATTGCTGAGAAGAATCGGCCAGAAATATAAAGATATTATAACGAGGAGCCAAGAGGCTGTAATATCATCATGAATTAAACTTGCGAAATTAGAAACTGGCTCCAGCCTCTGGAGGTGGAAGGACACAGTGTTCATCTGAAATGGACATGGTGATAGAGTTGGACAGCCCTTAGCTTCAGAATTCCTACAAAGGCAAATGATGTAACACAATGTGCTTTTAGAATCATTTGTACATGTTTAACTCTTTAGAAGCCAATATATTTGGAGGCTTGCAAGTGCTCCAGGCCAATTATTTTAGCACATTCTTTTATTTCTTATTTGTTACATTTCCTTGCTACTAATTAGTACTGCTGTAATGTGTATTTATGGTTACTTGTCACTAGGGGGAGTGTGAAATAAAAAACAGTAAAAGAGGACTTCTGCTTTCAGTTACTTTTTTTACATCCTCTGCTAGCAGAGGGACATCGAAGCATTCCAAAAATTCACAGCACACTGGGGAACATTTATCAAGAGTGTCTAAGACACAATGGGCCATATGCAATTCACTTTTTCACCTGAGTTTTCTCCTAGGAGAGAAATTTTAAACATCTTTTTAAAATAGATTTTCAGCATTTTGTAATAGAAAAAGTACCAAAAAGTAGGTGAAAAAGTACTACAAAAATTATTTTGAGTATTTTTTTTGCTTGCGGGTGGCTTCAAAGGCATTTTATTGACAAGTTTAAAAATATCACCTTGGAGAAAACTGAGGAGAAAAAGTTAATTGCATATGGCCCCATATTGGTAAGTTTTTAGAAATCTATGCAGGACTGTCTCAGACATCTTTAGATCTTAAGAAATCACTAGATAGAGCAGATTCCTTCTAAAACTGTTGTTGAGTTTCTCAGACAGTGCAATGTGTGAGGGAAATTGCTGTCGCTGAGGTAACCAATACATTTGCTGTATTGATACTGACATGCTCTGACTGGGGGATTCAGCAGGGAGAGGAGCATTTAACAAATCATGTCTAGCCTGCACTGTTGCACTATTTGTAGAACTTCTATTAAGCGCTTCTTAATTCGCAAATGTTTAGGGATGGATTTGCCTTTTTCTTAACTTTAGTGCAGTTCTAGAAAATCATGCTAAACTGCTGCTATTAAGTAGGATTTAAGAAGTTTCTTATTGTCATGCAGAACAGTTTCCCCTGCTGGTTAGACCTGTTTATGAAGAAAAAACTGTCAGTAATGCTTTGATAAATCTGGCCCACTGAGTTCTGCCAGCTGAGGTCAAAAGCAGTGCACTATCTCAAATGAGATAATTCATTTGAAGCTTCTAATGGGTTAAAGGGAGACTTGACCATTTTAAAGAGACTCTGTAACAACATTTTCAACCTTATTTCTTCTATCCTATAAGTTCCTATACCTGTTCTAATGTGGTCTGTCTTACTGCAGCCTTTCCAAGTTGCACAGTGGCTGTATTATTTCTGTTATATAATCTAATTGTAACGATTGTGAAATTCTCTCCGTGGTCAGCGCACAGGATGTGTGCCGACACTGTGGAAATCCTCCTCAAGCGTATAATTTGAGAGAACCCAGCAAAAGGTGCAACGCACCTGTAGAGGGAAATTCCTGTCGGCAGATGGAGCTGTGGAGTGCAGAGGAACAGATCCTCTGCCCTGCCACAGACGCCAGACAGGAATTGTATGAAGGGAAGAAACGCAGGGCAAGATAGCCCTGAAAGAGAGAGAGAGAGCAAAGCGACAGAGGGTATGTGTGTCCACCAATCTAGTCACCACCCTGCGATGATGAACACACAACCATGAAGATCAGGTGAGAAGGCAATCGCAAGAGATGGCGATTGCTAACAGCAACACAAGACCGAATAAGCACAGATGAGGAATGTATGTATGTCCACCAATCTAGCCGCCAACCTGCAACGGTGGACACACAACAGAGGAAACCAAGTGAGAACGCAATTGCAAGAAAAGCGATTGCGAATGAGAATGAGCACAGAGACAGAATGTATGTATGTGCACCAATCTAGTCGCCAACCCGCGACGGTGAACACACAACAGCAGAAACAAAGTAGGAACGCAATCGCGGGAGAGGCGATTGCCAGAGGTGACACAAGGCTTAAGCAAGACAGGGCACGAGAGTAGCAAAGGCACAGCAAATCATACAATGAGAAGATAAGGAAAATAACAAACGCTAACTAAACGAGAACACCGCACTCATTCGCAACAGCGAACGCGTTTACAGCGCGGTCTCCGCGTGTTAAGCACAACAGAGACAAGCACGCCTAACTAACCTCCGCCACACAAACACAAAACAGAGAAGGCGAGCTCTTGCTTAACGGTTACCTCATCGAGCCTACAGCAAGCGTTCGTATCAGACAAGACAGACAGACGGACGGGAAGTAGGATAGGAAAGATCCACTGCTCTTTCCGCCAGAGCGAGTGCGATCCAGGTAAAGTGACAGAGCTAGCAGGATCCACTGCTCTTACCGCCAGAGCGAGTCCGATCCAAGCAAGACAGACAAATGAGATAGCCGGTGGCAACCGTTGCTCCAGCTATACTCCAAGAAAGCGATCAGAAGGATCCACAGCCGCTACCGGTAGAGGCTAGTGCAATCCAAGTAAGACAGATAAAACAGAAGGGGCTACCAGTAACAACCGCTGCCCTGGTTAGCACCCACAGACAGACAGAACGATTTCCTGACGACCACCGTTGGCGACAGGACAATCGCAACAGAGAGACAATACTGACAAAACAGATAAGTAGGCTAACTGCACTAGAGAGGCTGCCTAGTGCAGTCCCCAGAATTACTCTAAGCTAGCTACAACAATCCAACAGGAAAGGCTGACACTCCAGGAGTGATTTACCAAACCGTTATGACCAGCGAAGCCTTCTGGTCAGCAGCATGCTTTTATACTGCCAGCCCTCAAACGAGAGCAGCAAACGATATTCAGGAGGAGCACCAAAAATTTCAAAGGAGATGAGTGTGCCACGGTCAAGATCTCTGTGCCCCCAGAGGTCTACAGCAATCCAAAGACAAGTAGGACCAGCACCACTCCAGTAGAATGTATTAAAGCTCTTTTATTCAAACATGAATGGCTCAGCAATGACAGACGCTGTTTCGGGCATAGCCCTTTCTCAAACTGCTATAGCCTACCATTGCATTGCAAGGCTATTGCAGTTTGAGAAAGGGCTATGCCCGAAACAGCGTCTGTCATTGCTGAGCCATTCATGTTTGAATAAAAGAGCTTTAATACATTCTACTGGAGTGGTGCCGGTCCTACTTGTCTTTTGAGCCCTCAAACGAGACAGCTGAGCAATTTGCATGTATGCAAATCTCACAGCAAAGCAACTCTGAAAGTTGCAAGATGAAGCCAGGTCTCTTTTCCAGAGACCTACATCTCTCAGACATAAGGAATGGTCAAACAGCTGGCTGCCTGTGCAGCCAGCTGAGCAGATCATTACACTAATATTTTTTTCTCTGATGGCTTTGTCAGGCTCAGGCTGGAATGTGCTGTTCTGCTTGTGATAGGATAGAAGCTATACACAGCCTCTCCACGCCCCCTGCAGGCTCTGTATGAGTCACAGACTGAGCTCCTCTCAGCCTATCACACTCTGGTTAGCAGTCATGTCTTTTGTTTGTAAACACTGCCTAAAACTGGCAATTACAAGCCAGGATTGCAGCAGGGAGTGGCAGAAACAGCACAGAGGAGCCCAGGAGTACATAATGAATAGAATGGTATGCTTTTTATTGTAAGAATTTTAGAGTACAGATTCTCTTTAAATAACATACATTAGCATGCTAACATTTTAACAACGCTAAAGTCTTTCTTCAGAAATAGGTCCAGTTATTCAACTATATTGACCTTCCAAACATTTGCTAAGAGTTATGTAAATGTTGATAACTGATGCTCGCCCTGCTGGTATCAAAACTCTAAAAAGGAGCTTTAACCTCATCACAATCAGTAGCCCATACCCCCTTTCTCACAAGAAATCTCTCCCATTTTTCTCATAGTCATCAGGAAAGAGGGAAAGGGGGGGCGGGGTTTGTGTGGCTAATATTGTGGTGAAACCCCTCCCACAGTGTGATGTCAGGGTCATTGCCCTGACAGTTTCCTTTCTGTGGATCTCATTACGTTATGGGAAATAATGGCTGTTGCCAACTGCCAAGTGAGCAGTTGGTGCTGTCCATTTTTTTTTTCATGCCTGCCAGCAGCAGTAAAGATGCAAAACAAGAAAAAAAAAACAAGGAAAAAAACACAATCGAGAGCCCCCAATAGTGTATTATTGATAGTGTAGAAATACAAGGTAGCAGCAAACAGAGATATACTCACAAGTATGGGTTGGCGGATTCAGGCAACCACTAGTAGCGCATATGGGGATGTTAAGGTCGTCCCCACTAAGGCTAATAAGTCGCTCTCTGTAGTTGGAAAAGAAAGGGTGCTCACACCCATCCACCAGGTGGATAGCAAAAATTGCAGGAGAAACAGAGGCGCCAGCAGAATAAACATGAATCAAATCTAAAAACTAAATCAGGGGGGCAAGGGTGGCAAGAAGGCAAGTTTTAATCCGTAATCCGGACTTTGGAGTATGGATTAAAAGTTGTCTAAATCCATACATAGTGGTTGTGGTTTGGTTTCTGGGGAGGAAAGTCCACCCTTGCCCCCATGATTTTGTTTTTAGATTTGATTCATTTTTATTCTGCTGGCGCCTCTATTTCTCCAGCAGTAAAGATGCGATCTACAGACTCACAGCTGATCGAACAACATGAACAAATTACACAATAAGCATCAATCATTTCTTGATCTATCTTCTACTTTTTTACTTCTCACTTTGCATTGTCTTGATTTACATTGTTCCCTCTGCTATTATCTTCTGGTTAAGTTCATTTTTAAAGTCTTGTGTATCTACCTTGAATCATCAAAAATGGTGGTGATAAAAAAAAGTTTACTTTTTTATTAATCACAATTAAAAGCCCTAATAAGTACAACTGCTTATCATTTTTCATAAAACAAGCTCAAATACAGCTGTCTTACATCCCCGATCATTCCCACGTGCACACATGAAGTTCCTCCTCAAAAAAGGGGATACAATGTAAAAATAATTTTCTCAAAATGAGAGTCCACTGTGGCAGGGAAGAGGGTTAAGTTCCTAGTGATTAGTTCAACAATTATGCCTTTTCTTTAAAGTGAACCTCCAGACTAAAAATCTACTCAGCAGCACTGGATTTGGTGTTTCTTTAACTGTTTCACAGCATCAGAACTTTGTTTTTCTTACTAAAGTCTCATTTTTAGCTGAACAGAAGCTAAGCTCCGTCCCATCAAAGAAAACTGCCCGGGCATTTTTCCCCTAACGCTGTGCAAAGCATGATGGGATTTCTGATGTTGTTGTTCTCATTGCTTAGCAACTGGGAGGGGAGATCAGGACACAGGACAGTTGGAACTGTGTCTCATGCTCCCTGTCACCTCATTTCAACCAAAAAGATGGCTGCCCTCATGAAATCACAAACATTTGCCTGTTTTTTTAAAACAGGGCAGGTAAGAGATTATATTACCTATCTATTTTAATTAACATAAGTAATGTAACTTAATGACAGTATATTTGTTTAGGCTTAAGTTCCTCTTTAACTACTCTACGACTGCTCCACGCCACCGGGCGTGGCCGCAGCGGCAGCCCCAGGACCGCATAACGTCAACTGAGGTCAGGTCCTGGAGACGGCTACTGCAGGAGATCGCGTGCAGGCTGTGCGCGCATCTCCTGCTTGGGGGGCAGAGCTTCGCCCCGCCTTCAGTCACCAAGCAGCGATCGCCGCTCGGAAGACTGTTGGACGGTGTAATCACAGTCTATTTACATGTACAGCACTGCGATCGACAGCAGCGCTGTACTGACCCTCCATAGGCTGGGCAGTGATCGGCTGTCATAGGCTGAAGCCTATAACAGCTGATCACCCTGATTGGCTGGCAGGGGAGGGAGGGAGGGAGCAGGGGAAGCCAAATAAAAAAAAGCCATTTTTATTAAAAATAAATAAATATTTATAAAATAAAATAAAATAAACAACTGTGGAGCAATTAGACCCCACCAACAGAGAGCTCTGTTGGTAGAAGGAAAAGGGGGGGATCACTCATGTGCTGTGTTGTGCGGCCCTGCAGCTTGACCTTAAAGCTGCAGTGGCCAATTAAGTAAAAAAATAGCCTGGTCTTTAGGGGGGTTTAACACTGCGGTCCTCAAGTGGTTAAAAAGGAACTGTAACCAAGATTTGAACTTCATCCCGATCAGTAGCAGATATCAACTTTCCCACAAGAAATCTTTACCTTTCCTCAAATGGATTATTAGAGGCTCTGTATGGCTGATATTGTGGTGAACCCCCTCCCACAGTGTGATGTCAGCATCTAGGTACTGGCATCACACTGCGGGAGCCTTGTTGCATTGTGGGAAATAACAACAGCTGTTTCCAGCTGCCAAGAAAATACCATTTCCTTCCACAGACATCACCTGCCAGCAGTAAAGATGTCGCTGTAATGCCTGGGCACTAGATACTAGCAAATACAAATATATCTAGAAGTCGGGGATAGCCAAAGGTCATACACGTATCAGAAACAGAGGTACCAGGAGTCAGACAAAAACAAAGTCGTAAACAGGCCGAGGTCTAAACTGAGTATCAGAT
The DNA here is from genome assembly GCF_040937935.1 of Hyperolius riggenbachi. NCBI lineage: Eukaryota > Metazoa > Chordata > Amphibia > Anura > Hyperoliidae > Hyperolius > Hyperolius riggenbachi. The sequence goes on along the minus strand of NC_090650.1, from coordinate 394,833,047 downwards.
GTCTTCAGTACAGGAAGGATGAGGCAGAGTCAGAGTCGTAAACAGGCCGAGGTCAAAACCAAGTATCAGATGTCTGCACTACACAAAGGATGAGACTAAACAAAGTGAGGGGCACGCCGGGTCGTACACAGGAAAACAATCAGGAGAATATACAATATACAATATACAAGTCTGATCTAACTAGAGTACATTCATATATCGGCAGTGTCTGCATATATATATATATATATATATATATATATATATATATATATATATATATATATATCTGAAAACTAGCTGACTTAGGTACAATAGCAAGCCAAAGTCCAGCATTCAGCAAACTGATAGCTATAACGGACAGCGAGTAACTGAATGCCCTGGGCTTATATATAAGGAATAGATCACAGACCAAGCCCCCAGGAAAATCGGACCAATCAGCAACATCCCTGCAGCAAGTGTCAGCTGACCACAGGAATCAGCTGACACACCTCAGGCACGCATCCTTAACCTATAAAGGCAGCTCTGAGCTGCACGCATCCTCCTAGGGAGAATGCCAGAAACAACACACTGACTCACATCTACAGGGTAGCCGGGGATGCGTCTGAACAACGAGGAAAAGGAAGCTTCTTGCAGCTGCTCAACATTGTCAGAGCAGCCTCCAGAGACAACACCAGATAATACAGTTGCCATATGATAAATATCAGAATGTAACTCAGGGAGAGCAAAGATTTTACAATGGGCAAACACTGACTAAATCATTTATAAATATTAATTGTAAAAATTAAGCACTTTTTCATTACATTATTTTCACTGCAGTTCCTTTTTAAGTTACAAAGTTCAGCTGCATAGTTCCTGATCAGACTCCAAATGACCAGATGTAAATTAATCTACCTCAAACCAACTGGCTCATACAGCCATTAAACAGATTAGTATATGGTGTCACAGTGTCAATAGATGGGAAGTGTGCAAATGGAACTGTGAGGCTCCGGGCCTCCGGCCAGTAGCCTCAATATACATTGATCCTCCCTCTGGCAGAGTAGCGTTATGTGGGGCTTGTTACTCATATATGGATTGTACAGAGACTCAGCACTGGTCATTAACACTAACAAAAGTGTTAGTCCTATGTAAATCTATATATAGTCCCTAAGCTCAATACGTTTTGCTTCCAAATAGGGGCTCCGACAGGGGTACGTATACAGGGTGATGTGTATAATCTGAAAAAATAAACACACATTTCCCAAGACGATGTACAGGTTGTGCATAGCATAGCCAAAGCATAACGCTAATTCTAAATATAAAATGAAAACATAAAAATATATAACATATAAACAGCACATGGACAGATGCATGATGCATATCATCAGGGGAAAGTCCAAATCTAAAAGATAAGTCCGTGTGGCTGCAACCATCAAATAGGATAAAAGAAAATAAGCAGTTTCTTTGGGTGTTTGCAGTTCTCAGTAAAGGTGGCCATTAATAGTACAATTTTTTCGCCAGATGCATTTTTTCGACACACTTTCTACATTTTTTTGTAAACGGCAGGTAATTATCAATTGTTCCCTAAAATTGGTCAATTAGAACATCTTCTCTCTACAGATACGATTGTAAACTCCCACTTTCGAATCAATTAAATTTTCTGTTACACTTTAATTCCTTTTACTTGGATTTTTTTTTGTACAAATGTAATTTTTAAATGTGTCTAGTACAGTCAAGGTCCAGTAAGAACCAGTCCTGGAGAATGTATAACCAGTATAAACCAGTCCTTAGAAAATGAGGACCTTTGTCTTTGTCAATACCTACACATACGTCGTACAATATGTTCACTTCTAACACAGATATAAATAATGAGGCATGAAGACCACAATTAAAGACAGTTCAAAGAACCATGAAAATAATTCCTTTAAGCCTCGGGGGATAACCAAGAAAAATCTTCCACAAATAGCTAACCAAAATTCATTGTAATGTCCCTTTAAGATGAGAATCCTCTCTGAGCCCGTGTGCGTGTGTTACATATTTGTTACATATTCACATTTTCAATATTTGAGAAGTTTTTGTGCAACATTTCAATAATTAAAAATTCTAATACATTTTGAACAGAGCCTATGTGCTTGTTTGTCATGCTGAATACCAAAATGTCTATCTCCCATTAAAATGTATCAGCAACACAGGAACGTTAAATATTTAATTCTGCTGAAAGCAATCTTTCATTTGTTTCTATAGTTCAGAAAAATTCACTTCCATCAAATTACTATTTAAATTATGTTTGTGTAAATTCTGCACAACCGTTGCGGAATATTGGAGATGAGTTCATGCTTCAACACCATTTCCAATAACAGCTTGGCTGAATGTCACAGATCTTTGCTGTCTCCTCTTGACTTCTATCATACAGTATACTTTTGATAAGCTTTGGTTTAGAGGCCATGTTTCTTATTTCCAGTGTTTTCAAGTCTCAAACTTACTACATAATGTTCACCCCTTATAAAGATACTGTATGTACAGTATATTAATGTAATATTTGTATTTGTCACCAGGACACATCTTTAGAGTTTGTTTTGTTCAGGCTTTTTGGTGGGATCACTGCTGTACAGACACACTGACTTTGCTCCTGGCCATGGGGTGTATTCTGCTCGATAGAGAGGGGAAAGGATCCAGATGCATGAATAGAAAAACACTGTGTTAGATTCCTTTAAAGTTCCCAATGGAGCAAAAGGAATTGGGGTACATTGATGGGACAGGTTGGAACACTACAGGAGAGGCCAGTAATCCTGCCGCACCCCCTTTCAGTAGGAGTTCCCCAGGGCTCTGTCTTTGGACCCTTAGTTGTCTCACTCTACATCGGAGGAAAGAGGGGTTGTAAAAAAAAAAAAACAGTTGTCAGAAGTTACTATAAATAATCTGCAGGAACTAAAGGGAATCAATCTTTGCTCACTGGAAGGGAGGGTAGCAACATTAGGGCACATCAGGCATCAGGAAGGGGGGTCTTAGGGTTAGGAACCACCAGGGGTGAAGGGGGTTTTACGGTTAGGCACAACCAGGGCGTCTTAGGCTAGGCACCACCAGGGGGGTCTTAGGGTTAGGCATCAGTAGAGGGCGGGTTCTGTGTGAGAGTTGGGTTTAGTTGTAGTAAAATATTGGTAATATTTACCAGTGTTTTACTATGCTTATTACCACTGTAAATATATTTTCATTTTCATTATTATAATATATTTATTATTCTATCTCAAGTAAAGATGAAGAAACAATAAAAATTTTGTTATAGACAATATTTTAAACTTTCAGCTATAACCCACGCCCTATTTTTTTGTGCCCTTATTTGATGTATGTGAGGTAGAGACCCTCTAAAGTAGGACTTCCCAACCCTGTCCTCAAGTACCACCAACAGTGCATGTTTTGTGGAAATCCAGAGAGGTAGTTAACTGATACCGGATCACATTGGTAGAAATCTATGCCCTGCAGGTGGCTGTGCGGTTCTGACAGGACGTAGATTTCTCCTTCCCTGCCGCGCACTCCCAATGCTACAGCTAATCTCGCTGCTCTGCACCCACCGCAGTTCACTCACCCTGTTATCTACAAGACAATAGAGCTCTGTGAGCAGTTAAGGAGCCGCTTTCATTGGATCCTGACCGTGTGATCACTGTGAGCCAATTACATTCGCTTACATTGATAGACAGCGTCAGGAGCCATTGAAAGCGGCTCCTGACCGGCTGACAGCTCTCTACCACCATAGAGATGGGGGAGAGTGGTGACTGGCAAGAGCAGCGGTTATGTGCGGCAATTCGTTGGGAGGCACAGTTTTCTGGTACCAGAGGTTCCTTAATGGGCCAGAGACTACTGGTACGCGAAGAGTTAAACATCAGCTCTGCTGAGGCAATAATTACCTCACCTGTGAATGTTTGTGGTTTTCTGCAAAACATGCACTGTTGGTTGTACTTGAGGAGGAGGTGGCCCAGTATCAGGGGGTGGGGCAGGACAAAGATCCACACAGGGTGACCCTATGTTGGAATAGATCTGGCAACAGTGCTATTAGTGACAGCCAAAATGCCACCATGTCATTTTTATGTTATGTGGCGCAGCAGCGGTGGGTGGGGCCTTTGACAATTGTAGACATAACCCAACACAGAATTGGAAAGAGTTAATATGAAAATATTAGTCTTATTTCTATTAAAAGTTTTATTTACCACATACAAATAATTATCTCATAAGCTTATTTACACTTCAGGTTCACTTACATTTTTTTAGACCCACTGCTTTAGGTGTTTTTTGAATTAGAAATGTGCTGTAAATTTGCATTTTTTTTCTTTTTTGATCATATAGTACTTTCGAGTCACGACGAAGACAAGAATCCCAGTGTACTCTATTCACATGTCTAAACTGTACCTGAGGCGACATGTGACATGCTGAGATAAATATGTGTATGTACATTGCAAAACATATTTATAACCAGCCTGTTTTACTTGTTTTATTTTGCTGCCTCAAAGAGTTAATTTCTAGGCATGCAAGTGACAGCTTCTGTCGGTACCTTGTCGGGAATAGTAAACATCACTGATAATCAAATCACAGCCATGAAGTTTTTCTGGCAGAATACAACATCTGAGAGCAGAGGGAGATAGGAAAAGGTCAATAGTTCATGCATTTTCATTTAAGGATACTTACTAGGCTGCCACTGAGCAGAGACAACAAAACATTCAATCTTCTTTTTAAGTGTTTAATTATACAATAAAATCATGGGATATCTAAGAAAAAAAAATTAGGCATTGGAGGATAAATACAATTGTTTATCTCATCAGTATTATTTTCCCGCCGGGTTTACTTTAAGTACACTGATTATTATACTGTCAGATGGTACATTTACATATAAGCCTAAAAATATATATTAAAAAGAAAAATAGGTAACATTAATTGGTTGACTAAGAAAATCACACTTTCTTTAATTATACTAGCGTTATATAAACATCCTTTCAAAATCTCTTATGTAACATTACTCAAATGAAGAATAAAAAAAAAGAAAAAAGAAAGAATATTAAAAAAAACATTGTGGTTTCTTTTGTGTAACGCTGTGATATTCACAACCCAGGAAAATTTCCAGTTCCAGCGACATAGCGATAAACAAAAGCTAATTTATAGAATCTATTAAACCACTGATGTACATGCATTCATTATATATAGTCCTCCAATAAAAAACAAGAAGCCTGAGATTAATTGGCATAAAAATATAGCTGTAATTCTCCAGGTAGAAATAATAGCAGTGTGAAATAAAAAGCTTTTGAAAGTCATTCGAGGTCTGGGAAGAAAGGTAGGCCGCGAACTGTCCAGATGCTCAACAGGAGAAGATGCTAACCTCGCAGAGCAAAGGATTCTTCATCAAGCTAAAGTCTACTTAATTAAGTGATATGACTCATGGAAGAAATGGAAGGCAAAGTGGAGAAAAAGACAGCAACATAATATACTTTATTGAAATCCAAATAGCCTTGATGCTAAGTGCCGTGGACTCCTGCAAGGACATCCTAGAAAACAAAAGTGTTCTACTATTAAAGAATAACTGCGCCTTTGGAGAACATTACACCACTGAAATGACAGTGAATCTTTATTTTGTTATTAATAATAAATAGTGATGGTTATGTTTAGGAGAACTCATGGAGAAACATGAGATTTGTTTGATCGGCTGATAGACTTGCAAAGCTCTGATTTGCTGTGGTCACAACCTGCTCTAGCACATGATCATGACTAGCAAATCAGAGACAGAGACTTGCATATCTATCACCTGACCAAGCTGATCACATGCTTCTCCATTAGTTCTCCTAGACATTATTATTATTATTTAGTATTTATATAGCGCCGACATCTTCTGCAGCGCTGTACAGAGTATATATAGTCTTGTTACTAACTGTCCCTCGGAGGAGCTCACAATCTAATCCCTACCATAGTCTTATGTCTATGTATGTATTGTGTAGTGTATGTATTTTAGTCTAAGGCCAATTTTTTTAGGGGGAAGCTAATTAACTTATCCGTATGTTTTTGGGATGTGGGAGGAAAACGGAGAGCCCGGAGGAAACCCACGCAAACACGGGGAGAACATACAAACTCCTTGCAGATGTTGACCTGGCTGGTCATGACCATCACTGATAATAACATCTGCACACAACTTGCACTACTTTTTTGAATGTTCTTTTATTATAATTTATATTATATTTGCCAATTTGCAACCCCCCTCCCAACATCTCATGTTTAGGGATTGTCGGAAATGGTGATTTCTGATTCTGTGGAAATTCCAACTTCCGCCAATGCCGATTACTGATTCCGTGGTGTTCCAATTTCTGTTTTCTGATTTCTGAGGAGTCTTTTTTTTGCATTTTCTGATTGGCCGAATACTTTCAAGTTGACTCTGCATTCTCTGATTGGTCCAATGCTTCCGAGTTTTGTAATTGGGCTAAAATGACTGAGTTGCGGTAACGCAGTATTTCTGCAGAAATCCAATTTCTGTTTTCCACTTTACGAGGGGGCCTTTTTTTTTGTAATTTTTTGCATTCTCTGATTGGCCAAATACTTCCGAGTTGACTCTGCATTCTCTGATTGGTCCAATACTTAAGACACTGTACTATAGACCTTCAGAAGTGGGCAGGTCCCACGAAACATGTTGCCCTTTCTGGTATCAATTAAAAAAAAAATTCTATACCTTCAGTCTGAGGTAAGATTGTTTCATTATTCACTTACAATTGATTGCATACAACCTTTGTGGTGCCTCTTCTCAGTTTGTGTACAGTTTTCCTCTCCTCCTGGGATAATCCCTGTGATATTTATTCAGCAGATTCTTTGTTTTTTTGGAGTGCACCAAACGCATCTCAAACAAGATTTCCTATCCGCATAGAGATGGTATTCCCCCATTTCCTGATACTAAGTTTTTTTAAGTAGTATTTGTCCCATTGCCTGAAAATACTACATTATTTGGTGCTCCCGGTATTCTCTGTTTCTTTCCCTTTTTCCATCCTTGTCCCTGAGGTTTGTCACCCGGATTTCATCCACCGGATACTCTTCATATATTTATAAATTGTTGTGTTTTGCTGTGTAGCTCTTTTCACTCATTGAGGCTTAGCCTAGGCTGTTTGTTATGCAGAATTCTTCCCCAGAGAATTCTGGAAGACCACAGATCTCTACTGGCTTTAGAACTCTTAGGAAATGAACATTCTGTAGAGTAGTGATCATCACAATCAGCTAATTAAAGGATACTACAACTGTACATTTGTGGTTAAAATGAGTGCAGCACTGTATAGGGTGTAATGGGCACATACCTACTGTTCCTCCCGCCATGATGATAGCATGTATGGGAGCTTTGCTATTAACTGGTACTAAATTACACACAATTTCATGTATTTACGCAAAATGGATTACGTTTACATGCAAAATTAATTACGAATTATTGATTTTCCCAAAATGTCACATTACAGTTACACTGTAATTGCGAATTAGGATGCAAATATGATTATACGAAATGTGTGATCATCAGTATAGCAGGGACCACTTGGCAGAACCAAAGATGTTGGCCCCTGTGATAAATTTCAGAATGTAAATCAGGAAAAGGAAAGGTTTTACAATGAGTAAACACTGACTAAATAATTAATAAATGAATATGAAAAAATACATAATAAGCAATTTTATTCATTATGTTTTTTTTACTACAGTTCCTCTTTGCCAGGAGTTAAAGGGACTCCGAGCACCTCTCATGGGCATGCTATGACCCCTCTGGAGGAGCCTCTTGCAATGGCCATGCGGGTCACTTCCTCTTCAACAGTCACCTCGGTGCTTACTCAGTATTGCTAACCTGAATAAGGCAGCTGTCCGGTGCACTTTCCCTGCAGGTTCACCACTCCTGCTCCAACTGAATCCACAAGCAATAAGGAAAAGGCACTCCACTGGCTTCAAACTTCCATTTGTTTTATTGAGAGGCATGGACACAAACATGTTACGGGTCACCTGACCCCTCCTCAAGTGAATCACTTGAGGAAGGGTCAGGTGACCCGTAACATGTCTGTGTCCATGTTCTCAATAAAACAAACGGAAGTTTGAAGCCAGTGGAGTGCCATTTCCTTATTGCTTGTGGGTCACTTCCTCTTCCTGCTTCATTCAGCGATGCACTTCTCTAACAGAGAAAACAGGGGTGACCCAGAAGTTATAACACAGCCAAGATGGCAGCCACGATTTTTAAAATTGCAATTGAACAAAAACCATTTGGTGTGGGATAGCAATTCAGGCATCAAATGAGAGAGGAGAGCACAAGGTACAGAAAGGTATGCATCTTTATAGACTTTGCAGTACAGGTCGGAGTCTTAAAGGCATACCCATGAGAGGTGCTCGGAGTCCCTTTAAAAAAGATTAATCAAAACAGTTAATCCCAGCGGAGAATATAGAGTATTTACGTCACAATATAAGTTAACAGATAAAACAGTTTTTTGTTATATGCGTCACTGTGTGGTCTAAAAAGTTCAAGTCAGTTACTTTCACAAACATCTTTGCTTCTCACGCTTCATTAGAACATGGTTTACCCAAAAGAGTAAACATAACTTAATTATTCATCAATTATTTTTAATTTTTCATCATCTACTTTTTAACTAAGTTTAGAAAAGCAAACTAGTGGTAATATTATATTAATTATATTTGAGAGAATTAATTAAGTTCTTGCGGTTTAATTGCCGTCTGTGTTCTAATGAAGGCCAAATATAGTTCACCACCATTGGCCTCTAACCTACCTGTCAGAAGACAGCAACTTAATGCCAGATTGCGCTAACATCGTGGATAGCCTTTCTGCCCTAACATTACATATCTCATTCCCAATGCTGTTAAATGGTAGGCATCATTAAAAATATATGATAATAATGCAATTCTTCAAGCTGATCACACTGTATCTGGAAAGTTGGTTGAAGCACTTACAATTTTAAGTACGGATCCAGTTCACCCTAGCGGTGTTTGACCAAGGCCGGATTTATACTTTTTTCACCCCTAGGCTATTATTCTTGCAACTTCCCTTCCTTGTGCAGCACCCCCTCCTAATCCTTGTGCAGCACCCTCTTCCATATCTACCATTCATGTACAGTAGTCCCTTCAGTATTATACAGGTCCCTTGGGCAGCAGCTGCCTATTTCCATGTGTTGCTCCTTATTGCAACCTTTGGCCTATCCAGAGATCTGACCCTGTGATTGACCCAAGTCAATCAGACAACCTATTAGGCGTAGGTGGATCTAAATATTTGCACCATCTTTCAACAGGGCTGCCATCAGGGCATTACATGAAGTAATGCTGTATGAGGCCCAAGGAGAGTCTGGGGATGGGCGGTAGCAGTGCCACAGCTGGCAATTGCTGCTCCATCCTGCTGACTGTTGGGTAGCAGAGCAAGCCTGCATGACTGCCTGGGGGTCAGATTTTGCTAATGGTGGGGTTAGGGGAATGGACTCAGGAGCAATACCTATTATCCTGTTTCCTGGGTATGGGCTGAAGCCCGGGTTCTCCCATCACTGAAGCCCACTCACTCTGCCGTCACTATGACAGCAAAACTCTGTGAGCCGCACAGGAGCCAATTTCATTGGCTCCTGACCCTGTGATCACTTTGAGATGATGTGATTGGCTTACAGTGATCACAGGGTCAGGAGCCAATGAAATAGGATCCTAAAATTGCCAATGAAATCGGCTCCTGACAGACTCACAAAGCTCTGCTGTCATACCAACAACAGGGCGAGGGGGCTGCAGCGGCGGGAGTGTGGCGCAATTGGCAGTAGCAGTGGGAGCTTGCGGCAGGCTAATTGAAATCTACACCCTGGCAGGCATAACAGTCCCATAAATTTCAATTAGCCTGGTCCACAAGTGGTTAAAGAAGAATTGTAGGGAAAATAAACTGATGACATACACAATTGTATCTATCCTCTTAAAAATTACTTTTAGATATCCTAGATATCCTACAGTTTAATGTTATCGTTTTCTCTTATCTCAATGACACAGTCTTCCCTATGTCTCAGAGAGCTAAAATATATGAACTATTGACCTTTTTATATATTCCCTGCTCTGCCAGTTCTCTGCTAGGAAAGTTTTTTGGCTGCAATTCCTTAACAGGAATAGAAAGAAGAAAAGGAACACAGCATAAGCATTTAAATGCCACTGTACATAGTCATGTTTATCTCATCATGTCACATGTCACTTAATGTTCCCTTTAAGGGCTTTTCTGGTTTGTTTGTAGGTAGCCCAGTAAGTTAGGGTTATTTCCGGATCACTACACTCTCCTCATGCTTGTGGCATTTTATCATTACCCATAAATACTGCTATTACGAGTACCATGCCGTATACCGATCAGATGGCTTATATTTTCTTTGTCTTTTCTTAAGAACCTCACATTCTTCTTCATCTTGCTTATCTGTTGATCGGAACAACTTATTTGTATTAGCAACAAGAAGAGAAAGTCGTGTTTACAGTGAAAGAAATATTTACAGAATTAACAGAAGTTGTCGCAGAGATTTTAATATTGTTTTATCAATACCAATATTGACTTATCATAGCCAGAAAAATTGCTTTTCTAAATGACATTTCATGGGACCGGAAAAATAAACAGAACATCTCAGCGTACTAAAGATTTCGAATATCAATTGTTGTATTTAATTTGTACAGAGCTAATGGGCCTTCGGGTCTTTCTTAGAAGGAATATTTGGTGAATTGTAAATGTGTTATACATGCCGGGATCGCATTCCTCTTCTGGATTGTAATGCCTCTGCCCCATTCAAGACAAATTCACCCTCTATAAACTGCTGCATTGTATCATGAGCTATGTAAGTTTAGATGTGCCTACACTCTATCCCCTATGCTATTATGGCATTTTGTATTGACCTGAGGAAGCGGCCCATGACCCGTGAAACGCATTGTCAGATTGCTTTTTGAATAAAAACATTTTTCCAGTTGAACTGGTGTCTATATCTTCTGGAGAGGTAAACGGTTAACTCTCTTTTTATTTTTTATTTATATTTTAAAACACTAAAATAGAATACACATTGTACTCCTCCAACCAATCTCAGCATACTAAAGATTTTTTATATAAATTGTTGTATTTAATTTGTACTGAGCTAATGGGTCTTTGGGTCTTTCTTAGAAGGAATATTTCGTGAATTGTAAATGTGTTACACATGCCGGGATCACATTCCTTTTCTGGATTCTAATGCCTCCATCCCATTCAAGACAAATTACCGCTTTATAAACAGCTGCAATGCATCGTGGGATATATAAGAAGAACCAAATGTCAGAATCACTAAACCTAAAGGTATTGTACGTAAAAAGCCAATGTTTTAGCATGAAAAAATACATGGTAAGGATCAAGAGTGCAGCAATAGTTATAGCAACTGTAGAGGGATAGTTTTTCTTAAAGAAGAACTGTAGTGAATATAACATAATGAATAAAATTGCTTTTACAATATTCATTTATACATTATTTAGTCAGTGTTTGCTCATTGTAAAATCTTTCCTTTTCCTGATTTACATTCTGAAATGTATCACACGGGGTGACATCTTTAGTTCTGCCAGATGATCTGTGCGGAATGTTCGTTACTGAGAGCTCTATGCACAGAGGGAAATATTGCTTGATTGGCAGTTGGAATAAGCTGTCAATTCCCACAATGCAGCGAGGATCATAGACAGCAAACTGTCAGGACCATGGTCATGATGACATCACACTGTGGGAGGGGTTTCACCACACTATCAGTCATACAGACCCCCTGATGATCTATTTGAGAAAAGGTAAAGATTTCTGGTGATAAAGGGGGTATCAGCTGCTGATTGGGATGAAGTTCAATGCTGGGTTAAAGTTCCTCCTTAACTTGATCACTGTTAATTTCATTTTTGTCTCAAAGAAGTAGCCTGGTATGTGGTTATTTCTAAGCAGCACCCGGCTTATAAATAGCTACAGGAAGAGCCTCTCGGCAAATTTAAAGGCACAGCTTTTGCAATTGCAGAATATGCAAAAGCTAAATCCATCTGCATGACCTCTTCCTCTTACTAAGAGGTGTTGGTCCACGTGTGTTAACAGGGGTACTAAGTATTTTACGACCCTTGTAAGATGGGCCCCCCAGCTGTGAGGGTCAAAAGGTGTAGGCAAGGAAAAGGATGTGAACACTGGGGGGGGTGTCATGATTTGTAGTTACGCTCCAATTGCACCCTGGGGGAAGGGAGGAGGGTAGGGAGTAACAAAGACAGCCCCCCAAGTGAGGTCACCACACTATTTACATGACAGTTGTATGTTTATCCCCTTGTTCTATGTGTGTTTTCTCCTGGCACTCTGTTTTCCCTTCCACACCTCAAAATCATACAGATGTCTAACTTGGTACCTTCCACCAAAAAAAAAGACCTCAGGGTGTGGTAGGGACAGTAGACTAAGACTAAAGTAGGGATTAGATTGTGAGCTCCTCTAAGGACAGTCAGTGACATGGCTATGTACTCAATAAAGTGTTGCAGAAGGTGTCAGTGCTGTATAAAATACATAATAATAATATGGTAGTACATTAGACTATGACTATGGTAGGATTAGATTGTGAGCTCCACTGAAGACAGTCAGTGACATGACTATGTATTCTGTAAAGTGTTGCAGAAGATGTCAGTGCTATATAAATACATAATAATAATATGGTAGTACATTAGACTAGGACTATGGTAGGATTAGATTGTGAGCTCCTCTGAGGACAGTCAGTGACATGACTATGTACTCTGTAAAGTGTTGCAGAAGATGTCAGTGCTATATAAATACATAATAATAATATGGTAGTACATTAGACTATGACTATAGGATTAGATTGTGAGCCCCTCTGAGGACAGTCAGTGACATGACTATGTACTCTATAAAGTGCTGCTACAGATGTAAGCGCTATATAAATACATGATAATAATATGGTAGGGACAGTAGCCTATGACTATGGTAGGGATTAGACTGTGAGTTCCTCCGAGGACAGTCAATGACATGACTATGTACTCTGTAAAGTGCTGCAGAAGATGCCATTGCTATATAAATACATAATAATAATTACAATGAACAGCATCACCTTATGAGTTTCTTGTTTTGACTCCACAATGTCAAACTCCCGTCTCCAATGAGTCACCTGTGTTCACTTTGTCCAACGCAATGCGATAAATTAACTTTCCGTTCTACATAATTGAAATGACCTTTTTAATGGGATCCTACCCAATACTGTAATAAATGAAGGACTCATTAACTTATTAGCGAGTTTTACTAAATGTTAACCTAGACATATTCTTGGAACCATTAATCAGGTCATAATTTAATGCCAGGCCCATGTGTTGCATTGCAGGGAAGTGGTGATTTATTTTGTATTGAAAGTGTTTCCATGTAAACATATATCTTCATTAACACGGTCCCGGTGACCCCGCAATACACAGCCTGCCTCATTGTTTTGTGATGTTAGCTTGTAACAAACAATCTGACTGGGTACAGAAACATCAATTGTTTTCTTGTTGCAAACCGTGTTGTATATTTAAACAGCTTACACAATGCAGGTGAACGTTTTACTTCAATTACCCATTGTTTTCTACATAAGAAATGGCGATTTCGTCATTCTTATTGTTCCTTTGTAGCAATTAAATGGCAGAGTGATATTTAAAAAAATAAAAGAGTAGCTTTGTAATGATGGGACATTTATGAAAATCTGAGTTTTCCTATTAAAATCCCTCCCACTGTTGGAATTTTTTTAAAAAGGTATGATGCGCTGAGCACCCCCAAGGAACTAATAACACAACTTAAAACCAAACAGAAGCTCTGCATAAACATAAATAAGCAATGCTATTAAATAGGAGCAGCTGACCAAAGTTACTTACATTTGTACATGGCGAGGAAAGGAACAGCACTACTTAAAAACAGATTGCATCCTTATGACTACCTGCTTGAGAGTGCAAGCCCCACTAGTGGGATAAAATACACACGCAGGTAGTCATAAGGATGCAATCTGTTTTTAAGTAGCGCTGTTCCTTTCCTCACCATGTACAAATGTAAGTAACTTTGGTCAGCTGCTCCCATTTAATAGCATTGCTAATTGATGTTTATGCAGAGCTTCTGCTTGGTTTCAAGTTGTGTTTGTAGTTTCTTGGGGGGGGGGGGGGGGCTCAGCGCACCGCTGATTGGTGGCCATTCGGAGGCGGCCTGGTGATGCGCTTATCCACCTTTGCGCAATTTTGAATTTTTACTTGGTAGCGCACCCAGGCTATGCATATGCATAATTTAGGATTAGTTAGTGTTTGGGCCCCTCCCACGGAGGACGACTTCTTCGCAGTGGGAGGGATGAGTACTTAATAAGTTGCATGCAAGCTATTACGGAAACCAACAACCTCCAATGGTAGACAGGTGCATTTTATTTGAATGCTGGGTGTGTATTTTATCCCACTAGTGGGGCTTGCACTCTCAAGCAGGTAGTCATAAGGATGCAATCTGTAGCGCTGTTCCTTTCCTCGTCATGTAAAAAGGTATGATGGACACCAGTGGCCTTGCAGTAGGGGATGCAGAAGATGCAAATGCACCGGGACCGGAACGTAAGAGGAACCCTCCTACAGCCACTGCATTATGGTTTATGGGTGCTACAGTGGAAATGATAAGCTCTATATGCTTAAAGGTACCGTATTTTTCGGACCATAACACGCCCCTGAACATAAGACACACCTAAATTTAGAGGACAAAACCCAGGGGAAAAGAAAATATACTGAACCTGGTGTGTCCGTGGTGCAGGGGCGTCTTGTGGATCTTGTCCCCCCAACTATTATGTCCTTCTTGTACCTCATGTCCCCCTTGTGTGCCCCTGTGTCCCCCTTGTACCTTTAATGTTCTCCTGATGTCATCCTCTTTTCCCTTGTTCTCTCCTCTGTCCCATTCCTGTGTCCTCCTCTGTGTCCTTGCTTAGTAACAGTGGATGGGCAACTGTTACTAAGTGAGTTCTGGACCATCTGCACCAGTAACTAAGTAACCAGTAACTAAGCAGGCAGCCTTGATAGGTAGGTCTGCACAGTGCTCAGCAGCAGCCGTGTCAAGAGCAGGGATGGTCGGAAACGCCGATTTCCGTTTCTATAGAAATTCCGATTCCCGCCAATGCTGATTACTGATTTTGTGGATTTCTGATTGTTTTCTCATTTCCGAGTTCGGATTTTCGATTTGGTTTTTTTTTCAGCCATTTTTTGCATTCTTTTATTGGCCAAATACTGCCGAGTTGACTCTGCATTCTCTGATTGGTCCAATGATTCTGAGTTCTGTGATTGGGCTAAAATTACCGAACTGCGGTAATGCAGTATTTTCCTAGTAATCCAATTTCCAAGTTCTGTTTTCCAATTGCCGAAATTACGAATGAGCATCCCTAGTCGGGAGCCACTCTCCTCCGGCTCTCCGTGTTAAGAATCTGCAGCGTGCCCTGATGCCGCCCTCAGCCTGGTCAGCTTCCAAGTCACAATAGCAGTGACTGGGGCAGCAGACAACTGGACTATGTAGGCATGCATGGTTTGCGATCATGATGTAAGGGGACAATGGCGCTGGTTCGAATTGGGTAACGGACTGCCCTCACCATCAGTTGGGGGGCACACTGTATTCAGCAAGGGCAACAGAGATGTGGGGGTGCTAAAGGTCTTGAGAAAGCTCTAATAGATGGGTGACATGATCATCGGCCTCCTCCGCACCTCTGATTTTTTACACTGGCAATTTCCTTTTACTTTTATTGAAGTTGATAATAAAGTATAATGTTTTAGCCCTAAAGTGATGTGATGCACCTGAACCAGACCCGGATTTACCTCACAGGAGCCTATAGACACAGATGCCCTGGCACCTTAGACTTTGCCCTCCATGAACCTACAAACACCCTCCAAACTGCACCATAAATGTGCTGACTGGCCCCACTGTCACTTCTCCCTTACATCCCTTGCCCATCACAAGTAGCTACAAGCTCCCCTAAGTATTAGGTAGCCAGACGTTCCCCTTAGTATTAAGTAGACAGAGCTGCCCCTTAGAATTAGGTAGCTAGAGGAACCTCAGTATTAAGTAGCTAGAGGTACCTCGGACTGAAGGGAGATCTCATCAGTGGAATGCTGAGAGCAGGGTGAGTAACCTCTCATTTACACTCTCATCCGAACTCTGCATAGGGAAAGAGGAAGGCACTCAGGGAGGGGAATGAGATGCCTTTCCATCATCAGGTGCCTGTAGGCACGTGCCTATAGTGCCTTATGGTACAGCCGGCCCAGACCTAAACATCTCTTTGAAAAAGTACAAATTTGAAACAATTACAATTATTATACGATGAAATTGAAATATATTACATGCGCGGTGCTATTGTGTCCTGCCCCAAAGGGAACCTTAAGTAAATCTAAAAAAACGCCAATTTAACTTACATGGGGCTTCTACTAGCCCCCTGCAGCCGCCCTGTGCCCGTGTCGTCAATATTGCTGTATCCCCCAGCACCCTCTTTCTTCTGGATGTGCAGCCCCAGTCTGTGCGCTTCCTGACCGTGCTCCAGTGGATGGGAGAACTCTGCGCATGCACAGTGCGTGAAAATGTCTTGCGCATGTACAACATGCTCCCGGCATTGGGAGTGTGATTGAGGACACATGTGGCTGGGGCCACACATGCACAGTGGCCATTGACTTGCGGAGTCCTCTGGTCAAAAGCGGGGCACTGCAGGGGGCTGGAACGTCACTCAGTGATGGCGCGGGCACAGGGCAGCTGCCGGGGGCTGGCAGAAGCCCCATGTAACTGGCTTTTTAATTTACTTTAGGTTTCCTTTAAATCTTTCCTGGATATACAATAGTATACTGATAACGCTGACAAAGATTTTATAGAATATTAGTCACAAAAGTGGTTCTCTTTTTCCATTTGTGTATTTTTTTGGCTATCACCCGCATTTTGATTTTATGAGCTCTGAACTGTCATGTCCAGGCGATTGTTAAAGAGAGAAAAAAAATATTTTTATTTATATTTTCCTATCATAAATTTTTTTTAGAAAACAGAATGTTTTGTTTCCACGGAAGAGGGAAAAATAGTTTAACATAAACGGTGGCCAATCTCCAAGTCTTGTTGACATATTTTATGAATGTTATAGGAAGCCAGATTGGAGGTGTACATCTGTGTGGGTTGGCCGGTCAGCCCACTGCCGTCTGTGTATCTGTATGCTTAAATGAATTAGCTATTACAAAAACACTTACATAAACAAGCACAATGTCCTAGAACCTCCGTGCTGCAGAGGGGAGGTGGCAGACTCTGTGGTGGGAGAGAAAAATAAAACATTTTATTCAAAGGATGAGCCGGTCATGGCTGTTTCTTTACCAGGTTTTGATCTGCTGTATTCCAATCGGCCTAAAACATTCTGTTCTTTTAGCAGTTTCCTTAAAATAGACCTGAAGTCTGTATGTATTTTTCCAGTCACTGCTTCTTTCCTTGCATAAGCGAAAAAAGGGCGCCGGGGAAATCTGGATGCCAGGAATGAGCTGATCGTAGAATATCGGAACAGTTACTGATACGCTACTACTTTACTACTTACAGTGGTAGTTTTCAATGGTACATTACCAATATTTTACTACAGCTTAACCTAATCCTACTGTCACACAGAACCCTCCCCTCGACCGATGCCTATCCTTAACTGTCCGCCCCCTCTGGTGCCTAATCAGGGGTGTACCTAGAGGAGAGCAGCTCCTGCGATCGCAGGGGTGCTCAGAGCTGTGGGGACCCCAACTACCAACGGTAATGATCTGCTCTGCTGTCTGGCATGTCTGCACAGGCAGGCAGCTTTTTGACCATTTTTCAGGTCTGCATGCTGCAGGTCCCTGGAAAGGAGACCTTTTTTCACTCTGCAAGTTTCAGACTTGCTGTTCTAGGGAGGGATTTGCATTCACTTATCTGGATATTGATAGCTTTGCCTCTTTTGAGGGCTTGCAGTATAAATACAATTTCCTCCCAGAATTCCCTGCTGGTCATAAAGGTTTGGTTCTGCTGTACTTACCTTGAGTTACAGCCCCTCTGCTAATTGTTTGCTAAATATTGTCTTAGAGTAGTTATCCTTTGGAGTGCACTAGCATTCCTTCTAGCGCAGTCAGGTTGTTTATTATCTGTATTGCCTAGTTCTGTCTTATCTGTTGCAATTGCACTTCTCCAACGGCGGCTGACAGTGAATCATTTTGTTTGTTTGGATCGCATTTGCCCTAGCGGTAGAGGCGGTGGATCTTTCTGTGTTCTGTCTTGGAGTGTAAGCCAGAGAAGCGGTTGCTACTGGTTGCTCCATCTGTCTGTCTGTTGGGATTGCATTCGCCCTAGCGGTAGAGGTGGTGGATCTCTCGGTACTTTGTCTTGAAGTGTAGCCAAAGCAGCGGTTGCTACTGGTTACTCCTTCAGTCTGTTTTGTCTAGCACAAACGCTTGCTGTTGTCTGGTGTGAGGCAACCGATTAGCAAGCGTTTGCATTATTTGTCTGAAAAAACACCAAATTTTTGAGCAAGCACCATCCACTATACCATAAAATATGGATAAATAACCAAGAGTGTGCAGAAAGGAACTGATAAATCATATACACAAAACAAGAACAAGTAGTTCCCTAAAGAACCGCTTCACTCAATCAGACGAAGCTGCGCATTGGAGGCAGCGAATCGCGACGGCGTTTGCGGGGCACACTTTTCTCTTGCCTGATCCTCATCCTCCCGGTAAGCTGCAGCCTCATATCTTTGCCCTTACTGTTCTTCCACACACTTGTTTGTCTTTATTATTGCAGTCTTGCACGCTGGTTCTCTCACCTTTTCTATGGATGGTTCTTTGTACTTTACCATTCCATATGATATTATGCACAGTATATTGTTTACACTCATTTCTGGCATTGAATAGTGCAGCTGACACCTTATCTGTGGATCAATTGATTACTACCTCATATTTACTCGATATACTATTTATGGGATTGTTAACAGGCATTGTGGTTTTATGTATAAACCTTCATTTTTGATTATTATTATGGAGTGCCCCACTATGTATTGTTTTTAGTGTTTTTATTGATTTTTGTACTGAATAAAGATTAATTATATTTCTGATATATTGATTGAGTGGTGCGTTTTTTTAGGGAACTACTTGTTCTTGTTTTGTGTATATGCATTATTTGTCTGTCGTCATTTTCTGTGTTTCATTTGTTAGTCAGGGTTGGTACGCTTTGTCGCTGTTGCGCTTAACGTGCGATGACCGTGCCTTGCACGCGCTTTGTCGCTATTGCGCTTAACGTGTGGTGACTGCGTGTAGCTAGTCCTGTTTGTTCTTTTGTGTTGGATTACAGTTTGCTAATTGGTTCTGTCTTTATTCTTCCTATGATCGGTCTTTTCTCAGTCTGGTGTCTCTATTAGCAATTGCCATTCTTGCGATTGCTTTCTCACTTGGTCTTCACTGTTGTATGTCAACCGTCGCTGGGTGGCGACTAGATTGGTGGACATACATACATTCTGTCTCTGTGCTCACTCTCTCCCTAGAGGCTATCTTGTTCTGTATTGCTTCAATTCGTACAATTTCTATCTGGCACCTGTGGCTGTGCAGAGGGTTTATTCCTCTGCACTCCACAGCTCCATCTGCCGGTTGGAATTCCTCTCTACAGGTGCATTTGCACCAAAGCTGGGTTCCCTTTCCAAGCGCTTGTGGAAGGTTTCCGCAGTGTCAGCACACATGTTATGCGCTGACCTTGGAGATAATTCCACATTCGTGACACCAACCTTCCCTTCCTCTGATACAGGGGACTGTACTTCAGATCAGGTGTTTTGTGGCTACACTTGTTATGGGTGTGAAGATCATGATGGCCACACTTGTTTTATGAGCCTTGTAGGATGGGCCTCCAGGCTATGAAGGGCACCAAGGGGAGGCAAGGGAAGGGAAGGGGTGTAAACACTGGGGGGGCCCATAAATATTTTTTAGGGGGGCGCCATGAATTGTAGTTACTCCACTGCACCTAACCTTAACCATTCTCATTCCTGACTCCTAACCTTAGCCAACCTCCCTCCCCCCTGGCGCAAACTCCCTTCCTGACTCCCAACCTTAAAGACCCCCTCCTCCATTTCCACTAGCAAACATGCAGCAAAAAAATGCATAGATACCGGGCGTCGCCATAGGAGCCCATTGAAACCCATAGAGACCATAGAAATATTGGTGAATAAAGGAAACTTGCACAAGGGTCGCTTCGTATGGAAACTGTGGCTACAAATAGAGGGTGCAAGTGCCTGTTATTTGTAGCTGCAGCGTCCACAGCAGGTGGTCCTGCTATTTATTCGGCACGCACTATCTTAATTTGCAGATACTTCTATGAGTGCGTATGGCGACACACAATGATATTATTATTATTTATTATTTATATAGCGCCGTCATCTTCCCCAGCGCTGTATAGAGTATATATTGTCTTGTCACTAACTGTCCCTCGGAGGAGCTCACAATCTTATCCCTACCTTAGTCATATGTCTATGTATCGTATCGTGTAGTGTATGCCAGGAGTCCCCAACCTTTTTCTGCCCGGGGACCGCTAATTTTTTCTAGGGACCCGGGGGGGGAGTTGATATTTGGGAGGGGGGAGTTGGTGTCCGACCGGGTTGAGCAGTGTCGTGCACAGCGGGTCATGGGGGGGGGGGGGGATTGGGGGTTGCAGCAGCGCAGCAAGAATACTTGCCCCTGTATAGGGAGTTTAGTTACCCCAGTATAGCTAATATAGTTCCCCAGTATGGGTAGTATAGTATCCCAGTATAGCTAGTATAGTGCCCCAGTGTGGGTAGTATAGTGCCCCAGTATAGCTAGTATAGTGCCCCAGTATGGGTAGTATAGTGCCCCAGTATAGCTAGTATAGTGCCCCAGTATAGTGCCCCAGCATGGGTAGTATAGTGCCCCAGTATAGCTAGTATAGTGCCCCAGTATAGTGCCCCAGTATAGTGCCCCAGAATGGGTAGTATAGTGCCCCAGTATAGCTAGTATAGTGCCCCAGTATAGGTAGTATAGTTGCCCCAGCATACGCTGCCCCCTCCGCGGCCGCCGCTGCTGTTACCTTAGCTGGCGGCCGCTTCCTCTTTTATATTCCCCTTGCCTCAATGCGTGTTATTGTGCTTCACAGCAGCGCTCCCCGCGACTGCTGTGATGAGGCAGGAAGCAGGAGAGCGGTTCCCCTGGTAACGGCGATATACATCGCCGCTACAGGAAGCTGCTTTCATGCTTTCTGCTCATCACAGCAGCCGCGGGACACGCTGTTGTAAAGCACAATAACACGCATGGAGGCAAGGGGAATATAAGAGAGGAAGCGGGCGCCAACTAAGGTAACAGCAGCGGCGGCCGTGAGGGGGAGGTGGGGGCAAGAGGCTACACCCGTGGACCACCCGCAAATGGCCCACGGACCACCAGTGAACTTGCACACAGTCCAGGCAGAGACCTGTAAAGACACAACCATGGATTTCAGTTTTGCCTTCCTACAGAGGAGAATCCGGACACTGCCAAGCCTGGTCCCCGGCCAGAGGGACACATGCGCAGCCGCTGGACAAACCTGTACAGGCTTGCCAGCAGCAACTTTCTAAGGTGAGATTACTCCAGGCATCCCTGCCATTCCTGCCACTGGTTCTCTGAGCGCGCTCTATTTCTTGTCTTCATCCTAGATATGGCGACACACAATCTTCTGCGGCTCTCTGGCCGCCCAAATCTCACAATACCTTTTTTCCCTCTCTTCTGTGCTCTTCTTTTCCCTTTCTTCTGTTATGTTACACACAGTTTTCTCATGTGAGTTTTGTAAATGGAAGAATCTACTGTTAAAACGTAAGATGTCCTTTCAATGGCCGTCCATGCTAACAGGCGAAGAGAGCCCGGAAAGCCAACTCCTCCATGGGCGCCGCGCACTGACAGCCTGCAGTACCGCTACAGGACATCAGGTGTCATCACGCGGTGGTGACGTGATGATGACTTGACGTCTGCTGCAGGCAGCCCAGGAGGAGTCAAGGAAGGTGATCACTCTGGTAATAGTTCTTCTTCCATTTGGCTGCACCGCACGTCACCAGCTCCCTAGCGTTTATGCCCTTCTGCCTGTGCCCCCTATCTTCTACTTGCTGGTCTGTGCCCAGGGCGGTCGCCCTGCCCGCACTGCCCAAGAAACGGCCCTGTACAGTACATTGAGGGGAGATAAATTGCTTGCAGTATATAGCAGACCCTTCATCACACCGCAGGTAACACAGAGGGATGTTGCATCAATTCTTCTGTAACTGTCCACCGCTGAGCACTAAGATCTACCTTGAAATTGAGGTCTGAAGAAGATAATTAGAAAAACATTACTTTTTATACAGAAAGAGAAGAGGACCAGAAAGAAAGAGAATAAAATGACAGGCACCTACCAAATACCACCTCCCGTCACTTACAGTTTCCAGCATTAATATAGCTGTGCATTTAATACCATAATTCCATCACTGCTGCACAGCAAGCTCTCTCAGCTACACATACCTGAATCCCTCTGCAAATGGATAACCGACTTCTTAACCGACAGAAGACAGCGTGTTAGACTTGGTAAACTCACATCAAGCTCTCTGACAGTCAGTACTGGTGCACCCCAGGGCTGTGTGCTTTCCCCACTGCTGTACTCACTTTACACCAATGACTGCATCTCCACAGATCCATCTGTTAAGGTTCTGAAGTTTGCAGACGACACAACAGTTGCTGGTCTCATTCAAAACGGGGATAAGTCTGCATACAGGCATGTGGTGGGACAGCTTTCCTCCTGGTGCAGCAGCAACAACTTGGAACTAAATGCTCTCAAAACCATGGAGATGATAATAGACTTTAGGAGATCTCCCCCCCAGCACCTCCCCTTAACCATAAATGGATCCACAATAACCCAAGTAGAGTCATTCAAGTTTCTTGGGTCCACGATCTCAAACGACTTAAAATGGGACAACAGCACTGCCACTATTGTCAAGAAAGCACAACAGAGAATGTACCATCTACGGCAGCTGAAAAAGTTTGGCCTACCTCAAAATCTAATTGTGCAGTTCTACACTGCAATCATCGAATCCACCATAACTTCATCTATGACTGTATGGTTCGGCTCCTGCTCAGCATTAGAAAAGGGGAGGCTGCAGCGCATCATCCAATCAGCGGAAAGGATAATTGGCTGTAGCTTACCTTCCCTGCAGGATCTTTACACTAGCAGGTGCAGAAAGAGAGCAACCAAAATTGCCTCTGACCCCTCTCACCCAGCACACTCCATCTTCCAGCGCATGCCTTCAGGAGTAAGATTCCGGTCAATCGCTACCAAAACCTCTAGACACAGGAACAGTTTTTTTCCTCAAGCGGTAGCCATACTTGATGCTGAACCACGTTAGAGCTGCTAGGACTGAAAGTAATCAGCACAGAACTAAACATGAACAATTCTCACATTGCTTACTGCCACTATACTTATAATGTCCTTAACTTGTAATTAGAGTCGGAGTGGAGGCGCCCGAAGTAAACGTAGCTTATATAGTTAGATGATGTTATTTAATGATAACTGTATGAAATGTATAAATAATAGATGGTCCTACCTTAAAGAGTAGTCCATTCACTTGGTTAAAACAATAGACGTATTTATTAGGCACTTTTAGGCAAAAAGTGCCTAATAAATACGTCTATTGTTTTAACCAAGTGAATGGACTACTCTTTAAGGTAGGACCATCTATTATTTATACATTTCATACAGTTATCATTAAATAACATCATCTAACTATATAAGCTACGTTTACTTCGGGCGCCTCCACTCCGACTCTACTGACGAATTACCCCTATTCGGGGTCACCACTCCTAGCAAGTGGAACTTTTTAAGGAGCTGCGACCACCGGTAAACAAGGCCGAGCGAGGACGGTACTTCCTCGCATGTTCATCAAATGGTTGCTCAGCTTGCAACCTAATTTTGTGAGTATAATCACTTAAGAATTATATTTATTTAATCCCAACTTTAACCCGCAATACTACACCAAATTGGGCTCCCGGTTCTCTTTCCGTCCTTTTTTTGTATCTACCCTACCCTGCTTAACTTGTAATATTCACACTGTCTGTCCTTGTATTGTTTTTGTTTGTGTTTGTTAAGCAACTGCCAAGACAAATTCCTTGTAGGTGCAAACTTACTTGGCGAAAAATAAATTGATTCTGATTCTGATTCTGATTCTGAACTGGACAATTTGCATTCTTTCCTCTGTTGCTCTCCAAGATGCAAAAAATGACCCATACCCAACATAATTTACATTGACGCTGCACAAAGGGTGAAACGTCTGAGGTTATACTTGCCATGGAAGTGCCCCTCTCTATTCTTATTTGTTTTTAAGGTGCATATGGAATAAGAAGAAGTGACTGACTGGCGCTACTATCTGATTGGATTGCATTGAGGACTATTCTTATTTTTAATAGCCGGCAGACTGTTATCACGTTCTACTAACGGTCACGGAGCGAAGTACCATTGGAGAAAGTACACATCAGTGATGTTTGAATTTGGGTCCAACTGAACCTTGAAGTTTGGGAGCAGTACAACCAGTCTGCCCTCAAGCCAAATGCAAGTCATATTCATAGTGGTCAGGGATGAGCAGAAACTACGGCAGTGCGAATTTACGTATCATAGTTCACATCTATGCCTCGTAGTTCATAGGCAAAAACTATGCTTACGAATTTACGCGTAGTGGAGTACCGCTACGCGTAGCGAAGTACCGCTACGCGTAGCTTATGCCTACTAGTTAACATGTGTATTGCGTAGTGAACTATGAATGCGTTACTCGCGTCTATTTTTCTGTGTACTATTGTATGCTTACAAATTTAGACATTGGAAAAGGGAATGTACTCATAGAAGAGTTCCTGGTATAAGCATTTAAAGAGGAAATAATGCGAAAAATTTTCCGCATACGGGCATAAACATCCACATACACTACACTTTGCACTATGCGTAATTGCGTATTTTAACGCGTAGTCTACGAGATGCATCCGAAGTGAATATTTGATTTTGAAGCCGTAGTTTGGCGAAGCGTAATTGCGTAAAACTATGCGTAGTTCCAGCGTAGCGAAGTTGGCTGACTACGACCATCCCTGATAGTGGTTAAACGGCCTTGTTCTGCAAACTACTTTTTATTCCTTACATAAGTTTCAACATGCTCTGCTTACTAAGATATTAGATGGTATATTTCCATCTTCAGCTAGAGTCGTGCTTTAACATTTCATTGTATGAAAGTCCTCACAATAAGAAGTGATTTGCCCTCCCAGAGCACACAATGAAGGGATGAATAGGTGGATTAGGCATAATGCATCATCTAATACTTTATGTATAGGAGAGCTTTTGTTGTTGTTGTGGCTTTTCTTTTTGCTTAACTCGTCCTCCTTTTCTTTACGGGCCGACCCATAATGGATACTAATACAGTAGATTAGGTTTTTAGAGCAATGAGTCCTGGAACTCCGTAAGCTGCTTTAGTTATAATTACCTCTGACTTAATTGGTTAATTACATGTTAATTAGAGAAATCTAAAAAATCTGTTCCATTGGTTAGCCTACAGGGCTAAGCTTAAACCAGACTGATGCACTCTCTTAATGCCATTTATTTATGTTAATTTTCAATTACATTTACAGCAAGTGGAGGTATTTAGTCCTATTTTTTCCGGTGTTCCTCTAATTTACCTCTGGGATGCGTCTCTGCTGCAGGCAGGCAGTGATGGGGTTAACAACATCTGGGGTGGAAACGCAGCTCTTACCAAATGTTTGCATAATTTCCTTCCGAATGAATCACAGATCTGCAGCATTAATGGGATTTTTTTAATGAGTGTACTGTATCATGCTGCTCGTTTGCTAGGACTGGTTATGTACACTTAAAGAAAACCTACAGTTTTAGTTTAAAAAAAAAAAATGACGGTATGACATATATAACTGTGAGGGCATTAGGCTATTTAATGCTATTAGCATTTTGTATTTGTGTCATTGTCTCATTTCGGTCGGCAGTCAGCCATGATTTTCCATAATGACTAAGAAAAGATGGAAAATGTGCTTTGTTTAATCCATGTACTTTGTACACATGACTTCCCAGAATCCCCCTTTTACTCCTGTTATTGGTTCACGGCTTCCACTATTTGGACTTACCATAAATTCAGATTATAGGTAGCCTGCACTATATTACTGTTGTTATTACATATAATTATTGTTTAGCTATCACTGTTTTATCATTTTGGTTTATTTTCATTGATGGGGAATAAAATAATAATAAAGGTGACCATTAACGATACAATAGTTCATTTCCAATCATCGTTGTGATCGATTGTGCCCACTAACGGATGAAAAGCTGCTAACCAATCAGATTGATGGGATCAATCGAATCGGAAACAAGCGATTGCCTGTGGAATTGTATTGTTATTGAGCTTTGTAATATAGATTAATAAAAACTAAATAAATCCCTGCATTTCTCCATTTCCTTCTGTACTGATGGTAGGTGAGACTGTGGATGCTAAGTAATGGCTAACACTAACACTGTCTGCCGGAATTGGTGGATAAAATACACACAAGTGATTGGTGGGAATGGGAATTCAGTGGCATGAACGGTAGCATTTTTATGAGGGTCCTATGAAAATTTGACTTTGCAACTTGTGAATTTTAAGTCCATTTATGTACAGTTTTCTGAAGGCTAAAAGGCAGGTCAAAAGGCATACAGTTAAAAATGGCGTAGGGTGAAAAATAGCACACTGTTATGCCGATAAACGTATTATACAACGATATTTACCATTTTAATGTAAATACATTATTTAATACATTAAAACGGTAAATTGCGTTTTATGATACTTTTATCGACAGAACGGTGCGCCATTAGAAAACTGCAGGGAGGCTAGTATTAGGCAGTGGGGGTCGGGAGGGGAGGCAGTGGGACACTGGTGCTAAAGCAGCGTAGTCGGTGGGGAGAGGCAGCAGGACACTGGTGTTAGGCAGCAGGGGTCAGGAGGGGGGGGGAGAGAGGCGGCGGGACACTGGTGTTAAGGCAGCAGGGGTCGGGGGAGAGGCAGCAGGACACTGGTGTTAGGCAGCGGGGGTGGAGGGATGGGAGTAGGATTAGGTGAAGGGAGTATGTTGTCCCAGCCAGCAATCACTCCTTCACTTCCTATTAATTATTATTATTTTTTATTGTATTTATAAAGCACCAACATATTACGCAGCGCTGGACAATAAATATATACAATGATACAAGGATGACATACATAGGGTTATACAGCATAGAACAAAGTTATACATGCAAATTGTACAAAATACATGATTATGCAATATGGGCTGGTTAGGTAGGCCCAGTAATATAAGTACAGGCTGTCATAGGACAGGAGCACATGATCCTGTAGATTACACTAGGGAAAGGAGGACCCTGCCAGAGGCTTACAATCTAAAGAGTTTGCAGGAGTCCTGCAGCCAGCAAATCACCATATGGGGACTGAAGCCACAAGGTGATTGTGTGGATGCAGGACTACAGCAAACTAACTGAGGAAGTGAAGGAGCGATCGCCTTCCGGAACAAGGTAATATATGCCTCTGCAGTCTGCACACATCCTCCCTCCACCTAATCCTACTCCTTCCTGTGTTTGCTGCCCCCCACCCCTGCTGGCTTACACTAGCCCCCCTGCACTTTTTAACACTTATTACACTATTTAACGATAAGTGTAAGGCACACTGCATGCGCCATTTTTTAATACTTATAACGCTAGTTAGCATTATATAATGGAAGTCAATGCGGTGCAATTTCTATTCCCCCGGTGCTGTGCACCATTTTTATCTGTCCCGTGTCAAAAGTGTAGTGATGACTAATACAAAAGGCAGCTGATCAAGCACAGACAGTAATGCTGAAACTGTTGATATAGAGAGTAGTTTACCCTAGATTTATATTTAGTACTTATACTTCACCCATTCAGCCACACGGATGTGAAAATCATGTCTGCAGTTGCCGTTGCTACACTCACAGGGGCGTGACTATTACATCTAGCAGTGGCTGGATAGTGTAATGGTTAAGGGCTCTGCCTCTGATGTAGGAGTCCTGGGTTCAAATCCTGGTTCTTCCTACTCAGTAAGCCAGCACCTATTCAGTAAGGAGTTCATTGGGCAAGACTCCCTAACACTGCTACTGCCTACTGAGTGCGCTCTTGTGGCTGCCTCGCAAGCGCTTTGAGTCCGACAGGAGAAAGGCGCTATACAAAAAAAGGAATTATTATTATTATTATTATCTGTGCCCTCAGCTGGGTGTTGCATGCGAACGCACACACTTGCGCACTCCCCATGGCCCTGGAAGCAGGAAGAATTGGTGGATGGAAACATGCGTCTCCTGAGCCAATCTGTGCCTGTTTAGGGAAATTGCTGTTAAAGCTAGTAACAGTGATCATTTTCAAAAAATGCATACAGGAAGTACATGACTTCCTGTAACGATTGTGCATGCAAGCCGCATGGAATCGCAACGCGCATATTATTCCCATAGACTGGTAGCAGATGCAAGCAGTCTATGGAGGACGAGCATGCCAAAATGTGCAAACAATGCAAAAAAATTTCCATGGGAAAACACTGTGTTCTCCATAGACACAAGTGTGGCCTCTCCCTCTCTCACATCAGTTCTGTGTTACCTCAGATTTCTGACAGGAGCTGATGTGAGGTGTCACGTAAATTTGTGGGCAGTGTGCGTTGATAAGTCACCTGATACAATTGTCAGTGGTGTTAGACTATTGCTAGCCCTTAGCGTTAGTGATAGTCAGAGCTGACTCAAGTGCCGTATGTGGCAAGGTTTGTGAGAGTAGTGTGAGTCAAAGATGGTGCTCAGGTAAGCTATGGTGACCCAGAATTAGCAGGATGTTATATGAGCAACTACAAGAATCATCTATCACTTTGAAAGCCCCCTTATGTTCACACCCCTTCCCTTGCCCCCTTTGGTGACCTTCACTGCCCGGGGGCCCATCTTACAAGGCTCGTAAAACAAGTGTGGCCATTATTATCTTCACACCCATGATGAGTGTGACCCCTCTTGACACCTGATTTGGAGGTTTGTCTCCTGTATTAGAGGAAGAGAAGGTTAGTAGTAGTAGTTAGTAGTGTTAGTTAGTAGTTGTAGTGTAACCCGATTTATCCGTTAGCACTCGGCCCCAGCTGAGAGGAATCCACCAGACACTGACTGAGAGGCGACTATCAAGGATTTGTGACCTAACAGTGGTCACTGGTAACTTCTCTCAACCAGTAACTCTCAACACAAATATACACTTTCCTTGCACATCACAGGTGGAATAATACAATCTTCTCCTCCTCCCAGCCGGTGCACTGGTAAAAGCTGCGGAATAAAAAGGTTAAGTTACACAGAAACTTTTATATGAAAGTTGAGCTACAAAAGGTCTTCTTGTACAATCATCAACCACTTCACAATACAACACCCTTAAATCACAGTATCACCACTGAGGTGTAGGGACTTGGGCAGGGACAGGTCTACTGAGCAATTCCGTTCCTAAACAGTCTCAGTCCCTTGTAGCGGTATCCAAGCTATATTTCTCAGCAAAACCTTAGGGAACTTGTGACTCTTTTCAATATGGTACTGAACAGTTTCCACAGTTTGTTGGTTGGCAATATGGCATTCAAAAGAATGTCCACTTTACTCAGAACATATCTCAGACTCATACTCTTTACACTGTATCTCTCAACTCACTTTACTCTTGAGCACCACTTGCTTGGATACGGTTTCCCAAAATAATAAACAAATAAAGAAAGAATCAGATAATCAAAAAGGGGTTAGAGAAATAAAACTAAATAAAATAAAAGCACAAAATTGACCAATGCACCCAGCTATACCATCAATATCACCCTCCTTCAATAATACTCTTTTCTTATGCTATTTGAACTTTATGCTGAATAAGCTCTAATTTTGTTACGCTGCAAAACTTGTAAATCCAACTTTGTTGACTCTTTATCTCTGTCAGATGTCACTCCACTTTTCACTGTAGTTCACTTTAGTAACACAAGATGCAGTGAAACTTCTCCTTTTGTATGCTGACAGGTTAACAAACTTAGTTATCTCTCACAGACAAGTTCTCTTTATCTCCACGGCTTGTATTATCTTTCTCTCTTTCAGGCCGTGCGTTTAGGTAACTCATAAATCACAATTTGGTTCACTTCTCATATCAGGCTTTCAGTAAACACTGCAGAACACATCAACTGATGAACAAATGAACTCTGAACTGATGACTTGAAGCAAGTTGACAGGAACAATGTCTTTGAATCAGGACTGCGAATGGCTAACTGTGTCAGTTCTGAGGGAGCTTAATGGAGGCTGATAACTTTTCTGATGACAGAAAGTCTCACACACTTAATGCACTCGGTTGCAGATCCTATTCCTTTGGTTGGGCAGCACTATCTTGCATCAATAAACTGTTTATCATCACAATATCACTGTCTCTTTAAAGAGACTCCGTAACAAAATCTGCATCCTGTTTTTTATCATCCTACAAGTTCAAAAAGCTATTCTAATGTGTTCTGGCTAACTGCAGCACTTTATACAATCACTGTCTCTGTAATAAATCAATGTATCTTTCCCCTGTCAGAATTGTCGGCCTGTGTCTGGAAGGCTGCCAAGTTCTTCAGTGTTGTGGTTCTGCTATGAATTCCCCCTTCCAGGCCCCTCTATGCACACTGCCTGTGTATTATTTAGATTAGGGCAGCTTCTCTCTTCTCTCTTATCTTTTACAAGCTGGATAAATCGTCCTCTGAGCTGGCTGGGCTTTCACATACTGAGGAAATGCAGACAAGGGCAAAGCTGTTTGCAGGAAGAAACAAGCAACCTGAAACTTCAGTGCATGAGAACAGGGGGAAAGAAACACACAAATGATCTCTTGAGATTCAAAAGGAAGGCTGTATACAGCCTGCTTGTGTATGGATGTATTTTCTATGTGTGGACATACTGTACATCATCCTACTTCCTGCTTTGGTGGCCATTTTGTTTGTTTATAAACAAACTTTTTAAAACTGTTTTTAACTTTTAATGCGGTGAGGAGCGGCGAAATTGTGTCAGAGGGTAATAGGAGATGTCCCCTAACACACTGGTATGTTTACTTTTATGCAATTTTAACAATACAGATTCTCTTTAAGGCTTTATCAAACAGGCAGTCTCCAGTCACACCACTTCGATCTGTACATGCCTCTTCAGTAACTTTGGGTTAGCTATCTCTATACTTCGGCAAACCTCCACTGAACTGGTCCTTCTCTGAACACACACACTGTGGCTTGTGGCTGGCGCAAGGCCTATACTCATCTGGCCTGTCAGAATCTCCGGTCCCATACATAATGCAGAGTGACAGCGGAGTTGGAGCATTATACATTACCTAGCCCCAGTGGTGATACAGGTCCCCCTTCACTTCCTTTGCGGTATGCATGTGCCGTGCAGCCAGCCAATCACCATAAGGCCAGAAAGAAGCGCTTTTCTGAGTGCTTTGCGATTTGATAGCTCTTGGTAATGTAATGCTATGGATGTGATCCCACTTGATCGATGTGATTTTATAAAAATCCCCAATAGCATTGCATTAGCAAGAGCTTTTTCAAATCACTAGCGATTAGAAATCACTCCTAGTGGGTTTCTGGCCTGAGGCTGCAGTCCTATGTCATGTGACAGGAATAGAAGCCACATGGTAATTTCCTAGATGCATGGCTTTTGCAAATTGATCAATGCCAGAAAGTAATGTGTAATCCTCCACTCCGCTGCTACTCCTCAATAACTATGTACAGGACCGGCTTCCTTCTAGCTCCTACTCATGACCCCCCCCAGCTTCCAGGCCCTGACGCTACGATGGGGGTCGCAGGGACTATTGCTATGCCCCCAGTGCTTAAATTATACTTTTTGTGCCACTAGGCCAAGTATGTTGTGGCTCCGCTTTCATGTGCAGCAGCGCCCCTCCCATACACCTTAGGCATCACTTTCCCTTTTCATGTGTTGCTCCCCATTTCCAGCCTCCTCTTTCATATGTAGCAATCCCTCTTTCATTTTCAGGTGCACCCTGGGGCTGCTGCCGCCCAAGTCCCAGGCCTTTGCGGCCTTTCCAGAAATCCAGCCCTGTATGCCCCTCCACAAGATCCTAAAAGCACTTTAGAAAAAAAAATCAAGGTACAGCATCATTATCTGAAAACAAAATGTAATGGCATAATTAGAAGTGAACAGTTCCCCATGTCTGAATTGAAATCCCCATAATGCAAAAAGAAAAACATACAAATGCTTTGGTATTGTACTGTATTATCCCAGCACTTTCAACACAGATTTTTCCTCTGATGACAAGAAATCAACATACTGGCCTAGTAACAATAAGCAATCAGAATCTGTGTGTGCGCCGGTGACTTGGGGGGGATCCCGAGTTTCTTGCCCAACACTGAAACGCCATAAAACACATCTGACTCTTTTATGAGATCAATTTGTGGGATAATTTGGAAT
The DNA here is from genome assembly GCF_040937935.1 of Hyperolius riggenbachi. NCBI lineage: Eukaryota > Metazoa > Chordata > Amphibia > Anura > Hyperoliidae > Hyperolius > Hyperolius riggenbachi. The sequence continues at coordinate 394,800,632 of NC_090650.1, read as the reverse complement.
CTGACTTGTTTCCAAAACTGAATCAGCTCAAGCTTGGCCCAGGCGGACTTTTCTTATTTCAGTCGCCTGACAGCTTAATAATAACAAAGCAAAAAAAAAAAAAAAGAGAGAGAGAGAGAGAGAGAAAGAAACCTAACGTGTAATATAAAGTCACCCTCTACTGAAAAATAACAAAGCAAAAAAAAGGAAGAAACCTGACGTGCGATATTAAGTCACTCTCTTCCGAAAAAAAATTGCTACATTGCCAAAAAAGACATAATCAAAACGCCTGCAAATAAAAAATTCATAGTAAACAATATCATACATAGTAAAAAAAATAAATAAAAAATAAATAAATAAATTATATATAGATGGGAAATTCTCCTGCCATCTGGGTCGAAGATAAGTGCAAACTGGTAACTTAAGTTCGGACACAAAGCAGATATTTTGGAAAGCGGCGAGCGCTGGGATTTTTTTTTCCTCTCCCTCTCCCCCTAATCTGACTGACTCACAGTCTTGTGATAGTGAGATAAGCAAGGTAGGCAAGTTTTTATAGAGTTGCAATTACTGAAATTGTCATTACGCAGCTCACTGTAAAATAAATACAGATAGAAGTAAAAATTATGCACAGTCTAGAAGTAGAAAGTGTTTTGCTTCTGTTTGCTAAATTAATCTCTTCCTAAATGGCTGCAGGCCAGGTGGGTTAGCATTTGTGGGTTTCAAAGGTTTTCAGAGCTTGCAATGAGCCATGAAATTACTGCATGCAGCTGAAAATGGCAGCTGATGAAAGAGAAAGAGCGAATCCCAAAGGCGGCGCGACAGGAGGAAGCCGTGCGACCGGCTGAAAGTCTTATTTTTGATGTTGCTCATTGTGAAACGTACACCCAAACTTTCAATAAAAAAACACAGAGCCTTAATAAACCTGTTAACAATTCTGTCCAATTTTTTTTTCTTATTTGAAGTTTCCGTGTAATTTATCTCTCCCCGTGAATATATAAAAAAAAAACGTGATGTAATGATTTGTCGATTGCGGCCTGGCTTCTTTCATTCGCTACTGGGAAGGGCTTCGCTTCTGTACTTGACTTGTGATCTTACCAATCGCATTGCACTTGATGTTTTGTAATTGATTTCGCACAGGGGATTGATGTCTTTTATTAAGTAATTGGCCCCATTACTGTTTTGTTTTTTTATATTGTGTTTATTTCATCCTTTTTGTGTGTGTGTGTGTGTGCTTAATGCTTATAAATATGTCAAATCAATGCAGAATGGCTCCTGCTCAGCGTACGAGAGAAATCGGTGCAGGAGACTTGGGCACAGGATATATGGCTGATCCTGCTGCTGCACAAGTCCTGGCCGTGTTAAATACTATTTTCCCTCCAGGCCGCCATGGATGTTGGGGAATGAAATAATTCGGTTTCTAGCAATTGCTGGAAGCCAAATTATTGTGTTTTAAAAGTAACTTCAGCTTCATCTTCTGACGGCGCCGAAGTAACTCCCTGTGCGCCCAAGTTTCCTGCGCTGGATTCACTGTGTTCGCCTGATCAAAAGTGCAATGGTAATGAACCAGGGTCCATTTGCGTCTTTGCGCTTGGATTTGTGTGCTTTTAGGCCTAGAACTCACTGTGGTTGCTTTGCGACAAAAAGCAAAGCACCCGCGAATTACCGAATTGGGCAAGTGCTGCAATTTTCAAGTGATTCTTGGAGCAATTACAATTTAGCTACTGCTTCCAAAATGCCGATTTGCAATAATTCCACGACCACAATGCTGCAGGTTGGATCGCCCTCATAGGCATCCACTAGTGAAGAGCTTTGCCGATCCCTGGATAACGTCTGTTACAGATGAAACCGGTTGGGAAAAGTGGCTTTATAGCGGCAGCAGAGCACCCAGGGTCACGTGAGAGCCACGAATGACGGGGGGAGACGGTACCATTGTAAGATTCCAGATGGCAAGTCTCCTAAATGTTCACATGCTTGTTTGTTTGTATCTTATAATTGGATATACCACAATAGGAGTTGAGTGTTTGATTTCAAGGTTTTTAAAGGGAAGGTTCAGGGAGGGTGGGTAAAAAATAAAAATCAATTTCCACTTACCTGGGGCTTCCTCCAGCCCGTGGCAGGCAGGAGGTGCCCTCGCCGCCGCTCCGCAGGCTCCCGGTGGTCTCCGGTGGCCGACCCGACCTGGCCAGGTCGGCTGCCAGGTCGGGCTCTTCTGCGCTCCAAGGCCCGGAACTTCTGCGTCCCAAGCCGGCGCGCTGACGTCATCGGACGTCCTCCGGGCTGTACTGCGCATGCGCAGTAGTTCTGCGCATGCGCAGTACAGCCCGGCGGACGTCCGATGACGTCAGAGCGCCGGCGTGGGACGCAGAAGTGCCAGGACTTGGAGCGCAGAAGAGCCCGACCTGGCAGCCGACCTGGCCAGGTCGGGTCGGCCACCGGAGACCACCGGGAGCCTGCGGAGTGGCGGCGAGGGCACCTCCTGCCTGCCACGGGCTGGAGGAAGCCCCAGGTAAGTGGAAATTGATTTTTATTTTTTACCCACCCTCCCTGAACCTTCCCTTTAAAGTAATACAAATACTAATATTAACCTTTTCAGGGCAGTTTCTAGGATAAATTGCACCCAGGGCGAGGGTGTAAAAATCACGTTCCCCCATGAAGCCAGGTATAGATGCAAGCAGTATAGGTTATCCAGGTCTAGTTGCCCCCAGTATAGATTAGCCAGGTAGGTGCCTTCAGTTTAGGGTAACCCGTATATTATTATTATTTATTGTATTTATAAAGCGCCAACATATTACGCAGTGCTGGACAATAAATATAGTTGCCACTAGTATAGGTTAGATAGGTAGCTACCCCAGTATAGGTTAGCTAGGTAGGTGCCTCCAATATAGATAGCCAGTATAGTTGCTCCCAGTATAGTTTAGAGAGGTAGGTGCCCCGAGTATAGGTTAGATAGGTAGGTGCCCCCAGTATAGGTTAGAGAGGTAGGTGCCCCGAGTGGTAGGTGCCCCGAGTATAGGTTAGATAGGTAGGTGCCCCAAATATAGGTTAGATAGGTAGGTGCCCCAAGTATAGGTTAGATAGGTAGGTGCCCCAAGTATAGGTTAGATAGGTAGGTGCCCAGAGTGCAGGTTAGATAGGTAGCTGCCCCAGTATAGGTTAGCTAGGTAGGTGCCTCCAATATAGATAGCCAGTATAGTTGCCCCCAGTATAGTTTACAGGTAGGTGCCCCAAATATAGGTGAGATAGGTAGGTGCCCCAAGTATAGGTTAGATAGGTAGGTGCCCCGCAGTATAGATTAGATAGGTAGGTGTCCCAAGTGCAGGTTAGCTACGTAGGTGCCCCGAGTATATGTTAGATAGGTAGGTGCCTCCAGCACAGGCACAGTGGCGGGGGGAAGCACTCATAGGATAGTTACAACTCACCTTCCACAAACCCCCGCAGCCTCTTTCTTCTTACTGTTCCTGGCATTTGTTGCATTGATAAGCTCCCCCTGCTGTGATGACATGCGGTCATGTCATCACAGGGGGCGCTGTTACCAATGAGATGGACGCCTGGGACAGGAAGAAGATAGTTCTATGCAGGATTGGAAAAGTACATACATATGCTTATGTCTTCATGATGCATGTCACTTCAGAAACCCTTTAAAGAACTCTGCTTTTAAACAAAATTACCCACTTATTGTACATTACAGTAGCACACTTTTTGCATGGTGGTGTTAAAAAGCCAGAGTAATTAATCCAAGCCAGGTAGTGGTTTTGTGTGTATGTGGCGGTTTAGGGGGTTGGGGGCAGGGTTGGAGTCTAACCTTTAAAGCAGACCTAACTGAACTTTCTTCACTTAAAGCTTTTCCTGCCACAGTCTGAACACCTAAGTTGTATTGTTTCACTTATGCACAGTGTCATCTCACCTTGTTCTCCAGGAACTGCTGTTTCTGTCCTACGGGGTCAGTCATCTTGCTTCAGAAATGTTCTGAAGATGACCACACCTGCTGAGGTGATATTCTTTAGTGATATTCTTTATATTCTTTAGTGATAAAGTTAATGCAGTTGCTACACACACTGAAGGGTTATCTCTGCCTCTGCAGAACCCTACCCAAAGGTGTTTTCCAAACAGAGGGACAGATCAAGGTCAAGCAATACTGTGCATTTTTTTCACAGAGCCTCAGAGAAAAATTCTGCAGCCAGAGAGATCAACATCTCCTGCTGGGAGCTGAGACTTTTGCAAACAAAAATAATCTGACCGTGGTTCCTTTGTTAAGTGGGGAGGAGGGACAGAGGAGGAAAGATGATAAAGAGGGATCTAACCTCATTCGTTTCATTAGTCCCTTCAATGCCCAAATAGTCAAAAATTCGACAAATACTTGAGTGACATGGTCATACCTTTTGACAGATCCTGAGATTTCTAGAGCAGTGGGGGGTAGACCCCTAATGGTAGCACGTAGGGCTCCAAGTCTGCGTGATGCATTGGTCCACTCACAGGTTCCAAAATGTAGGGACAGGATGTGGTTGGGAGGCAAGCCTCCAAATGGCATGTTTAGGTGTGTATGTTGTTCCATTTGCCAGTATGTGGATGTGACTAAAACATTCAAAGATTCAACGGGTGATCACGAGTGAGAAATACGCAGTTACATTATTTGCAACTCCGAGTGGGTAGTTTACCAATTGACCTGCCCGTGTAACAAAATCTATGTGGGTATGACCACAAAACGTCTGAAAAAACGGATCGGACAACATCTTAGTGATATAAGGTGTGGCAGGCAACAAAATGGAGAGTTCAGGAGTACTGTTGCAGAACATTTTGGGACTGTGCATTAGGGAAAGGTTGATGGCCTTAAGTGTCGAGGAATTTATAGATTACCTGACAAAGGAAGAGGAGGTGATAGGGAAAAAGCCCTCCTCCAAAAAGAAAGTAGGTGGACCTATACCTTGAAAGCCCTGGAACCAGCCGGTTTAAATGGTGACCTGGACTATACTCCATTTCTGTAGATGCAGAACAACATATTCCTAAAGTAGAAAAAGCTCCCCCGTTCCCATTCTTAGTTTCTATGTGAATCACTGGTTGTTGAGCTTTGAACTATTTTAAGCTGTGCAGGAAGGAAGAACAAACATGTGGATTTCCTTGCACAGTAAAGTAAATTAAGGAAGAAAAGGATGAAAACTTCTACCTTTTAGTTAGTATATGCTGTATGCCATGCTGATATCGATAAAAGTGTTATTTATAAGTTGCAGCATCATCTGTCAAAATGCCGGTAGAAGATATTGTGTTTTACACACATACTGGCAACATCACATTGGAACTGACGACAGGAAGTGATGTCAGCACTAGAGGAAGGGAGTTCCTGGCTTGAAGTGCATAAAGGAGGAAGTAAGCCCCGCCGCGCACATCCAGTTGAAGCTCGTGAGAGGCGGGCGCAACGCATAGGTGGGCGGGGCCTGACACCCGCGCAGCAGTGTGGAGCGCTCTGGCGTCCTGGTAAACCGAGAGGTACCCTGAAAAGCATGCACGCTGGGGGACCACCTAGGACTCTGGAAAACAATCCCTGGACCTGGAATACTAGGATGGGACAAGGGAGTTCGGTGTGACATACCAGCGGAAAGATACTTCACTAAAGAGGGCGGTTAGAATCTGAATGGGTAAGTCCTGCTGTGTCAGGTGAAGATTGCCATTGGTTTCTGCTGCCTGAAGCTTTGTTTGATGCGGACTGTACCCTTGAATAGGATATAGCCTAATAGGACATACCAAGAACACTGCGGTTTATTCATTCTACCCACTTACACCCACAAGAGTTGCAAAGAGACTCCTGGTACCGGTACCTGGTATGAGTGGTGAGGAGGGAATGTGAGGCGCAGTGTGATTGGTGATGTGGGAGAGCTGTATTTTTAAGTGGTTTTAGCACTATTTACTCCAGCACTTTTGTACCAATAAAGATATTTTTCACATTATACCAGATGAGTGGTGGCACCTATTTGATTATACCTGGTTATCCTACACAAGTGACGCCACTCCTGCTATCAGCAGTTTTCTGGACACACGACGTGGTTGAGGTTGTGCAAAATTTTAATTGACAGTGCTTCCTTACTGAGAGGACAACTTGAACATACTTTTTGTATATAAAAACATTCTCAACTTCAGGAACACAGTATAATGTTTATATCATTATTTTTTGCCTATCACATTATTAGTGGGTGTGTTTATAGATAAGAGCAGTTGGTGCTGTCCGTTTTTTCTTTTTCATGTCAGCAGTAAAGGTCCTACAGGCTCATGGAGGCGAACACAAGGAATCTGATAGCTGTCACCCGAATTACATCATTCCCTACCATCCACATGGACCTGGAGGGGGAACAGTATTTGCCAGGACTTGTGCAGCAGCAGGATAAGCCATATACCGGCTGTATCCTGCGCCCAAGTCTCCTGGCCGCAATTTCCTTTGCACTCCATGGAGGAATGGAGGAACTAACAGCATGAGCAAATTACATGGTAAGTATAAATCATTTTCTTGATCTACCTTCTACTTTTTAACTTGTCGCTTTGCAATGTCTTGATGTATTTCCCCCCCACTACTTCAGATATTAGTTTCACCTTAAAACTGAATTACTAAAATAAATGGACTTTTGCATAGGGATGGTCGGAAATGCCAATTTCCAATTCCACGGAAATTCCGATTCTCGCCAATGCCAGTTTCCGATTTTAGATACTTCCAACTTCCGATTTTCCAATTTCCGTTTTTTCTGATTTTACAATTTCCAAGGGGTATTTATGTATCATTTTTGGCATAAAAAAATGCAATAAATGACTGCCCCTCTCCCCCCAAAAATTGGTAAAATTGGAAATCGGTGATTGGTCTAAAATGACCATGGTAATCTGATTTTGGCAGAAAAATTCTGCATTCTCTGATTGGTCCAATGCTTCTGAGTTCTGTAATTGGGCTAAAATTACCAAGGTCCATTAAATTTCGGCAGAATTTCCGATTTCTATTTTCCAATTTCTGATCAGAAATGCTGATTTCCGATCGTAAATGCGGAAATGTCAATTCGGCAGAATTGGAATAAGCATCCCTATGTCTTGCATGATATTCTAATTTTTCGAGTCTCATCTTTATATCTTTCAGTAAAGTTCATCTTTAAGCTCTCATCAGAGTTCTGTGTTTTTTTCCAGTATTCTTTTTTTTACAGCAAAATCATTTTTTTTAAATAGGAGTACTTTTTTGTCTAAAGATAATCAGCAATCTGTCACTTTACAAAGTACTACATTTATGTAGAGTAAGTTAAGTGTAAGAGTAGACTGAGCAAGCAGGCATATCCAGCCAGGTTTACAAGCCGCCAAGCTCATGCCTAATGATTCTAATAACACCACAAATATATCATAAAACAGGTTGCATATATTTTAAGGTGCAATCTTAAAGTATATATTAAATGTTAGCTTTAAGTGGCTGAGTTACAACCTAGCAACAGTGCAAGTAAAAACCGTAATTATGCTTAACGATATTATGTAAAGTCCATAAAAAGCTTATGATACATAAAACAAACCCCCAAAAAAGTCTAGAAACTGCTTAAGAGGCAGCTTGTTAAAGTGGAACTCAGGGAAGCCATCCAAACACATGCCGAGATCGCTATCAACGTTTTAAAGTGACCCTGTGGTGAACCCGAGCAATACAAACTGAACTGATTTATCGAAAGTGTACAAAAAAAATTGCATTAGCATATAACCTGGCATATCTTCAGAGGAGTGATCAGACCAGGATTTACATCACAGGAGCCTATAGGCAGAGATGTCCTGGCTCCCTAGATGTCACCCTCCATGAACCTACAAACCCCCGCCGAACTGCACCACTAGTGTGCTGGCTGTCCCAGCTGTCACTCCTCCCTCCCTTACCCATCATAGGTAGCTACAGGCATTCCTTGACATAAAGTAGTCAGAGGTGCCCTCAGTATTAAATAGCTAGTTGTGCCCCCAACTAAAGGAAGATCTTGTCAGTGGAATGTCAAGAGCCGGGTGAGTGACCTCTCATTTACACTCTCATCAGGACTCTGCATATGGAAGAAGGGAGGGAGGTACTCTGGGAGGAGGGTGAGACGCCTTTCCATCATCAGGCGCCTGTAGGCACGTGCCTACAGTGCCTTATGGTAAATCCAGCCCTGGGAGCGATACATCCATATGACAAACTCACAGGGGTATTTGGATAGATTGATCTACATCATTCAAAAGAAGTTCCAAGAAGCATACAGATTTGGACAAACAGGTCGAACTATATTGAGCCAGGATCAATTCACTTTTTCTCCTGAGCTTTCTCCTAGGTGATATTTTCGCACCTTATTAATAAAATGCCTTTTAAGCCATCAGGAAGCAAGAAAACATTCAGAATAATTTTGACAGTACTTTTTCTAAATTTCTAGACTTATAGTCAAGTATACACGGTACTCCTTCGAACGTTTTCATTTGCAGAGTGCTGAAAAAGTTATTTTAAACAGAAGATGAAAATTATCTCCAAGAAGAAAACTCAGGAAAAAAGTGAATTGGATCTGGCCCATAATATCATTAATACTGCTAGTGAAATAAGGATTAAGTAATTCACAGAAATGGGACATTTGCGCAGTCCTAATGCCTACACCCAGATTAAGTACAATCCTGCAGTGTCATAGAGAGAAGATCCAATGGCTCAGCTGTAATGACGTAACGCGTGTAAACATCCTGTGCTTGTGTATCAAGAAGTTGCTTGTAAATGTCATTAACATTTCTGCTTGTCTTGCAAAGAGCTCTTAAAGTGGTCTGAAACTCTGACATAACAATCAGTAAAAATGTGTTTTCCTACATCTTATTACTCACTTACAGTTATCATATTTCCTTTTGTGCATAAGTAATATTGTCTGTTTACAAATTACAAGCTTCCAAAGTTTAGTTTATCGTACTCTGAAAGCTGGCATTGCATTTTATTATATATTAACCAGTTCGGCCTATCTGGACGAGTAAGTTTGTCCAGATAGGCTCTGCTGCCGCCCCCACGTGGTGCGCGCCCGATCGCACGCTCCCGCCGCCAGCCCCCCGATCAGTGAATGGGAATATAATTCCCATTCACCGATCTAACTTCCCCACAGAAAAAACAACGCTTTCTATTGAGAGAGCGCAGTATTTCTGCCCCCCCAGGAAACTTCTCCTTGTTCTTTTAGTTCCTGGATGCGAGATCGTTTGCATCCAGGACTTTTTTGACTGTGGCCATCTTGTGGCCAAATAGTAAACTGCACCCACATACATTTTTAAATAAACAATTATCTTATTTTACATTTAAAATTGGCTGTTTCCCTCCCACACCAAAAATTACTCACATACATTTTTTATTAAGGAAAAAAAATACAATAAAAAAAAAACAAAAACATAAATAGTTACCCAAGGGTCTGAACTTTTTAAATATGCATGTCAAGAGAGTATGTTGTTATATTATTTTAAATTATAAGCTTGTAAGTAGTGATGGACGCAAGTTGAAAAAATGCACCTTTATTTCTAAATAAAATATCGGCGCCATAAATTATGATAGGGACATCATTTAAACGGTGTAATAACCGGGACAGATGGGCAAATAAAATACATGAGTTTTAATTACGGTAGCGTATATTAATTTCAAACTATAATGGCCAAAAACTGAGAAATAAGGAATTTTTTTTCATTTCTTTCTTAATCTTCCTGTTAAAATGGATTTAGAAAAAAATAATTCTTAGCAAAATGTACTACCCAAAGAAAGCCTAATTAGTGGCGGAAAAAACAAGATATAGATCAATTAATTGTGATAAGTAGCAATAAAGTTATTGGCAAATGAATGGGAGGTGAACATTGCTCGGATGCATGAGATTTTCAGCACTGCTGTGCTGAACCGGTTAACATCTTCTAATGAGCTTTTCTGAACTCTGTGTGTGTGTGTCTGAAGCACAGAGAGCTCCTTTCCACTTGTTACACTGTGTTTACACACATTGTAACAACATTAGATGTAAACAAAGATACTGTTATCTACAGTTTGGATGCGGATTGAAGCTGAATAGCAGGACAAAGCGCTTTTGATCAACCATTTCAGTGATGTTCTGCTTAAAAAAATTCTGGGATAGAAGCTTTCAAGCTGTGAGGAATCATTTAGAGCGAAGTAGAAATGCTGGCTTTCAGACCACTTTAAAGCAAGTTACTCTCAATCCAAGGTTTCACTGTAATACTACTACCTATACAAACTAACAACTTATCCATTGATTTCTCAGAATAATAACATTAAACTAAAGAGATCAGAATACACCCTGGTACTAAAAAGAGGAAAGTCTTAAATAGTAAGGCTTTGTTCATATTATAAATTGCCCACGCTATCACAAGCGCTGAGCGATTTTTTAAATTTACTTTCCCTGCGATTTCTAAGCGCTTTTCTAAGCGCTTTTGCAGAGGGTTTTCTTTTTACACTTCCTGCTGTCAGTCAAGAAGTAAACTAAACTCTTTCACCCGGCAATGAATAAATATAAGCGCTGGGGAAATCGCTATACAAAGCTCTTTTTCAAGCTCTTTGCAATTTCCCTATACCTTCCATTATAAAATCGCAAATCGCCCAGAAAATGCTACAGGTGAGCAGATCGAAGTCGAACCACTCATAGGGAATCATTGCACTGGTGCTTTTAGGGCAACAAAAAAACACCCATAGTGTGAACAAGCCCAAAGGGCTCATTCACATTACAAGAGCGTTTCTAAGCGCTTGTGATTTTAAAAGCTCTTGCTAATATTATCCTATGTGAGTGTTCACACTGGAGTGATGTGATTTTGTAAAAGTCCCCCATAGCATTGCATTAGCAAGAACTTTTAAAATCTCTAGCGTTTAAAAAGCTCTTGTAGTGTGAACGGGCCCTAACTGTTGGGCAGAAAATCAATTCTTTATTTTTATCTGGTAAACAAGTAATAGGAATGCTAACCAGGCAATCCTAAAGTTAAACATCAATTTCATTTTTCTTCTCCATAAAACTTAATTCCCCAGTTTCCCTGGCTCTTATTTGGTACATCTGTCACACAAAGGAAGTTGCAGAGCCAAACCCATTCTAATTTTTCTGTTTGATTTTACCTTAATTCGATTAAAACAATCGGTTGTACAGAAAAATCCAAGGGTTTTTTTTTTTTTTAATCAAGAAATCTGATCGAATTTCCAATTTTTCTCGATTTTTTAACATTGGACATTGGAACATTCCAACCAACTTTAATAAGAATGTTATGGTGTCATAGATTGTCTAATTGTTTTTAACCAGAATAAATTGTACAGAACTATTTAGTATACACCAAACGTTGTTGCTTGTATAAACAACAAAAAGGATATAATTATGAAAGATTGAGTACATACAGGTGAAACTGAAAAAATAGAATATCGTGCAAAAGTCTGTTTATTTCAGTAACTCAACTTCAAAGGTGAAAGTAATATATGAAATAGGACCCCTTTGCAGGTTTCTTTGATTAATTCGCTGATCAGAGTCTGACACTTTAAAGGGACTCCGAGCAGTAAATAAAAACAAAATCTGAACTTGTAGATGTAAACCTTCAGCGCTAATCATATATATCCACCACCAGGAACACCATAAACATAGATGCGCTTACCAGAATGTCACAGACCTTAATTACAGGGTCTGTAACATAACATCATAAGGTCAGCGGCAGGTATCTTCCCAGCTGGCCTCCTCTCCAGTCTCCTCTCCAGTCTCCACATGCGAATAACCACAATGGTTCAAGCTCTTATATGCAGTATTTCAGCAGATTGTGCATCGAAAAAAATAATAAACTCATCTAAGCGTATCTATTTGGTGTTTAATGTACATCCATTTAAAAACAAGCATAAAAAACATAAAAGAATCACTCACATCCTGAGGGCAGATATCTAATTTTAGTCGGGGACTCCAACGGTTTGCTCTTAACTCTAGTAGCTGTTTATGCTCCTTCTGAGGGGCTACGCCCCTTCCTCGCTAACCTGACATCCAAAATCTCCATTCACAGAGCGGGTAAACTCTTGTTAGCGGGAGACTTCAATGCCTCATTGGATGGAGGGCAGGGTCGTCACCGTACTCCCCCTAAATGCCTACTGAAATTTTTGTCTGACACTGGGACCTGGGACGTCTGGAGGGCGCTTCACCCTGGGGAGAGGGGGCATACCTTCTACTCCCACCCACACGACACATACTCACGCATCGATTTTATTTTTATGGACGCCACACTCCTATCTGAAGTAATTAAGGCTGACCACTCAGAGATCTCATGGTCAGATCATGCGTCTGTGTCGGTGCAGTTCTCTTCCCTGACCCCTAGACCTAAAAGCACATGGCGCATTAATGAATCTCTCCTAGTGGACAGTGGGACCAAATTAAAAGTGGCCTCTGAAATCTCCTCCTTTTTTCACATCAACAAAGAGGGAGATACCTCCCAGGGGATCAGATGGGCAGCTCACAAAGTGACCATTAGGGGAGAACTGATTAAGATCTCTTCTATTAAACGTAAACTAGCAATGGCTAGGATAACTGAACTAAAAAAGGAGATCAGGCGCATGGAGCTTAAGCACGCGGCTGGGACACCTTCTGTGTCTCTCTCCCATCTCACCACCCTGAGATCTGAACTTAAATCTCTTCTATTTCAGAAGGCTGATAGAGCCATGCGCCTGACCGCCCAGAAATTCTACGAAAAGGGAGACAAACCAGACACTATGCTGGCCAGGAAATTGAGCAACCGTCTAACACTTAATAGATTACACCCCATCCGAGGCAGCTCGTGACCCTGATTCACGATCCTAACGCCATAGTGAGGGAATTCCAGAAATATTATGCCCAATTGTATGATGGGACCACTACGGATAAGACCCGCACCCCAATAAGCCATATCCAGGAATTTCTGCATGATACCCCTATCCCTAAACTCCCGATAGATAGCAGCATATTACTAAACTCTCCTATTACAGTTAAGGAGGTCCTGTCCGTCATTAAGGGCTTAAAGTCATCTAGGGCCCCTGGCCCGGATGGATACACTGCTTTGTATTACAAAACCTTTAAACAAATGCTAGCTCCAGAATTATCTACTTTCTATAACAACATTCTGAAGGGTAAGGAAGATTTTCCCCCTGACTTGTCCAGAGCGTCCATAGTCGTTATACCCAAACCTGGCAGAGACCTAGCTGAGGTCACTAATTACAGACCGATCTCCCTTATCAATATAGATGTCAAGATTTTTTCTAAAATCCTGGCGAACAGATTAAACCCCCTTCTACCAGGTGTTATCCATCCGGACCAGACAGGTTTTGTCCTGGGGAGACAAACTATGGATAATATCCGTAGGATCACTGGGTTGATTGCTGAGATGAAGCGCTGTCGGACGCCTTCTCTGCTCCTATCTTTGGATGCGGAGAAGGCGTTCGACAGGGTGGACTGGAGGTATCTTAGATTGGTTTTACTCAAATTTGGTATAGGGGGTGAATTCCTGAACGGGGTGCGAAGCCTTTACACTAACCCCACGGCCTCGGTGTGTAATATGGGCATTACCTCCCCCTCCTTTTCCATCAAGAACGGCACTAGGCATTAGTGCCCCCTCTCCCCTCTGTTATTTGCCTTATGCATCGAGCCTTTGGCTATCAGGGTCAGGCGCTCCTCGGACATATCTGGGATTTCAGTTGGCAGAGCTGTCTTCAAAACCGCCCTCTTTGCAGACGACACAATTTTTACTCTCTCCAATCCTCTAATTTCGGTCCCAAACCTATTCAAAGAAATTGAAAGTTTCTGCACTCACTCAGGGTTTAAAATCAACAACTCAAAATCTGAAGCGATCCCGTTTGGCCTCACAGAGGCACATCAGACCTCTCTTTCTCAATCCTTTGGCTTCAAATTCAGACCCAACGGATTGAAATATCTTGGTGTCACAGTCTCTCAGGATCTCGGAGATCTCTATAAACTCAATTATGCACCTATGCTTAAAAAACTCCATAGGCTTCTGGATGATTGGCAGCACTTTCGTATCTCTTTACAAGGTCGCATATATGCAGTCAAAATGACGTTACTCCCCAAAATTCTGTACCTTTTCAGGGCCTTACCCATAAGAATTAATAAGAGAGATATAGAGGGGTTGCAATCTAGGATCACTAACTTTATATGGGATGGACGCAGACCCCGCATCAAATACACTAATTTGGCCCGCCACAAACTGCAGGGGGGACTGGGGGCCCCTAACCTCCTACATTATTACTATGCTGCCAGACTTTCTCAGCTCCTTCAGTGGTCCTCTCCCAGAGGAGTTGTAAGATGGGTTGATCTAGAGCAGGAGCTCATCTACCCCTTTCCAATAAAGTCCCTCCTCTGGACCCCCAAACCTTGTTTGGGTCCAAATTCTTCATTTTTTCCAATAAGTGAATCCCTATGGATCAAAAGGACGCTGAAGAACCTGATCCCAAAGGGCTACCCCTCGGTCCTCGAATCTTTATTTTATAATGAAGATTTCCCCCCTGGGGTTTGTGGTCTGGCCTGGGGGAACTGGAGAACTAGTGGGGTCCATACTGTCAATGACATGGTGTCAGATGGGACCCTGCTCCCTTGGCCCCAACTTAAGGAAAAAATGGACTGGCCAGATTTTGAACTATTTAGATATCTGCAAGTCTGCCATTTCATCCAGTCTCGCCAAAATGTAGGATTACAATTATCGCGTTCCTCCATTGAGTCTATTTCTTGCTCTCACCCCTTGCCACAAGGCCTTATCTCCACGATATATTATGACATCTGGTACACTAAATTCTCAACCCCCTCAACGGCCATGGTGAAATGGCTGGAGAGGCTCAATGGACCTAGCGATGAAGAGCACTGGGAGCATATTTTTAGTGCCATGGCCAGCTCCTCCAAACACACTCTTACCAAAGAACGCAGTTACAGAATTTTCTATGACTGGTTCTGCACCCCTGTCCAGCTTGCTAAATGGGGGCTGATCCCCAATAACCTATGCTATAGGGGTTGCTAAGCAGAGGCGGACCAAACCCACTGTTGGTGGTCTTGCCCGTGCGTGGCAAACTTCTGGGATATGAGCTTTTCCCTGGCATCAGAAGTATTGGGCCTAGAAATCCGGCCAAACCCCTGGTCAGCTCTTTTCCATAAACCCCTTCCCCAACTCAGCAAACCCCAAAACAAATGGCTAAGCCAAGTATGCAACGCAACTAAAACCCTTTTAGCTAAAAGCTGGAAGACACTTCCCCCTTCTAAACCCGAACTGATTAACAAAATCCAGTCGATCTATATAATGGAGAAAATAACCTCCACTATTAGAGAAACTACCCCATTATTTGATAAGATTTGGGATCCTTGGGATACTTGGCTCTCCTCTCGGCCCTGACCTCCCCTATCTCACTTTACTTATCTTAAAATACTACGGTGAACCCCAACCCACCGGCCCGGGTGGAACCCCACTTGACGCTAGTTTTTTCCCTCCCCTCCCCCCCTCCCCCTCATTGGTCCGCTCGGTTTAATGCGGCCCTAACCACCCTGTTAAAGTTACATTGCTATGTTCTTTGTACTAACTATGGATAAGGTGTCTGAATATAATGCTGTAATACTATTGATACAATGTATAGCACCAACTGCCTTTTCCCAGGTTTTCTGGGCCATTGTTTGTACTTGTTATATCTAAAACCAAATAAAACCAATTTGAAAAAAAAAAGAATCACTCACATCTGGGTCCTTGTTACAGGGACCCAAAGTAGAAAGCAGCACATAGAAATCACAGGATGCCATCCAGCCACACGTCCGCCTCACCCAATCGGTTTTACTGCTGTAGTTTCATCAGGGGCTAATCAAAATCTTAACTTACCTGGGGCTTTCTTCAGCCCACCGTAGGTCGGTAGGTCACCCGGCGTCCTTCTGGCTCCTCTCCCAAGCCCTGCTCAGAAATGGCTCCCAGCGACACCGGGACCGATTGTCGGGCTCCATCTTCTGGAAAGATGACGTCAGTCGTCACCACGCCGGGCGCCTCGCGTCATCACGGTGGCCGGCGTGACAGTACTGCGCATGCGCGATTAAACCGTGCATGCGCAGTACTGTCACACCGGCCACCGTGATGACGCGAGGCGGCCAGCGTGGTGATGACTGACATCATCATTCCGGAAGTGGGAGCCCGACACTCGGTCCCGGTGTCGCCAGGAGCCATTTCTGAGCAGGGCTTGGGAGAGGAGCCAGAAGGATACCGAGGGACCTCCCGATCCTACGGTGGGCTGGAGAAAGCCCCAGGTAAGTTCAGATTTTGTTTTTATTCACAGAGTCAGAGTCCCTTTAAGCACAGAAAGTTGAACATTTTCACAATATTCTAATGGTCTGAGATTATGATTTTGGGGTTTTCATAAAATGTAAGCTATAATGATCAAAATTATATCCAATAAAGGCTTGAAATATCTTGCTTTGCATGTAATGAATCTATTTCATATATTAGTTTCACATTTTAAGTTGAACTAATGAAATAAATTGTATTCCTATTTTTAGAGTTTCACCTGTATGTATATACAGTAATGAGTTCAGTGGTAGTTGTAATTGTAATGCTAAACAGCAAATGATAATCAGTGATGATTGTTGTCAGCCAATTGCGATTACGCAAAACATTGCGTACATTTTCGCAATTATGCCTATACATCATTACAAATTGTTAATTCAATTGATTTTGTGTATACGTACATCTTTTGTAATTTCGCATTAATTTTCCCATAATTTTCGAGTAATTTCGTGCCGACTTTGGCAGTGAATAGCAAACCGCTATACATGATATTGTCACCAAAATTGCTACATGTTAGAAAGAACAGTGGGTACAAGTAAAAAAATAATATTTTATCAAAAAGACCTTGTAGTTTTTGAGAAAATCGATTTTAAAAATGCAAAGGAAAATGTTTTTTAAACTCAGACAAACGAGTTAAAAAACATTTTTCTTTGCATTTTTAAAATCGATTTTCTCAAAAACGACAAGGTCTTTTTGATAAAAAATTATTTTTCTGACTTGTACCCAGTATTCTTCTTAACATATGTAGCAATTTTGGCATTAACATGTACGGGGGTTTTGCTATTAACCGGTAAAGTCAGCACAAAATTACGAGAAAATTACATGAAAAATGAAGCAAAATTACGAATGATTACATAAGAAATTAATTACAATTTCCCCCCAAATGTAACATTATGATGCAATATTACGATTACAAATTATGATGCATAATTATGCATAGGCGTAATTTGTGCTCATCACTAATGATGATGGCATGAGATATAGATAGATGTTCGGAGATGGAATATGGTGATAAATATCATGATAAATGTAGTTCTATGAAAATGCAAAATTATCAAAAGCTTATTATTGAGTGAAATATTGCCGTGCAGGTAGGGGCTTCTATCCAACCAACTTTTCGACATGTATGATTTTTTCCCCCAAATTCCGGCCAACTTGAACACACGTGTGTGTTAAATCAAACAATTTCTTCAAAACCTCCAATTGAATTGGTTGATTAATCTAAATTAAAAAAATTGTACCGTGTGTTGCCACTTTTAGCCTGTGTGGACTAAGGTCAGCTAACTTACTTAGCCATGTATTGAAGTGTACACAAATTCAAAAAACGCATTTGTGTGCTGTTCCTTTTTTTAATACCTATTTCAACCTTTATAGTGCCCTGGCTTGTCAATTTGCAATGAGTAATGGATCACCAGGGCTGTCTGTTACTTCTCTCCATGTGGCCCATTGACTTGGATTATATGCTGGTACCACTACTTCTTAAAGAGGAACTTCAGCCTAAACAAACATACTGTCATTAAGTTACATTAGTTATGTTAATTAAAATGGATAAGTAATATAATCTCTTACCCACCCTGTTTTAAAAGAACAGGCAAATGTTTGATTTCATGAGGGCAGCCATCTTTTTGGTTGAAAGGAGGTGACAGGGAGCATGAGACACAGTTCCAACTGTCCTATGTGCTGATCACCCCTCCCAGTTGCAAGGCAACGTGAATAACAACATAGGAAATCCCATCATGCTTTGCGCAGCATCAGGGAAAAAAAGCTTGAGCAGTTTTCTTTGATGGGTGGAGCTTAGCTAAAAATGCAGCTAAAAATGATGCTTTGGTAAGAAAAAGTTCTGATGCTGTGAAACTGTTAAAGAAACACCAAGCCTTTTCAGTGCTGCTGAGTAGATTTTTAGTCTGGAGGTTTACTTAAAAGCTGCGGTTTGTGACCAACTGGAAAACAGGGTGTTTGACAAACCAACACTGTTCTCCATTATGGCCTGTGATATGCTTGTGATACTCCATCCCACTCTTTAGGCTTGTCCAGCTTTGGCTCGTGTGCGTTCACACTCAAGAGGGCAATATTACAGGTTGTCGGAGCGCTGACCCAGAAGCTGTTACGGGTCATCGCCACTTTCAAAGTGGAGGACTGAGAATTTTATCTATCCCAATTGAACAACAGAACGTGTGTAAGGAGAAAGAGATTGATTAGTACGCTATACGGGAGGTAAGTATGATGTGTGTATGTTTATTTTAACTTTTTTTTTCAGTTCAGGTTTGCTTTAACTATGACTGGCCAGCCACTGACTAATCCTAGCATTCCCTTCAATGTCTAAGCGTAAAGAGAACCAGAGACGAAGCACCCTCATGTATTTTTACCATATATGTCAATGGGAACATGACAGTTAACACCTACTCTGCTATTTGTTTCAATTTTCACTGCTCATTCTGCCTGTTAGCAGCTCTGATAAGAATCCCCGACTGAGCATTCAGTCTAGCTTTGCCCTGCATGATTATAGCTAAGTCAGTCTTCTATGATGTCTCTTCAAGCCCAAGTCTACCCTCTTGTGGCTCTGCTTTCCTGCTATTTATCATCCTAGCAGGAAATCAGAGCCACAAGGGGGTAGACTTGGGCTTGAAAAGACATCACAGAAGACTGACTCAGCTATAATCATAACGGTGCAAAGCTAGACTGAATGCTCAGTCGGGATTCTTATCAGAGCTGATAACAGGCAGATTTAGCAGAGAAGAATGAAACAAAGAGCAGAGTAGGTGTTTACTGTCATGTTCCCATTGATATATATGGTAAAATACGTGAGGTCGTCTCTGGATCTCTTTAAACTTACTAACCCATCAGCCACTCAGATTGTGACACCTCTATCCCTCCTTTCTCACAAAGGTCCTAATAACACAATGCCAAGAGCTTACAGTGCATTGCATTGTGTCCTTCCCATTAAAGACATGAACAGAAAGTGATGACTCGCTATTATTTTTTAAGACAGACCCTACAAAATGACCTTGGCACCAAAATGACAGTGCCTAACCTTCCTCCTGGCTTAAAGAGGAACTGTAACATCAAAATGTCCCCTGGGGGGTACTCACCTCGGGTGGGGGAAGCCTCAGGATTCTAATGAGGCTTCCCACACCGTCCTCCGTCCCTCGGGGATCTCGCTGCAGCCCTCCGTACAGCGGCGACGTAAATATTTACCTTCCCCGTCTCCTGCGCAGGCGCTCTGGTGGCTGTCAGCTCCGAAGTAGGCGGAAATACCCGATCGTCGTCGGGTCTGCTCTACTGTGCAGGCGCAAGTCTCCGGCGCCTGCACAGTAGAGCGGACCCGACTGAGATCAGGTATTTCCGTCTAGTTCCGAGCCGAAAGCAGCCACAGCGCCCCCGCTGGAGCCTGCAAAGGTAAATATTGAACTGACAGTCGGGTCTGTCGCCGGCTGATCGGAGGGCTGCAGCGAGACCCTCGTGGGACAGAGGACGGCGTGGGAAGCCTCATTAGGATCCCGAGGCTTCCCCCACCAGAGGTGAGGGGATCTTTTTGATGTTACAGAGTCTCTTTAAAGGCAAGATGGGTCAGCACCACCAGAATAAGTAAAAAAGCTCTTTTATTTGAACATGTGAAAATAGTAGCCTTCAAATAAAAGAGCTTTTTTACTTCCTATTCCAGTGGTGCTGAGTCTGCTGACCCATCTTGCTATTGGACTGTGTGTACCCGTGGAGGCACTGGGGTAGGATTCTTGGTATTCCAACCACTGACGTGGGTGCTCCTCCATTTCTGTCCACAGGCAGCAGGATTACACACAAGTCAGTGTGACCTCAGTCTTGTTGGACCTCAGTCTCAAGTGGCTTCAGCCCTGGGTTCAGGTTATCTTCCCGTCACAGATTTTGGTGCTGGACTTCATTTTGTGCGTATTTTGGAGGGTTTGTTTAACTATTGAGGCTGAAGGAACTTGGGTACAAGAGAAGCGAAAAGTGGAAAAAACAAATCAATACATTGAAAAGTCAGATGTAAAAAAATAGAAGAGAGATCAAGAAATGATTGTATTCGCCATGTAATGTGTTCATGTTGTTTTATCCGCAGTGAGCCAGCAGGTCATCATCTCTACTACTGGCAGACAAGAAAAAACTAGACAGCACCAACTGCCATTATTTATAACCACACTCACTAACATTGCGATAGGTTAAAACTAGGGTGCCCACACTTTTTCGGCTAGCGAGCTACTTTACAATTTGCAGAGTCCAGGAGATCTACCAACATTTACAGTATGGGTAGCTAGGTATAGATACCTTCAGTATAGGTAGTTAGGTATAGATGCCTTCAGTATAGGTAGTCAGGTATAAGTAGTTAGGTATAGGTGCCTTCAGTATAGGTAGCCAGGTATATGTGCCTTCAGTATAGGTAATTAGGTATAGGTTCCTTCAGTATAGGTAGCCTGGTATAGGTGGTAGTTAGGTATAGATGCCTTCAGTATAGGTATAGAAGTTAGGTATAGTTAGGTATAGTTAGGTTAGCTGTTAGGTAGTTAGGTATAGATGCCTTCAGTATATGTGCCTTTAGTATAGGTAGCCAGGTATATGTACCTTCAGTATAGGTTGCCAGGTATGTGTGCCTTCAGTATAGGTAGCCAGGTATATGTGTCTTCAGTATAGGTAGCCAGGTATATGTGCCTTCAGTATAGATAGCTAGGTGTAGGTGCCACTTACCTCCCTCCAGCTCCAGCGGCTGTGTCTGGGGCTTGTCCTGGTCTCCCCTCCTTCAGCTGCAGCTGTGGCTGGAGTGCAAATGAGCAGCGGCAGCTGAGAGAACACTCCGGCGGGCAAAGGGGCAGCGGGAAGCAGTGGCTGAGAGAATGCTCTGGCGGGCAAAGGGGCAGCTGGCAGTGGCGGCTAAGAGAATGCTCCGACGGGCAAAGGGGCGGCGGGCAATGTGCATGGATGCGTTTGTCCGGTGCCGCCCCCAGCAGTGACGTCGTGGCTGCACTGCCTCTCTCCTCCCCTGCTTCCCTATTGGCCGCAAAATTTGATGTGACATGGCTGTATGGCCGCAATCTGGTAAATAGGCGGTCGCGATCTACCGGTAGATCACGATCTAACTATTGGGCAGCCCGGAGCAAAAAGGTTGTTTTTTTATGGATATAAATATGCACACAGAGAAATACTGGTCACTTGGCAGTTGGAAACAGCTGTTATTTCCCACATTGGTTCACAGACAGGAAACTGTCAGCACCTAGGTGCTGACATCACATTGTGGGAGGGGTTTCACCAAAATATCAGCAATACAGACTCCCTGATGATCTATCCAAGAAAAGGTAAAGCATTATCATGGGAAAGGGGGTATCAGCTACTGATTGGGATGAAGTTCAATTATTGGTTACAATTCCTCTTATAGATATGTGGAATGTGTGAAGGGAGGATTACTGGTACTTGGAGGGAAAAGAGTAAGTTTATTATTTTGGGAATTGTATTGGAGGGTTAATGTAATGTTACAGGGGTAACTTAATGACATAATAGTATTTTATATTGAGGCTACTTTCCCACCAGGACGTTGCGTTTTAGGGGACGTTAAGGTCGCATAACGTGCCCCTAATGCAACACCTGGTGGTGTTGGATGTGGACGCCAGAGTGAGCCACTTTGTGCAGCTCACTCTGGCGTCCGTGATGCCGTGATGCGTACTTTGTGACGCATGCGGCATCACGTGGTCCCGCCAGCCAATCGCCGCACAAAGCGGCCGCTCCAGGAAGTAAACACTGCACACGTCACAAAGTGCAGTGAATATTAATTAGCCTTGTACCTGGCCACTCTCCCCTTCTCCCCAACATTACTGAGCATGTGCAAGCAGTCTAACGCGGCTTAGCCGTGTACTTTCTCTTGACGTCCAGCGTTACAATGTAACGCAACGTGGGCACTGTGAACAGCCCATTGATTTTTCATTACTGTGCATTGGGCTGCGTTACTGGCTGCTCTAACGTGCGCCTGTAACGTCCCACTGTGAAAGCAGCCTGAGAGTTTATTCTGAGAGGCGTGGGGGAAGAGACTAGCTGTACAAAGAGGAAAATAACATCAGTATTTTAGGTTGGTGGAAGGGGCAACACTAAGTTTGACTTTAGCCAACACGTGTGTAATCTGTGTCGGTCTAGCGAGGATGTGTACAACATTACATTGTCACGATCTAATTATAGCAATACTATCCATATTTAACAACACTGGTTGAAAAGCTACAAAATAAACAAATTAAATTGGTTCTAAAAGTAATGGCTGTCATTGCAGAATAATAGTTTCCCATTAATGATCTATCCACCATGTACAGTGTGTGATTTGTTTGTGTACTTTGCTTTATATGCACACAGTTGCCTTCCCCAGATGGCAGAATGCGGGCTCAGATGGCGCGGCTGCAGCGCACTGCTGTTTTAATGTTATTTTGCTGGCAGGCATGAGCAGATCCATCCTTTGATCTCCCGTGTTGAAGGTATGGATTTCCATCCTCCTCGCTGATAATGCGTCTCCCACCCCCCTGCCTGTGACAAGAGAGGAGGAGAGGTCCTGATAGATGCATCGTCTCCAGCTAGTGAGGGATCATCATGTCACAGTTCCAGGAGAGAGGGAGATCGTCTCCTGCAGTTACCTCTCCCTGCTTGTTAAAGGTCAGCCTGTTACAAGTTGATTTAATTTGTTTAGCAGGTACATCTTTTATTTTTGTTGGGGGTGAAATCAATATAGACAAGAATGTGGCAGCAGTAGAGTGTTGTACCGTGTTAGCCATCAGTAAAAGAAAGAAGGTTTGAATCAGGATGATACCATTTATTGGCTAACTTAGAAGAAAAGGAGGAAGCTTACGGCTATGATGAAGCCTTCCTCAGACTTGATTCCTGTATACTGACAACATTTAGAACACACAGCTTGAATACACTGTGCATTAAAAGGAGATACATTGTACTGCAAACATAAGTAAATGTCTTTGGATGCCTTAAAGGGACCCTGAGCAGTGCAAAAAAAAAAAAAAGGAAATCTGGACTTACCTGGGGCTTCCTCCAGCCCCACCCTCCCACCCCCAAGCCTGTGAGGTCCTTTGGCATCCTCTTGGTCCCTTTCGTGGTTGCGCTGGAAGCTCTGGTAATCTGCGCATTCGCGCTCCTGGCATGAACCCGTGCCGGTTGGGTAAGCGTCCTGCGCATGCTCAGTTCTCAAAAATGCTTTTTTGGAGTATTTGAATAAAACATATTGTTGATTTGAAATCAACAGTTTGTGTCTACTGAATGAGGAGGTACGTCCACCACTGCCTCCTCTTTTTAAACAGCTTTTAACGCAATTTTACCCTATTTTGGTGCCGCTGTTCCTATCTACAAGTTTTTTGTCTAGTCCACCCTTGGTGGAGGAGAGTTACTCCTTTCCTGTCTACAGAGAGCGACTTTTTAACCTGAGTGGGGTCAGGTCTAATCTCCCAACCTGCCTATATAGTGGTTGCTTTTGAGATGACTCACGTTTGTGAGTATATTCACATGTTGTTCCTCTATTATACTTTGCTGCTTAACATACTACACTATTGGGCTCTCGGTTTCCTTTTTGTGCAGCCAAGGTAATGATATTACGCATCCTTCTGCCCCAGAGCACTCTGGGAGATCAACTGATGTTCCTGAACTCTACACAGTGTAAACAAAACAAAATCCCACAGTTATTCACCTAGCCAGCAGTAAAGATGCTGCCATCCCTTATATCCCCCCTAAGTTCCCCCTGCGCTCTGCTATGCCACACAAATCATACCCGCGCTGTCGACACGCAGCGGGCTGTGTTTACCTCTGTAGTGTCACTCTCGCTGCTCCCCCCGTCTCCTGCATAGCTCCGGTCCCGCCCGCGTTCCTTCCCTCCAATCAGCGGGGAGGGAAGGGACGCGGGCGGGGGCCGGAGCTATGCAGGAGGCGGGGGAGCACGCAGAGTGACACTACATAGGTCAACACAGCCCGCTGCGACACGCTGCGTGTCGACAGCGCGAGTATGATTTGTGGGGCATAGCAGAGCGCAGGGGGAACTTAGGGGGGATTGAGATAGCAACAGAGGCTGGGCAGTATAGGCAAACGCAGCCTCTGTGTGCAGATTTCATTCTTAGGAAGCCACCTCAGGTTCTCTTTAAGTCAATAGGAGAATAAGAAAATCCCATAACAAATTCTGTTCTATGTGATTTTTTTTGCAATTTCTTTAAGTAGCATTCATACCACCCTCCCCCCTCACCAGGGAATTGCAACCACAATTGCAACGTGATCACATGAAAAATCCCGGCACAGCTTATGGAAAATCGTGTTTGTTAGACGAGTGAACATCATAATCACATCACAGCTCATTGGCGATTGTGATCGCAATTTACTGTGGAAAAGGGCTCTTAGGCCTGGAACCCACTAACAGTACATTACTAAGCCACAGGGGCGTTGCTAGCCCCAAAGATCAGTGGCACGTGCCTCGGATCTATTCTCGGGTGCCCCGGATGTCCCCCAGGCAGCGAACAGCAGTACTCACCTCCGACTGCTTGGTCTCCAGATTCTGCAGACATCTTCTCTTCTGGGCTTCTCCCCCTAGTGTCTGAGAATTAATCTAACGCCAGAGCTCCTAGTGTCTGATTTTTGGATGCTAGGGGGAGAATCGCCAGCTACAGAGGATGTCTCCAGACCTGGAGACCAGATGGTGGAGATGAAAAGTTCCTCCTGCTGTGCTACTCTGCTGGGGGGGGGGGGGGGTCAGGGTGAGGAACAGTGAGGACACAGACAATGCATGCTCACTATGGAGACTCCAGGCACCACAGCTTCCAGCATGTCACCACAACACCTAGCATGCCCCATAGAGATACCACAGCGCCCAGCTTGGCACCACACAGCACCAAGCATGTCCCATATGTTTAAGTGAGACTGCCTATTTACAGTGCGTGATATGCTGCATTTTATTTTTTTTTTCTAGACAAGCCTACTTAGACCACCGTTAAGTTCATGTAAATTTGGTCCCACCCTTAACAACACCCACATTCTGGTGCACACCTATTTTTTGTCTGGAGTGCCCAAAAGTTCCCCGGATCTCTGAGGATCCTAGCAATGCCCCTGCTAAGCCATTTCTGAGCGCTTGTGATTTGAAAAGCTCTCACTAATATAATGTTATGGGTGTGATCCCACTTGAGTGATGTGATTGTAGAAAAATCCCCCATAGCATTGCATTAGCAAGAGCTTTTCGATTCACTGGGGCTTATGGCCCATACTCACGGGCTACAATTGTCGCCGCAACACGCAGCACGCGCGTGTTGCGCCGACAGGTCGCCCGTGAGTATGAGGCGTTGCACGGACGCGCACCCCGAACCGTCACTCGTCGCTGCTGTCGACAGGCGATTGGCGCGGTCAATCGCCTGGCGACAGTTGCCGCCGGAACTCTGCCGCAACTGTCGCTAGTCCACGTGGGTATGCGGAGGGACCTGGCGACGAGCTGTCGCCGGCCTGTCGTGCACACGCTCCCATGTGCTAGCGACAGGCCAGAATGTTGCCCATGAGTATGGGGCATTAGAGAAGGCTGCTAGTGGGTTTAAGCCCTTACTTTGTTTATACTGCAATTTGCATCCATTTGCTTGCAAGTTGGAAAAACTAGAGTCTCAATTGACTGTCTCTATTAGGAAGCTGATATATCCTAAAAATAATAATTTCTACCTAATGGCCAATAACAATAAAGCCTTAGCTAAAAAGTCCACTATGAGATACATAAAACTAGTATTTGGCAGAGTCTCTTCCTTCTAATATCACCATCATGTCCATTTACCACTTTTGCTTAAAATAACGAACATTGTAGTTATGGAACGTAAAACGTAAAAGAGGAAACGCAACAACGTATAGTAGAATGTGGTGATTTATTCAGGATACCCATTTTTATGTTAATTGTCCTAGATCTATATATTGCTGTATACTGATATGTAACCCCACCCTCCCATTGATGTTTAACTTTGGCTATTTAGTTATGCAGCCTTCTCCTATCAGTAAAATGAAAAAAAAAAAGGAGGTGGCTTACCTCAATGACGACACATTCATATAACAAATTCATTTTAATATAATTTGAATTTGTCGTCATTGAGAAAGCCACCTCCTTTTTTTTCTTTTTAGTTAAAGGGGGACTATTGCTAAATTCTTCTTTTTTTGATCCTTAAGTGTACATATGAGTTGTTGTAGGATTGATTTTTTACATTACTTAGTCTTTTACCAATGTATTTGGTTACTGGCAATAAAACATATTGAGGCATGCATTGACGTCAGTACTTTTACCTTTCCGACGCCAATGCAGTCTAAACCATTCTGTAGTAGGGAGGCATCTTTTACTGGATAGTGTGAATTCCTTATCTTACACCCCTCTGGCCATTTCAGTTCTTATTCCCCACCTTGTAACTGTACTAACGAACAGTTACTGTACTCACAGCAGCCACCGTAAAGTGAAGAACGCTGCCTCTCCTCCGTGCAGCTTAAGTTGTTGCTGTGTGCGGATGCGTGGGAAAACATAGGCTGCCCGGCCACCAAGGACCCCCTTTCCCTAAGCTGGCAGTGGAACGGACACCTATTGTTGTCCGTTTCCACGGTAACCTGACCGGCTTTCCGATCTGCGCAATGTAGCGGCGGCATCAAACAGCACTGCACCGAACAGAGCAACACACAGCTGCAGCGCTTTTGTGTGTGCTCTTTGATGCCGCCGCTACATTGCGCAGATCGGAAAGCCGGTCAGGTTACCGTGGAAACGGACAACAATAGGTGTCCGTTCCACTGCCAGCTTAGGGAAAGGGGGTCCTTGGCGGCCGGGCAGCCTATGTTTTCCCACGCATCCGCACACAGCAACAACTTAAGCTGCACGGAGGAGAGGCAGCGTTCTTCACTTTACGGTGGCTGCTGTGAGTACAGTAACTGTTCGTTAGTACAGTTACAAGGTGGGGAATAATAACTGAAATGGCCAGAGGGGTGTAAGATAAGGAATTCACACTTGCCAGTAAAAGATGCCTCCCTACTACAGAATGGTTTAGGCTGCATTGGCATCGGAAAGGTAAAAGTACTGACGTCAATGCATGCCTCAATATGTTTTATTGCCAGTAACCAAATACATTGGTAAAAGACTAAGTAATGTAAAAAAATCAATCCTACAACAACTCATATGTACACTGAAGGATCAAAAAAAGAAGAATTTAGCAATAGTGCCCCTTTAAGTAGTCTTATATATTCTTAGGTGCCTCTTACCCCCTTTGTGCATTTTCACCCTTCTTTTGATGGTCACCGCATGGCTGAGTCTTGAGGCTTTCTATAAGGATGCTACCTCATTCAGAATCTCTGAGCCCCAGAATAGAGTCAGGTTTGTACCTCTGTCTCCACCTGCATCCGGTGGTTTGTTGCCCCTCATTCAACCTGCCTTTGTGAGTACCAATCTTGTCTGATTTCCTATCTTCTCCCTGTTTAGGACATACTGCACCATTTGGGCTCCCGTTGCCTCAGTGTTTTTTATTTTCTAGGATGTTGATCCTTGCAGTTCTCCTCCCAGTGCACTCTGGGAGACCAGATGTTGTTTCTGCTCACTTTGGAACGCCCACAAACATTTCGCAGTGGTGCACCTTGCCAGTAGTAAAGATGTCGCCACCCCTGATACATGTAAGAATGTTCAAACATTCTGTAAATAAATTATAGATAAATACCGTAAAAAATCTAACCAATTTTAATCATTAAGTTACAGTCAGAAAAGTTCCTCTTTAAGATAATGATGGACAGATTTTTACCCCTTTTTTGGTAGCAAAAACACCTACATTTTATGACCTTCTTCTTTAAATTGGACCAGAGGAGTAACTTTAAAGCAGCGCTGTCAGGAAAGATTCTAATTTATGTAGCTGTGTCGGCTTTACTTCTTTGCTATAATGAGAATGGTTCGACATGATGTCTCGTTCTTGGCGTAATGAATAGTGCATCTTTAATCGTGCCCCTTGTCAAACGTTTGCCCCGTCAGGGAACATGTGCGCCACCCTTTAAAAATTAATCTTAACATTTATTTAATAATCCATCATACGATTACCTAATTTAATTCAAAGTGACGGCCATTGTCTGGAGAGTATTTGTCGTGGGACCTCTTTGAAAAAAGACAATTAGTGAAGTAACTCCATGATTTCTGGACACGGCTAAACTCTAGCCCTGTATGTGACTTTCTGATCCTAAAAAACAGCACAACTGTTTTTAAAAAAATAAGGCATAAAATATAATTACTGAAGTAAACAAGTTCATACGATACGCAAGGATGTCTCTTTGTACAACGCCTCTGTTTTGGTGCTGAAATCTTGGCAGCCTGGAATCAAAACAGGAAAAAGGGCACTGCCATAGGCACCCATTATAAAAGCTATGATTTGCGGTAAAGCAGGGAAATTTGTGCGCTTGGAAGCGCCCCCCTCCGGGTGCCCAAATTTACCTTATTTGCCACAAATCATGACTTAGTGGCAGAGCCTTCGGCCACTCAAATTTCCATTCTTTGCTGCAATTCACAGATTTGCAGCAGTGGGGTTAGGTTAAGGTTGGGGGGGGTTAAGTATTATGCGCTGGGGGGTTAAGTGTTAGGCACCACCTGGGGGCGCTAGGCATAGGTAGAGGGAGATCTTATGGTTAGGAATCAGTAGAGGGAGGTAATTAGGATTAGGCATCA
Organism: Hyperolius riggenbachi; assembly: GCF_040937935.1. Taxonomy (NCBI): domain Eukaryota; kingdom Metazoa; phylum Chordata; class Amphibia; order Anura; family Hyperoliidae; genus Hyperolius; species Hyperolius riggenbachi. The sequence goes on along the minus strand of NC_090650.1, from coordinate 394,771,717 downwards.
GTAGAGGGATGTTTTAGGGTCAGACATTGGTAGAGGGAGAAGGAGGCCTTAGGGTTCGGCATCTGCCAAATAGCCAAGCCCAATCTCGGCTCTACTGAGCAGGCACAGATGGCTGCGCAGTAGAGCAGACCTGATCAGGTTCGGCTATTTTCAACAGAGCACAAGGAAACTTATACTGCATCTTTGCAGGGCTCCTGACAAGCGCCGACAAGGGGGTTTTGTGGGGAAGCAGTGGTGGATCCCCTCTGCTGAGGAGGATGGGGAAGCCTCTTTAGGATCCAGAGGTTTCCCCATGCCGAGGTAAGTCCCCCCTAGGAGCACTTTTTTCTCCTTTAGGTAGACTTTAAGCATGAGAGCTGTTGCATATTCTGACAAAAACAAGTATCTGGTGGCTGGGGGGGGGGACACAGTGACACGCAGTGAACACATCAGGGACAAACTGCCCTGGGCAGCTGCTATGGCCATTTTTTCACCCCTCTACAAGTCCCATTTTTTTTGTACTCTGCTCACATCTAGAAGACACAAAACCCCAACCCTTGTCTTTTCAGTAGTGTTAATAGGTCAGCCCATCCAACAAAAATTATTGCTGCAAGATTCAATTCCAGTCTACCAATAACCCTCCCCGGCCATAATGCTCACAATATCAGCGATTTTTAAGACTGTTATTATGCAGCCGCTCTTTCCATATTCCCAGCATCGCATTTTACGGAGCTGCTGCGGCGCTCCAGCCGCGCCAAGGTGGCTCCCCAGGAACGGAAGACATATTTAGCAGCGTGGAAGAGGGCGAAGCATGTCAGACATTGTTGCAATGACCCGATGGCTGTTCTGAGGCGTCCAAGGACAAAAACAAAGGGATGTTGAACACACTATTCATAATGCGTTATTGTTCATTAATTTATCTTATCTGGCATAGAGTGAGGTAAACGGAATCTTCTACAGCATATTAGATACTTAATACCTCCGAGGGCACATATTTCTTTCATTTGAGCACAGTCACAATTTGCATAGGAGGTACATAATAAAACAGAAAAATATGGCTAGGCTCTATAGTTCTCCACCGCTATAATTGAAAAAGAGAAAATAAATTAGCTGCTTATGATTTAGGGCCTGAAAATGGAAAAAGGGAAAAAAAAACACACATCTAAACCTTGGCAGATAAAAGACTATCCTTTACCTATCAGCGTGCCAACTGGATTTCCCAATCTCACCGGCAAATATTATTTAAGACATATGTGTAAAATGTAATTTGCATTATAAATTGAGTCGGCAAAGGGGAAATGTATCATAGCGCAGCAAATGGAATGGAGGGTTCACGCCATTATTTCTAAGGCAGCAGACAAACGCGTGGATGTGTTTATAGGGGATTTTGATGCTTTGTTTTTCCCGTGTCGTGCCGGTAAAGAGTTATATATCTCTTTAAGTGTTTACCGAGCTGGTACACAAGGAGTCTGTGCTGTTTGTAAGCCCACAATAAATACAATAGATTGGTGCACAGTGGTATTGTAATTCTTACAGTTTCTGAAGCCGACGATGTGAGGAGGCAAAAGTAATGCAATAATAATAGAAAAATGAATCCGTGTTTTATGGATAAGCAGCATGATGATGGTTCAGTGGCTAGTAGCCTTGCCTTGCAACCAGGGCCGGATTTACCATAAGGCACTGTAGGCACATGCCTACAGGTGTCTGATGATGGAAAGGCACCTCACCCCCCTCCCTAAGTGCCTCCCTCCTTCTTTATGGAAAGTCCCAAGCGGAGAGTAAATAAGAGGTTGCTTACCCGGCTCTCGGCATTCCACTGACGAGATTTCCCTTCAGTCGGGGCATCTCTAGCTACTTAAAACTGAGGGTACCTCCGGCTACCTAATACTTAGGGGCACCTGTAGCTACCTATGATGGGCAAGGTAAGTAAGGAAGAAGTGACAGCTGGGACAGTCAGCACACTTCCAGTGTGGTTGGGTTTTGTAGGTTCATGGAGGGTGAAGTCTAGGATGCCAAGATATCTTTGCCTATAGGCTTCTGTGATGTAAATGTGGGCCTGATTGCAGCACTGGAGTCTCAGGTTTGAAACCCAGGTAGGAATCTATCTGCAAGGAGTGTGTCTGTGTATGTTCCTCATGTGGGCGTCTGGCTGCAAAATGGGAAATTTTGGTGGAAGTTTTGGTATCCCATAGGCGCCAATGTTATGTGCAGCTATGACGGGAAATTCAGGCACTGGAGCCACGCAATAAAATACAACCTGCAGCTACAAATGGTGGGCACTCAAATTTCCCCTCATAGCTGCAATTAACTTCGGTGCCTAGAGGGCACTCAAACTTCCACTGTGCCCAACATTTGATGTGTGGTGCAGCAAAGATACTGACAGGTTTGCGGCAAGGGGTGTCAATTAGGGTTAGACATGGGAGGGGGAGGGGGTCAGCCAGGGTTAGGCATTGGTGGGGGGTCAGTTGGGGTTAGACATGGGTGGGGAAGGGGGTCAGTTAGGGTGAGCCATGGGTGAGGGGGTCAGTTGAAGTTAGGCATGAGTGGAGGGGTCATTTAGGGTTAGACATTGCTGGGGATGGGGGTCAGTTAGGGTTAGAAATTGGTGGGGGGCGAGTTAGGGTTAGACATGAATGGAAAAGGGGGTTATTTAGGGTGAGGCATGAGTGGGGGGGGGGGGTCAGTTAGGGTTACACATTGGTGGGGGGGTCAGTTAGAGTTAGGCATTGGTGGTGGGTCAGTTAGGGTTACTCATGGGTATGGGGTTAGTTGGGGTTAGGCATGGGAGGGAGAGGGAGTCAGTTAGGGTCTGGCATAGGTGTGGGGTCAGTTAGAGTTAGGCATTGGTCAGGGGGTCACTTAGGGTTAGACATGGGAGGGGGAGTGGGTCAGTTAGGGTTAGGCATCGGTAGAGGGAGGGCTCATGAGAGAATAGTGTTAGGTTTGCGTTAGTAAAATATTGGTAAAATTTACTGACATATTGCTAATGGAATATCAGTAATTTTATTGATGTTTTACTAGCGGCTATTTCCAGTGAGCTATACAGTGCATGGGAGGGGCATGCACTGTATAGCTCCCCTGTTCTTGGAATAAAACTTTTGCTCATCCAGGAAGTGCTGCAACATCTGCAGCTTTACTATTGGACCCACTAAGTACTGTATAGCCCCCAGTTTGAGAAATTAACTTTTGCTCCCTGTTACTGTGCTTCTTTTGTTACTGCACATGCACTGATCTGCCACAGCGCAAGCACAGCTCAAAAGGGGGGGGGGGGCTGGTGATCAGATTTAGCTACTACTTATAGATGGAGCTATTATTTGCAGCGTAGCCCACTTACTATGAGGACATTTCATTCCTCAACCCAGCTTGCTGAAGCCTGCATGATCTCCTACTGCAACTCTCTCTCGCCCCAACCAGCCCCCCCCCATCAAGTTTCAAGTGGAGCGAAAATGGCAGGCTCACCCGGGGGCAGCTTCCAGTGCTGATCTCCATGGCCACGGCGGCGTTATGTGACCCACTGTGAGTACGTGCCAGCGGGTCACATGACGCCGCTGTGGCCATGGAGATGGACGTTGGAAGCTGCCATCAGGTGAGCCTGCCATTTACATTCCGATCACAACTCTGCAGGGGTGGAGAGAGGAAGGAAACCGAATCCGGCCCTGCATCAGTGGTCCCGATGGAAAGAACAAACGGGCTGGGTATGGCCCTCAAGACATACTTTACCCACCTCTAATCACTTCCTGATACGTCTCTCCTCAGAAGCTTACACCCTATTAGGGATGGTCATTCAGATTTCCACAATTCCGATCAGATCGGAACGGAATTGCTATAGCGCTAAATGGTAATTCCGGAATTGCTATGCGGAATTCCATCGGAATGCGGATTTTTTAAGCCAATCAGAAGGAAGACCCTAGACAGAAGCTTAAAAGTTAAAACAACAGGATTTCTGCATGAAAATCTGAATTTCTGCACCAATTAGAGTCTTAACAAAAACGAGCCAATCCTACGTTAGCAACCAGCTCCCTAGCTACCTATCATCAGCTATCCCACCCATTTTGTCTGCACGTATCTGAGGAAGGGGACCCTGCGTGGCCCCGAAACAATTGTCATGCATAGTGTTGACACATTATGATGGAATAAAACTATCTTTGGCTTTTCTGAAAAGCTGGTGTGCGAACCTACCTTTGGACTCTTGGAACTTTATCTGATGTTGCTTTGCATCAAAGGTTCAGCACCCACATACAGTACGGAAAGGTGTGCCGCTCCTGACTCTACAATTGCATTTTGTATATAAGAGAGGTGTGCAGTCACGAAGCTTGTGGGTTTCAGTCTGCTGTTGGAGAGAGAAGAGATACAGACCCATATTAGTTGTTTCAACATAAAACAATAGTCTTTTTAAAGACTGTATATAAACCAAAAGTATTTTTAAAGACTGTGTGAGAGAGTTAGATTGGTGTGAGCTATATTAGTAGTAGTAGTAGCTAGGTGTATTTGTGAGAGAGTGACAGTAGATTGTTAGTATGAGTGATAGATTGTACTGTAGTGTGCTAGTAGTTGCTCTGTGAGAGCATTAGACAGACACAGAGCCAGCCAGGCCGCAGGCTTAGTGTTTGACAGAGTGAGAGAGTTAGGTGGTGATTGATTAGTTGAGTGTAGTGTAATTTTTTTTTCTAAGTTCATTTTTTTTGTTTGTTTTTTGTTTTCTTTATTTTATTTTTTTTTTATTTATTTTCTTTATTTCAGCCCCTTATTTTCTTATCTGTTCTGTCGCTCACACCCCTTCCCCAATAAAGTTTGTGGCCCCAAAACAATGAAGTGAGAGCAGCAGCAATTTCCTGCCACTCCTAAATGAAAATGGAGTGATGGTGATGTTGGTGGATCACGTCAAGTACGTGATCAGGTTGAGGGTGGCAGCAGCAGGAAGCGTTCCCCCTGGTCAGAGATGTCTTCCTTGTGTTCGCACGCAGGAAAATTTTGACAGAGCAGCAGGCGAAGAGAGTTGTCGATTATTTAGATCAGGAACCCTCTACCCAGTCTGAGGGACTTGAAGCTAGTTGCAGCAGCACCAGTAGTGGCCAGGTTCCTTATGACCAGAACCCGACCGTAGCTGCTTCTCTTGACGAGGTTGCTTCCTCCCGGTACTCTCCTCCAGAAGTATAGCACACCTACGTCGATGAGAGAGATGTGGAGATGGAGAAGGATTGAGAGGAGGCATTGGAGGAGACCATGGGACCAAGCTCCCAAGAAGTGGTGGGTTCTGTGGTGACAGAAATGGCCCCTGTGTTTTCTTCATCCAGTGTCACCAGTCAACATCACCACCAGTCAACTACAGAGGTGTTTGGTGACCAGGTGGAGGGTCCAGAAGAGTCACTTATGGGTTCCAGTGCTTTGGTTGAACTGGATGATATTTTGGATGATGGCCAATCCAATGTGGTCACCATCTGGTGGGTTAGGCACTAGCAGGCGTGAGCAGCTTGGAGAAACAGAGCAGACGGTTGGCGAGCAGCCAGCAAGTGCTTTCCCGTCTGTCATTACCCACCAGTCCAATGCTGAGCATCGACGTGCTAAAACAGGTCACACCACTGCTCCACGTGCACGCACGTCCCCATCATGGAATTATTTTACTGTTCTGGAAGAGGATGAATCCAGGGCAGTCTGTTCTGTGTGCCGTAAATCGGTGAGTAGAGGCAAATCAGGCACCGGGTTCGGCACTTCAGGGCTGATAAGCCATCTGCGCAACCACCACAGATGGGAGTTTGAATATGTAAAAAATTACAATAAGATGGGTGGAGGAAAAGCAGCAGCAAAAGGCCCCTCCTCTTCTTTTTCTAGTCGTCCTGTCCCTGTCCAACCTGCTCAGTCCCATTATACTTTAAATCCCACTGCATGCCAGGCTGGAAGAGGGCTCCAGAGAGTCCAGACCTTGGCAAGCACCTCGGCATCACCCTTGTTGGTTTCCTCCGAAATATCACCAGTGTTCCAGCGTCAGGCCTCTGTGCCAGAAATGTTGCAAAGGAAGCGGATGCTCCCTGCAAGTGATCCGTTTGTTGTGAAAAATAATGCGCTAATGGCAAGGCTGTTGGGCCAACAGCTGCTGCCCTACCAGTTTGTGGACTGTGCCCCCTTCCACATACTGATGAACAGTGTTGCTCCACAATGGCGGATCCCCATTATTTTGCCAGGAATGCTATCCCTACCCTTCACCAGCACATTGTGGAGTGTTTCGGCCGGTCTATGGATCACACTGTCGGTGGCAAGGTGCACTTCCCTATGGATGGCTGGAGCAGCAGGAATTGGCAGGGAAAGTATCGAACTTTTACCGCCCATTGGGTCGCCCTCCATGGTGCTGCTGAGGAAGGTGCAAGATCTGGGGCATCTCAGCTGGTGGTGCCGCCACGTGGGTTGAAGGGGAGGCCTGTTGTACTTCCCTCTGCTACCTGTTCTGTCCAAGGCCAGTCTGCCGCTGCTGAGCCTCCCAACAAGTGGTCCTGCTCCTACACTGGTCTGCAGCACCATCGATGCCAAGCAGTGCTGAAACTGGAATCCATGGACGAGAACAGGCAAACCGGATCTGTAATCCTTGCAGCCTTACAAGATCATATTCAGCAGTGGGTGACCCCCCCCCGAAAACTGTAGATAGGTGTAGCGGTGTCTGATAATGGTGCCAACATGCTGGACGCCATTTTGCAAGGTGACTACTCTCACTTACCTTGCTTGGCCCACGTCTTGTAGTGAAAAACCTTGTAGTGCAGAAATTTTTACGCACTTTTGATGGGTTGAAGGACGCTGTGGCCTCAGCACGAAAGGTGTCACCCACATCTGTCGCTCCATGACCGCCACCGTGGCCATGAAACTGCTGCAGTGCCGCCATAGCCTGCTACAGCACAGGCTTATTTCCAATTGTCCAACGCGGTGGAACTCCACCCTCCACATGCTGGAGAGGTTGTGGGAGCAGCGAATGGCGGTCAGGCTATACCTGTCTAAGACATCTTCCTCTAGAACAGGGCCACTGAACTACATTACTGGGGACCAGTGGCAGCTGATTGGACAGGTGTGCAAAGTGTTGGAGCCGTTTGAGCAGGCAACAAAAGTGGTCAGTGAGGAGCACTGCAGCATATCAGAAGTGCTCCCTCTTGCCTTCATGCTGGACAAGGCTCTTGAGAAACTGCTCGAACAGGGGGAGGAAGCCCTACTGAACAGTGGTCACTCAGTCAAGTGGGGGAGTGAGTGAGCATGCTCAAGTCCTGGATGAGGAGGCAGAGCTTGTGGAAGCGGAAGAGCCCATTGTCCGGGGGTGGGAAGAAGATTGTGATGTGGAGCTGGAGCATGATGACAGTTCTGACAGCCAGGAAGAGATGATTAATGGAAGACATCTCTTCCCTATGGCTGCGCATATGCTCCAGTGCCTCCGTAAGGACCCCCGGATTAAAACTCTAAAATCAAGGCTCGACATGTGGTTGGCCACCATCTTAGATCCCCGGTGCAAGGGGAAAATGTGGCAGCTTATACCCCCCTGCCAAGCAGAAGCCAGGATGAGCCAGAACCGGGATGCCCTTCTTCGTTGGGTAGAAGATGCGTTTCCTGCACCTGTATCCCGGGCCCAAGCTGCCAAGCCTCATCATACTCAGCAAAGGTCTGGTGGTCCCACTCCCAGCAGCAGCACCAATAGCCAATCTGTGAACCTGCTGAGTATGTTGAAGGAATTTTATCAGCCAATGCCAGTTACTCCATCTAGCAGTAGCACCACCAGCGGACAAAGTGGTCACCGCCAGCTGGCCCATATGGTGAATGATTACATGGGGTCGGCCAGTGCTCCAGACAATATGGAGAGTAATGATGACCCCATGGACTATTGGACAAAACAACTGGATACCTGGCCTGAACTCGCTCAGTATGCACTGGAGGTTCTGGCCTGCCCCGCCGCCAGTGTTCTTTCTGAGTGAGTATTTAGTGCTGCAGGTGGGGTGGTCACTGACCAACGGACCCGTCTGTCCACAGACAATGTGGACATACTAATGCTCATAAAAATGAACGAGTCATGGATCATTGATAATTACAAGGCCCCTCTCACTGATTCATGATGATGATTAGACTATATTACTGTAACGACCGGTGTAGCAATACAGATGTCTGCTTATGTGTGATCTGCAGAATCACCAATAATACAGACACTATACCTGATTATATGGTGATCTGCAGAATCACCAATAATGCAAGTATAGCTAACAGAATAATGCAATAGTGTATAGTGCTTGGTGCAACAGTAACAGAGTAGAATAACTAGGCCTCACCAGAGGAGCTGGTGGGCACTAGTAGAACACAGTATCGGATAGATAGATAGAACCTCACCAGAGGAGCTGGTGGGAACTATTAGAACACAGTAACTGTCTAGTTTGGCAGAACCTCACCAGAGGAGCTGGTGGGTATTATTAGAACACAGTTACTGACTAGTTTGGCAGAACCTCACCAAAGGAGCTGGTGGGTACTGTTTAGAACACAGTAACTGACTAGTTTGGCAGAACCTCACCAGAGGAGCTGGTGGGTACTGTTAGAACACAGTTACTGACTAGTTTGGCAGAACCTCAGCAGAGGAGCTGGTGGGTACTATTAGAACACAGTTACTGACTAGTTGCAGAACCTCACCAGAGGAGCTGGTGGGTACTATTAGAACACAGTAACTGACTAGTTTGGCAGAACCTCACCAGAGGAGCTGGTGGGAACTGTTAGAACATCTCACCAGTGGCAAGGGCCCACTGGTGAGTAGAGAGGTTAGACAGGCTGGATTCGGCAACTGAGAGACAGATACAGTACAGAATCAGTAAGCAAGAGTGTAGTAAGTATTCAGGCAGTCAGTGGCGTAGCTAAGGAGCTGTGGGCCCCGATGCAAGTTTTACAATGGGGCCCCCCAAGCACTTTATACATAGCAATTGATACGGTGCACCAAAACCTGCCAATGGCAACTACAGAGTCAGAGGTGCAAGGAAGGGATGGGAAACAGTTTGTTAATGATTACCACTATTCAAAGTATCTATAGAAGTGATTATTATGAGCACAGGACCAATAGAGAGCTAATACTGTAGTTGAGGGAGGGCCCTTCGGGGCCCCTCTGGCCCAAGGGCCCCGATGCGGTCGCTACCGCTGCACCCCCTATTGCTACGCCCCTGCAGGCAGTGTTTCAGCAACTAGATCAGATGGGCAGAGGTACATAATCAATAAGCAAGAGCAGAGTCAGAGATAGCCAGAGTCATACACAGAGTATCAAATATACAGTAATAATAATAATTCTAGTCTTGTGTGAAATGGTTTTCTCCCAGATCAAAGCACACTGGATACTAGTCTAAGGTCTGAGCACTAACACGTATGTATTCGCAACCGCAGACAGATTGCGAGTGAGCAGAGAAGGCTTAAGAAGCAGAGGAGACCTCACAGCCATGCCCACCAATAATCAACCAATCCAGAGCGGTGTGAGTCCCCTCTGACGTCAGCCGACCAGCGGGTCAGCTGACGCGCCTCCTCCCAGCATAAAGGTCCTGTCTACGCCGGCCGCGCGATACAGCAACCCTCTGTGTAAATTACAATTCCGTCCTCGGCGTGCTAGACGGCGACGGAACGGAAAACACCTCTGAACAGGGACCCGAGGCGGCTGCGGAGACACACAGCGTGCCCGCAGCCGCACGTATTACAATTACAATGTGCTGTTTTTCAAGCCTCAAAGGCTCTCCCTCTCAAACTCTGCTGCCTAAGTGCTTATCACTACCATCGCATATTTTTGCATTTCAAGATAAAAAAATGCTGTTTTTTGCAGCAATCCGACGTAATATCACTAACCCTATGCTTTTGGCCAATGACTACTCCTGCTGCTTTAAAAAAAATTATAATGACTGCCGTGAAGCCACCTCTAGGTCTCATGGCCTACGACAACTCCTGCTGCTCCCCCCAAAAAAATTGTGATGACCGCCGTGGAACCACCTCTAGGTCCCATGGCCTACGACAACTCCTGCTGCTCCAAAAAAAATAAATAATAATAACCGGTGGAACAGCCAGTAGGTCCCATGGCCTACAATGTTTCAAAAACGAGGTTTCAAATGAGATTACTGAAATTGTACCGCCGGAACAATTCTGCAAAATACCACCGGAATGTAATGGTTACAGCATTTCGTTCTGACGGAATTCCGAATTTCCGTAAAATCAGAAATCGCCTGTGAGAGAATGCGGAAAAACCGCCGCGTGTACTGACAGCAAGGCGGCGGATTCCGCGTCCAATGCGGCGGTCTGCACGCGGAAGCGTGCATCTAGTGACATGGCAGAACGCAGAAAAGCTGCCGCATTTACTGACAGCAAGGCGGCTGGTTTCGCTTCCTGCGCGGCGGTTTGCACGCAGCAGCGTGCAGCTGGTGTAGCTGAGCCTGTTAGTTCACACAGGTTTAGGAATACGCGCGTGTGCGCTGAAAGGCAGAACTTTTATGATGGTCAAGGGGGGATCAGCTGACCAGGCCGGTCAGCTGACCTCAGAGCTGGTAACCATTGGTTGATCACTTTAGGGTGGCGCCAGTGAGCACTGCTCTATATATGGTTACTGCTGGCCACTCTCAAATTGTCTGCTGTTGCGATCACTACATGGAAGCACTCAGACCTTAGTCAGATCCTACAGTGTGTTTGAACCAGGAGGACCTGGGAATTCACACTGAGCCAGATTTCTTGTGTTATTATTCTGTTATACTTCAGACTAGTTCCAGGGTGTAGAGACCACGGACCTCACACCCAAGACTAGGGAACTTGTGTTATTATTCTGTTATACTTCAGACTAGTTCCAGGGTGTAGAGACCACGGACCTCACACCCAAGACTAGGGAACTTGTGTTATCATTCTGTTATGCATCAGACTAGTTCCAGGGTGTGAAGACCACGGACCTCACACCCAAGACTAGGCATTGTTTGATATTTGTTATGACCTGTTGCTTTCCTGACTTTCCCTCTGCTTTCTGATTCGGTACCACGCATATCTGATATCACGTTGCCAAACCCTGCCTGTCTTGGATACCGAATCAGCTTTCTGTCTTTATACTTTATCTGTCTGTGTGTTGCCGACCTGGCTTGCCAGACCTCGAGAGCTATCTCTCTCCACTTAAGAGATAGTCTCCAAGATCTGTCAGTGACATCCACCTTCAGGTGTCACTCACTCTCTGGTCCTTCCTACCTTCAGCCTGACTCCACCCCTTGGAGAGTCTCAGGCTGCTGGAAGGTTTCTGTAGTCTCCATAGCAGTGTCTTCTGTACTGCTTAGGGTCACCTGTTCATCAGGTGGGTTGCTCAAAGTCATACTGTTACACCAAACACTCACCATATATATCTAGAGGTGTCCAGAGGTTAGCACTATATCTGTATTATTGGTGATTCTGCAGATCATCAATAATCAGGTATATATCTGTATTCTTGGTGATACTGCAGATCACCAATAATCAGATTCTCTCTGTGTGCTGACACCGATCGTTACATCGCCCTTCCCGATCATCCCTACAACCTATTCATTGTCTTATGTCAAAGGACAGTTAGTGAGATGAGGCTGGGATAAGAATATTTTTACGTGGGGGTGTGGCCTGTATTGAGGGGCGGAGTTTAGGGCACCAGAATGCCTGTGCCTACAGGCTCCCAAGTTGTAAATAAGGCCCTAGTCACACCCCTAGTTATTCATACCACAAAAAATTCATATGCAAAAGATATAATTGTATACTTCAAACCACAATGGCCCTTTCTATCATCAATAGATTTCCGTCATGTTAACTTTTGAAAATAAAAAATATATACATTTGAAGGAAGGAAGCAAAGTTTAAAATGAATGAAATACATTTTAGGTAGAAAAAAATATATATTTACATAAAGTCAGTCCCGATAGAGGGACAAATGAGGCAGAAAGGGATTTGGATTTCAAAGAGAGACTGTCACTCCAAAAAAAAGGCACGGTTGGGAGCTGTGGGAAAGAGGTTCTACAGCTAAATAACCTGTCTTTAAAATTAGTTATTAGCAGGCTCTGTGGGTGGAGCTACTGTTCAAATTGCATCATACTGCTGTTCAGACTACAAGGGGGCAGGCACAGACTAGAATCCCTATAAAGTGATTACAGCCTTAAAGCACTAAAAGTCTGTAGTACAGTAAAGACTCATCAACTTCTGAAAAGATGTCACACAAAATGGTTGCTGGCGATTGTTTCAGGTAACTGTTTTGAAAACAATTGTTTGCTATATCAGTCATATGAGGGAACTTACTACTGAAAACAGAACATAGAGTAGGGACACCAAGAGCCAAATATAGTGTTGTATGTACTGGTAGTTGAAATGAAGTATGATAGAGTAATAAGCTATACTCACAAAGCAGGGTTACCTCAAAGCAACCACTGTATAGGCAGGTGGGGAGAATAGACCCTGACTCAGGATTAGGAAATCGCTCTCCATAGATGAGGAAAAAAGGGGGTAACACCCCTCCACCAGGGGTGGACTTAACATAGCGTATTATGGATACAGAGGAGCCAAAAGGATAAAAGTATCTAAAAAGCCAGGCACCTCTGGCTCTTCTACTGACCGCATATGTTAGTACTCTGCTGTTATTGCCTGATGAAGCGGGATCAAACCTGCGAAACGCGTTGCATTTGTCCCCCGAGGGAATGTAAATAAAATTGTATTTGACCAACACATTGGCAATTTTTGTGTCTGCTTGGAGGAGGTAAGTTAGTCCACCACTGCCTCGCCATGTTTTAGGGCCCAATTCCAATGGAGCGGTTTTCGCTCCGAATCATCAGAGTTTCTGCGCAAGCAAATCGCGTGGGGAAACTCGGCCATAGGAATCTATGGCGCCACCGGCCGAAACGCTTACCCTAGCGAATCGGCTGACACTGCCCACAGTTTTCACGCGGGAGGCTGCGAATTCCATAGCCGTGCATTGCACAGCTTCTGGGATTCGCCTGCGTTCCCGCAGATCCGGAAGTGCCGCCTCTCGTCTCGCAGCCACGTACAGGGCTGGATTTAGGCCAAGGCCGCCTAGGCCATGGCCTAGGGCACCACAGGAGAAAGGGCACCAAAGCAGCAGGCTAAACTGGTGCAGCATTTGCAAGCTTGCAAACGCTGCAATGCAGGGAGATCAGGCTAGCGCCTGACTGCGGTACTCTGCTGCTAGCTGCCTGTGCAGCAGCCACCTTGCTCTCTGTGCACGGTTGCATTGTGGCCGGCGGCTATGGACTTGGGCAGCATTGGAGACGGAAAGGAAGAGGAAGCTTCTGCACTGGAGATGAGTGGAGAAATGAGTGACACAGATGGCTGCTAGAGTTGGGCCGAACGGTTCGCCTGCGAACGGTTCCATGCGAACTTCAGTGGTTCGCGTTCGCGTCCCGCAGGCGAACCTTTGCGGAAGTTCGGTTCGCCCCATAATGCACCATGGAGGGTCAACTTTGACCCTCTACATCACAGTCAGCAGGCCCAGTGTAGCCAATTAGGCTACACTAGCCCCTGGAGCCCCACCCCCCCTTATATAAGGCAGGCTGCGGCGGCCATTACGGTCACTCGTGTGCTGCCTGCGTTAGTGAGAGTAGGGCGAGCTGCTGCAGACTGTCTCTCAGGGAAAGATTAGTTAGGCTTAACTTGTTCCTGTCTGGCTGCATACCTGTGCTGTGAACCCACCACTGCATACCTGTGCTGTGAACCCACCACTGCATACCTGTGCTGTGAACCCACCACTGCATACCTGTTCAGTGAACCCACCACTGCATACCTGTGCTGTGAACCCACCACTGCATACCTGTTCAGTGAACCCGCCACTGCATACCTGTTCTGTTCAGTGGACCCGCCACTGTATACCTGTTCAGTGAACCCGCCACTGCATACCTGTTGTGTTCAGTGAACCTGCCACTGCATACCTGTTCTGTGAACCCGCCACTGTATACCTGTTCTGTTTAGTGAACCCGCCACTGTATACCTGTTCTGTTTAGTGAACCCGCCACTGCATACCTGTTCTGTTCAGTGGACCCGCCACTGTATACCTGTTCTGTTTAGTGAACCCGCCACTGCATACCTGTTCTGTTCAGTGAACCCGCCACTGTATACCTGTTCAGTGAACCCGCCACTGCATACCTGTTCTGTTCAGTGGACCCGCCACTGTATACCTGTTCAGTGAACCCGCCACTGCATACCTGTTCTGTTCAGTGAACCCGCCACTGCATACCTGTTGTGTTCAGTGAACCTGCCACTGCATACCTGTTCTGTGAACCCGCCACTGTATACCTGTTCTGTTTAGTGAACCCGCCACTGTACACCTGTTCTGTTTAGTGAACCCGCCACTGCATACCTGTTCTGTTCAGTGGACCCGCCACTGTATACCTGTTCTGTTCAGTGGACCCGCCACTGTATACCTGTTCAGTGAACCTGCCACTGCATACCTGTTGTGTTCAGTGAACCTGCCACTGCATACCTGTTCTGTGAACCCGCCACTGTATACCTGTTCTGTTTAGTGAACCCGCCACTGTATACCTGTTCTGTTTAGTGAACCCGCCACTGCATACCTGTTCTGTTCAGTGAACCCGCCACTGTATACCTGTTCAGTGAACCTTCCACTGCATACCTGTTGTGTTCGGTGAACCTGCCACTGCATACCTGTTCTGTGAACCCGCCACTGTATACCTGTTCTGTTCAGTGAACCCACCGCATCAGTGCGCATACCTGTGCAGTTAAGTGAACCCACCTACCTACGTGAGTGCAAGCAGTGTGATATACCACTCCGTGCATACCCGATATGGACAAAACAGGTAGAGGAAGAGGTAGTGCCAGAGCCAGAGGAAGGCCACCCGGCAGGTCTGCGCGAGGTCGTGTAAATGTAATTTCGTGTGGACCTGCCCCACAGTACAGTGCTCGGAAGAAGGCACGTCCCATCACCTCCCAAGATTGTCAGGACGTGGTTGAGTATTTAGCGACACAGAACACCTCATCTTGCTCAGCCACCAGCGCTACTACTAGCACCACTTCCGCTGCATTTGACACTTCGCAAGAATTATTTAGTGGTGAAATCACTGATGCACAGCCATTGTTGTTACAGCCAGATGAATTTTCACCAGCTAATATGTCTGAGTTACGCGTCAACACTATGGATGTAACGTGTCAGGAGGATGAAGGACCTACTGATGGTGCAAGTTTGGATTTGTCTGAGGCAAGCGAAGCTGGGCAGGATGACTACGATGATGACGGTAATAGGGATCCTCTGTATGTTCCCAATAGAGGAGATGAAGAGGGGGACAGTTCAGAGGGGGAGTCAGAGAGTAGTAGGAGGAGAGAAGTTGCTGAAAGAAGCTGGGGCAGCTCTTCGTCAGAAACAGCTGGTGGCAGAGTCCGGCACCATGTATCGCCACCTATTTACAGCCAGCCAACTTGCCCTTCAGCATCAGCTGCTGAGGTCCCCATAGTGCCCACATCCCAGGGTGGCTCAGCGGTGTGGAAATTTTTTAATGTGTGTGCCTCAGATCGGACCAAAGCCATCTGTTCGCTCTGCCAACAAAAATTGAGCCGTGGAAAGGCCAACACTCACGTAGGGACAAGTGCCTTATGAAGGCACCTGGAGAAAAGGCACAAACAGCAATAGGATGGCCTCCTGAGCAAAAGCAGCAGCAGCACACAAAAGCAAAGCCACCCTCCTTCTCCTCTTCCTCCTCCATCAGGTGCATTATCTGCTTCTGCCGCTTTCTCCCTTCCACCTTCACAGGCACCCTCCTCCACTCCGCCTCTGCCCTTGAGCGCTTCCTGCTCCTCTGCCCACAGCAGCAGTCAGGTGTCCGTGAAGGAAATGTTTGAGCAGAAGAAGCCAATTTCGGCCAGTCACCCCCTTGCCCGCCGTCTGACAGCTGGCGTGGCGGAACTGTTAGCTCGGCAGCTGTTACCATACCGGCTGGTGGACTCTGAGGCCTTCCGTAAATTAGTGGCCATCGGAACACCGCAGTGGAAGATGCCAGGCCGCACTTATTTTTCGAGAAAGGCCATACCCCAACTGCACCGTGAAGTTGAGAGGCAAGTGGTGTCATCTCTTGCGAAGAGCGTTGGGTCAAGGGTACACCTGACCACGGATGCCTGGTCTGCCAAGCACGGGCAGGGCCGCTACATTACCTACACAGCCCATTGGGTGAACCTGGTGGTGAACGATGGCAAGCAGGGCGCAGCGGACCAAATTGTGACACCTCCACGGCTTGCAGGCAGGCCTCCTGCCACCTCCTCTCCTCCTGCTACATGCTCTTCGCTGTCCTCCTCCTCCTTGGCTGAGTGGCAGTTCTCCTCTCCAGCTACACAGCCCCAGCTCCGCAGGGCCTATGCTGCATGCCAGGTAAGACGGTGTCACGCCATCTTAGACATGTCTTGTCTCAAAGCGGAGAGTCACACTGGAGCAGCTCTCCTGGCTGCTCTTAAGAAACACGTGGATGAGTGGCTGACCCCGCACCACCTGGAGATAGGCAACGTGGTGTGCGACAACGGCAGCAATCTGCTTGCCGCTTTGCATATGGGGAAGCTGACACACATACCCTGCATGGCACATGTCATGAATCTAGTGGTTCAAAGATTTGTGGCAAAGTACCCTGGCTTAGCGAATGTCCTGAAGCAGGCCAGGAAGTTCTGTGGGCATTTGAGGCGGTCTTACACAGCCATGGCACGCTTTGCGGAAATTCAGCGCAAAAACAACATGCCGGTGAGACGCCTCATTTGCGATAGCCCGACTCGCTGGAACTCGACCCTGCTCATGTTCTCCCGCCTGCTAGAACAGAAGAAAGCCGTGACCCACTACCTCTACAACTACAGTAGAATGAAACAGTCTGGGAAGATGGGGATGTTCTGGCCCGACAACTGGACACTGATGGAAAATGCATGCAGGCTCATGCGGCCGTTTGAGGAGTGACCAACCTGGTGAGCCGCAGTGAGGGCACCATCAGCGACTTAATTCCCTACGCTTACTTCTTGGAGCGTGCTGTGCGTAGAGTGGCGGATGAAGCTGTGAATGAGCGTGACCAGGAACCGTTACGGCAGGAACAGGCATGGGACCAATTTTCATCAGACCCAGCTGTTTCCTCAACACCTGCGGCAGCACAGAGGGGGGAGGAGGAGGAAGAAGAGAAGTCGTGTGCAGAAGACGAATCAGACTCAGAGGATGATGAGCAAGGTGTTTCTTTGGGGGAGGAGGAGGAGGAGGAGGGGACAGCGGCAGGAGAACAACCTCAGCAGGCATCGCAAGGGGCTTGTGCTGCTCAACCTTCCCGTGGTATTGTTCGCGGCTGGGGGGAGGAGGTTGACTTACCTGACGTCACTGAGGAAGAGCAAGAGGAGATGGAGGGTACTGGATCCGACTTTGTGCAGATGTCGTCTTTTATGCTGTCCTGCCTGTTGAGGGACCCCCATATAAAAAACCTCAAGGGGAATGAGCTGTACTGGGTGGCCACACTACTAGACCCTCGGTACAGGCACAAAGTGGTGGACCTGTTACCAACTCACCGGAAGGTGGAAAGGATGCAGCACATGCAGAACCAGCTGTCAACTATGCTTTACAATGCCTTTAAGGGTGATGTGACGGCACAACGCCAGCAAGGTACCACTGCCACTAATCCTCCTCCCGTGTCCACGCAGTCAAAGACAGGACGCTCCAGCGATCTCATGGTGATGTCGGACATGCGGACGTTCTTTAGTCCAACGCCTCGCCGTAGCCCTTCCGGATCCACCCTCCACCAACGCCTGGAACGGCAGGTAGCCGACTACCTGGCCTTAAGTGTGGATGTAGACACTGCTGTGAACAGCGATGAGGAACCCTTGAACTACTGGGTGCGCAGGCTTGACCTGTGGCCAGAGCTGTCCCAATTTGCCATCCAACTTCTCTCCTGCCCTGCCGCAAGCGTCCTGTCAGAAAGGACCTTCAGCGCAGCTGGAGGCATTGTCACAGAGAAGAGAAGTCGCCTAAGTCACAAAAGTGTTAAGTACCTCACCTTTATCAAAATGAATGAGGCATGGATCCCGGAGGGCTGCTGCCCGCCCCAAGACTAAGTCAGTCCCCGCACACACAGCATCTCTGCCTGCACGCCGTGTGACTGGCTGCCTGGCCTGCCCCAAGAAGACTAAGTCGCTCCCAGTCCCTCCACACAGCATGTCTGCCTGCAGGCCGCTTGACTACCTTCTCCGCCACCACCAACAGGGTCCGGGACTCCAGGCGGATTGCTGAATTTTTTAGGCCGCTGCTAGCAGCGGCCGCTGTAATAATTTTTCGGGTGCGTGTACATGACTGCCTAATTTTTCTGGCTGCACTGCGGGCAGCTGCAACAACAAAAGAAAAGGCATGTACATGCGCCCATTCCCCTTCGTGATCATTACCTTGCCGTGGTGCAGGGGCTTGCGTATCACAATGAAGCAATGACCGGCGCCTAGATGAGTGTCTCGGGGGGCACACCCACGATAATAAGGTCGTTGCCTCATTGTGGTCAGACCAAATTTGATCAGCTGGACAGTCACTGTTCTGTCATTCAGCTACATCAGCCAGGCGACCATATGGGCTGTAAAGCCACCAAAACCTGCACTCTCGCCATGGTGCGCACCAGTCCAGCACGGCCGTCACTACACAAACAGCTGTTTGCGGTGCGTTACACGGTGAGTTTGGTGTGTCAGTGTGAAGCAGTACCTTAATTACACTACCTGATTGATGTATACACATGCAAGATGTTTGAAAGCACTTTAGGCCTGTCATTTAGCATTCAATGTGATTTCTGCACTTAAAACGCTGCTTTGCGTCAAATCCAGATTTTTCCCGGGGACTTTTGGCGTGTATCCCACTCCGCCATGCCCCCCTCCAGGTGTTAGACCCCTTGAAACATCTTTTCCATCACTTTTGTGGCCAGCATATTTTTTTTTTTCAAAGTTCGCATCCCCATTGAAGTCTATTGCGGTTCGCGAACTTTAACGCGAACCGAACCTTCCGCGGAAGTTCGCGAACCAGGTTCGCGAACCTAAAATCGGAGGTTCGGCCCAACTCTAATGGCTGCTGCTGTGTGGAGGCGAGCTGGCTACCTATACTGAAAGGTGGGGGGGGGGGTGAAAAAGGAGGGATTAAGGGAGTAATCTGGCTACCTATACTGGAGGGAAAGGGGGAGGAGTAATGTGGCTACATATACTAGAGGGAAGGGGGGAGGGGTCATCTGGCTAGTAGCTACATATACTAGAGAGAAGGGGGGAGGGGTCATCTGAATACCTATACTGGAGGGAAAGGGGGCAGAAGTCATGTGGCTACCTATACTGGGAGGGTAATTAGGCTACCTATACTAGGGGGCAGGGGTCATCTCGCTACCTATACTGAAGGGAGCGGCTGGTGACAGTGGCCTAGGGCGGTAAAGAGTGCAAATCCGGCCCTGGCCACGTACGGTGGCTAGTGGAAATGGGCCCTGAAACTTTTTGGATACTTTTATCCTTTTCACGCCTCTGTATCCATACTACACTACTGAAAATGCTGAGAGATTCTTTTGTTTTTTTAATGTAACTTCTATGTATATACTCTGAACCTGTACCAGAACAAAGTGTGGCATTTATTTGATACATTATATTTTTCTAATACAATTGAATCCTTTAAACTCATAGAAATTACTTATTCTTAAAGGACAACTATAACATAAAAAAAAAAAATCAAAAATGGTAAATACTCATCTAAGAGATAGGAAAACTCTGGATCCCTTAGAATATTCCCGTCCCTCTCTGTGTCTCCTTGTTTCACCACCGAGCCCCCGTTCAAATCTCCTGCCGGCTGCTCCTTTGGGTCTCCTCGGCAGTACTCGGGTTTCCAAGTACTTTCGAAGGCGAGTGCCGGCTCCATACTGCGCACACGGGAGACAAGCACTGCCACTTCTACTGCTAATACTCTGCACTCTGCAACAGGGAGCACAGTATAGGGAGCCCTTGACAATCATTGCTGAGTGTTGGTGGACTTTCATTTCGGTGTGAGTGCATTAGGGACTCCCTGTATTCGGACCATAAGATGCAGTGACTCTTTCTCCTCACTGTTGGATTTATGGTCTTATAAAAGGAGACCCCCAGATGCAGCGTAGACGATGTGCATTAGCTGGTTTAGACCTGCTCTTTGCAGGTCTAATATCGCACAAGTGAGTAGTACTTTACCACCTGGGGGAAGGGGGGGGGGGGTGATACACGAATTAGGTTATGGCGAGTTCAGCAAAAGGATATGGCACATAGGATCAAAAAAATTATAACTGAGTCAAAACCAAAAAATAAACTTTCTTTTTTTTATATATGAGTTTAAGTACATTTCTTGAAAAATGATTATTTGTAACATAGGTGAGAATCGTGTAAGCTGCCCGGTGTGGTGCAGAAAGTGGAGATGTAAATGATTTTTTTTTCTGAGAAAGCATAAGAAACAGTTTTAAAAACAATTATTCAGTGTTACAAATGATTATTTTTTAATGGGTTATTGTAATAATAGATATACAGTAGTTTTATACAGTTGCCACCAATAGAGAAAATATTTGCATTGATGTGAATGAGGCGCCTTTTTTAAAGGATACCCGAGGTGACATGTGACATGATGAGATAGACATGGGTATGTACAGTGTCTAGCACACAAATAACTAGGCTGTGTTCCTTTTTTTTATTTCTCTGCCTGGAAGAGTTAAATATCAGGTATGTAAGTGGCTGACTCAGTCCTGACTCAGACAGGAAGTGCCTACAGTATGACCCTCACTGATAAGAAATTTCCCTTTTTATCTCGTTCTTGCTCTCAGAAGCCATTTTCTGCTAGGAAAGTGTTTTATAGTTGGAATTTCTTATCCGTGAGGGTCACACTGTAGTCACTTCCTGTCTGAGTCAGGACTGAGTCAGCCACTTACATTACTGATGTTTAACTCTTTCAGGCAGAGAAAGAAAAAAAGGAACACAGCCTAGTTATTTGTGTGCTTGGCACTGTACATACACATGTCTATCTCATCATGTCACATGTCACTTCGGGTATCCTTTAAAAGGCACCATTATTGCTTGCTACCATCTAAAACTATGCCATGCAAGCCTCATAGGTTTGCTTTAAAGAGACTATGTAACAACAACAACAAAAAACACCCCCTGGAGGATAGTTACCTCTGTAGAGGGAAGCCTCTGGATTCTAGTGAGGCTTTCTCCATCATCGTAATCCAGCTCTGCCTCCCTCAAAAAAACAGAGCAGGCACAGTAGCGCCTGCAATATTTATATGATCCTGCACAGTAGAGCGGACCTAAACGGGCTCGGCTATTGACGCCTGAGGCAAATCGGAAAGCCGCTACTGCGCTGGATTGCGGTAGGTAAATATTTACCTACCGCAATTCACAATATTTTGTTTTTGGGGACTGCCAGTGCTGGATCCTGAGGGTGAAAAGGGTAGGGGAAGCCTCATTAGGATACAGAGGCTTACCCCTCCCAAGGTAAGTACCCCCCAGGGGCTGTTGTTTGTTACAGATTTTCTTTAAGGTGTAATATTTATTGGGTAATAGTTTTTGTACTGGATGTGCTATTTGTCATAAGGAGTGATTCTCTGTCCCTCAGCAGGATCATAAGAAATGCTTAGAAGGACCTCAATGCCCAATAATGAGAATGGGAGAATTTTTACACATACATTTGTTAATGTAACGAGATGCCTTTTCATATTAGATCACTCAGTATTTTGTGTTTAATTTGGAGGCGATAACCTTGTGCATTTTAATCGTGAACCGCTCAGATGTTGCATACTTCCCAATGCTGATGGATGGCTTGTGTACATTACAGGCCGATATGAAGACTTTGATGGTTGCATTGCTGCGGCTGATTACTCCGGGCTTTTCCTTAACACAAAACCCCACTTACTGGCTCAGCTATCTCTGTAGATTACAGGGCTGTGCTGTTAGAAAACGTACTTTAAAACCTCTTGATAATCTGCGGGATCTTATTTTAAATCTCTCACTAATGTGAAAATGTTAGGAAATAAGCAGAAATTAGATCCACGGACACTTAAGAAAATGGATGGACTTGGGCCATGAAAAGTAACTTCACTTGAGCGCAAAGAAAAAAATACATATTCATGTCATCAGTGGACAAATTGTATGGCAGCTGAATGTCATTAAAATATAAAAATAGATACAGCAAAGTTTCTGGTAAGGTAAGTTCCTGGCACCAGTGGGGGTTGCCTGATGTCAGATACATGTGCTTGCCAGTTGCTTGGGAAACCGGCCTAAAAAGCACAACCCCCCCTCCCCTCCCGTGAAACAATAAATACATACCGAGCCTCCTGCACCATCTTCTAAGCTTCTTGTAGCTCCCTTGCGGATTTCCGGCGTCCTCTGTGCGCATGTCACCTGACACACATCGGGTCACGTGACACTTTGGGAGCCATGCACGGACACCAGAAAGCCGTGAGGAGCTACAGGAAGCTTAGAAGATGGTGCTGGAGGCTCGGTATGTATTTGAATTCCTGCAAAACATGCAAAACACAGTCGTCATTTTCTAAGGCATGGCGGTTAGTTGAGACTTCCAGTTGCCTGAGTTCAGGATAACGGGGACTTTGCTGTACTTTCCAGCAGCTGTGTTGTCGTGGATGATATGGGAAGTCTCTAGAACATCCAATATCTGTAGTTTCTATTTTTTCCCCCACACACAATCTGTTAATGGTGTTCAAAGTCTATTGGCCCTCCTACTGCATGGAGGTGGTAACACTGGTCAGTGATTGGCCAATTCAAAAGTAAATTGCTTATGAGCCTACGTGTCTAAGGCTACTTTCACACTGGAAAGTCGCAACGCAAACTAGCAACGCAATGTCCCAAAAATGTCAAAATGCAATTCTATGCCTAGTTATCGTTGCATACAGTAGGCATACAGGCAATGAAAAGTATGCTTCCAGGTCATTACTGAGCATGTGCAAACAGTCCAACGCAGCTAATAACTTGTATAACGCACAGCATGCAGCACTTTCTAATAACGCTACACGTTACACACAAGAGCAACGTGTGCACTGTGAATGTTGCACAGAATTAGTATTGCTGTGAGTTAGTCCACATTAAAACTTTTTCTAACATGCGACTTTAACGTCACACTGTGAAAGAGACCTAAAATAAAATAAATACAATATTTTCTTAATGAATGAATGGCTGCTACTTTCCAATAGAGATATCACGAACATAGAATTAAATGTTCGCGAACAGGCGAATATGGCGAACCACCATAGACTTCAATCGGCAAGTGAATTTTTAAAACTTACAAAGACCTGGACTGTGGAATGCCAGAGGGGGATCCATGCCAAAAGTCCCACCAAAATTTATGGAGTTGACGCAAAGTCGGGTTTTAATCCCTAAAGGACAGAAATCACATTATGCACAGCTCTGGGTGTCAGTGGGCTGTGGAGTGTCTCACACAGAGAAATACAATAGTACTATCAGAATACAGTGAAATAATAATAAAATGGAGTAATTCCGTGCCTGCAACTTAATGAGGCAACAGCAGTAGTGTGCACACAGCTCTGGGTGTTAGTGGGCTGTGGAGTGTCACAAACAAAAAAAACACAGGAGACCGATGTGCTAGCCCTCAAAAGGCCTGTTTGGGATGCTTTCACAGCAAGTGAGGAACAAGATCACAGGCCTAGCTAATGCTTTCCCTACCTATCTGCAGCAAGTCTGACTCCGCTCTCACTAACAGTCAGCAGCCAGCCGAGAATTAATCCAATATGGCCACCACTAATGCTTTTTGATAGTGGGTTGGGGGTGCTAGCTGATTGGCTGCCATGTGTCTGCTGACTGTGAGGTAAGGGGTCAAAGTTTACCTCAATAATAATAGGGGGCGAATCGAACACGCCAAATGTTCGCTGTTTGCTGTAAATGTGAACAGCAGATGTTCGTAGAATACTGCTCGCCGGCGAACTGTTCGGGCCATCTCTACTTTCCAAATGACCCTGTAATAATGGAATGGTGAGAGCAAATTTTACATCTCATTTGGAAAGCAAGGACCCAGAGTCTGGAGGTAGAATGGAGAGGCACACAATCATGTCATCTGCTGGTGATGGTCCACTGTGCTTCATTAAGTCCAGAGCCAACACAGTCCTCTATCAGGAGATTTTGAAACACTTAATGCTTCCTTCCACAGACGAGCTTTATGGAGATGCTGACTTCATTTTCCAGCAGAACTTGGCACCTGCCCACACTACCAAAAGTACCAAAACTTGGTTCAATGACCATGAGATTACTGTTCTTGATTGGCCAGCAAACTTGCCTGTCCAGAATCCCATAGAGAATCTATGGGGCATTGCCAAGAGAAAGATGAGAGACATGAGACTGAACAATGCAGAAGAGCTGAAGGCCAATATTGAAGCATCCTGGTCTTCCACACCTTAGCAGTGCCACAGTCTGATAGCATTCATTCCACACCCCGTCGTGGCAGATCCAACATTTTTCAGTTTAAAATTTTGGTTTTATTGATTTCATGTAATATTCTAATTTTCTGAGATTTTGATTTGGGGGTTTTCATTAGTGCTGGGCGAACAGTGTTCGCCACTGTTCGGGTTCTGCAGAACATCACCCTGTTCGGGTGATGTTCGAGTTCGGCCGAACACCTGACGGTGCTCGGCCAAACCGTTCGGCCACATGGCCGAACTAAGAGCGCATGGCCAAACGTTCCCCGAACGTTCGGCTAGCGCTGTGATTGGCCGAACGGGTCACGTGGTTCGGGCCCGAACGCGCTCTGATTGGCCGAACGGTCACGTGGTTCGGGTAAATAAATACCGAACCACGTCATATCTCCGCCATTTGTCTGTGGGTTTAGCTTTGGGTAGGCAGGCAGGGTAGTTCGCTCTCCAGCCACGCTAGCCAGGGTCCCCCCCAGTCATTGTGTGTCGCTGCTGGGAACAGTAGTACACCGCTCGCTCAGCCACACTATATATAGCATTGTTTACTGCCACTGTGTACCTCGCTCAGCCACGCTATATATATAGCATTGTGTTTTCTGACACTCTGTGTACACGGCTTAGCCTGACTAATATAGCATTGTGTGTACTGCCACTGTGCACCTCGCTCAGCCACGCTATATATAGCATTGTGTGTACTGCCACTGTGCACCTCGCTCAGCCACGCTATATATAGCATTGTGTTTTCTGACACTCTGTGTACACGGCTTAGCCTGGCTATATAGCATTGTGTGTACTGCCACTGTGCACCTCGCTCAGCCACGCTATATATAGCATTGTGTTTTCTGACACTCTGTGTACACGGCTTAGCCTGACTATATAGCATTGTGTGTACTGCCACTGTGTACCTCGCTCAGCCACGCTATATATAGCATTGTGTTTACTGCCACTCTGTGTACACCGCTCAGCCAGACTATATAGCATTGTGTGTACTGCCACTCTGTGTACACCGCTCAGCCAGACTATATAGCATTGTGTGTACTGCCACTCTGTGTACACCGCTCAGCCAGACTATATAGCATTGTGTGTACTGCCACTCTGTGTACACCGCTCAGCCAGACTATATAGCATTGTGTGTACTGCCACTCTGTGTACACCGCTCAGCCAGACTATATAGCATTGTGTGTACTGCCACTCTGTGTACACCGCTCAGCCAGACTATATAGCATTGCGTACTCTGCCAGTCAGTGTGTATATTGCTGGGATCAGTAATACTCCACTCACCGCCAACCACTATATGAGCTCACCATGAGTTCCTCAGAGACCTCCGCTGTGAGCAGCACTCCCAACAACAGCAACAGCCAACGCCCCACGCAAGCTATAACATCCACTACAGCAGCCAGTGGTCAGCAGCAGCCCTCTCCGGAGGAGAATGTTGTGTCCATCGGTCCGTCGCCAGAACGATTAATGAGGGCTGCCATTGAGGAGATGATGGGGTCTGATGTGGAGGAGGAGGTTGGGCTCAGGCCAGCATCCCAAGTTAATGTTGAGGACGATGAGGGGTCTGTGTCTGGGGATGTTGGGGTGGCAGAGGTGGTGGGTGGGTCAGACTCAGGAGAAGAGTTGTATGATGAGGATGATGATCGGGACCATCTGTATGTGCCTCAGAGTCCGACCCCGGAAAACATGTTGTATCGTGTGTTTAGGTACTAAAATCTGCGTTCCCACTTCCCAGTACTGCCTGCAGTGCCCGGGTCCACGGATCCATATAATTTTTTGGGCAGCACTATCAAACTGTGGTACTATGAGTGAGTTTCCATGGTCCTTCTGTGCTGCCTGTCACACTCACCGTCTGTCTGCAGATGGATTGTTCAACACAGCTACGCCATCTGACATGTAGTCCTGGACCTTGACCATCTTCTCTAGGCGATTGGTGTTGGAGGACGTGGAACTGCCCGATTGCTGTTCTGTGGGCTGCTGCATGGGTGTCAGAAAATGTTCCCACTCCAAGGACACTGCCAATACCATTCCCTTTTGGGCACTAGCAGCAGCTTGTGTTCTTTGCTGCCCTCCTGGTCCTCCTGGGTTTGCTGAAGTCAGTCTGTCGGCGTACAACTGGCTAGAGAAGGAGGAGGATGTCAATCTCCTCTCTAAAGTCTCCATCCTCAAGGGCCTGCTGGAATTGTTCCATTTTTGACCTGTCTGACACTTTCTTCAATCAGTTTTTTAACATTGTGTTTGTATAAACTGGGTATAAACCCAGTAATTGGTGTTGTCCAGATTCCAGAAAAATGAATAATAAGGAATAGTGAATAATGCGCGGGCCGCGTTCAATGCAGTCTAGCATGAATTGAGCCATGTGTGCCAGAGAGTCCTGCCAGACTCCTCTATCTTCATGTTCTTGTAAGCGTTGTGATTGTTGTGATGCACCATATTCGTCACCAGCATCACTTTCTTCCTCTTCTGCTGTCCTTTCCCGCTAAATTGTGGAAGTCCAACGTGCACCGCTCTGTCCCTCGGCAGTGGGGGCATCCAATTCCTGCTCCAACTCCAGCTGTTCCTCGTCATGTTCTTTGTCATAGCTGGGACCAGCGTTTCCTGAGGCAGGTTGCCTGATGTTGGTATCATCACGCTGATCGTTTTCATCTTCAGAATCCCCCACTTGCATCATGCCAGCGGTTTCCATCTTCAACATTGATTTCTTCAGTAAACACAGCAGTGGTATTGTAATGCTGACTGTAGAGTTGTCACTGCTCAGTCACGCAACGTGGATTGCTCAAAATTTTGGAGGACTTGGCAGAGATCCAACATGGTGGCCCAATCAGATCCACAGAAGCTTGGTAGCTACTAGCTGCTGGAATGCGCCTCGGCACTACGCAAAAGTGTGCTAGCATGTGCAGCGTAGAATTCCAGCGCGTAGGCAGGGACATCACCCAGCGAGCGATGGTGCGCTAGATTGAAGCGCTCCTGCATCTCTTGGTGAGTCCTTCAGAAGCGGTACTGGACTTTTAACAATGGTTTTTTTTTTTTCCTTCAACAGAAGATCTGCCACGTTGGAGTGAGGAGGACGCCGCCGACCCCGACACCAAGCTGAACCCCGGCGAACTCCAAGCAGAGGATCTTCAGGAACCCTCAAGGCTTTGAGCAAGCTGAGGAGGATCAGCAGTCCCGACGAGACCTCTCCTCATATGCGACTGAGTGCAGTGGAGCTCCCCAGAACAACCTCTCAGTTGTCACTTTGTCACTGGTCACTTTGTCACTTTGTCACTTTGTCATTTTGTCACTTTGTCAGTTGTCACTTTGTCACTGGTCACTTTGTCACTTGTCACTTTGTCATTTTGTCACTTGTCACTTTGTCACTTGTCACTTCTCACTTTGTCACTTGTCACTTTGTCATTTTGTCACTTGTCACTTTGTCACTTCTCACTTTGTCACTTGTCACTTTGTCATTTTGTCACTTGTCACTTTGTCATTTTGTCACTTTGTCATTTTGTCACTTTGTCACTTTGTCACTGGTCACTTTGTCACTTGGTCACTTGTCCAGATGATCTCGGTACACCTCCTGAGATTCAAATTCCTGCACACATTGCTCTGGGATTTGGGTGTGATGAATGATGCATCTAACTGGCCACCGGAGGCAATTAAGGCCTTCAAAACATTGAAAGCAGCTTTCTGTTCCGCCCCCATTTTGCGTCATGTTGAGTTGTTGACGTCATGTTCATCCTCGGCCTCGCCTTGCATTTCAGTGCGAGGTGCATTTTCCACAGAAAAAGGTTGTGAATCCGGGTACAACATTTGTGGCTGTTCCATTGACCTTTCACAGGTAGAAGATTGTGGGGGTGGGAATAGCTCCTCCGAATAGCCCATTGTGTCCTGAAAACTACTCATTGCATTGCTTTGCGCACACATTTTTTTGTCCTCATGCAAGGCCTGAGTTGCACCTGAAAGCGTGGCCTTCTCCTCCTGCGCCTCCTCCTGTTCCATCACGTCTGCTGCTGCTGGGTTAGCGTTGACGCCCGGTCCCTGTTTATTGAACCTCTTATCTTTATTACATTTATGACTGCATGGCGGTAAAAAGCATGCTATCCGCACGCTTCTTGTCCTCATGCAAGGCCTGGGTTGTTGTGTCTCAAAAAGCATGGCCTTCTCCTCCTGCGCCTCCTCCTGTTCCATCACGTGTGCTGCTGCTGGGTTAGCGTTACCGGTCCCTTTTCCTGGAACCTCTTCTCTGTATTACATTTATGACTGCATGCCGACAAAAAGCATGTTACCTGTGCAAAGAAACATGACATTTTCCACATTTAAAAGACAGTTTTTCCTTTGAAACTTTACAATCAATTTTCTCAAAAACTATAAGCTCTTTTTCAAATATTTTTTTTCTTCTTGTACCCACTCCCAAGGTGCACATACCCTGCTAATTTGGGGTATGTAGCATGTAAGGAGGCTTTACAAAGCACGAAAGTTCGGGTCCCCATTGACTTCCATTATGTTCGGAGTTCGGGTCGAACACCCGAACATCGCGGCCATGTTCGGCCTGTTCGGCCCGAACCCGAACATCTAGATGTTCGCCCAACACTAGTTTTCATCAACTGTAAGCCATAATCATCAAAATTATAACAAATAAAGGCTTGAATTATACCGCATTACTGAAATAAATGCACTTTTGCAAGATATTCTAATTTTGCGAGCTTCACCTGTATTTATGGACCTAATAGGAGATGATCATGTTAGCAACATACCAAAGCCATGCAGCATCTAGCCATCCTATATGCAGGGTTCCTAATAGCAAATTGTCTGATCGATATGGCAGAGTTTGCTGATTGCTCTAGTTGTGTAATATAAGTTATACTGATACTTGCTCTCTATAGGTTAATACTAATGCAGAAAGAGGAAACTGAAACATTGCTGGTTAGCTCTTATATTAACCTCCTGAGCGTTACGCCGCTCAGGAGGTGTTGTTAGTTTTTGCCCCCATAATTAAATAATTTGCTCACATGACTGTAAACCTGTAGCTAGCACCAGGCTAGCTAGTAAAGGTGTCCGGCACCCCCCCCCCCCCCCGATCCCCCGATCCAGACAGTGTATACATTACCCAGCCTAGATCCAGCGATCGGCGCAGCCTACCTGGACAGCTCCGGTCTTCACTATAGGGAGGATCGCACATGACATCATGCGCAAACCCGATCCTCCCCATAGAGAGATACCAGAGCTGTGCAGGGAGGCTGTATGATCGGTGGATCCAGGCTGGGTAATGTATAAACGGGGGAATCGGGGGGATCCGGGGGGTTCCGGACACCTTTACTAGCTAGCCTAGTGCTAGCTACAGGTTTACAGCCATGTGAGCAAATTATTTAATTATGGGGGACTCCGGAGGACCAAGAGCAGTATGCCCGACACTGGGTATGCCCGACACTGGGTATGCCCGACACTGGGTATGCCCGACACTGGGTATGCCCGACACAGTGTCGGGCATACCGCTAAGGAAGTTAAAGAGTATAGCAAAGAAGCACTCATTTCAAACTGGTTGTTAAAAAATATATATATTTTTGTTTGTTTTACTTTAATGCCTAAGCTAATGTTTCTAATTCAGGAGACTGTATCTTTCTGTGTGTGACTGAATTGCTGCTGTAGTTTTGCTACCCACTTGGCTGTTGGTACCGTTCAGTTTCTTAGCAGTCTCCTCACTGAACATCCACCGCCTACTCCTGGCACATGTAAGCTAATGAGAGCGTACACACAGATGTTTCAGTTCAGCGTTGTTTGCTTGGCAGCAGAATAGCGCACGGTTGGAAACCCTCAGATACATCGTCTCCGGCGGTGAGTCAGCTCAACCACCGCAACAAACCAGGAACGCTTGCTGAGTGTTGTGTCAATACTGTACCTTCCGTGCAAAAACAAAGTGAGCAGTGGAGAAGCTGCCAGCCGGTAGAGAGGTAGTAAAATAGCTGTGACCATAACATGCATGCAAATGAATCCTTCCATAACAGTGTATGTAGTAGCAGGGCCGTTTCTGACAATTTTGGTGTCCCAGGCATGACCCCTTTTGCCCCCTACCCCCTGCTTCTCCATCTTATGAATAGAAACATTGTAGTCTATGTTAATTACAGTAGTTTTACAGGCACCAATACCCAACATTAAAAGGTTATATACAGAAATAATGGTATTTCTCAAAATAAGTCTAAAGCACACACAAATTGCTACTAGGCCAGATACACCTCACTTACTAAACCCACATACCTGTGGAATACCCACTAGTGTTGGGCGAACAGTGTTCGCCACTGTTCGGGTTCTGCAGAACATCACCCTGTTCGGGTGATGTTCGAGTTCGGCCGAACACCTGATGGTGTTCGGCCTTTTAAGTTCGGGTTCGCCCCGAACTACTAATTGGCCGCCGAACAGGGCCCTGTTCGGCCGAATACTGCCCCCTATGGGGTCGCAGGCATAAGGGGGGAGCATGCCCCGATCGCGGGGGGGGGGGGGGGGTCGGAAATTCCCCCCACCCCCTCCGCTAGCGCTCCCCCCTCTGCCCGCTTCCCCATACAAAAGTTTCAGGAAGTACCGGTCCGGTGGTAGTGGGTGGCTGGCAGTGGGCGGCACTGTGAAGTGAGTGACTGAGGAGGAGGAGTCCGGAGAGTGACGCGTTGAGGGAGGCCGGGCAGCGGGCGGTTCAGCAGTAGTACCTTACTACTGCTGAACCGCCCGCTGCCCGGCCTCCCTCAACGCGTCACTCTCCGGACTCCTCCTACTCAGTCACTCACTTCACAGTGCCGCCCACTGCCAGCCACCCACTACCACCGGACCGGTACTTCCTGAAACTTTTGTATGGGGAAGCGGGCAGAGGGGGGAGCGCTAGCGGAGGGGGTGGGGGGAATTTCCGACCCCCCCCCGCGATCGGGGCATGCTCCCCCCTTATGCCTGCGACCCCATAGGGCCCCCAAAAGCGGGATGTTTGGGGAGTTCGGGGTTCGGCCCAAACATGCCGAACATTGCGGCCATGTTCGGCGAACTTTCCCGAACCCGAACATCCAGGTGTTCGCCCAACACTAATACCCACCAGCAGTTCTGGATGTGTGCCTGGCTTTTTATGGGCAGAAAGTGATAATTGGCATATTTGGGAGAGATGTATCATGGGAAACCACAGTTGCTCACGTAAAGCTCAATTATCGCAAATACCTTCTGGAACCGAAACCCAAAACTGCCTCTCTGCTCTAAACGATAAGCAACAACATGGTAATATTTAAAAAAAAAACATTTATGTGTTGCAGCACACATTCCTGGTTTCATGGGAGCACAGAAACCGTTAACCTCCTGTGTTTACATATTAGCTTGTCTGAAAGACACAACCTTTGCACAGACAGCTCAAGTTACAGTGGCTCATTATTAGCAGATGAGGGGGAATTAGACTGGCTGTTATCTCTAAATACACACATGGTGAGTTTTCTTTTCCTCTCCTGTGATTTAGGTCTGCTTTAACTATATTAAACCCACATAACAAACTCGTCATATAACTGTTATGAAGCATGTGTAACTTTAAATGACCATTATACTTTTGATATACAGCCTGATTCTTTACAAATCAAAATATTGTCCTGGAAATCCAGAAAAGCTGCAACAATCAATATCATAATTAGTCTATTCAGGTTTCCTTTTTTATACTAAGTTCCCAGCAAGTTCCCATTTAGGTGTTAACGTTATCCTCCATCCCTTTCTTATTGGAACTAGTAATTGTGTATACGAATTCCATAGAGAATACACAAGATCATGTAAATATAATTTCCAGTCCAAGAAATTCTATACTGTACATGCTGTTCTGAATAGAATGGGAACTGTTTTACTGTCTTATAAGATCAATATATAACAGTTGTTATATCATAAAGTTCAAAACACAAACTTCTGTCCACCAGCTGCATTAGTCAAAACAAATTAATTTGCCCTCAATCATTTAACCTCCCTGGCGGTAAGCCTGTGCTGAGCACGGGCTATGCCGCCGGGAGGCACCGCTCAGGCCCCGCTGGGCCGATTTGCATAATTTTTTTTTTTGCTGCACGCAGCTAGCACTTTGCTAGCTGCGTGCAGTGCCCGATCGCCGCCGCTACCCGCCGATCCGCCGCTATACGCGTCGCCGCAGCCGCCCCCCCCCCCAGACCCCGTGCGCTGCCTGGCCAATCAGTGCCAGGCAGCGCCGTGGGGTGGATCGGAGTCCCCTTTGACGTCACAACGTCGATGATGTCGGTGACGTCATCCCGCCCCGTCGCCATGGCGACGGGGGAAGCCCTCCAGGAGATCCCGTTCTTTGAACGGGATCTCCTGATCTCTGATCGCCGGCGGCGATCGGAGGGGCTGGGGGGATGCCGCTGAGCAGCGGCTATCATGTAGCGAGACCTCGTCTCGCTACATGAAAAAAAAATAAAAATAAATAAAAAACGTATTTGCTGCCCCCTGGCGGATTTTGCCAAACCGCCAGGAGGGTTAAAGCAGAGTTCCCCAACCCTGTCTTCAAGGCCCACCAATGGTGCATGTTTTGCAGAAAACCTCAAACATTCACAGGTGAGGTCATTAGGGTCTCAGCAGAGCTGATTAACTACCCTCTGTGGATTTCCAAAAAAACATGCACTGTTGCTGGGCCTTGAGGACAGGGCTGGGGAATACTAATTTAAAGGACACCTGAACCCAGGTAAGGCTACCTAAGCTAAGCACAGATGTATGTTTGTGCTGGATCCACATACTTCTGTGCCGTGTCCATTCCTCTTCTCATTGTATCCAGCCCCTGTTATCAATCCTAGAAAAATGTGACTTTTGGCTAAAGAAAAGTTTTCAGACAGGAAGAGGCAGGCTTACTCTGATGTCTATTACACTCCCTTTCCCTTTTCTAATAGGGCAGGGAAGAGGAAGAAATGGGAAGGTGATGGGAGGGAATATCGGGAACCTTACTGGAGTGGAGAGGTGAATGTGTACACTAAACTAATATGCTGTCATTTGAAATAAAAATAATTTTAGAAAACAATTGGCTTCAGAGTAGAACACAGAACGATGATGATTGATGGCCAGAAGCAGAGTGTGGTAATAATGAAGTTTATATTTCAATCTGTAACTTACAAAGAATTTACAGTACGCTTAAATTGTAAGCTGGAAGTTCTAATTTTTTGTACATTTTTGTAATTTTTTGTATTTTTTGTAATTTTGTTTTCTGTATACTCTGTTAGGAGTACAGCTGCTCATCACTTTCCGTGCTGCAGGAGTAACACCTGCACTAATCCATGGGCTGGCAGCAAACTCTGCCAGTTTCTGTTAGAATTACAGATTAATGGTTATATTTCATATGAAAATAAAAACAAAAGTAATCAGGCTAAAAAAATAGATTGCCATTAAATCATGCAATATACAGAGTGAAACTGAAAACATTCAGCTTTTTCTCCCCAAAGTGGATTTTCCCTTTAAAGAAACAATCTGTTAATTTTCCCATTTGGATAAAAGAACAAAACCAAAATCAATAATAATTTAATCTCACTGAAACCATCAAGACAGTCAAAAATCATAAGAAAATCTACAAAATACAGAAATATGAAATCAGATCTAAAAATATATTTTTATTGTTGAGTTGTTTTTTGTTGTTGTTTTTTTTTTTTTTGTCTTTTATGAACTTGAGTTCCTCTTTAAAGTTTGAAAAAATATCTTAGCAAATTAAGTCCTATATATTCCCTGTAAGGAAGCAATAATTTTTTTTATATATAAAATCCTGAAAACAAGATCAGCAGCAAGGAAACAGTTTCATGATGGTGAGACTTTGAAGACAGTCAGAAAGTTTGCAATAAAAAAGTGTAAAATCAGATATCAAAATATATTTCTTTATTGGGGACTTTAAAAAAAATATAAACATGTGTTTCTAAATAAAGTTAGAAAAAAGTTAAAGAAATGACTTTCACATATTCTTCTCCAAATGCCTGCTCTTTATGTCTGTGGGATAAAAAAAGGAGTTTAATTAGCAGCAATGAATAAACATTTTTGCTTTTATATTTGTTTTTATCAACTTTATTTATTTTTTCCCTTAAAGCAAGATCCTTTTATATCCTTCTTCCCCCCACAAGGCCCAGCTATCACTAATATTTCTGTGATCTGAAGTCTAAAACTGCCATAGCACTTATAAAGTGGAGTTAGCGCTCGTTAGAATCAATGAATATGAATGATTTTTTTTAATAAATAAAAAAAAATATTAAAAATATATTTCAATCAGTAAAAGGCAGCTTTGTAGTTGAAAATCCCAAGCTAGCCTTAGAGTGGGAGTTTTTTTTTCCAGCCCGTACTTAAATCCCAAAAAAAAGAAAAAAAAGTCCTGCAATCTTCTGGCACAGACTCACTGTAATGCTTTAAAAAACAATTTAGCAACTGTCATTTCTGTAATTACAGTAACTAATTACCATCCTTAGCAAACAAATAGCTTAACATAATACGCAAGCCGAATCAATTTTGAAGAAATGCAAATTCCGAAAGCGAAAAAGGGCATTTTGGCAAACCTGAAAGGGAAGCCGGAAAATAATACACTTTGTTTTATCTGCACATAATTCCCAAGGAATATCATATCATAAATATTTGCATTCAGTTCTTATCAGGACATTTGCATTTGCTTCTTATCAGTCTGCAGGCCGGACTGTGCCAGATAGAGCGAGCTGCTCCACGCCATCCACATACTTCTAATGAATCACGTCTCAGGCCAATAGAATATTTTGGCTAGAATTTTATCGCCAAGATGAAGAGGTCATTTACTCGCGGAGTTGGCTCATCGCGCAATAGCCTTGAGATTGGGATGTGATTCACGGAACTTTGTCAGGAAATAAAATGATGTTAATGAAGGTGATAATGAGAACAGAAACACAGGGTTAAAAGAGGGAGGAAAAATAAAATTCACATACTTGAAAGCAGACCTAAACTTTTCAAGTTAGATTGTTCCCAAACAGTCAGCCCTCTATCAGACAAACAACTAAGGTGGAGGTGCCCAGTATTTATATAAAAAAAATGTTAAGTATTACATAAAAAGGGAGGTAGTGTGGATCTACTTCTCCTGTAGAATAGTGACCATTCTAACTGGAAAAACTATTTATTTGAGCACAATATATAAAGTACAACGCGCTTCACAGGTGCTTGCCTGCTTCCTCAGGTCTAGACAAATCAAAGAGTGCCTGGCTGTGATGAGATAGAGGCAGTCATGCAACACCTTAGTAATTTGTTAGTTTTACACCTGGTTTGGGAGGAAACAGGTTTTTAGCGATACCTTAACCACTTACCGACAAGCTGAGGCATTAAAACGTCCTGTTGGAGCCTGTTGAAGACTCCAGGAAGTTTTAATGTGTCGCTCGCTCCCGCCGCTGCTGTGCACATGTGTGCTCCTCCTCCCTTTGCCACTGTTACCCATCGGGATACCGCGATCCGCGATTGGGGAAGAGGTCCTCTACCTAATCGCAATGCCTGGAATGAATGGACATGCCCCAATCAGGAGCCATGTCCATTCATAAAACAGGAAGCCATCAGAGGCTAGTAAAATGTAAAAAAAAAAGTGAACACCTCCTGTAAAACAGGAGAGCGCTCAGAGTGCTATCTAGTGGGCAAAAAGTAAAATTGCACATACACATACACATACACATACATACATACACATACACTTATAATTAAATATTAATAACTTTAATGCCTTCCACATCTAACCCCCCCCCCCCCCCCCAAAAAAAAAAACACTTATAAATAAACATTTTTAAAAAATACATAAATAGTTGTCTTAGAGACTTAGCTTTTTCATCTATATTTTATGAGGGTATATTATTATTACTTTACTACAATAGGGGCTTGTAATTATGGACCGGACCAAAAAAAAGACAGAAAAATTACACCTGTTTTTCCCAATAATATATTGTTGTCATACATTTTGATAGGGACATGATTTAAACGGTCTAATAATTGGGACAAATGGGCAAATAAAATGTGTAGGTTTTATCCACACGAGAATGTTTTATTTGAAAACTATTATGGTCAAAAACTGATAATGAATAATTAATTTTTCAATTTATTTTTTTTTTCCCGTTAAAATGCATTTAGAATAAAAAAAATTTGCAAAATGTACTGCCCACAGAAAGCCTAATTGGAGGCAAAAAACAAGGTATAGATCATTTTCTTGCGATAAGTAGGAATAAAGTTATTGGCGGACAAAAGGGAGGCGCATTGACAGGTAAAAATTGCTCTTTTCCGTTAGGGTGAAAACCCCTTGGGAGTGAACTGGTTAAAGAACCCTAGGAGTGCAACAAACCAGTTCCTGTATCACAGACCTGGAAAACTGAGCAGGGATGGCATTATTCCAACAGGCTCTAACGTGGTTGCAAGGCTTTGCAACCTTCCTTTGTGAGCATATATTTATGTCGATTAACACTTTAGCAGCCAATTTATTTAGAGGCTTATAACTGCTCCAGGCCTGTTAATTTTAGTTTATTTTGTTACACTTCCTTGCTTCTAATTAGTACTGCTGTAATATATATCTATGGCTACTTGTCACTAGGGGGCAGTGTGAGACAATAAGAGTGGACATTCTGCTTTCAGTTTCAATATCCTCTGCTAGCAGGGAGACATCAAAGCATTCCAAGAATTTACAGCACAACGAGTTCTACCAATTGAGGTCAAAAGCAGTGTACTTATCTCAAACGAGATAACTCTCTGCCAGTGGGTTAATAGCGATGCTGCACCAGTGGACTCCCGGTCTCCCTTTATTTTCTAATTGATCCTAGGGTTCTGGTATTCTTGTATTAGGAAAGACTGTAGAAAAATCCACTCTCAAATTTTGAGGCAGGACTCTTCCTCACAGGCCTCCTTTACATTCTATGCAGCTCTGAACAGCACTTGCTATGGAACAGGTCAGAGGGAAGGACAGAGAGCCCAGAGAGTACAGAGAAATCACTGCAGAATATGCATAAGCAAAACACAAAGGTGAGTATACTAAGGTTGAAGAAATGTGGAGAGCACTGAAAACAGGCATTAGCCAGCAAGCCAGGACTGGGTGTTTTTTTTTAAATTGGGCGATTAGGTGGCAAAACATATTAGTTAGTAACAAGGTTAGTGCAGTAGCAGTTGTACAATCCTAGTCATATAATGGTGAAAGCACACAATGGAGATCTCTGGACTCCGGAGCAGAAACATTAACAATTAGATATTAATTGATATGTATCAAGGCAAAATTATGTAAAACCAAAACTTTACACATCAAGGAAAGTGTTGGGCAGCATGACTGTATAGTGGATAGCAAAAACAAGGGAAAAAAAACACAAAGGCCCTCATTCAATTCACTTGTTCTAAATTTTCTTCTAGGATATAATTTTTTATAATGTGTTAAAAAAAACTTTTCAGCACTCTGCTATTCAAAAAGTACCAAAAAGTAGGTGAAAAGGTACAATAAAAAGGATTTCTGGCTTGCTGCTGGCTTAAAAGGCAATGTATTGATTAGTTTTGAAAATATCACCTTGGAGAAAACATAGGAGAAAAAGTGAATGGCCATAGGGTTAGCCTGTGAAACCTATCTGGACTATAGTCGTCCAGTATAATCGTCCAGAACAGTCGTCCAGATAGGAGCTGTGCTGGGCTACGCTTCTAGTGTTGTTGCTGCGGGTGCGCGTACACCCACATGCTCCTGCCGCTCCTTCCCGGCAGTATTTACAAGTGATTTATTGGTAAAGGGGAACATGTGCTCCCTGAGCCAACCGAAGCCTCTGTGCATCAATCAAAATGCCTTGAATCACAAGGCATGTTGATACATAAAAGTGAAATTAAAAATTCAGTTAAAAAAAAGATTGTACCCTTCCTGGTAACTTCCAGGATAGCGCCATCTTGTGGCCAAAAACTAAAATTAAACTAATAAAATAAATAAAAATAGATTAATTAAATATTTATTAAAACTTCATTAACCCCTTCTAAGCTACCAATCATAAACACGTTTTTTTAAAAAATACATATATAGTTACCTTAGGATCTGAATTTTTTAATATGCACCTGAT
The DNA here is from genome assembly GCF_040937935.1 of Hyperolius riggenbachi. Lineage (NCBI taxonomy): Eukaryota > Metazoa > Chordata > Amphibia > Anura > Hyperoliidae > Hyperolius > Hyperolius riggenbachi. The sequence goes on along the minus strand of NC_090650.1, from coordinate 394,733,331 downwards.
GATGTTATATTACTGTTATTTTAGCAATTAAGGGCTTTTAATTATTGATCATGTACAAAAAACACAAAACAGAAAAAAATACACCTTTATTTAAAAATAATATGTTGTTGCCATACATTTTACTAGAAACATAATTTAAATGTTGTGATGGAATAGCTGGAACAACTGGGCAAATGAAATGTGTGGGTTTTATCTATTGTAGCATTGTTTATTTTAAAACTATAGGGGATGGAATTGGAGTAATTGTGTATTTTTTGTTGTTTTTCCCTATAAAATGCATAGGAAATAAAACAGGTATCGCCCACAAAAAGTCTTTATTTGTGTCAAAAAAAACAAGATATAGAGCATTTAGGTGTGATAAGTATTGATAAAGTTATAAACAAATGATTGGAAGAAGCGCTTCCATCCTTAAAGAGAATCTGTACTCTAAAATTCTTACAATAAAAAGCATACCATTCTATTCATTATGTTCTCCTGGGCACCTCTGTGCTGTTTCTGCCACTCCCTGCTGCAATCTTGGCTTGTAATTGCCAGTTTTAGGCAGTGTTTACAAACAAAAGACATGGCTGCTAACCAGAGTGTGATAGGTTGAGAGGAGAGCTTGGAGAGGGTGTGTAAAGCTTCTGCCTATCACAAGCAGTGCTGCACATTCCACACATTCCAGCCTGAGCCCAACAGAGCCGACAGAGGAAAGAAGATAAGATTTATTACAGAGACAGTGCACAGAGACAGTGCAACTAGAAAAGGCTGCAGTATGCCAGAGCACATTAGAACAGGTATAGGAACTTACAGGATAGAAGAAATAAGGCTCAACATTTTGTTACAGAGTCTCTTTAAGGCGAAAACAACCGTGGGCTGAAGTGGTTAAAGTGATTAGACCATTGACAATGTCCAAAGTCCATTACGGGAAAATATATTAGGAACATTGGTGTAGTGCCATCTCATTTAGATGCAATCAAATAAAAACCATCAAGGTAAATAGGCACTGGGTGTGTGGGTATATGTATGGGTGGGTGTGTGGGTATATGGGTGGGTGTGTGGGTATATGGGTGGGTGGGTGGGTATATGGGTATATGGGTTTGGTGTTGTTATATTTTTTTTATTTCACTCTTGCCTAAGCACCAAGAGCCTTGGTGCAACTTCTGGAGCTATGCCCTGTCTCGTTCTCTCTAATTCCCCCTACAGAGGGAGAAGTCCCACCCTCTTCCTAGCTCTGCAGAAACTCCCAAGGCCCCTATGTCACAAAACAGTGACCTGGTACCTCCATAATCCATATACCCTCATCTAAACCTGGAACCTGCAGGCCCAGAAGAAGCACTGAGCAGTTAACTCACTGCTCAGTGTTTCTTCTGTGTTAGAGTAAAAGTATCTGTACTGTAATTTGTTAAACTAAAAGAGAGGCCATTGTTAGGAAAGAGGTCAAGAGGGAGAGATAGTGAGCAGTCAGTTTAATGATAAATCTACAGACACATGCTGGCATTATCTACAGGGCTTTATCCAAGATGTGAAGCTCGGCTTTTAGAAAAAATGAAACAGTATACAACATTACAGATAGGAAGCGGATTGTTTGGTGATGTCATATGGAATTCTGTACTGGAGAGGGGTAACCCACTTTGTAACACCGTGGGGCAGCCACCCAAATCCTTTTGGTGCTTGCTAATTAATGTGTTGTTGGCTAACTGATCAGCAGCTGCCGGCTTTAGGGGCTTACTTTCTTTCTTCATAGGTCAGTGGTAGTGATGAGCGAAAATACCAATATTCTTTTTGCATTGATGTTCATAAAAATAATGAACATTTCATAGTTTCACAGGGATTCATTTGATCTTATGAGTAACTTTTATCACTAGCAGGGCCGGAGCTACCATAGGAAAAAATGGGCAATTGCCCCAGGGCCCCCGAGCGTGTAGGGGCCCCCAAGTTGTCCCTCCCCATCTTAACTGTTGCTCCGCAGGGACTCTGCAGAGTCTGTTAAGTTGGGAGGTGATTGGGGGAGGGTCAGCAGCCAGCTCAGGGGCCCAGGAGGGAAAAATTTAGCTGCAACAAAGGGCCTCTAATGATGCTTTTTGGTCGGGGGGGGGGGGTCTGTTGGGGGGCCCCCAGGCTAAATTTGCCCTAGGGCCCAATTGTTACTTGAACCGGCCCTGATCACTAGCCATGATCTAGGTGATATTGATATATACAGATAATTGCATCTGATGTACTTTGATATGGAGTCATTTTATGGGATTGCATCTTAACCACTTAAGGACTGCTTCAGACCGATTGGCGTGAGCAGTTCGGCAGCCCCAGCCAGGACCACTCAACGCCGATTGGCGTGAATGCCTGTGCCGGAGATTGTAGGAGATTGCATGCGCTAATGCGCGCGCATCTCCGCATGAAGTATCCCAGTGGCAACCTCAAGAGGTTAATTGATTTGAATCGTTGCTTCCAATGAGGTGTATTTTGTGAGATACTGTAATAAAGAGTGGTGCTTTCCTATAGGGCAGTTTCTAGGCTAATTGCATCCAGGGCGAGGGTGTAAAAATTGTTCCCCCTCCCGTGGACTCACGAACCCTTACGGATAGTCCCACAGCCACGGATCACAAGTAGATCTGCCTACTTAGTGACCAGCCCCTCATCCACAGGCGAATAGAGCCCGGAAGGCTGACTCCTCCCTGGGCCCCACGCACTGCGGTGGGGCCTGCGGTACCGCTACAGGACATCAGGTGTCATCATGCGGTGGTGACGTGATGATAACTTGACATTTGACGCAGGCAGCCCAGGAGGAGTCTAGGAAGGTGACCAGCCCCCCTTCTTCTACTTGCTGGTTTGTGCCCAGGGCGATCGCCCTGCCCGCACTGCCCAAGAAATGGCCTTGCTTTCCTATAGGGTTTCTTTTCTCCTTTCAAAATAACTGTTTTTTGACCCTTGCAAACTCATTTACTGCAGGTGTGTGGACAACTCTTTTTTGATGTTCATTAAAATAATGTTCAATTTTATTTCCGAGCAAAAATGCCATTGAAAATAAAAAAAGGTGGGGGGAAAGGCTGCACGTCCCTAAACACATGTTGCAATTGAATGATTAATCTCACAGGCATACACCGCCTTTGTCAGACTGAAAAATGCATGCCCTGCATCCTAGACAAGTGCTAACATTTATTCAACAAAATGTAAGTTACACATTTTTTTGCTTAGCTGCTCCCAAGATTTTAAATTTAGGTTAGGTCACTTGCCCGGAGGTTTGCCTCACCGTGGTGCAAGTGTCTAGTATAATATACTTTGCATGCAAACCATATTGGAAGCTAAAGTTCCTCCTAGTTTAATAAATGTTAGCACTTGTCTTGGACGCAGGGCATGCATTTTTCAGTCTGACAGAGGCGGTGTATGCCTGTGCGATTAACCATTCAATTGCAACATGTGTTTAGGGACGCGCAGCCTTTCCCCGCACCTTTTTTTAACTTTGTAACTATGTAAGTATCAGGTTAGCTGATCCCAGCCCCTCCTCCTGAGTTTACTGTTTGCATAATAAGTAGTAGCAGATTTGCATGTGATTTGCATCTGAATTGAATGCAAAGTGTGCAGAAAATCTATTTAGGTGCTTCACACTGAGCTGGTGGTCATTTCAGACGCAGCCTTAGTGGTATGCGCTGGCATTCTCCTCGCCATTGAAAATAAGTTTACTTATTTTTTGCGTTTTTTCACGCTTTTTGCACATTTTTGTGGGAAAAATATTGATTTTGTTTGCAGTAAAAATACTGATATTTAGCGGAAAAAATATAATTTTTGTGCTTTTCAAAAATTATTGTGATAAAAATAATGATTTTTCGTGGTTTTGAAAAAATACAAGCTATTTTCACGAAAATGTTCTCAAAATCGAAAATAGCATTTTCAAAGCGAAAACTACTTTGGCACAAATTTACAACACTAGTCAGTGGAATTCGGAGAATACTCCTTAATTCACACATAAATCTGCACATTTCCAGTCCAGTCCAGTCCTGTCAGTTTTGCATCAGTTTTCTATCAGTTTCACCTGACAGGATTTGAACTGTGCAACCTTATGTACGAACACACCGATAGAAAACGGATACAAAACTGATAGGACAGGACTGGATATGTACAGATTTATGTGTGAACACAGCCATAGAAACAAAAAGAAAAACTGAAAGGATGGGACTGAACACCTTTTTATGTGTGAACCAAGCCTAAATCATAAAATATAAAGAAATCTATAAACATCTTTATAGTTACAAAAAAAATATCCAAATATCCAAGTAACATGTTTTTCTAATTGTGAAAGGCCCCATGCCCTCTCACTCCACCCCCTTTCTTCCCCACCTTACCACCATTATTCAATGCACATTCCTCTCTCCAGTGTACAGAAGCCCCTTTCCTCTGCATGTGAATCCCTTCTCTGGATAACAGTCAGAGCCGATTCCTCGCCCTCTTTTTTTCTCCACTTTTTCCTTCATGCACAGATCATGTCCCCTAGTCCTTTGCACAAGCCTAGTAACAAAAATCTCACCTGCCAAGTATTTATATGGCCCTCTGATTAGAGATGTCGCCAACATCTAATTTTCCATTCGCAAACAGCAAATTCGAACTTCTGCAAATGTTCGCGAACAGGCAAACCCAGCAAACCACCAATAACTTCAATGGGCAAGCAAATTTTAAAACCTACAAAGACTGTTACTGGCCACAAAAGTGATGAAAAAGTTGTTTCAAGGGGTCTAACACCTGGACAGGGGCATGCTGGAGGGGGATCCATGCCAAAAGTCTCACCAGAAAATTACAGAGTTGACGAAAAGTCGGGTTTTAATCCCTAAAGTGCAAAAATCACATTACGTTCCTACAAATAGTGCACTGGAGTAGTATTGGCGTACGTTAAAAAGGGGCGCTGGGAAAAAAGGGCGCCGGGTTTTTAACGATAAGCATGGATAACGTTTAAAAATGTATTGTACTATATTTCGTTTAAAATTAATGTTTTTTAAAGTTATAAATCATTAAATAATGTGCATTAAATCGGCAATTGTAAAAACGTTAATCTTTCGTTTAAATACTGAAACGTATAATAACGTTAAAAAAAAAAAAATTACTAAGTAACCCTCCCTGTACCTACCCCTAACCCCTAGACCCCCCTGTTAGTGCCTAAACCTAAGACCCCCCTGTTGGTGCCTAAACCTAAGACCCCCCTGTTGGTGCCTAAACCTAAGACCCCCCTGTTGGTGCCTAAACCTAAGACCCCCCTGTTGGTGTCTAAACCTAAGACCCCCCTGTTGGTGCCTAAACCTAAGACCCCCTGTTGGTGCCTAAACCTAAGACCCCCCCTGTTGATGCCTAAACCTAAGACCCCCCTGTTGGTGCCTAAACCTAAGACCCCCCTGTTGGTTTTTTAGTTTTAAAATAATGTAAAAAAAAAAAAAAAAAAAAAAATGTACTGTTTTTCGTTTAAAAATAATGTTTGAAAAAAAATATTGTACTGTTTTTCGTTTAAAAATAATATTTAAAAATGTATAAATCATTAAATAATGTGTAATCATGAGAAGCAGTAATAAAACATTAAGTCTCCGGGGGCCGCTTTTAAAACGTTATTTTTCACCGGCGCCCTTTTTTCCTATCGGGCACCCATTAAACGATATTTATTATAGGAGTGAATGGCGGCGCCCGATTTGTCCACTAGCCTCAGGCGCCCGAATTTACTGTTTCCGTAGTATTGTCCCTGCAACTTAATGTATCAACAATTATAGCAGTAATGTGCACACAGCTCTGGGTGTCAGTGGGCTGTGGAATGTCTCACACAGAGAAATGCAATTGTACTATAAGAATTCTATAAAATAAAACCTAAGTGTCTCTGCGTCATCCTGTCCCTGTGTCCGTGCGTTTTGCGCTACTGCGCATATGCAGCACAGACAGCCGCTGGGCCAGGGAGCCGGGCAGGCATGTGCGCGGGCGTACTGGTATGTGCGTGTGTGGCGGGGGTTGCGTGCACATGTGCACTGACATGCAGCGGTGGCGGTGTGACAGAGACCTAGAGACCATTTTTCAATGGGCTTAGGTCAACTAGTACAATGAAATAATAATGCACTCGAGTGGTTCTGTGCCTGCAACTTATTGAGGCAACAGTAATAGTGTGCACACAGCTCTGGGTGTTAGTGGGCTGTGGAGTGTCACACACAAAAAAACCCACAGGAGACCGATGTACTAGCCCTCAAAAGAGCTATTTGGGTTGCTTTCACGGCAAGTGAGGAACAAGAACAAGGGCGTAGCCAATGTTTTCCCTACCTATCTGCAGCAAGTCTGACCCTGCTCTGACAAACAGTCAGCAGCCAGCAGAGAATGAATCCAATATGGCCCCCACAACTGCTTTTTAATAGGCAGTGGGGGGTCCAAGAGGGGATGCTAACTGATTGGCTGCCGTGTGTCTGCTGACTGTGAGGTAAGGGGTCAAAGTTTGGCTTTATAATAATGTACAGGGGCTGGGTCAAACACGCCAAATGCTCGCAGTTCGCCAAGAACGCGAACAGCAGAAATTCGCCGGGAACTGTCTGCCGGCAAACTTTTTGGGCCATCTCTACCTCTGATGTCTTTATACGTATTAAGATCTCTTCTAAGGCGTCTTTTCTTCAGACTAAATAAGCCCAGTTTATCTAACCTTTCCTGGTAAGTGAGACCTTCCCAGAGTGGTAAGTGAGACCTTGCTCATCTCTGCACCTGCATGTATGTATTCCTATTTATTGTCCAGCGCTGCGTAATATGTTGACGCTATTTAAATACAATAAATAATAATTATCAATTTACAATTGTGTTATTGGGCCAGGGGACAATAAGTAATTAGGCTGTGTCAGGGCCTAGGCCACCTAGGCCATGGCCTAGGGCACGACAGGAGCAAGGGCACCAAAGCAGCAGACTAAACTGCTGCAGCATTTGCAAGCTTGCAAATGCTGCAGTGCAGGGGGATCAGGTGAGTACCTGATCTCCCTGCTGCCAGCCACCTGTGCAGCGGCCACCTTGCTCTCTGATCACGTTGGCATTGTGGCATGCGGCTACGGACTTGGGCAGCATTGGAGATGGAGGGGAAGAGGAAGCTTCTGCAATGGAGACGAGCAGAGAAGTGAGTGACCCTGATGGCTGCTGTGGTGTGGAGGTGAGTTGTACTGAAAGAGGGGAAGTGGGAAAGGGAGGGATTATGGGAGTCATCTGGCTACCTATACTGGAGGGGGAGGGGTCATCTGGCTACTTATACTGGAGGGAAAGAGGGGAGGGGTCATCTGGCTACTTATACTGGAGGGAAAGAGGGGAGGGATCATCTGGCTACCTATACTGGAGTGGGAGGGGATGGGGTCATCAGGCTACTTATACTGGAGGGAAAGAGGGGAGGGATCATTTGGCTACCTATACTGGAAGGGGGGTGGCTGGTGACATTGGCCTTGGGAGGAAAAGAGTTCAAATCTGGCCCTGGGCTGTGTGAACATTTGACCAGTTTGTATGTTTATGATTGCGATCCTCAATCAGGTGTGTCTGTTGGCTCCACACTTCTGGAATTAGGCACTGTGTCCTGATAGACTGTCTCTTCACATCCACAGGATGAACTGCTGCTAGGACTCATAGTTTATCATTAATTGCAGCAACTGCAGTTTATAACTTCCCGGCAGTGTTGTGTGTGCACCGCAATGCTTCCTGGGAAATGTAGTCCGTCCTCTGTACTACATCTGTACTACAGGGAGTGCAGAATTATAAGGCAAGTTGTATTTTTGAGGAATAATTTTATTATTGAACAACAACCATGTTCTCAATGAACCCAAAAAACTAATTAATATCAAAGCTGAATATTTATGAAAGTAGTTTTTAGTTTGTTTTTAGTTTTAGCTATTTTAGGGGGATATCTGTGTGTGCAGGTGACTATTACTGTACATACAGTAATTATTAGGCAACTTAACAAAAAACAAATATATACCCATTTCAATTATTTATTTTTACCAGTGAAACCAATATAACATCTCAACATTCACAAATATACATTTCTGACATTCAAAAACAAAACAAAAACAAATCAGTGACCAATATAGCCACCTTTCTTTGCAAGAACATTCAAAAGCCTGCCATCCATGGATTCTGTCAGTGTTTTGAATTGTTCACCATCAACATTGCGTGCAGCAGCAACCACAGCCTCCCAGACACTGTTCAGAGAGGTGTACTGTTTTCCCTCCTTGTAAATCTCACATTTTATGATGGACCACAGGTTCTCAATGGGGTTCAGATCAGGTGAACAAGGAGGCCATGTCATTAATTTTGCTTCTGTTATACCCTTTCTTGCCAGCCACGCTGTGGAGTACTTGGACGCGTGTGATGGAGCATTGTCCTGCATGAAAATCATGTTTTTCTTGAAGGATGCAGACTTCTTCCTTTACCACTGCTTGAAGAAGGTGTCTTCCAGAAACTGGCAGTAGGACTAGGAGTTGAGCTTGACTCCATCCTCAACCCGAAAAGGCCCCACAAGCTCATTTTTGATGATACCAGCCCAAACCAGTACTCCACCTCCACCTTGCTGGCGTCTGAATCGGACTGGAGCTCTCTGCCCTTTACCAATCCAGCCACGGGCCCATCCATCTGGCCCATCAAGACTCACTCTCATTTCATCAGTCCATAAAACCTTAGAAAAATCAGTCTTTAGATATTTCTTGGCCCAGTCTTGACGTTTCAGCTTGTGTGTCCTGTTCAGTGGTGATCGTCTTTCAGCCTTTCTTACCTTGGCCATGTCTCTGAGTATTGCACACCTTGTGCTTTTGGGCACTCCAGTGATGTTGCAGCTCTGAAATATGGCCAAACTGGTGGCAAGTGGCATCTTGGCAGCTGCACGCTTGACTTTTCTCAGTTTATGGGCAGTTATTTTGCACCTTGGTTTTTCCACACGCTTCTTGCGACCCTGTTGACTATTTTGAATGAAACGCTTGATTGTTCGATAATCACGCTTCAGAAACTTTGCAATTTTAAGAGTGCTGCATCCTTCTGCAAGATATCTTACTATTTTTGACTTTTCTGAGCCTGTCAAGTCCTTCTTTTGACCTATTTTGCCAAAGGAAAGGAAGTTACCTAATAATTATGCACACCTGATATAGGGTGTTGATGTCATTAGACCACACCCCTTCTCATTACAGAGATGCACATCACCTAATATGCTTAATTGGTAGTAGGCTTTCGAGCCTATATAGCTTGGAGTAAGACAACATGCATAAAGAGGATGATGTGGTCAAAATACTCATTTGCCTAATAATTCTGCACTCCTTGTACATGTCTGTACTCGCATTCACAGACTACATCTCCCAGCTTACATTGCACCCAGGTAGCTACAAACTGCAGTTGTTGCGGCCGGTCGGGTGGAGAAGATGGGGCGTCCTATAAGGGATGGGGACCAGAGTAGCAGCACCCCATAGGTAAGTAATAATGCATTCATCTTTCTGTTATTGGAACGGGCCACTGTCATCAACTGAAGGACCTTTTGAGCTGGGGTAGGCAATATTAGGGTTATTAGTTGGGATTGATTAGTAGGGTTATTATTAGCATAGTAGTCATATACTGTGTGTTTGGCCACTCTCCTTAGCACCTGCATTTGTCTATTGAAGGTCTCTGCAGTTTGTTTGCAAGGCCGGAGTTATACTTTTTCTGCCCCTAGGCCAAGTATGCTGGGGCTCCCGTTCCATGTGTATCAGTCCCCTTCAATTCCATGTGCAGCCCTCTCTTCCATGAGCAACATCCATTAACTGCAGCCCCTTTATTTTATGTACAGCTCCCTAGGGTTTCAGCTTCCCCTTTTCATGTCTTGCTCCCCATTTTCAGATTTCTTTTTCATATGTAGAAATCCCCTTTTTTATAGTGATGGGCATCTGGCAAGGTTCCCAAAGAGCTTTCCAGAAATAAAAACACAAAGTGAACACAGGAGCCCCTTATGGAGTAGTATATTACAACAAAAAAGTGTGAGTAATATATAAGCAAGCAGTGGCGTAGCTGAGGAGCTTGAGGCCGGTGCGAGTTATACATGGGGCCCCCAGCACTTCATACATAACAATTGATACGGCGCACCAAAACCGGACAACACAGTGTCAGAGGTGCAAGATGAGCATGGGGAGCAGCTTTTTAATTATTACTATCATTCAAAGCATCTATAGAAGTAATTATTACAAGCACAGGACCAATAGAGAGCTAATACTGCAGTTGAGGGAGGGCCTTACGGGCTTCTCAGGCCCAAGGGCCCCGATGCGGTGGCAACCTCTGCAACCCCTATTGCTACGCCATAGTAAGCAATATTACTCACAAAGGTAGGTTGCAAGACCAGCAACCACCGAATCAAGCAGGTGAAGAATTCCCTTCCTCACTCGCAGAGCCGGGACAAGGTCCTCCAGCACCCAAGGCTTAGACGCTAAAGTGCGCCCCTCCATCCCTCCCACCCCAGCCGTCACACACTGATTGCTATTAGACTAAGAGGCACCCCAGGGCCCCCAACACCTTAATATCTAGTCATCTGGCTTGCAGTCACTGCCATGTATCTTTTCTTATTTCTCTCTGCTTCAAACACAATAGTGAGTTGTGTGTCCCCACATCCACTGCGCCCTGAGGCTGGAGCCTCTCTTGCCTCTGCCTTGGGCCGGCCCTGCTCACTCAGGTCTCAAGAAGTCTTCTGTCAGCAGTTGGGTCGCTCTCTTAAAGAATGTATAGTTAGACAGTTCAAAGGAATGTAACTCGAATACCCCTGCAAGTGCACATGGGAAATAGGGGATTAACTGGAAGGTAAGAGGCGGCCCAAATGAAATATGACTTAAATGAGCGGTGAAAAAAGGCTTACCTGAAGGCAGTAAACCAGTAAAATTAATAGTTCAATATTCTTTATTAGCACTGGAAGTGCTAATAAACTCATTTAAATGGGCACTATGGTGAAACATTGTAAAATTTAAAATATGCGCAAACATAGACAAATCAGACCTGAAGTCCAAATTTAAAATGCAGACAATTTACAGAAGCAAATTCACGTATGACAGCAAAAAAAAAAAAAAAATGTGTTGCTATTGAAATATATAACATGTGATTGTTTCTCTGGAACATCATGTATCGCACCTGAATATTTAACAAGTGTGAACTGTGCCTAAGTCAGGTCTAGGGTGCAGCCCTTTTAACCACTTCCGGATTTCTGGTACGTATATACACGCCCCTGTAAAGTTCACCTGCAGATCAGGGGCGTGTATATACAGTGGTGTGAAAAACTATTTGCCCCCTTCCTGATTTCTTATTCGTTTGCATGTTTGTCACACTTAAATGTTTCTGCTCATCAAAAACTGTTAACTATTAGTCCAAGATAACATAATTGAACACAAAATGCAGTTTTAAATGATGGTTTTTATTATTTAGTGAGAAAAAAAACTCCAAATCTACATGTCCCTGTGTGAAAAAGTGATTGCCCCCCCTTGTTAAAAAATAACCTAACTGTGGTTTATCACACCTGAGTACAATTTCTGTAGTCACCCCCAGGCCTGATTACTGCCACACCTGTTTCAATCAAGAAATCACTTGAATATGAGCTATCTGACACAGAGAAGTAGACCAAAAGCACCTCAAAAGCTAGACATCATGCCAAGATCCAAAGAAATTCAGGAACAAATGAGAACAAAAGTACTGTAATTGAGATCTATCAGTCTGGTAAAGGTCATAAAGCCGTTTCTAAAGCTTTGGGACTCCAGCGAACCACAGTGAGAGCCATTATCCACAAATGGCAAAAACATGGAACAGTGATGAACCTTACCAGGAGTGGCCGGCCGACCAAAATTACCCCGAGAGCGCAGAGAAAACTCATCCGAGAGGCCACAAAAGACCCCAGGACAACATCTAAAGAACTGCAGGCCTCACTTGCCTCAATTAAGGTCAGTGTTCACGACTCCACCATAAGAAAGAGACTGGGCAAAAACGGCCTGCCTGGCAGATATCCAAGGCGCAAACCACTTTTAAGCAAAAAGAACATTAAGGCTTGTCTCAATTTTGCTAAAAAACATCTCAATGATTGCCAAGACTTTTGGGAAAATACCTTGTGGACCTATGAGACAAAAGTTGAACCTTTTGGAAGGTGTGTGTCCCGTTACATCTGGCATAGAAGTAACACAGCATTTCAGCAAAAGAACATCATACCAATAGTAAAATATGGTGGTGGTAGTGTGATGGTCTGGGGTTGTTTTGCTGCTTCAGGACCTGAAGGGCTTGCTGTGATAGATGGAACCATGAATTCTACTGTCTACCAAAAAATCCTGAAGGAGAATGTCCGGCCATCTGTTTGTCAACTCAAGCTGAAGCGATCTTGGGTGCTGCAGCAGGACAATGACCCAAAACACACCAGCAAATCCACCTCTGAATGGCTGAAGAAAAACAAAATGAAGACTTTGGAGTGGCCTAGTCAAAGTCCTGACCTGAATCCTATTGAGATGTTGTGGCATGACCTTAAAAAGGTGGTTCATGGTAGAAAACCCTCAAATAAAGCTGAATTACAACAATTCTGCAAAGATGAGTGGGCCAAAATTCCTCCAGAGCGCTGTAAAAGACTTGTTGCAAGTTATCGCAAACGCTTGATTGCAGTTATTGCTGCTAAGGGTGGCCCAACCACTTATTAGGTTCAGGGGGCAATTTCTTTTTCACACAGGGCCATGTAGGTTTTGAGGTTTTTTTCTCACTAAATAATAAAAAACATCACTTAAAACTGCATTTTGTGTTCAATTATGTTATCATGGACTAATAGTTAACGGTTTTTGATGAGCAGGAACATTTAAGTGTAACAAACATGCAAAAGAATAAGAAATCAGAAGGGGGGAAATAGTTTTTCACACCACTGTACGTACCGCTCTGTTTTGCTTCAGTGCGGGCGATCGCGCTCGTGCACGAGGGACCGTCTCGTCGGCCAGCTGTTGGGAAATGGGAACTCTGTTCCCAAAAGTCTATTTGTGCCCCCGCTAAAGAATGGCAGCGGCAGCGATCATCCATAAAAATAAATACAAAAAGTTTTTGTAGCGATCGCGGGCGCGATTGAGAGCTCGCATGCATGCGCAAGCGTGGCCACAACTCCGGCAAGCCGCTGGTGGACGGGAACTGTGTTTCCTAAAGCCAGTGAAGGCCCCCCCCAGTAAAGAATGATCACAGCCAAAGACAATGGCTGTGATCAATCAAAATAAGTACATTTATTGCACGCGATCGTGCACGCGCACGTATGGCACCCGCCGGGCTCTGATTGGTGAGAGGGAACAATTCCCTCCAGCCAATCAGAGTGCCCAAAATAGTGAATGATTGCTGCCAAAGCCAATGGCAGTGATCATTCATAAAAAGTTAAGAAACAGAAAAAGTACACCTTTATTTTGAAATAATATACTGTCGTCACACATTGTACTAGGAACAAAATTTAAATGTTGGGATAACCAGGACAAATTAACAAATAAAATGTGTGGGTTTTACCCATGATAGCATTGTTTAGTTTAAAATTATAATGGATGAAAATGGAGAAATAGTGTATTTTTTCTTTTTTTTCTCTCTTTTTCTCTTTAAAATGCATAGAAAATGAAGTAATTACTAAAAACAAATACTACCACCAAAAAGCCTAATTGGTGGCGAACAAAACAAGCTATAGATCAGGGCTGCCCAATAGGTCGATCGCGATCTACCGGTAGATCGCGACCGCCTCCTCGGTAGATCGCGGCCTCTTGGCCGCGTCTCATTAAATTTTGCGGCCAGCAGCTCATCATCTTTAGCTGCTGGCCAATAAGAATGCACGCCGGGAGACGGGGAGAGAAGACGCGGCGAGCAGAGAGGGAGGAGAGAGGCGGCGCGGCCGCTACGTCATGGCTGGGGGCGGCGCCGGGCAGCCTGCAACGTGCGTGCTGGTAACATGCCCGGCGCTGCCCCAGCCGTGACGTAGCGGCCGCGCCGCCTCTCTCCTCGCCGCGTCTTGCCGTCTTCTCCCCGCCATTCATATTGGCCAGCGGCCTGCCTGCCGGAGGTTCCAGGAGTCCAGAGGACCCTGGCTAACCTACGCTGCAGGTACCTATACCTGTCTAAGCTACACTGGGGGCACCAATACCTGGCTAAGCTACACTGGGGGCACCAATACCTGGCTAAGCTACACTGGGGGCACCAATACCTGGCTAACCTACACTGGGGGCCCATATACCTGGCTAAGCTACACTGGGGGCACCAATACCTGGCTAAGCTACACTGGGGGCACCAATACCTGGCTAAGCTACACTGAGGGCACCTATACCTGGCTAAGCTACACTGAGGGCACCTATACCTGGCTAAGCTACACTGAGGGCACCAATACCTGGCTAAGCTACACTGGGGGCACCAATACCTGGCTAACTACACTGGGGGCACCAATACCTGGTTAACTACACTGGGGGCACCAATACCTGGCTAAGCTACACTGGGGGCACCAATACCTGGCTAACCTACACTGAGGGCACCAATACCAGGCTAACCTACACTGAGGGCACCAATACCTGGCTAAGCTACACTGGGGGCACCAATACCTGGCTAAGCTACACTGAGGGCACCAATACCAGGCTAACCTACACTGAGGGCACCAATACCTGGCTAAGCTACACTGGGGGCACCAATACCTGGCTAAGCTACACTGAGGGCACCAATACCAGGCTAACCTACACTGAGGGCACCAATACATGGCTAAGCTACACTGGGGGCACCAATACCTGGCTAAGCTACACTGGGGGCACCAATACCTGGCTAACCTACACTGGGGGCCCATATACCTGGCTAAGCTACACTGGGGGCACCAATACCTGGCTAAGCTACACTGAGGGCACCTATACCTGGCTAAGCTACACTGAGGGCACCAATACCTGGCTAAGCTACACTGGGGGCACCAATACCTGGCTAAGCTACACTGGGGGCACCAATACCTGGCTAAGCTACACTGGGGGCACCAATACCTGGCTAAGCTACACAGGGGGCACCAATACCTGGCTAAGCTACACTGAGGGCACCAATACCTGGCTAAGCTACACTGGGGGCACCAATACCTGGCTAACCTACACTGGGGGCCCATATACCTGGCTAAGCTACACTGGGGGCACCAATACCTGGCTAACTTACACTGAGGGCCCATGTACCTGGCTAACCTACACTGAGGGCCCATATACCTGGCTAACTTACACTGGGGGCCCATATACCTGGCTAACCTACACTGAGGGCCCATATACCTGGCTAACCTACACTGAGGGCCCATATACCAGGCTAACCTACACTGGGGGCCCATATGCCTGGCTAATCTACACTGAGGGCCCATATACCAGGCTAACCTACACTGGGGGCCCATATACCTGGCTAACCTACACTGGGGGCCCATATACCTGGCTAACCTACACTGGGGGCCCATATACCTGGCTAACCTACACTGGGGGCCCATATACCTGGCTAACCTACACTGGGGGCCCATATACCTGGCTAACCTACACTGAGGGCCCATATACCAGGCTAACCTTCACTGAGGGCCCATATACCAGGCTAACCTATACTGAGGGCACGTAACCTATGCTGCAGGCACATATACCTGGCTAACGCGTGCTTAGCATTTGGGACGTTGGTAGATCTCCTGGCCTCGGCAAATTTTAAAGTAGCTCGCGAGCCGAAAAAGTGTGGGCACCCCTGCTATAGATCATTTAGTTGTGATTAGTAGTAGTATACTACTAGTACACTACTAGTAGTGATAAAATTATTGGGGAATGAATGGGAGGAGTGCTGACAGGTGACAAATGCTCTGGTTTTTAAGGGGAAAAACCTGTGGTAGGGAAGTGGTTAAAGGGGCACTACAGCGAAAAACTGTAACATTTAAAATATGTGCAAACTTAACATATACAAATAAGAAGTACATTTTTTCCAGAGTAAAATGAGCCATAAATTATTTTTCTCCTATGTTGCTGTCACTTACATTAGGTAGTAGAAATCTGACAGAAGCGACAGGTTTTGGACTTGTCCATCTCTTCATAGGGGATTCTCAGCATGGCCTTTATCTATCTATATATATAAAATCGGATGTGTGTATGTGTGTGTGTGTGTGTGTATGTATGTGTGTATGTGCCGCGATCACGCAAAAACGGCTTGACTGATTTGAACGAAACTTGGTATACAGATCCCTTGCTACCTGGGATGATATGTTCTGGGGGTCTCGGGTCCCCCCTGCACACCTGAGCGGAGCTACAAACAGCAAATCAGATTTCACCCATTCAAGTCAATGGAAAAAATGTAAAAGGCTGCCATTCTGCCAGTAATCAAGTCAGAGTCCCCACACTTGGCACAGTTGGTCACTTGGTGACCGAGGTTACAAATGTAGGAAAAGTGGGCGGAGCATAAAACAGCCAATCAAATTTCAGCCGTTCATTTTCAATGGGAAAATGTAAACTGCAGCCATTCTTAGACTGTTAATGCAGGGTTCTCAAACTTGCCACAGTTGGTCACTGGGTGAATGCGATTAAGATTCAAGAAAGTGGGTGGAGCCTAAAACAGCCAAATCAAAATTCACCTATTGATGTTCAAGGGGAATATTTAAACTGCTGCCATTCTTACACTGTTAATGGCAGAGGCTTCAAACTTCCTACAGTGTGTCTTTGGGTAACTGGGGTCCAAATTCACTAAAGGGGTGGTGCCACAAACAGCCAATCAGATTTCCTTGGTGGATAAACTGCTTCCATTCACACATTTTTGATGCCAGGAACCTGAAAGCTCACAAACTTTGTCATTGAGTGACTGTGTGTCCAGGTTACAAAAAGTGGGCGAAGCCAAAAACAAATTTGACTAGGGAAATATAAACTGTAGGCATTCTTACACCGTTCTCAAACTTTGCACAGTTGGTCACTGAGTGAATGAGATTAAGAATTTGGAAGGTAGGTGGAGCCTACAACAGCCAATAGAAATTCACCTTTCGATTTTCAAAGGGAATATTTTAGCTGCTACCATTCTTATACTGTTAATAGCAGATGCCTCAAACTTGGTACAGTCGGTCACTGGGTGATTAGAGTACAAAATCAGAAAGGAGGCGGAGCCGCAAACAGCCAATCAGATTTGTTTATAGGAATATACAAAGTATTGATACCAAGGACCCCAAAGCTGATAAACTTGATAGAGTGACTGTATGTCAAGGTTAGAAAAATTGTGCGGCGCCAACAACTTAATTTTTTACATGGCAGGGTTCCCAAACTTGACACAATTGGCCACTGGGTGACTGGGATTAATATTCAGAAATGTGGGTGGAGCCTAAAAACAGCCAATCAAAATGTACCTATTGATTTTCAAGGGGGAACATTTACAGTACATTTTACTCCGTCTAATCTGGGCTGCGTGTGTGTTTCAATACACCAAGCATCACATGCTAATCATGTGACGCTTGGTGTAATGGAGCGCACACGCAGCCCAGATTAGACGGAGAGGACAGCGTGCTTCTGAGCCGAAAGCTATGCACCAGCCAGAAGTGAAGAGGGAAGAAATATGTCCAGGTCAAGGGTCAAGCAAGTCGCCAGGACACCGGCATGAATAGTGCACGAACAGTGGTAGATGGAGGGGGCAGGAGGAGGTCACAGTATGTACTTTTGACCCCCCACACACTGGATTTATCTGTTTATTCAGCTGTGGTATCCTTTAATGGCAGAGGTCTTAAACCTGATACAGTCAGTTATTGGGTGACTGAGGTCCAAATTCACTAAAGTGGGTGGAGCCACAAACAGCCAATCAGATTTTTTAAATTGATTTCAGCCATTCTGTTATTGGGAGGGTTATCAAACTTGACACAGTTGGCCACTGGGTGACTGGGACTAATATTCAGGAAAGTGGGTGTAGCTACAACAGCCAATCAAAATTCACCTTTTGATTTTCAAGGGGAATATTTACATTGCTGCTATTCATACACTTTTAATGGCAGAGGCCTCAAATCTGGTACAGTCAGTCACTGGGAGATTGGGGTTTAAATTCTGAAAAGGGAGTGGGCCAAAAACAGCCAATCAGATTTGTTTAATTTCAATGGTAACATGCAACTTATTGATGCCAAAGACCACAAAGCTCATAAACTTGGTCAGTGAGTGACTGTATGTCAAGGTTAGTGGGCAGAGCCAAAAACAACTTTTTACATGGGAAAATATAAATTGCAGCTATTCTTACACTGTTAATGGCAGGGTTCTCAAACTTCACACAGTTGGTCACTGGGGGACTAGGATTAATATACGGAAAAGTAGGTGGAGCCTACAAGAGCCAATCAAAATTTACCTATTGATTTTCAAGAGGAATATTGAAACTGCGGCCATTCTTACACTGTTAATGGCAGAGGCCTCAAACCTGCTACAGTGGATCATCAAGTGACTGTGCTTCAAATTCACTAAAGGGGTGGAGCCACAAAAATCCAATCAGATTTGCTTTTTTTGGATAAACTGCTTCCATTCACACAATGTTGATGCCAGGAACCCAAAAGCTCACAAACTTGGTCATTGAGTAGTGACTGTGTGTCAAGGTTACAAAAAGTGGGCGGAGTCAAAAACAGATTTTCTGGGAAATTGTAAACTGCAGCCCTTCTTCACTGTTAATGGCAGGGTTCTCAAACTTTGCACAATTGGTTACTGGGTGACTGGGATTAATATTCATAAAAGTGGGTGAAGCCTAAAAAAGCCAATCAAAATCACCTGTTGATTTTCAAGGGGAATATTAAAATTGCTGCCATTCTTGCACTGTTAACGGCACAAGCCTCAAACCTGGTACAGTTACTCATTGGGGTTCAAATTCAGAAAAGGGGACAGAGCCACAAACAGTTTCATTTCTTGGAAAATACAAATTATTGATGCCAAGGACCCCAAAGCTCAGAAACTTGGTCTTTGAGTGACTGTATGTCCAGGTGACAAAAAGAAGGCAGAGCCAAAACCAAATTTCACTGGGAAAATGTAGACTGCAGGCCTTCTTACATTGTTGATGGCAGGGTTCCCAAACTTTGCCCAGATGGTCACTGAGTGACTGAGATTAATATTCAGGGAAGTGGGTGGAGCATATAATAGCCAATCAAAATTCACCTGTCGATTTTCAAGGGGAATATTTAAATTGCTGCCATTTTTACACTGGTAATAGCAGATGCCTCAAACCTGCTACAGTTGGTCATTGGGTGACTGGGGTTCAAATGCTGGAGAGGGGCAGAGCCACAAACAGCCAATCTGATTTGTTTAATTTCTATGGGAATATACAAATCATTGATGCTAAAGACCCCAAAGCTCACAAACTTGGTCATTGAGTGTTTGTGCCGCCCACTTCTTCTAACCCTAACACACGATACAATAAAATGATCCAATTTTACGGCAATTCGATAAAAACGATCGGATCTCCCGAAAAAAACATTCAACTGAAAAATCCGATCGGATTTCCCGTTGTCTTCGATTTTTATCGATCCAGAATGCCAGATATTTTTCTTCAATCTTTCTAAAGATTGTATGGTGTGTGTTAGATTGTCAATTTATTAATATACACACCCAAGCAATTTCCTCAGAGTTCCCAATCATTTTTATCATAATTGAGGAAAAATTGAACATAGGTGTGTGGTACATTGGTCATAATTTTGAAATGTTACAATCAGTCAGAAAAATTGATTGCAATTCTTAAATTGAACAGATTTTTAAAAAAATTGTATGGTGTGTGGCCACCTTAACACACACCAAGATTGAAGAAAAATATCTGGCATTCCGGAAAACCAAAGAAAATGGGAAATCCGATCGGATTTCTCAGTCGAATTAAAAAAAAGCTTTCGAATTTTTCGGGAGATCCGATCGTTTTTATCGAATTGCCGTAAAATCGGATCATTTTATTGTATCGTGTGTGGCCTGGCCACCTTAACATGTATGTGATTCACTTATATAGCCATGGTATCAACTGATGTCATACTGAAGTAAAAAGCCGAAATGTCCATGTACACTAGTCCTTGCTAATGGGTGGGCGGAGCATATATTTAAAAAAAACCTTGCATGGCAAACTATTGTTCCTATTGGTTCTTCCTTCTTTGAAGGCTTGAATTTGGAGCACTGCAGAAGCAGAAGATATTGGCAATAAAAGAAACAAGCATGCCAGACAGCCAGATGTACAAGATGAATGCCAAGATAAAAATGAGAGCTGTTCAGCAGGCAGGCCATGGCCCCAGGAGCAGGCTTTAATGGATAATGTGGGTGTTTTATTGGAGAGTACCTTTAATAAGTCAACTGGCATCGAAAACATTCTCGTCTCCATGATGGATCATTTGTCACCATCGCTGTTCTTTGAGGTGGGAAGAGCTTTTACTTAAGAGCTTATTATCTGAGAAGGATGCGTGGAAAGCCAAAATATTTATGTGTGTTCATGGCACGTAGACAAAAGACAGTACTCACCGAGGGGGGAAGGGGCTTAGGATTAAGTGATTGAAAACACTCTAGTGAATGGCCTGTCTTATTCCACAGATAACATCATCTTCATCCTTATCGCCGCTCTTGAACTTACTTTAAACATTCCGCCGCACTCATGCAATTACAGGCTGTGCTCTTTTGGCATCCTGTTTCCTTGGAGCGTCTCTGGTCATTTGTTTCCACTATATTTTGTCAAAAGGTAGTCTAGGTGTGCTGAGCAGAAAAACATATGAGTGGAAGAGGGATTAGGAGATGGAATACACATCATCTAGACAGTGATGACTTCAATAAGGAGGTGGTATTTATACACTAGGGGGGGGGGGGGGGCAATTAACCAAAGGGGAAGTAAACTGTTGTGAACTTAAAGAGGAACGTTAACAAAAGGGGGGAAAAATCAATACATTGCAAAGTGAAAAGTTAAAAAATAGAGGCGAGATCAAGAAATGATTGATATTCGCCATGTAATTTGTTCATGTTGTTTGACTTACAATCAGCCTGCACGTCATCATCTTTACTACTAGTCGTATAATCGTAGATGCCTCTGCACCAATGGTAAAACGTAGGATGTGCTGAGATCTGCCCTGGAGTCACAGGTAAATCGTCAAAAACTCCATACGATCCGCACCATCCAATAGTAAATTTTATTAGCTCTTTAAAACATACTACAAAAGTATAAAAAGATCAGAAGTGGGTCTGTGCAAAATGATGACGCACAGGCGTTTCGGGCCGTAACAGGTCCTTTCTCAAATCATGACCAGCCCACAGTGTTCTCAAGTTCATAAGCAACTCTTATTTAAAGCCCCAAAGAGGACCACAAGGAGAACTGCCTCATTAACATATATGCATATTCATCCATCACGACAGCCAATCAGATCCTGAGTTGGCTACACTAGAATATTTTTCTATACCATAGGTAAGTACATCATCTAGCAACTTAATCACACCATAAACCTATAGATATCTATTCACAGTTCGCCATATAACACTCACCCTAATTGCCTCTCGTGTTAAAACACGGGAAAAAGCAAAACTGTATAACGGATCATTGTGTCCAATGGCGTCAATGCCTACCACGTCCGCTATAGGACTGCTGCCAATCCGTGTGCACCCTCTAAGACAAGAGCGGACGTTGTCGGTCTGGTTGCGGTCAAGCGCCAGCGGCGGTTTTGCTGCTTATATGCGGACGCTGTAGGTCCTATGGTGATTGGCTGCGGGAACTGCGTGACTTTGGCTGATTACAGGCCACGTGATGTTAAGACTGCAGAGAGTGGACGCTGTCGGCGAGGTTGTCATTGGCTCTGATGATGCCTTGACATACGGTGCACACCGCAGAGGGCGCGCCCACCAGCTGTCTATGCGCTCTCCCATTGGTCGGCCTTCACAGTCTGTACCCGTGACACGCCCAGGTTTATTTTAGTCGTTCGACATTGGTGCTTCTCCCACTGTGGAGGTGGAGCGGAATGGAGGGTGCACACGGATTGGCAGCAGTCCTATAGCGGACGTGGTAGGCATTGACGCCATTGGACACAATGATCCGTTATACAGTTTTGCTTTTTCCCGTGTTTTAACACGAGAGGCAATTAGGGTGAGTGTTATATGGCGAACTGTGAATAGATATCTATAGGTTTATGGTGTGATTAAGTTGCTAGATGATGTACTTACCTATGGTATAGAAAAATATTCTAGTGTAGCCAACTCAGGATCTGATTGGCTGTCGTGATGGATGAATATGCATATATGTTAATGAGGCAGTTCTCCTTGTGGTCCTCTTTGGGGCTTTAAATAAGAGTTGCTTATGAACTTGAGAACACTGTGGGCTGGTCATGATTTGAGAAAGGACCTGTTACGGCCCGAAACGCCTGTGCGTCATCATTTTGCACAGACCCACTTATGATCTTTTTATACTTTTGTAGTATGTTTTAAAGAGCTAATAAAATTTACTATTGGATGGTGCGGATCGTATGGAGTTTTTGATCATCTTTACTACTGGCAGACAAGAAAAAAACAGACAGCACCAACTGCCATAATCTATAAACACGCCCCCTAACAATGCGATATGCTAAAAGGTTGTTTTTTTTATAGATATACATACAGTATGTACAGAGGTAGATAGTTGGTTGCATGTCAGTTGGAAACATCTGTTATTTCCCACAACGCAACGAGGTTCGCAGACAGCAAACTATCAGGACCTTGGTCATGACATCACACTGTGGGAGGGGTCTCACCACAATATCAGCCATACAGATGATCCTGATAATCTATTTAAGAAAAGGTGAAGATCTCTTGTGGGAAAGGAAGGCATCAGCTACTGATTGGAATGAAGTTCACTTTTTGGTTACTGTGTGTTCAGGGACGGATCTAGGGGGGGGGGCAAGCGGGTCTCTTGCCCCAGGCGCAGTTTGTTGAATTCTTAAAAAGGCGGCAAAATTTGGATGGGGAATGGCAGTTTAGGTGCCAAAACCTGACCTTGCCCCAGGCGCAACTTGGGGCAACTTGGTCTAGATCCGTCCCTGTGTGTGTTCATATCAAATTGCCCAACGGACAGTCCTGTAACTGTTTTTCTGTTTCAGTGTGTTTTACTAAATTACCAAAATGTAAAAACAGACTAAATAAAAATACAACCAATGAAGAAGACTCAGCTTACATATTACATTAAACATATGACACAGCATAAAACAAAAATATGGTGGAATTTTTTTTATGGTTTGTTATAGGTAATTGACACAGCCCTATTTAAAACCAAGCAGGATGTTTGCTATGTGCCTTTTGACCCTCTCTTTATTTTTCCACTATTTTTTTTTCTTTTAGACACTTTTGCCCATATGCAATTAACTTTTTCTCCTGAGTTATCTCCTAGGAGATCATTTTCATATTCTCTTTAAAATACTTTTTAAGCATTTTACAATTGAAAAAAGTACCCAAACACTGGTGAAAAAGTACTATTAAAATAATTTTGAGTATTTTCTTGCTTGCTGGTGGTTTAAAAGTAATTTTATGACAAGGGGCCATATGCAATTCACTTTTTCACCTGAGTTTTCTCCTGGGTAATATTTTTACAACCTGGTAATAAAATGTCTTTTACTCCACCAGCAAGCAAACAAATACACAAAATAATTTTGATAGTACTTTTTCGCCTACTTCTTGGTACTTTTTACTTTGCACAGTGCTGAAAAGTTAATTTAAATTGAACATGAAAAAGTATCTCCTAGGAGAAAACTGAGTAGAAAAAGTGAATAGCATATGGGCCTTTGAGTCATTGGGAAGGTGATTCACTAAACACAATTATAGGTATGTGCACCAAACTTTGGGGATTGCACATTTACCAAGTAAAAAATAAGAAGCCCTATTAGTAACTCTTTTGGTTTTCCCAGCAAGTGGACTACTAGACATTTGGCATGAATACTGAAATATGTTTTTTTTTTAACTCTTCCTGTACTGGAAAACAATATGAGCCTCTTTTCTTTGCTACTAATGTTCTATTTCTTAGCTGTACTACAAATACAATTCATTATCTCATCTCATAAGTCTATTTTCGATTCAGGTTTGCTTCTAAATGAACAGGGTTCCTGATCATCACTTTGGTGGAATGCAGATGGTTGTAATAAAGCTTAACCTATCTGCGACTGCCTAATGCCGATTAGCGGCCGCAGAGTGTCTCCACCGGACCGCCTAATACCGAAAGGCATCAAGAGCGGTGGGCGGAGATAAGCAGGGAACGGGAGCACGCATGTTCAATCGTTCCCTGCAATGTCACAGAGTGGAGCTCCGTGATCAGTGTGTCAGCCCGCGATCGCGGTAGGCAAGCTGTTCAACAAATAAAAAAAGCCATCATTTACTTGCACAGCACTGCGATCTACTGCAGTGCTGTACAGTTCTGCCACTGAGCTGTCCCCTCGATTGGCTCACAGGACCATCCCTCTCATAGGCTGTTGCCTATGAGAGGAGATAATGACGATTGGCTCTTCGGCCTCCTGGGGAAGGAGGGGGGGGGGGAGGGCCTAAGGAATAATTTAAATAAAATATACGTATTTATTACACATTTAATAAGAATAAAATTAACTTAAAAAAAAATATACAAAATCCCAGCAGCAAGCAGATGCCACCAACAGAAAGCTCTGTTGGTGGCAAAAAAAGGAGGGCAGAGTGATTTGCATGCTAAGTTGTATGGCTCTGCAGCAAGTTGTTTGGGCTCATTCACACCTAGGCCATTTTTGCCCTTTTTTCAAGCGCCGCCGATTTTGAAAATCACCCAAAAAAGCTTGTTCACATCGGAGCGGATCATTTCCGATCCACTCAGCAAAGTGCTTGTGCAATGATTCAGTATAAGAGTTTTCACATCTGAGCGATTGGATTCCGATCCGCTCCCCAAAGTGCTGCCTGTACCATTTTCTGAGTGTTTTTGCTCAATGGAAGGTATATGGAAATCGCAAAGCACTTGAAAAAGTGCTTTGTATAGCGATTTCCCCAGCGCTTTAAGAATAAATACATTGTATTCTTTATTTTCCGGGTCAAAGCGTTCACTTCCTGACTTGCGTCGGGAAGTGAAAAAACAAATAGCTCTGCAAAAACGCTTTGAAAAGCGCTTTATACAAAAAAAAAAAGAAAAAAAAGTGCAAAAAATCAAAAATCGTTGCCATCAGCGATTTCGATCTTAGATGTGAACAAAGCCTTAAAGCTGCAGAGCACTGAATTGTATAAAATGGCCTGGTCACTAGGGAGTGTAAGCCTGTGGTCCTTAAGAGGTTAATGAGAAGTAGGAGAAGAACAAAAAATAGCGTGTAAATAATAATAATAATTAAATAATAATAATCCGAATATTTGTACAACACTTTTCTCCTGTTGGGCCTGATTCACAAAGCGGTGATAACTCAGTTATCACGCCTAAAAGACTTTAGGCGTGATAACCTTTGCACCGCTGAGTTAGCACCGATTTGTGCTCTTTATCCCACGCAAAGTCCTGTGCAATTGCGCAACTCCGCACGCAGCGCCCATAGGGTTTAATGTTCGCATTGCGCGCACTGCACCGTGCGCCAAAACTTTGCGCGTGGGAAATTCGCGCGAGTTTCATTTTATCATGCCTAAACTGAGTTTAGGTGTGATAAAGGGCTTTTCACAGGCGTGCAAACACTTTGCACCGCTTTGTGAATCAGGCCCGTTGCACTCAAAGCGCTCAAGAGCTGCAGCCACTAACAGCATGCTCAAGAGGCCACCCTGCAGTGTTAGGCAGTCTTGCCTTGAACTGAGAAGAAAGAAGAATACAAGAGATGAAAAGATGAAGAATTTAGAAGCATGAAGATGAAAAAAACCACATTTGGAAAAAAAGATGACAGAATTCCAGTTACTGATAAGATATTCATGCTGACCTGAGAATCATATGGGGCTGATTCAGTTAAGCACACCTGAACTGAGAAGGTTTATGGAGGATGACATATTTCTCCTTAAAGGACCACTGTCGCGAAAATCTTAAAATTTAAAATATATGTAAACATATACAAATAAGAGGTATGTTTCTTCCAGAGTAATCTGTATTTTATTTACTTTTATCCTATGTTGCTGTCACTTACAGTAGGTAGTAGAAATATGACAGGACCGACAGGTTTTGGACTAGCCTATCTCCTCATGGGGGATTCGGGATTTCTTTATTTTCAAAAGCACTTGGTAAATGGCAGTTGCTCCGTCCAACTGCCAAAAAAGTGTACGGTGAGCAGGGAGGCTGGCCAGGATCTTTGCATAAATCTTTTTCAAGGAGTGTCTTTATAAAGAATTAAGGCCATACTGAGAATCCCACATGAACAGATGGACTACCCCTAAACCTGTCGGTTCTGTCAGATTTCTACTACCTACTGTAAGTGACAGCAACATAGGAGAAAAGTAATTTATGGTGCATTTTACTCTGGAAGAAACGTACTTCTTGTGTTTACATATATTTTAAATTTTAATATTTTCACAACAGTGGTCCTTTAACCACCCTGGCGTTCTGATTAAATCGCCAGGGTGGCTGCGGGAGGGTTTTTTTCAAATAAAAAAAAAACTATTTCATGCAGCCAACTGAAAGTTGGCTGCATGAAAGCCCACTAGAGGGCGCTCCGGAGGCGATCTTCCGATCGCCTCCGGCGCCCAGAATAAACAAGGAAGGCCGCAATGAGCGGCCTTCCTTGTTTTGCTTATATCGTCGCCATAGCGACGAGCGGAGTGACGTCATCGACGTCAGCCGACGTCCTGACGTCAGCCGCCTCTGATCCAGCCCTTAGCGCTGGCCGGAACTTTTTGTTCCGGCTGCGCAGGGCTCAGGCGGCTAGGGGGGCCCTCTTTCGCCGCTGCTCGCGGCGAATCGCCGCAGAGCGGCGGCGATCAGGCAGCACACGCGGCTGGCAAAGTGCCGGCTGCGTGTGCTGCTTTTTATTTGATTAAAATCGGCCCAGCAGGGCCTGAGCGGCGACCTCCGGCGGTGTTGGACGAGCTCAGCTCGTCCAGACCGCTCAGGTGGTTAAACAATGCAGACTACCTGGCTGTCCTGCTGATCCTCTGCCTCTGATACTTTTAGCCACAGACCCTAAACAAGCATGCAGATAAAATGTTGCTGACTGAAGTCTGACTGGATTAGCTGCGTACTTGTCTCAGGTATGTGATTCAGACACTACTGCAGCCAAAGAGATCATCAGGATGTCAGGCAACTGGTATAGTTTAAAAGTATGGCAGCCTCCATTTCCCTCAGTTCACGTGTACTTTAACCGTTTCCGGACCACTGTAATTGAAAGGTATGCCCTGTTTGTGGCTGCTTATTCCTACCAAGGCATAAATTTCAATTACCGCCCTCGCACGGACTGCCGCTCACGCTGCACCCCTCACCGCAAGCCCCTTTCTCTGTCATCACTGTGAAATTGGTTTCTGACCTCCTCACAGAGCTCTGCCATCATAGCGATGGCAGAGGGCGTGGCCTGCAACGATAGGTGAGTGGCATGACCAGTGAGAGCAGTGGGTCGTTGATAAGCCCCATTTTTTGGTACCAGCAGTCCCTGGTCCTTAAGGGGCCAGAGACAGCTGATAAGCAAGTGGCTAAGGATTAAAAACAGCAGAGTACCAGAACATTAGAAATCCAGCAAACCTGGAATGGATTTTTTCAGACATATCTGCAATTTGGTTGCAAGTTTGAGAAAACTGATTAGGTCATAACAAAATAAAAAGAGGATTGTGAAAAGATCTGGAAATTTTGGTGCAATTGTAACAACATGCAGCTCCCATTTCAGTAATTTATTTTACTTGTTTGTTTACAAAATAAATGGGCTTATTATGTGCATTGGGGGAGAAGATGGCTAAACGGTTGGAGGAGATTTTAAACTAGGATCTGGGGGGAGGCGGGAGGGTAAAGTCTCAATATGTAGACAAGATAAGGTAAAAAGACACTGGTAGCCTAACATTACGGGGGGTGGGGGGCAGTGTAAAGAGTAAGGAGGTTGGTAAAACTTCAAGTAGCCCATTTCATGTAACCAAAATTGAAAAATGTGGTGATAAAAATATAAAGTGCATGGTAACCAATGCTAGGAGCCCTACAAATAAAATGGACAAAAAGAGAGAGGAAAAAAGCACTACGCAGTAGTTTACCTTGCCAGCAGTAATATTACTGGTATCTCTGTGATAAAGTTAAGAATATAACCAGGGCGAGGTCAGATTTTACCATGAGCAAGCACAATTTATAAATTAATATTTAAAAAAAGAAAATAATAAGAATTGTATTAATTGTGTGAAATACAATAAAGTTTAAAGAGGAACTGAAGTCAAATTGTCAAAATAACATAAATAAAATTGGTTTTTTTTTTTTTTTTTGCAATCTTCATGTACAAATGATTTAGTCAGAAAAGACCTCTGGTTTCCCAGAATACTTTGGGGGTGGGGGAGGGGGATTCCACATAATAAACAGCCTGCAGCGGACTTCAAACTATGGCCCATATATATATATATATATATATATATATATATATACATATATATATGTATATATATATATACACATATATATATATATATATATACACACATATATATATATATATATATACACATATATATATATATATATATATACACATATATATATATATATATATATATATATTCCATGTAGAATAGCAGTGCTGGCACCACCCATCTGCATACTGTAAAAGTCAGCAAGCAGTAATTCACTGGCTTCCAATCCAATTCTGCATCAGGTGACACTGTTGTCCAATTGGTCGGCAGTTTGTCACCTGGGTATGTTTCACTGTCTGGTGCTCTTCGGGCGCCACATGACTGAATGGCTGCTTTTGGGAGTTCTCCTCCGGGCATGATTGGGGGGAATCAATACCTAGATTCAATGTAATGTTCTTCAACATCATTTTATGTATGCAGTCTGAATTATGTTGACCCGGCCCTTGTCCGAAAAAGTTTGGGTACCCCTGGCCTAGGCTAAGCCTCAGTGGGAGGTCGGGGCTACCAATACAGCAATATATAGCTATGGGAAGTGTTTCTAATGCTGATATAGACACCACCTTTGACATAGGAGACCAGGGTTTGAATCCTGGCTAGGGTCAGTACTTATTCAGTAAGGAGTCCTTAGGCAAGTCTCCCTAACACTGCAGGGTGGCCTCTTGAGGGTGTCCCAGTGCTGCAGCTCTTGAGCGCTTTGAGTCCAACAGGAGAAAAGCGCTATACACATTTTCTGATTATATATTTACTATTAAAGTGGATATCCTGAATAATTTATTATGTGTTACAGTTCCTCTTTAGAGGATTACCTGTACTTACACAATGCCTGTGAATCTACTTCACTCATTAGAACTGAAGGATTCAACTTATAAGAGTAATGAAATTGTCTTCTCAAACATAAAAGGGTATTTACCTTATTTTCTTTGGATTCACAACAACCCAAATAAATGAGCACAGAAACAAAAACAAACAACAAAAAAGCACAGACAAAAAAAACCTACACACTAAGCAATTGTCAGCGTGTTTTGAGTTTAACATTCTAAAAATGAAAACTCATTTGTGACACAAACTTGGCAAACTGAGTTTCTCATAAAAGTTTAGGACTTTGAAACCACTGTCACCAATATATAGGAGGAAACAAAAAAAAGGGAAAAAGTTTCTTTCTGCCAACCCCTTTTCTCCAACAATTAGAGTCGCTTGCTGGCAGCCAAGAGATACAGGACCAAATTGAAATATCAATTTGCAGCGAATGTTCTACCTGGGACACTAATTGATACTGTCTAACTGAGCATGTGCGCCTGTCAGCTGACTGTAGTCCAATGCAGCAGAAAAAAAAATTGGCACCTAAACTGGGATTTCTGGGGCAGGATTCTCTGTTTTTGATTTATGAATGTTTTCAGCAATTTTTTCCCTCTAAAGATTGGGGATGTTGTTTCACCTGTGTGTTGAGATACAGCCCTGCTTGGCTAGCTGCCTTGACAATCCACGTGCCTGCCAGAGCTATGAATAATTCTATGTTTAACGGGCTAAATTCCCATTCCAAATTCAGAATTTTCTACGAGTTGCATGGAAATATTCAGATAAGTTACTGCCGCTGCTGTCGTCGTCTGAAAAGTTTAAGCCGACTGAAGTTATCAATCAGTTCTGCAAATGGAAACAGGCGTACGTCAAAACAAAATGGCTTTTAAAGAGAACCGGTCCTCGAACATTTATTTTCTGTTTTTCAAAATCTAAAAGGAGAAAGGTTTTAAAGCAGTAGGATTAGCCTTTCTATGCCAGGAAAAAAAAACACATATATAAGTAGAGAACTACTTGTTCTACTTACATAACAGATGTATTGTAATGTCCACCTTTTGATTTCAATAAATAGTTTATAGTAAATAAAGAGTATCCTGTTCCTAGCATTTGCCATCTTGATTCCATATGACTGAAGCCAATCCTGATGTCATTTCCTCCCTTACTTTTTTCCTTCTAGACTTTGCTCATAAATGCTTGCTTTGTAAACGTGTGAGCACAGCAAGATCAGATTTCAGCTTCACACTGAACTGCCCTCAGCCAATTAGTGAGGATCGGGTTATGTGGGAGGGGTGATGACAAGCTTCTTTCTCGTCTGCAATGTACTAAATAGAGCCAGGCTGACAGTTCAGATTTATTACAGCAGAAACACTTCTGATTAGATTGGAGTGCTTGCAATGCATGGTGAGGTTTCAGACTGTATAATGAACACAGAGCAGTGTGTAAATGGAATTTGATTTTGTGTCTGACAATCCCTCTTTAAAGCCAAATTTTGAGATTACAGATAAGAACTGTACTGTATGCATAGAAAAGAAGATAATAAAACTTACGCTAGGCAAAATGGGAAGTTATGAATTAGGATGATACTAATGATTGGATAACTTTAAAGAAAATAGGTAATTTTGCAGCATGATTGACCATTCGATTTGATAATTTTCTCGAATCGGATGAAAATTGGTGCCGCAGCAAGCATGCCCAATCAATAATTGGATCTTTTTCAGGGTAAAATTGGTAGAACGTAGCATGTTGGAAAATCTTGGCCTGATGTGGTTGGTTGAGAACGCAGCACTGCAGTAGCAGCATGCAATATCACCATGACGGACATACAGTATGTGTTGGACCCCTGGCCACTGTCCTCCCAAGTGTACTGCCCCCCTCCCCCAGTGTCTGTGTGCAGAGTAAACTCTCACCTGAAATATTTAAGTAAATACATAAAAAAAATAGAGATTGTCAACCAGTGAGATCCAAGTCTCCCAGCTGTCATGGTATATGCCAATCCACATCCTAACAAAGAAATTAATGACTTCACCTCCTAGATAATCCATTGTAAGTAAAAGTGAACAGGGGACTAGACCATCATTTACACAATTAGCATATTTGAAGCAGATGTCCCAGAGAAATTCCCTTTGTACAGGAATGGTTGTGGTCTCAGAGGTGAACACTAGCTGGGGCCCTTCCTAGATTCTTCCTGGCCACCTCACATGGCTGATCCTGGGATAAGGGGAGTGGTTTGGACACAACACAGATGCTATTCAGTGTAACCAAGCTGCATGTGAAACCCAGAGGGCTAGGAAATAAAACACATTCATGCAAAGCTGGTTTATGTGCAGGGCACAAGTAGTAGAGTGTTACTTACATACTGTCCTTGATTTGTAATAAACATACTGTCTGTCCTTGCATTGTTTTTGTTTGTGTTTGTTAAGCAACTGCCAAGACAAATTCCTTGTAAGTGCAAAGTCTTGAACAAGTGCTGCGAGTGAGGAGGTTATTATAAGAGCACTGTAGTATACATACAGACCGAACAGTTTTTTCATAAATTTGGGGCCTAGCTGTTAATAGCAAGGTCACTATATGGTTAATGAATCTGCATGCAGACTTTGTAAAAAAATAAGTGATCTGATTTTTACCCACGTCGCCATACGCAGCTTTAGTAACTCATTCCTCTCATACACCTTCAAAAAATATAGTATGCAGTATTTTAGAAAACAGCTATGTCTAGCATTTACAACACCCCAACCATTTCTGACTAATTTCATCGGACTTTAACTGAGTTTAGTTTACACCGCATAACTTGCAACCTAATTGACAGGCCTGTCTAACCTAAATGACTGCCTACATGCAACCTTGGCCAGAAACGTATACATTATTCTTTCATACAGTGTGCTGCTCATTACTAGTGTTGGGCGAACAGTGTTCGCCACTGTTCGGGTTCTGCAGAACATCACCCTGTTCGGGTGATGTTCGCGTTCGGCCGAACACCTGATGGTGTTCGGCCTTTTAAGTTCGGGTTCGCCCCGAACTTCTAATGGCCGCCGAACAGGGCCGAACAGGGCCCCTGTTCGGCCGAACAGGGCCCTGTTCGGCCGAATACTGCCCCCCTATGGGGTCGCAGGCATAAGGGGGGAGCATGCCCCGATCGCGGGGGGGGGGGTCGGAAATTCCCCCCACCCCCTCCGCTAGCGCTCCCCCCTCTGCCCGCTTCCCCATTCAAAAGTTTAAGCAAAGTACCTGTAGTGGATGGCCTGGCAGTGGGCGGCACTGTGGAGTGAGGAGGAGGAGTCCGGAGAGTGACGAGTTGAGGGAGGCCGGGCAGCGGGCGTGAGGTCAGAGAAAGGGCGGAAGTACCACAAGGGTACTTCCGCTGAACCGCCCGCTGCCCGGCCTCCCTCAACTCGTCACTCTCCGGACTCCTCCTCCTCACTCCACAGTGCCGCCCACTGCCAGGCCATCCACTACAGGTTCTTTGCTTAAACTTTTGAATGGGGAAGCGGGCAGAGGGGGGAGCGCTAGCGGAGGGGGTGGGGGGAATTTCCGACCCCCCCCCCCCGCGATCGGGGCATGCTCCCCCCTTATGCCTGCGACCCCATATGGCCCCCAAAAGCTGGATGTTCGGAAAGTTCGGGGTTCGGCCCGAACATGCCGAACATCTCGGCCATGTTCGGCGAACTTTCCCGAACCCGAACATCCAGGTGTTCGCCCATCACTACTCATTACGGTGTAAATTGTGGTGACCCAGAACCAACCAGCAATTTATGTAGTTGGGCTAAAAGGAACTTAAAGCTAGTGTTGGGCGAACAGTGTTCGCCACTGTTCGGGTTCTGCAGAACATCACCCTGTTCGGGTGATGTTCGAGTTCGGCCGAACACCTGACGGTGCTCGGCCAAACCGTTCGGCCATATGGCCGAACTAAGAGCGCATGGCCGAACGTTCCCCGAACGTTCGGCTAGCGCTGTGATTGGCCGAACGGGTCACGTGGTTCGGACCCGAACGCGCTCTGATTGGCCGAACTGTCACGTGGTTCGGGTAAATAAATACCCGAACCACGTCATATCTCCGCCATTTGTCTGTGGGTTTAGCTTTGGGTAGGCAGGCAGGGTAGTTCGCGCTCCAGCCACGCTAGCCAGGGTCCCCCCCAGTCATTGTGTGTCACTGCTGGGAACAGTAGTACACCGCTCGTTCAGCCACACTATATAGCATTCTGTGTACTGTTCTGTGTCTGCTGGGAACAGTGGTACACCGCTCGTTCAGCCACACTATATAGCATTCTGTGTACTGTTCTGTGTCTGCTGGGAACAGTAGTACACCGCTCGTTCAGCCACACTATATAGCATTCTGTGTACTGTTCTGTGTCTGCTGGGAACAGTAGTACACCGCTCGTTCAGCCACACTATATAGCATTCTGTGTACTGTTCTGTGTCTGCTGGGAACAGTAGTACACCGCTCGTTCAGCCACACTATATAGCATTCTGTGTACTGTTCTGTGTCTGCTGGGAACAGTGGTACACCGCTCGTTCAGCCACACTATATAGCATTCTGTGTACTGTTCTGTGTCTGCTGGGAACAGTAGTACACCGCTCGTTCAGCCACACTATATAGCATTCTGTGTACTGTTCTGTGTCTGCTGGGAACAGTAGTACACCGCTCGTTCAGCCACACTATATAGCATTCTGTGTACTGTTCTGTGTCTGCTGGGAACAGTAGTACACCGCTCGTTCAGCCACACTATATAGCATTCTGTGTACTGTTCTGTGTCTGCTGGGAACAGTGGTACACCGCTCGTTCAGCCACACTATATAGCATTCTGTGTACTGTTCTGTGTCTGCTGGGAACAGTAGTACACCGCTCGTTCAGCCACACTATATAGCATTCTGTGTACTGTTCTGTGTCTGCTGGGAACAGTAGTACACCGCTCGTTCAGCCACACTATATAGCATTGTTTACTGACACTATATAGCAGACTATATAGCATTGTGTGTACACCGCTCAGCCAGACTATATACCATTGTTTACTGACACTCTGTGTACACCGCTCAGCCAGACTATATACCATTGTTTACTGCCACTCTGATTCTGCTGGGAACAGTAGTACACCGCTCGCTCAGCCAGACTATATACCATTGTTTACTGACACTCTGTGTACACCGCTCAGCCAGACTATATACCATTGTTTACTGCCACTTTGATTCTGCTGGGAACAGTAGTACACCGCTCGCTCAGCCAGACTATATACCATTGTTTACTGACACTCTGTGTACACCGCTCAGCCAGACTATATACCATTGTTTACTGCCACTCTGATTCTGCTGGGAACAGTAGTACACCGCTCGCTCAGCCAGACTATATACCATTGTTTACTGACACTATATAGCAGACTATATAGCATTGTGTGTACACCGCTCAGCCAGACTATATACCATTGTTTACTGACACTCTGTGTACACCGCTCAGCCAGACTATATACCATTGTTTACTGCCACTCTGATTCTGCTGGGAACAGTAGTACACCGCTCGCTCAGCCAGACTATATACCATTGTTTACTGACACTCTGTGTACACCGCTCAGCCAGACTATATACCATTGTTTACTGCCACTCTGATTCTGCTGGGAACAGTAGTACACCGCTCGCTCAGCCAGACTATATACCATTGTTTACTGACACTATATAGCAGACTATATAGCATTGTGTGTACACCGCTCAGCCAGACTATATACCATTGTTTACTGACACTCTGTGTACACCGCTCAGCCAGACTATATACCATTGTTTACTGCCACTCTGATTCTGCTGGGAACAGTAGTACACCGCTCGCTCAGCCAGACTATATACCATTGTTTACTGACACTCTGTGTACACCGCTCAGCCAGACTATATACCATTGTTTACTGCCACTCTGATTCTGCTGGGAACAGTAGTACACCGCTCGCTCAGCCAGACTATATAGCATTGTGTTTACTGCCACTCTGTGTACACCGCTCAGCCACACTATATAGCATTGCGTACTCTGCCAGTCAGTGTGTATATTGCTGGGATCAGTAATACTCCACTCACCGTCAACCACTATATGAGCTCAACATGAGTTCCCCAGAGACCTCCGCTGTGAGCAGCACTCCCAACAACAGCAACAGCCAACGCCCCACGCAAGCTATAACATCCACCCCAGCAGCCAGTGGTCAGCAGCAGCCCTCCCCGGAGGAGAACGTTGTGTCCATCAGTCCGTCGCCAGAGCGATTAATGAGGGCTGCCATTGAGGAGATGATGGGGCCTGATGTGGAGGAGGAGGTCTGGCTCAGGCCAGCATCCCAAGTTAATGTTGAGGACGATGAGGGGTCTGTGTCTGGGGATGTTGGGGTGGCAGAGGTGGTGGGTGGGTCAGACTCAGGAGAAGAGTTGTATGATGAGGATGATGATCGGGACCATCTGTATGTGCCTCAGAGTCCGACCCCGGAAAACATGTTGTATCGTGTGTTTAGGTACTAAAATCTGCGTTCCCTCCCAGTAGTGTTGGGCGAACAGTGTTTGCCACTGTTCGGGTTCTGCAGAACATCACCCTGTTCGGGGTGACTATATAGCAGACTATATAGCATTGTGTTTAATGCCACTCTGTGTACACGGCTCAGCCACACTATATAGCATTGTGTTTACTTCCACTCTGTGTCTGCTGGGAACAGTAGTACACCGCTCACCCGCCACTGTATAGCATTGTGCTCTGTGTCACTGCTGACAATAGTGGTACACCGCTCACCCACCACTGTATAGCATTTCTGTACTGCCACTGTACTGCTGCCAGTCAGCGTGTACTTTAAGGATAAGTGAAATGAGGAAGAAATCCGGTGAAAGAGGGAGGGGCAAGGGAAGAGGTGTTTCCCCTGACGGTTCACGTACAGGCCACAGGGGAGCACCCAAGAAAACCCACTCAATACTGCCCATGTTGTCCAGGACAACAACCCTCACAGATCCAAAAGAACAGGACCAGATAATTACTTGGATGACCTCTCAAGCGTCCAGCAGTGGGTTAAGCAGCACCAGCACATCACTCACGAGGTCCGAGTCCTCAGCCAGTTAAAGTCTGGGCTTTCTTTGAAGACTGCACTGAGGATGTTACCATGGCGATTTGCAAGGTGTGCAAGACCCGCCTGAGCAGGGGGAAAAGTATTAACAACCTCTCCACCACCAGCATGAGCCGCCACATTCTATCCAAACATCCCACTCTGTGGGCAAACGCGGCAGGACAGGGTACCACCAGCAACACTGCCTCCCTTGGGTTCACCAGACTCACCACCAGACCCGCCTCAGCAGCAGCAGTAGCCCAGCCATTGCGTGGTTCACAACATTCACAAACATCAGACGATGCTGACACTGTCACTTTCCGGACTAGTGCTCTTGAGGTCTCCCAGTGTTCATCAAACACAACAACCAACAGCCCTTCGGTGTGCAGCGCTACGGTTGAGTTGTCTGTCTCTGAGATGTTTGAGCACAAGAGGAAATTGCCAGCAAATGACCCCCGGGCCGTGGCAGTAACAGCCAGCCAGCATAGCCAAGCTTCTGGCCTGCGAAATGCTGCCATATCGAGTGGTGGAGACAAACAGCTTCAAGGGCATGATGTCAGTGGCCATCCCACGTTACGTGGTTCCCAGCCGCT
The DNA here is from genome assembly GCF_040937935.1 of Hyperolius riggenbachi. Classification (NCBI taxonomy): domain Eukaryota; kingdom Metazoa; phylum Chordata; class Amphibia; order Anura; family Hyperoliidae; genus Hyperolius; species Hyperolius riggenbachi. Next base: position 394,696,528 of record NC_090650.1, on the reverse strand, counting down.
ACCACTTTGCGCGCTCTGCAGTGCCTGAGTTGCATGAGCACGTGGTCAGCTAAATAACCCGAAGCTTGAAGAATGCCGTTGCCTGCAAGGTTCACCTCACCACTGACACCTGGACGAGTGCGTTCGGCCAGGGTCGATACATCTCCCTTACCGCGCACTGGGTGAACCTTGTGGAGCCTGGCAGCGATTCCTCACCTGCTACGGCGCGGGTGTTGCCCACGCCGCAAACAGCTGGATAACAACAGCAGCACCTACCTCTCTGACTCCTTCTCCTCCAACGCATCTCAAAGCTGTACCTCATCCGGAAATGCTAACCCAGCACCAGCAGCAGTAGGATCGTGGAAGCAGTGCAGCACAGCTGTTGGCATGCGTCAGCAAGCGTTGCTGAAGCTGATCTGCCTTGGGGATAAGCAGCACACAGGGGAGGAAATTTGGAGGGGAATAAAGGAACAGACGGATTTGTGGCTGGCACCGCTGGACCTGAAACCGGGCATGAAGCTAGACACCTGGCACGAACTGGCAATGTACGCAATAGAGGTGCTGGCTTGCCCGGCAGCCAGCGTTATGTCGGAACGCTGTTTCAGTGCTGCCGGAGGCATCATCACAGATCGGCGTATCCGCCTCTCCACAGAAAATGCAGACCGTCTGACTCAAATTAAAATGAATCAATCCTGGATTGGAAACGACTACGCAACACTCCTGGACCCCAACCAAGTAACATGACCGATGAACATCTGGGATGGTTTAGCGTTTCCGGTCCCTGTTTATTAAACCTCTCATCTGTATTACATTTATGACTGCATGGCGGCAAAAAGCATTGCTGCTATATCCGCACGCTTTTTGTCCTCATGCAAGGCCTGGGTTGTTGTGTCTCACAAAGCGTGGCCTTCTCCTCCTGCGCCTCCTCCTGTTCCATCACGTGTGCTGCTGCTGCTGCTGCTGCTGCTGGGTTACCGTTGCCGGTCCCTGTTTATGGAACCTCTTATCTTTATTACATTTATGACTACATGGCGGTACAAAGCATGCTATCCGCACGCTTTTTGTCCTCATGCAAGGCCTGGGTTGTTGTGTCTCACAAAGCGTGGCCTTCTCCTCCTGCGCCTCCTCCTGTTCCATCACGTGTGCTGCTGCTGCTGCTGCTGCTGCTGCTGCTGCTGCTGGGTTACCGTTGCCGGTCCCTGTTTATGGAACCTCTTATCTTTATTACATTTATGACTACATGGCGGTACAAAGCATGCTATCCGCACGCTTTTTGTCCTCATGCAAGGCCTGGGTTGTTGTGTCTCACAAAGCGTGGCCTTCTCCTCCTGCGCCTCCTCCTGTTCCATCACGTGTGCTGCTGCTGCTGCTGCTGCTGGGTTAGCGTTGCCGCGTGGTCCCTGTTTATTGAACCTCTTATCTTTATTACATTTATGACTACATGGCGGTACAAAGCATGCTATCCGCACGCTTTTTGTCCTCATGCAAGGCCTGGGTTGTTGTGTCTCACAAAGCGGGGCCTTCTCCTCCTGCGCCTCCTCCTGTTCCATCACGTGTGCTGCTGCTGGGTTAGCGTTGCCGCGTGGTCCCTGTTTATTGAACCACTTATCTTTATTACATTTATGACTGCATGGTGGTACAAAGCATGCTATCCGCACGCTTCTTGTCCTCATGCAAGGCCTGGGTTGTTGTGTCTCAAAGCGTGGCCTTCTCCTCCTGCGCCACCCTCCTCCTGTTCCATCACGTGTGCTGCTGCTGGGTTAGCATTACCGGTCCCTTTTCCTGGAACCTCTTATATGTATTAAATTTATGACTGCATGCCGACAAAAAGCATGTTACCTGTGCAAAGAAAACAGACATTTCCCGCATTTAAAAGACAGTTTTCCCTTTGAAACTTTAAAATCGATTTTCTCAAAAACTATAAGCTCTTTTTGCTAAATTTTTTTTTCCTCTTGTACCCACTCCCAAGGTGCACATACCCTGTAAATTTGGGGTATGTAGCATGTAAGGAGGCTTTACAAACCACAAAAGTTCGGGTCCCCATTGACTTCCATTATGTTCGGAGTTCGGGTCGAACACCCGAACATCGCGGCCATGTTCGGCCTGTTCGGCCCGAACCCGAACATCTAGATGTTCGCCCAACACTACTTAAAGCCCATTGCTGGATAAAATTAAGAATATTCCCTCCCTAAAAATGAAGGTGATTCCATGCATGTCTCTGAAGGACAGTGCATTGTGCTGTATAATTGGTGCTTTACTGCTACTGGACAAGGACCTTTGAGTTAATTTTACTTCTAAGGTCAAACTGAACTCTAAAGGTGCATACAAAGGCACTGATTACTGACTCCTAACTGCAGCTGTGTTAAAACAAACTTGTGCCAAAAATGGGTTCCGTAAGTTAAATGTATGTACAGATATTATGGCCCCTATTCAATTCACTTTTCTCCTGAGTTTTCCTAGGTGATATTTTGTTCAAATAATTTTGTTCATCTATTTTTTTCTTTGGGGGGGGGGGGGGTACATATTAATTGCAAGGTGTTGAAAAGTAATGTTAAAGGAAGATGATAAATTATCTCCTAGGAGAAAAAGCTGTAGAAAAGTTAATTGAATAAGGCCCAATGAGTGGTAGTAAGGAATTTTGTGGTCTTTTTTAATTTTGCTATCTTTTTATTCCTTTACATCTTTATAGTAGCCAGAAGCAGGGCCGGGCCGAGGCATAGGCTGGAGAGGCTCCAGCCTCAGGGCGCAGTGTAGGAGGGGGCGCAGAATTCATTCAGCTGTCATTCCTAATTGTGTTTGAAGCAGAAAGAAATAAGAAAAGGGGATACATGGCAGTGACTACAAGCCAGAAAACTAGATATTAAGGTGTTGGGGAGGTTGTGAGCCCTGTGGCGCCTCTTAGTATTATATCAATCAGTGTGTGACAGCTGAGGTGGGAGGGGTGGAGGGGAGCACTTTGGTGTCTCAGCCTTGGGTGCTGGAGGACCTTGTCCCGGCTCTGGCCAGAAGGTTTCCTGATATATGTCTTAAATATAATAGACATAGGAAATTTGCACCCTCCGTCAGGGCCGGTTTAAGCAACAATGGGGCCCCAGGGAAAAATAAACCTGGGGGGCCCCCCCAACATATACTCCGGAACAAAAATTGGCATTAGGGGACCTTTTTTGCAGCTGGTATAGTCAGGGTGTGAAGTCCCAATTGGGTGGAGCTCCACATTCTGGCTATCCCAGCCTGCATGAGGGACAAGGGGTTAAAAAGTTTTAGGAGGGGGACCCCACATAATTTTTTTTAAAGAAAAATTCCCGCACTCTAAACATAAAAAAAAATTGCGAAAATAGGAAAAAATGCCAGGGATCTTCATACAGCCATATTGTGGCTATATAGCGATCCCTGGCCAAAGCGCTGCGGCTGCGTATGGACCCGCCTGGAAATTTATTGCGCTTTCGTTTGATGTATGTAAAATTACACTACCGTTAGGTTTGCTACTAAAAGGGACATTTACCGCATTTAAAAGTATACTTTTTTCCTTCGAAACTTTAAAATCGATTTTCTCAAAAACTATAAGGTCTTTTTGAAAAATAGTTTTTTCTGCTTATTCCTAATGATCTCCGTAACATATCCTGCTCCTTAACATATCCATAGAGGGTTTCTAGCATTTAAAGAGACTCCGTAACAAAAATTGCATCCTGTTTTTTATCATCCTACAAGTTCCAAAAGCTATTCTAATGTGTTCTGGCTTACTGCAGCACTTTCTGCTATCACAGTCTCTGTAATAAATCAATGTATCTTTCCCTTGTCAGACTTGTCAGCCTGTGTCTGGAAGGCTGCCAAGTTCTTCAGTGTTGTGTTTCTGCTATGAATTCCCCCTTCCAGGCCCTTCTATGCACACTGCCTGTGTATTATTTAGATTAGAGCAGCTTCTCTCTTCTCTTTTATCTTTTACAAGCTGGATAAATCGTCCTCTGAGCTGGCTGGGCTTTCACATAATGAAGAATTACAGACAAGGGCAAAGCTGTTTGCAGGAGAAAAAAGAGCAGCCTGAAACTTCACTGCATGAGAACTGCAGGGAGAGAGAAACACACAAATTATCTCTTGAGATTCAAAAGGAAGGCTGTATACAGCCTGCTTGTGTATGGTTGTATTTTCTATGTGTGGACATACTGCACATCAACCTACTTCCTGTTTTGGTGGCCATTTTGTTTGTTTATAAACAAACTTTTTAAAACTGTTTTTAACCACTTTTAATGCGGCGAGGAGCGGCGAAATTGTGACAGAGGGTAATAGGAGATGTCCCCTAACGCACTGGTATGTTTACTTTTGTGCGATTTTAACAATACAGATTCTCTTTAAGGTGGATTTGCTATTAACCATTAAAGAGACTCCGTAACAAAAATTGCATCCTGTTTTTTATCATCCTACAAGTTCCAAAAGCTAATCTAATGTGTTCTGGCTTACTGCAGCATGTTCTACTATCACCATCTCTGTAATAAATCAACTTATCTCTCTCCTGTCAGACTTGTCAGCCTGTGTCTGGAAGGCTGCCAAGTTCTTCAGTGTTGTGGTTCTGTGATGCATCTCCCCCCTCCAAGCCCCTCTCTGCACACGGCCTGTGTATTATTTAGATTAGGACAGCTTCTCTCTTCTCTCTTATCTTTTACAAGCTGGATAAATCCTCCTCTGAGCTGGCTGGGCTTTCACATACTGAGGAATTACATACAGGCAGAGCTGTCTGCACTCTGCAGGAAGAAACAGCCTGACACTTCAGTGGAAGATAGCTGCAGGGGGAAAGAAACACACAAATGATCTCTTGAGATTCAAAAGGAATGCTGTATACAGCCTGCTTGTGTATTAATGTATTTTCTATGTGTGGACATACTGTACATCAACCTACTTCCTGTTTTGGTGGCCATTTTGTTTGTTTATAAACAAACTTTTTAAAACTGTTTTTAACCACTTTTAATGCAGCGAGGAGCGGCAAAATTGTGACAGAGGGTAATAGGAGATGTACCCTAACGCACTGGTATGTTTACTTTTGTGCGATTTTAACAATACAGATTATCTTTAAAGTCGGCAGGTTTTTAAATGTGTATTTTTTTTCCTTTGAAACTTTAAAATCGATTTTCTCAAAAACAATAAGGCCGATTTGAATTTTTTTTTTTCCTCTTGTAGCCACAAGCCTACAAGCTCTAGGGCCTTGGGGCAGCTGCCTCCTTTGCCTCTATGGTAGCGCCGGCCCTGCCCTCCGTTTGAATGAAGAGCTATACTAGGCTACCTACAGACCGCTGCTCACTAAACCTGTCCACCAAATTACATGACATGACTAGAAATGTTGACACCAGGCCAATGGAAAAGTTTGGTTAGGTGGAAGGAGCAGATATGCTGATATATCACTGAGCAGAATAATTCTTTCACTCACATGCAATTGATCATAACTTTGTATATTCAACCTTAGTATCAATGAACTAACCCTTTTGAGGACCACAGTGTTAATACCCCCCCCTAAAGACCAGGCCATTTTTTGTAAAATACGCCACTGCAGGGCCGCACAACACAGCACACAAGTCATTCCCCCCCTTTTATCCCCACCAAAAGAGCTTTCTGCTGGTGGGGTCTGATCGCTACCCCAGTGTTTTTTTTTTTTTTAATAAATGTTTATGTGTTTATTTTTTAAATAAATGACATTTTTTTTTCTCCCCAGCGCCCTCCCTCCCCCTTCCAGCCAATCCCTGTGATCAGCTGGCATAGGCTTTAACCTATGACAGCTGATCACCCCTGAACCTCTGGAGGGGACAGCCGTGTCACACAGCTGTCCCCAGTACAGCGCTGCCTTAGATCGCAGTGCTGTACATGGTAATTAGATGGCATCTAACAGTCTCCGAGCGGCGATTGCCACTGGGAGACTGAAGGCGGAGCAGCGTGCACGCGATCTCCTGCAAAAGCAAGCTCCAGGACTTTATGCCTTAGGCGGTCCTGGTGCTGCCGCCGTGGCCTGCCCATCAGTGTGACGCGGTTGGCAATAGGTTAAATACGTTTTTTCACACTGGTTGGCTAGCTAAACATCATTCTTTGTGGTTCATTGATGTGCCAATCAGGTTTATTACTCATAGTGGGCTTAAAGTATGTTTAAAGAAGAGTTTCCTGCTATTCCCCCCCCCCCCCCCCTCTTTTACAATTTTCCCTGTTCCTGTAGAATAATTCTGCATGTCAGCTCACTGCCTATACAATTCTACGGGCCAGTTCACAGTAACAGATCATGTTATTCTAACTCACTGCATGCAGACTTTGTATTAACGTCTGTGTCCAGTCTCCATTGCAGTTCACACTCATTATAATGCGACATGCAACTGACCACTGTGAACCTAGCCTAATGCTGAGAATGCACAAGGAGTTTTTCCAGCAGATTTACTGGCCGATCGATTTTCCGATCATTTTTCTGATTGATTTCCATTCACTTCTATGAGGAAATCTATCAGAAAAACGATCGAAATCATATCGGACATGTTGGAAATTATTTATTATCGAGCCATCTATCTGCCAAAAAAAAACCTCATGGTGTTTTCCAAGCATTAGGCTGAACACTCACGTCAGGCACCAGTAAAAAAAGGCCATTTCAAAGCCAAGTCAAATTACACCGAAGCCAGACATGAAACAATGGTCAAATGGTAATGGTAACCCGTGTCATGTTTTCACACAGGATTTGGACACGTGGCAATTATTAATTATTCAAAAAAGTACCAACAAGTAGGTGAAAAAGATTTGCTTGCTGGTGGTTTAAAGGAGCCATTAGGCTATTTAAATTACAGCCAATTTACTTACCTGGGACCTCCTTCAGCCCCTTGCAGCTGACTGTCCCATGCTGACAGCTTCATTAGCCCAGGGCCCCCGCAGGCCGCAAGGTGCAGAAGCCAACCTCAAGGTTGTCCTTACTGCGCCTGCGTGGAGCGCCGCTGTCAATCAAGCCCACGCTGTCCGCGGCGTACTGCGCAGGCGCAGTAGTTCTGAATTAAATAGGGACCAATATGAAGTAACTGTTTCAGCCTCTGAGTAGTGAAGATCGTAATCAGCTAATTATGATTACGCCTATATATAATTATGTTTTGTAAATTCAATTGATTTTGTGTAATCATTTGTAATTTTGCATAATTTCTTGCCATCTTTAGCGATGAAAAACAATGTCCCCATGCATGCTATGGTCACAAATTGCTACATAAGTTAAGGATAGTGGATACAAGTAAAAAAAATTTTTCCAAAAGACCTTGTAGATTTTGGAAAAATAAATTTTATATTTATAAATATTATAAATATTTTAAAAATGCAAAGGAAAATGGTTTTTAAACATTTTTCTGAGTTAAAAATCAATTTTCTCAAAAACTACAAGGTCTTTTGGAAAAATGTTGATGTGTACCCACTATTCTCCTTAAAGTGGATCCGAGATTAACTTATACTCATTTCATAACTGTGTTCCTTTAATATAGTTTATAGCACATTCCTCAAGCCAAATACTTTTTTTGTTTTGTTTTAATACTCTAATTCCCTATAAATTAAAAACGCCTGACCCACAGCTTTTTAGAGTGCCTTGGCACTGTAGCAAGGGCTTATGGGAGCTCAGTCTGGGCAGGAGGAGGATACTAGCCAGAGATTTCAGAGGCAAAGGGGAGGAGGGAGGAGGGTAGGGGACTGAATTTCTCACATTACACACAGGCAAGCTGATAGCATCTCCAGCCCTCAGCCTGTGACAAACAGAACATGGCTGCCCTCATTGTATCACAGAAATAAATATTCATAAACTATTGAAGCTGTTTGCAGATAGATTTGCTGTGTAAACTATGTAAACTTTAGATAAGATATATAGACTAGTTACTTGTTATAGTTAGTTTTTCATCTCGGATCCACTTTAACATATGTACCAATTTTGTTGGCAAAGCATGTTTGGGGGCTTTGCTATTCATAGCTGAAGTCGGCATAAAATTATATGGAAATTACGCCAAGTTATGAATGATTAAAATTGCAGAAGAAATTTCCTTTTCTGAAATTCCGCTTTAAGTGCAAATTTGAATGTGCAAATGTGAAATTTGTTCTCATCACGACCTCTGAGGAAGCAGCCCTGGGCCTTGAAACATGTCAAGCAGATTTGTTTTATAAAGATCTGGATCTTTTATTGGATGGACATTATTATCTACCATGCATGGATTTTTAAACGTTCATGTTTAATAGCGGTAGTTTCTAAACTTGTTTTCAGACTATTTGAAGGCTCCATTTTGAAACCCTATTTTTTGTGTGCTATATCTTAGTGTAATACACGAGGCAGCTGCGGCGAACAGCACCGCCGCCGCAGCTGCCTCCATGCGGCCATCCGTCCATCCAGCGTCCTGGACGCCGAGGACAGTACCTTCTCTCGTGCAGGGGGTCGCCTTAGCGCGCAGGCGCACGCACAGACGGGACCTTTATGCGGGGAGGAAGCCCGTTAGCTGACCTGCTGGTCGGCTGACGTCAGAGAAGTCCCACGGCGTCCAGGATTGGCTGATTTAGGAGGGGCGTGCCAGTGGGGTCTCCTCTGCTTCTTAAGCCTTCGGGCTTCATTCACACACTGTCTGTTGTCGTGAATACTTGCGTGTTAGCGTTCAGACCTTAGACTAGATCCCAGGTGTTGATGCTAAGGATTTCACACCTAGTCTAGGATATTACTATATTGTTACTGTTTATTTGTTAGACTAGTTCCGAGGTGTTGATGCCAAGGACTTCACACCTAGACTAGGATATTGCTTATTATATAGATCTCCTGTGTATGACTATTGGCTATTACTCTGACTCTGATCCTGCTTTCTGATCCTGTACTTTTGCCTATCTGCCTTTTAGTTGCTGAACCCCTGCCTGAATACCGATTACTCTCTTGTCTCACGATTCTGTATCGATATGTACCTTCCTGTTGCTGATACTCTGCCTGATTACCGTTTACTCTCCTGCCTCACGATTCTGTACCGATACTGACCTCTCTGTTGCCAAAACTTGCCTGTCAGACTACTCTACTCATCAGTGGGCCCTCGCCCCTGGTGAGGTGCTAGCTTCACCAGCGCCTCTGTAGAGATGAGCGTAATGGCGTAATTACGATTTCGCGATATTTCGCGTAATTAGTGTAATTACGTTTATGGCCGTAAGTACATAATCGTAATGAAGAAGGATTTTGCGAAATTTCGCGTAAATGTAACTTTCGCGTAATTTTCGCACTGCAACGGGTATTACGAAATTAATGCGTATGGCCATGCTCCCGAAGTGGAAAAGTTGACGCATGGATCAATGTTAGGTAGCCGCCGACTTTAAGGGTTAATAGCAAAGCCCCCTTAAATGCTAAGAGCCTCAAATTTGGAGAATATATTAAGGAGATCAGAAGGAATAAGAGGAAAAATTTTTTTTTCAAAAAGACCTTATAGTTTTTGAGAAAATCGATGTTAAAGTTTCAAAGGAAAAATGTAAACATTTAAAAACCCGCCGACTTTAACGGTTAATAGCAAAGCCTGCTTAAAGTTTAGGAACACCAAATTCCCAGGGTATATTAAGGGGATCAGTGGGAATAAGAGGAAAACATTTTTTTCAAAAAGACCTTATAGTTTTTGAGAAAATCGATTTTTAAGTTTCAAGGGCGAAAATGTCTTTTAAATGCGGAAAATGTCAGTTTTTTTGCACAGGTAACAATAGTGTATTATTTTCATAGATTCCCCCAAGTGGGAAGAGTTTTACTTACTTCGTTCTGAGTGTGGGAAAAATAAAAAAAAAAAACGACGTGGGGTCCCCCCTCCCAGACCTCTTTAACCCCTTGTCCCCCATGCACGCTGGGATAGCCAGAATGCGGAGCACCGGCCGCGTGGGGCTCCGCACCCTGACTATACCAGCCCACATGGTCCATGGATTGGGGGGTCTCGGAAGGGGAGGGGCAGCCAAGCTTTCCCCTACCCCTCCGAGCCCTTGTCCAATCCAAGGACAAGGGGCTGTTCTGCACCTCCGATGGGCGGTGGAGGTGGAGGCCGCGATTTCCTGGGGGGGGGTTCATGGTGGAATCTGGGAGTCCCCTTTAAAAAGGGGTCCCCCAGATGCCCACCCCCCCTCCCAGGAGAAATGAGTATAGAGGTACTTGTACCCCTTACCCATTTCCTTTAAGAGTTAAAAGTAAATAAACACACAAACACTTAGAAAAAGTATTTTAATTGAACAAAAAACATAACCACGAAAAAAGTCCTTTAATATTCTTAATTAACCATTAATACTTACCTGTCCCTTTAAATAAATGATCCCTCGAAATAGCCTCGGAAATGTTCTATCAGTTACAATGTAACAAAGTTATTACAATGTAACAACTTTGTTACATTGTAACTACGCCGCACCCGACGTCACTCGCCGCCGCCGCATACACTTACGCGTCCGTGCAGGACGCTAAGTCCCCGCAGCTCCCGCTGTCCACCCCGCCCACATCTGTCACCCACATGTGGGTGACATGTGGGTGACATGTGGGAGAGGCGGGGAGGGCAGCGGGAGCTGGCGGGGACTTAGCGTCCTGCACGGAGTCCGGACCCGACAGAGCTCTGAGCTATATAGCTCAGAGCTCTCTAAGCATCTTTGAATTTGGGCTCCAAGGAGCCCCATTGGTCCTTAGCAGACCAATGGGGTTCCTTCAAATCAGAAGGAACCCCATTGGTCTGCTAAGGACCAATGGGGCTCCTTGGAGCCCAAATACAAAGATGCTTAGAGAGCTCTGAGCTATATAGCTCAGAGCTCTGTCGGGTCCGTGCAGCACGGACGCGTATGCGGCGGCGGCGAGTGACATCGGGTGCGGCGTAGTTACAATGTAACAAAGTTGTTACATTGTAATAACTTTGTTACATTGTAACTGATAGAACATTTCCGAGGCTATTGCGAGGGATCATTTATTTAAAGGGACAGGTAAGTATTAATGGTTAATTAAGAATATTAAAGGACTTTTTTCGTGGTTATGTTTTTTGTTCAATTAAAATACTTTTTCTAAGTGTTTGTGTGTTTATTTACTTTTAACTCTTAAAGGAAATGGGTAAGGGGTACAAGTACCTCTATACTCATTTCTCCTGGGAGGGAGGGTGGGCATCTGGGGGACCCCTTTTTAAAGGGGACTCCCAGATTCCACCATGAACCCCCCCCCCCAGGAAATCGCGGCCTCCACCTCCACCGCCCATCGGAGGTGGAGAAGAGCCCCTTGTCCTTGGATTGGACAAGGGCTCGGAGGGGGAGGGGAAAGCTTGGCTGCCCCTCCCCTTCCGAGACCCCCCAATCCATGGACCATGCGGGCTGGTATAGTCAGGGTGCGGAGCCCCACGCGGCCGGTGCTCCGCATTCTGGCTATCCCAGCCTGCATGGGGGACAAGGGGTTAAAGAGGTCTGGGAGGGGGGACTCCACGTCGGTTTTTTTTTATATTTCCCACACTCAGAACGAAGTAAGTAAAACTCTTCCCACTTGGGGGAATCTATGAAAATAATACACTATTGTTACCTGTGCAAAAAAACCTGACATTTTCTGCATTTAAAAGACATTTTCGCCCTTGAAACTTAAAAATCGATTTTCTCAAAAACTATAAGGTCTTTTTGAAAAAAAAAATTTCCTCTTATTCCCACTGATCCCCTTAATATACCCTGGGAATTTGGTGTTCCTAAACTTTAAGCAGGCTTTGCTATTAACCGTTAAAGTCGGCGGGTTTTTAAATGTTTACATTTTTCCTTTGAAACTTTAACATCGATTTTCTCAAAAACTATAAGGTCTTTTTGAAAAAAAAAAATTCCTCTTATTCCTCCTGATCTCCTTAATATATTCTGCAAATTTGAGGCTCTTAGCATTTAAGGGGGCTTTGCTATTAACCCTTAAAGTCGGCGGCTTTTTTATATTATACGGAGCGTTACGGTTTAACGCGAAATTACGGTAGCGTTTAATGCGAAATTACGGCATGAACGAAACGCGAAATTACGCGTTGAAAATTACGCTTACGGTATTTTCAATTATGATTTTAATGGCAATTACGCTACCGTAATTTCGCATCGTAATCGCAAATTTCGCATGCGTAATTTTAGCAATGCGAAATTACAAAAATTTCGGCTCAACTCTACGCCTCTGGTGAGGTTATTATTTAGTGCAGTCCTGGTTGTGTCTCCTAGGCTGCAGTACAGTCTGACTCACCCGCTCCTATTCAATTCCGATCAATTCAATTCAATTCAATTCACTTTATTGTCATTGTGTAACACAACGAAATTACTTTTCATGACAACCCCACGGTGCATATAGGGAACATAGTGATAGTAACAAGGAAGAGAAGAAATTATACAAGTATGCCAGGTATTACAGATGTTTAAACAATTTGTACACAGTGTTAATTATTTTAGAGAGGATTCAGAGTTCATCAAGTTTATGGCGGATGGGAAAAAGCTGTTTTTCAGTCTGTTTCTGTGTGTGCGGATAGATCTAAAACGTTTACCTGATGGAAGGAGCTCAAACAAGGCATTTCCAGGGTGAGTGTTGTCCTTGATAATGTTTTTGGCCATTCTCACGCTGCGAGTATTATACAAAAGTTCCAGTGATGGTAGTTCAGTGCCAATAATGGCTTCTGCTGTTTTAACAACTCGCTGCAGGGCTTCTCTAGTAGCCTTCGTGCAGCTGTTGTACCAGGCCGTCATGCAATTGGTCAGAACGCTTTCTATAGTGCATCTATAGAAATTAACCAGCAGCTTCTGTGGGAGGTTAGCGCTCCTTAGTTTTCTCAGAAAGTAGAGGCGTTGTTGTGCTTAGCCAGTTAGAGCTAAAGCATTGTCAGCCCAGGACAGGTTCTCTGCGATGGTGACTCCCAAAAATTTGAAGCTGGAAACTCTCTCCACAGCCTCTGCATTGATCATTAGCGGTAGGTGAGTGGTCTTTTTGGTGGTCCTAAAGTCCAGAATAATTTTTTTGGTCTTCTTTGTATTTAATAACAGGTTGTTAATGTCGCACCATGCAGTCAGGTTCCTAACTTCTTCTCTGTATACAGCTTCCTCATTGTCTGATATAAGCCCAATGACAGTCGTATCATCTGCAAACTTAACAATTATGTTTGAGGTATGGATAGGCTGGCAGTCATGGGTGAAAAGTGCATAGAGGAGAGGGCTTAATTCACAGCCCTGTGGCACGCCAGTGCTCAGGGTAAGGGTGGAGGATGTCTGTTTTCCTAGTCTGACAGTTTGATCACTCGGCTGCAGTACAGCCTGACTCACCTGTTCCCAGGCAATCACTAGTGCAGTACTGCTAGTATCTCACTCGGCTGCAGTACTGCATCCTGAATCACCCGCTCCACGGGAGATTCAGCCTCTTCTGTATTATTTTCTCCAGCTTGCTGGAGCTTGTACTCTAGTGCACGCTCTGTGTACTGATAGTACCTCACCAGCCCTTTGGTGAGGTCTCATTAAACTATTAAAGTTACGGTTGCACCAAATCACTACACACTCAGCTCTTTGTCTGCTATACTAGTATTATTGGTGATTCTGCAGATCACACATAATCAGGTATAGCGTCTGCATTATTGGTGATTCTGCAGATCACCACATAATCAGACATCTGAGCTACGACACAAGACCGTTACACTTAGTTTTGTTCGAAAAGGGATGGGCATATGCTTATGTTTGACTGGTATTAGCCCTTGGAGGGGTCTTTTTGTTGCAAAATAAACAAGAAAATTGGCAGGTGCTGATCTAAGATGAAAAAGCTGTGTGCGATCAGGTAATATTATCTATTATGTGTTTGTTGTCTTTTATCAGAGAATCCATAAATATTTCTTAAGAGGGCTATACATTTCAAAAGTCTATTAGCAATGATAAGACAAATTATATTTGAGAAACCCAATATTCTGCAGAGATGAAGAGATGAACAATTGTAATACAAACTATATTTGCCCCTCCAGATCTTCAAGATTGATACCATGAAGGTACTGGAATGAAGTGGAATGGGTAAGGATCTGGAAGGATATGATTACAGCCCCCACAAATACCATGGTGATGGAGAGAATGAGGCAAGTCAAATTCAAGGCTTACCTAGTCTGAGGTGGGAGCGTCATCCAAAGTAGTGTTTGCCAAAGAGGGGCATATAGGAGGACACAAGGAGGACAGAGACAGACACATGGGGGACACAGGAGGACACAAGGGGGAGAGAGGAGGATACAGACACAAGAGTTGCAAGGGGGCATGAGGTACAAAGGGGGCATAATCCACAAGATTCCCTTTCACCATGGATGCACCAGGTTTAGTATATATTTTTTTCCCCTGGATTTTGTTTTCTAAACCTAGAAGTCACGTTTATGGTAAGGAGCGTCTTTTAGTCCGAAAAATAGAGTAATATATCACCATTTGCAATTCACAACCTTTTGTGAACAATACATTTAAAGGAAACATCCAAGCAAATAAAAAAATAAAGATCCACTTACCTGGGGCTTCCTCCAGCCCCTTGCAACTGTCCTGTGCCCTCGCCGCAGCTCCGATGGCTCCGGTCTCCTACGCTGGCAAAGCCGGCCTCGACAGGTCGGGTTCCGGGTCGGCTGCTGCTGCGTTCCACGGCGAGGGTCACGTGGTCTCGCTCACGTCAATAGGACGGTACTGCGCTGCGTGGACAGAGAGTCCCCAACATTGTGACGGGTTGAAGGTTTGTATTAGCAGGCGTTCACAAGTCAGGAACTCCCTGCATTTGGACTATAAGATGCAGTGACCTTTTTTCCACACTTTTGGGGGAGAAAAAGTAGTCCAAAAAATACAGTAACTAAATAATTTAAAAATAAATATTGTAAAAAAAAAAGCAATTTTATTAATTACATTACTTTAACCATAGTTACTCTTCAATTGTTGTATTTTTTATTGTAATAATGTTAGATGCTGCTTGTCTGAACGGAACAGTAGTCTGTGCTCTGTCCAAATTCCTCCTGCTATCCCTTCATCGCCCACAGGAGGCAATCAGTCTTCGGCCTCTTGCACACTGCAAGAAATTCAGATTCAGATTCCGCTTTTTAATCTGTTTTTACTTCCGATTCAGATTCAGATTTGCAGTTTGCTCCTTGCACACTGCAAATCGGAATCTGAATCTGATGTAAAAACTGATTAAAAAGCGGAATCTGAATCTGAATTGCTTGCAGTGTGCAAGAGGCCTTCCTGTAAACACAGAGCTGACTCCACCCATATGCTCCATCTGTTGAATGGAGTAGAGGGAGAAGGTGGGCGGAGGCAGGTGGTGACTCTTTGATAAGGAAGTAACTACCCCTCTGCAGGCAGCTCTATACTTAATAATAATAATAATAATAATCTTAACATTTGTATAGCGCTTTTCTCCTGTTGGACTCAAAGCACTCAAGTCAAGAGCTGCAGCCACAAAAAGTGCTCTCAAGGGGTCACCCTGCAGTGTTAGAAAGGCTTGCCCAAGGACTGCTTACTGAATAGATACTTTGAGACGCTGGGACACCTGACTTTTCCAAAGGGAAATTCTTTAGAATGACTGAATCAATTCTGAAAATTGTGTGAGTGATGTCATAGTCACCATTTTTTTTTTAGATTGTGAACCAGGGCTTTAAAGTAAATCTGAAACGAATATTAAAAAAAAAGATACTTACCTCAAGGGAAGGGAAGGCTCTGGGTCATAATGAGCCTTTCTGTTCCTCTCGAGGTCCCCTTGTTCTAGCACTGGATCCCCCGTTCAAATCTTCCATCGTGGGAGACTTCAGAAGTCTCCGGGAGCCCGAGTGCTCCCGAAGTAGGGCAGCTCTGTACTGTGCATGCGCGAGAGAGCACGTTCGCACATGCCCAGTACAGAGTGGCCAGTCTTTGGGAGCACTTGGGCTCCCGGAAGCTTCTGAAGACTGTTGTGGTGCAAAATTTGAGCCTGCGATCCAACGCTGGAATGCGGGGACCATGAGGCGAATAGGAAGGCTCATTATGACCCAGAGCCTATCCTCTCCTTAGGTGAGTAACTGTTTTTTTTTGGTTTTTTTTTATAATCGCTTCAGCGTCCCTTTAATCTGCAACAATTGGATGCAAGTAGAAGTAAGGCTTTGTTCACCTCTAAAATTGACGCCAACGATTTCCGATTTTTTGCACCTTTTTTTTCTACTCCCGGAGCTTACTTGCATGTTTCGATTTTGTGTAAATCTAATCGATCTACAGCAGCTCTGTACTGGGGACAGCCGTATGACACGGCTGTCCCCTCCATTAGCTCAAAGGTGATCTGCTGTCATAGGCTGAAGCCTATGACAGCCGATCACAGTGATAGGCTGGCGGGGGGAGGGACCCCCCAAATAAAAAAAAGACACATTTTTAATTTAAAAAAATTACAAAAATATTTATTATAAATGAACAAACAAGCCTGTGGGGGGGGGGGGGGGGGGGGAAATCAGACCCAACCAACAGAGACCTCTGTTGGTGGGGAGAAAAGGAGGGGGGGGATCACTCGTGTGCTGTACTGTGCGGCCCTGCAGCTTGGCCTTAAAGCTGCAGTGGCCTATTTTACAAAAAAAAGGCCTGGTCTTTAGGGGGGTTTAACACTGTGGTCCGCAAGAGGTTAAAAAATGCGGAAACACCCCAGGTGTGAACAAGCCCTGACAGAGGCAGCCTACATTTTGTTTCTCAATAAATACAAGTATTGTAATTATTAAAACATAATAATAATAATAATAATAATAATCTCCATAAATTGCATCAGTGGGGTCACTCCCTTTAAAGAGGAACTCCAGTGAAAATAATGTAATAAAAAAAGTGCTTCATTTTTACAATAATTATGTATACATGATTTAGTCAGTGTTTGCTCATTGTAAAATCTTTCCTCTCCCAGATTCACATTCTGACATGTATTACATGGTGACATTGTTACTGTGGGCAGATTAAGGAGCTGTTGCTAGCTGGTCTGGCTTTAACAGACAGCTGTAAGCAGCTATTTCCTGTCTGAACATTGTTACATTGTGGCAGTTTGCCAGGAGTACCGTACGGTACCAGAGCCTCTTGTGGGAGGGGTTTCAGCACAAAATCAGTCATACAGCGCCCCCTGATGGTCTGTTTGTGAAAATCATTATTTTTCTCATGTAAAAGTGGGTATCAGCTACTGATTGGGATAAAGTTCAATTCTTGGTCGGAGTTTCTCTTTAAATGCTCTTTAATGGTTTAAAAAGATGTTTATGAAGAACCACCTAAAATAAAGTATATCTACAACATCCATAAGGTACATCTACAACATCCATAAGGTACATCTACAACATCACACTTAGAACACAGAACAAATATTTTCTGACGTTACAGCATCATCCCTTTATTGTAAATGGTGTAAGCAGGGAATCAGCACGATCGGCACGCAAGAAGAATGGTGGAGAAAAGAGAGATAGAGACATAAGAGGTATCCAGCGGATAGACAAATTGCACGCTTGTAAAAGCAAATTCACATTAAAAAGTTCCACCGAACCAAATCAGTGTTCTGTTTAATTAATTGAAGAAGAAGAAGAAAAAAAAAAACCTGCTCCATTCTTTCTTCCTGTTTGTCTTGTAGCTTTAACATATCAAATGTTATAATGCAATCTATGAGATAGAAACAATACCAAGGGACCTAATTAAATTAAAAGTAATTACCAGTTGTGTAGATACTGCATGCAATTGAGCAGTAGGAAGTTGATATTTTGTCATCCAGCGTTAATCTCAGTTCAGGGCGCACTATTCATCTGACCTGCTATTAATAAGCTGGCGTTGGTGGCCAATTTTTTTTTTTTTGGGGGGGAAGAAGAAAAATTATGGCTATGGTGTGATAAGGAGGGCTGTGCTGCGCTCTGTAGTCAGTTTTTATTTCCTTAAAGAAAAACGGACGCCTGTTTCATCTTTCTTTAGATATTCGTGCAAAAGGTGTCTCTTTAATGTAAATAATCTTCTCATGTATATTGCAGTAAACTGTCATTCTGTGTATCATTTCCTATTATCTGTGTGCCGCATTTGCCCTTACCTAAGCTCAGTAATTGTGCCTTAATGTAGAACTTCACTTTCATTAAAGGGCGAGTGCAATGTATAAAGTAAATGTGTCCTTTTTATCATTATTATAGATTTAAACCGTAACCAAGGATTGAATTCTCACCAATCAGCAGCTGTTACCCCCTTTCCAACAAGAAATCTTTACCTTTTCTGGAATAGATCATCAGGGAGGTCTGTATGGCTGATATTGTGGTGAAACCCTTCCTCCCACAGTGTGATGTCAGGACCTAGGTCCTGACATCACACCACGGTGGGAGCCTTGTTGCATTGTGGGAAATAATGGCTGTTTCAAATGGCCAAGCAACCAGTATCTCCCTCTATGCATATGTATGTCTATAAAAAAAATAACCTTTTAGTCAATCGCATTGTTAGGAGGTGTGGTTATAGATAATGGCAGTTGGTGCTGTCATTCGGCTCAACTCTCTATGACGGCAGAGTTCCTGTGAGGCGGTCAGGAGCCGCTTTCATTGGCTCCTGACCCTGTCTTTCAATGTAAGCCAATGGGAGCGGCTTACATTAAAAGACAGGGCCAGGAGCCAATAAAATCGGCTCCTAAACCCACTCACAGGGCTCTGCCGTCATAGAGACAGGCAGAGCCAGTGAGCTGCGACTACATACGGTGGGGATTAAGCGGTGAGATCGTCGGGCTCGACGGAAACGGCGGATGTGCGCATCGGCGGCTAATTGAAATCTACGCCCTACCAGCCACGTGATCACCAAAACAGGGTGTAGATTTCAATTAGCTTGGTCCTTAAGGAATTAAGACCAGAGCCGTCTGTGCCCTATTAAGCTATGTGATTGCTTTGATTGGCTTACTCCAATCACAGGCCAGGAGCCTGGCTCCTGCTCGATACAGAAGTTCTGCTGTCAGCATGACAGCAGAGCGAGCGGGTACAGTGGGAGTGTGAGTGGTGAGAGTGGATGGACAGCATGGCGGCGGTATGTAAAATCTATGCCCTGGCAATAATAACAGCAGCACACAAACAGGCCATAGATTTCAATCACTGCTGTCGGGAAGAGGTTAAGAATTAGAAGATAGATAAAGAAATGATTGATAATTACCATGTAAATGTAATTTGTTCATGTTGTTTGATCCACCATGAGTCTGTAGGTCATTGTGTTTATTACTGCAACCAACTATCATTATTTATAAACACACCCACTAACAATGTGATAGGCTGAAAGGTTGTTGCTTGGCAGTTGGAAACCGCTGTTATTTCCCACAATGAAACAAAGTTCTCAGACAGGTAACCGTCAGGGCCATGGCACTGATTTATACAATGGGAGGGGTTTTACCACAATATCAGTCATGCAGACTTCACTGATGATCTATTCGATGAAAAGGGGAAAGGGGGTATGGGCTACAGATTGGGATGAAGTTCAACCCTAGTGGAACATCTTTCAATCATTTTACTTGACAATAGATCAGAAACCTAAATGGGTGTAAAAAGAGCATCCTAGAGAGACTGTGCTACTCAGAAGTAAAGGTGGGGAACACCACTGTGTGAGACATTGGCTCATATGCAATTAACGTTTTCTCCTGAATTTTCTCCTAGATTATATTTTTAAACTTAATAAATACTAATACATAATTATATAAATACCTTTTAAATCACCACCAGCAAGCAAAAAATACTCAAAATAATTTTGGTAGAAGTACTATTTCATCTACTTTTTGGTAATTTTCCATTGCAAAGTTCTGAAAACTTGAAAAGCTATTCTCAATCAAACATGAAAAATGATCTCCTGTGACGCAATGACAGAGTCAACAATTTAAGAATTACATTCCTCAGTGTAAAATTGCAATACATTTGAAGATTTTTTTCAACCATATCCACAAGGGTCTTTATTCAATTAGCTTTTTCTCCTAGGTTTTCTCCTTGGAGATAAATTTTCATCTTCTGTTTAAAATAACTTTCAGCACTCTGTAATTGAACATTTTTAAAAAAGAAGGTGAATTATTCAGAGTAACTTCTTGCTTGCTGGTGGCTTAAAAGTTATGTTATAATAAAGTGTGAAAATATCAGCTAGGAATAAACGTATGAGAAAAAGTGAATTGAATAAGGGCCAATTTTCTAAAAAGATTCTGGAGAAATTTCTGTACATAGGTACAAGCTGACAACCTGTATTATTATTATTATTATTAGTAGACCTAAGCCTGTTTAAAAACGGGCTCTAGGTCTGTGTCGGAAGGAGGGCCTCTAATCTTCTCCCTTCCTCCCTCCCCTGCGACCGCCGCCACCGCTGCACAGTCAGCGCGCTTGCGCGCGCTCCCGCCACCGCGCACACGCCCACACAGCTGACCGGCCCCCTGACCCACCCTGCTCCCTGTGTCAAGGCTGTCCGTGCGCACATGTGCAGTAGCGCAAAGCACGGACACACACACACACACACACACACACACAGGGACGCAGAGACACAGGAGAATTATTATATAGGGTTACTATTATTATAGTGCTGCATTAAAAACATACATAATTCTGCACATGAAACCTTTGCATGGGCTTAGAACACCATTCACCATTACATCCACAATGGGCATGATTCACTTGTTTTTTCACTTGTTTTCATCTGTTTTCACCTTATCTATGCTACATTTTAAAGCTCCCAAACAGCAAAAATATAATATAATTAAGGTAAGAATGGTAATATTGAAATTAAGTTAATCAGGAACAACTTACTTTTAGTGATTATTTTGCTTGTAAATGTGCTGAAAGGTTATTTTTATTAATTAGGTGATAAATAAGTAATTTATGAGAAGGTTTGTGAATTGTTTTCAATGCAGGTTAAACCTCAATGACGCATAAAACAAACCATTTGAAAACATGATCCAAAAGCACCATCGCCTTCTCTGGACCCGAGCTTATTTAACATGGACCTAGGCACAACAGTGTTGTTGTCTGACAAATCAAGAATTTGAATTCTTTTTTGGAAATCATGAATACTGCGTCTCTTAGCCTGGGCTAAAATAAGGACCATTTGGTCCGTTTGTACCACAGAATTCAAAAGTTAGCATATTCTTAGTGAAACAAAAACAAGGTCTTCTTTGTAAAAAAAATGCCATCTGGATGACAGCAAATGTTGCTCCAAAACCTGCAGATATCAGTCATAATTAATGCAGCCTACCCAGATGTGCAAGTTACCCATGCCATGTGTACTATCGCACCTCCATCACAGATGCTAGTTTTTCAACTGATAAAAAGCCAGATGTTCCATTTCTTCTTAGCCTGAGGAACACTGCTTCCAAGATTTAAAAAAAAATCTACTTTTCAATCATTCATCAGGCCACAAAACAGTAGAAAGCAAGGTCTTCTCCTGTTTACCAGCTAGGAGCAAGGCCAATCACAACCATTGTATTTAACTATTTATGTAGCGCTAACATCTTCCGCAGCACTTTACAGAATACATACACTCTTGTCACTAACTGTCCCTCAGAGGAGGTCACAAATCTAATCCCTACGATAGTTATACGTCCATTATAGTCTAGGGGCAATTTAGGGGCAAGCCAATTTACTTATCTGTAAGTTTTTGGAATATGGGAGGAAATCGGAGGGAGGAAACCCAGGTACACAACATCTATACCCCATGCGGATAGTACCCTGGCTAGGATACGAATTGGGGACCCAGCACTACAATGGCAAGATTGCTATCCACTATGCCACCGTGCTGGTTCTGCAAGTGTTAAGCTACGTACATTGAATCAAAGGAGGGATCACAGGCTTACTGGAACAATGTGACCTTTATTGTTCCAGCACACATACACAACATCTGACCGTCTCAGCCTAATGGCCCATAAGGACAGTTCTACAAAACATCCAGTCCACTGCCTTACACAGTTCATAGCTATGGTAGCTAAGGTCTATCTGGCCTCACAATGGAAGTCTGCTACCTTGACATTCTCCCAAGTAATCAAAGGAGTCCACCAAATAATGATCTATGAATTGGCGATCACCCAATGATCGTATCCTTCATTTCCAGAAGACCTGGGACATATGGATACAATATGCTGATATCTTGGCCTCCAATATATAGTTTATTTTGTGTAGTAGGCCACTCGCATACAGCTGATTTCTCTGATGCTCTGTTCCCCTTCTTAGGACTTTGTCCTTAATATTTACCTCGTAAACTGGAAGATAATTTGCACTTATGTACAAACCTTTGCTGCTTGATCACATGTTTTATATTTCTTTGATCAGTTTCCTGAAAGTCTATTTGCCCTTTTGATAATGTTTTGTGATGCTTTTGATAATGAAGTCAGAGACTTTTTAGTAGAAATACTATTTTTCTTTTCTCTACATGCCCCTGGGGGGCTCACTTATTCACTACTTGAGCATTGTTTAACTTGTGCCTATCTTCTAATAAAAGCGTTTTGAATCTAAAATAACTTTGCAACACTCTGCAACTGAAAAAGTAGGTAAAAAAATGCTGTCAAAGTTATTATGAATATAGACTAGATTACTTTGGACATCCCATTGTCTGTACACCTCTGTTCTGTGGACTTACCTGCTCTACCTGCCTCCAGAGGCTGACATTTGGTTACCACTGGCAACAAAGTCATCCAATACCCATTAGAGGTGAAAGCAGACTGTCTCTAGCAGGACTCTCTGGGGAAGACCAGTGGTTGCTTAGATTTGATGTATTGGGAGAGCCCCTGATTTAACTCAGGAATATATCCACAACTGCTGGTGATCAGTATGCCCACAGCCCATTCATTTGCTAGAGCCATATAACCCAACGTGCAGGCAGCTGTTTCAGGCTGTTTTGGCACTCATCAGTGCAAGGTATGAATTGATACAATTATGAGGTAGGTCTTGTTCCAGCATAGCTAAATAAGTCAAGGAGAACCAGAACTACTAATATTTTGTGAATGGTCAACAAGAAACTAAAGAAACATACAGCCAAAAGATGATCTTAGTACAATTTTGCAGGTATTTTCACTATTTAGATTCATGTTAGTAATAAGTTACTCCCATTCAGATCAGTTAGTGAATATGCAAATGATCCCTGTAAAAACCAGGCATACAAACATACCTGCTTGTGTGTGCAGTGTAACTATAGCCTGTTAACTCTACAAAGCTGTACCAGTCCAACTTGCTGACAGTTGTTTCAGACTGTTTGGGCCTTCATCAGGAAGTGGTTTGGATTAATATGGCTCTAATCAGGTGCTATATACTTCCACTACAGTTAAAGTGAATTACAATGTGGCATAACAAACAATAAAACATGTTTTTGTATTCTTTAATTGTCAGATGGCCTATCCTATTTGCATTTATCCGACAGTAATGTCACCTGTGTAAAAATCCTAAGTCTTGCAGCTCAAAATACAGTAGTTTAAGGACTTGTCATTACATGTATAGTATAGTATATAATAAAATTAATTCAGAAATCTATGTGAGCAGATCTGTGTGTGAACAGGAAACACAATTGTGCTCAATAAAGTCCCTGAATCCTGTTTAAACAAAAAACAAACAAACAAACAAAAAACTATGCTCTATGTTCATTCTTAGCAAGCACAATTAATGTTAGAACCACACCTATTGTGACACTGCATGTAACTGACAAGTAGAGATGGGCCGAACTATTTGCCCGGCAAATAGTTTGCAGTGAACAATAGGTGTTTGTGTTCGCCCCATCAGGTGAGTTTATGCAGTGTTCGACCCACCCCCTATACATTATAATAGAACCATACTTTGGCCCCTCAACTCAGAGTCAGCAGACACATGGTAGCCAATCAGCCACCCCTCCCACCTGGACGCCCCCCCCCCCCCCCCCCAGGTACTCCTGTGTTCTGCATCCTCAGTGCAGATTCTTGCTGCTACCCCCATTGTCCTGAACAGCTAAGTCCTTCTTAGGGCTGTTACATTGTTTTTCTTGCTATTATATTGCTTCTCTGTGTCCAGTGCACAGGTTAGAAGTTGGAGACAGTAGTGATGCTCAAATACCCCTTTTTAAAATTCGAGTTTGGTCGAATTCGAATAGTAAATTATTCGAGGTCAGTCGAATATTCGAGTCGAATAATTTTTACTATTCGATTCGACCTCGGACTTCGAGCTCACTATTCGAGTCGGTATTCGAGCTAACTATTCGAGCTGACTATTCGAATTGGCCTTAAATAGCTTCCAACACTTGTTTTGAGGGTGAATGATGCAAGAAACCTCTTTTTTTCCAAGTAACAACAGCAAGTGATTATGTGGGGATGTTCCTTTAAAAAAAAATGTGGAAAGAGAAGTTGTGTCCTTAATTTTGTTCAGTAGTGTTACTGTATATACTTGTTCTTCTTCTTCTTTATCTTTCTTCTTGACTGAGTGAGTGTCCCCTAGTACAGTAAGTAAGTAGTAACAGTCAGGAAGTACAACTAGCAGTTACAATAATCAGTAGTAATCACAAGTAAATTTAGTGTGTGTACACTCAGACAGTGAGTGCACGCACGCAGGAGCTAGTAGCCTATGAACACAGTGACTGAGTGTCCTAGACTCCTAGTACAGTAAGAGTAAGTAGTAACAGTAAGTAGAACTAACTAATTACAATAATCAATCAGCGATCAGAAGGAAATGGAGTGTGGGTGTGTGTACACTCAGACAGTGAGTGCACGCACGCAGGAGCTAGTAGCCTATGAACACAGTGACTGAGTGTCCTAGACTCCTAGTACAGTAAGAGTAAGTAGTAACAGTAAGTAGAACTAACTAATTACAATAATCAATCAGCGATCAGAAGGAAATGGAGTGTGGGTGTGTGTACACTCAGACAGTGAGTGCACGCACGCAGGAGCTAGTAGCCTATGAACACAGTGACTGAGTGTCCTAGACTCCTAGTACAGTAAGAGTAAGTAGTAACAGTAAGTACAACTAACTAATTACGATAATCAATCAGCGATCAGAAGGAAATAGAGTGTGGGTGGTGTGTGTACACTCAGACAGTGAGTGACCGCACGCAGGAGCTAGTAGCCTATGGACAGTGACTGAGTGTCCTAGACTCCTAGTACAGTAAGAGTAAGTAGTAACAGTAAGTAGAACTAACTAATTACAATAATCAATCAGCGATCAGAAGGAAATGGAGTGTGGGTGTGTGTACACTCAGACAGTGAGTGACCGCACGCAGGAGCTAGTAGCCTATGAACACAGTGACTGAGTGTCCTAGACTCCTAGTACAGTAAGAGTAAGTAGTAACAGTAAGTAGAACTAACTAATTACAATAATCAATCAGCGATCAGAAGGAAATGGAGTGTGGGTGGTGTGTGTACACTCAGACAGTGAGTGACCGCACGCAGGAGCTAGTAGCCTATGAACACAGTGACTGAGTGTCCTAGACTCCTAGTACAGTAAGAGTAAGTAGTAACAGTAAGTAGAACTAACTAATTACAATAATCAATCAGCGATCAGAAGGAAATGGAGTGTGGGTGTGTGTACACTCAGACAGTGAGTGCACGCACGCAGGAGCTAGTAGCCTATGAACACAGTGACTGAGTGTCCTAGACTCCTAGTACAGTAAGAGTAAGTAGTAACAGTAAGTAGAACTAACTAATCACAATAATCAATCAGCGATCAGAAGGAAATGGAGTGTGGGTGGTGTGTGTACACTCAGACAGTGAGTGACCGCACGCAGGAGCTAGTAGCCTATGGACAGTGACTGAGTTTCCTAGACTCCTAGTACAGTAAGAGTAAGTAGTAACAGTAAGTAGAACTAACTAATTACAATAATCAATCAGCGATCAGAAGGAAATGGAGTGTGGGTGTGTGTACACTCAGACAGTGAGTGCACGCACGCAGGAGCTAGTAGCCTATGAACACAGTGACTGAGTGTCCTAGACTCCTAGTACAGTAAGAGTAAGTAGTAACAGTAAGTAGAACTAACTAATTACAATAATCAATCAGCGATCAGAAGGAAATGGAGTGTGGGTGGTGTGTGTACACTCAGACAGTGAGTGACCGCACGCAGGAGCTAGTAGCCTATGGACAGTGACTGAGTTTCCTAGACTCCTAGTACAGTAAGAGTAAGTAGTAACAGTAAGTAGAACTAACTAATTACAATAATCAATCAGCGATCAGAAGGAAATGGAGTGTGGGTGGTGTGTGTACACTCAGACAGTGAGTGACCGCACGCAG
Organism: Hyperolius riggenbachi; assembly: GCF_040937935.1. Lineage (NCBI taxonomy): Eukaryota > Metazoa > Chordata > Amphibia > Anura > Hyperoliidae > Hyperolius > Hyperolius riggenbachi. The sequence goes on along the minus strand of NC_090650.1, from coordinate 394,670,432 downwards.
GAGCTAGTAGCCTATGGACAGTGACTGAGTTTCCTAGACTCCTAGTACAGTAAGAGTAAGTAGTAACAGTAAGTAGAACTAACTAATTACAATAATCAATCAGCGATCAGAAGGAAATGGAGTGTGGGTGGTGTGTGTACACTCAGACAGTGAGTGACCGCACGCAGGAGCTAGTAGCCTATGGACAGTGACTGAGTGTCCTAGACTCCTAGTACAGTAAGAGTAAGTAGTAACAGTAAGTAGAACTAACTAATTACAATAATCAATCAGCGATCAGAAGGAAATGGGGTGTGGGTGTGTGTACACTCAGACAGTGAGTGCACGCACGCAGGAGCTAGTAGCCTATGGACAGTGACTGAGTGTCCTAGACTCCTAGTACAGTAAGAGTAAGTAGTAACAGTAAGTAGAACTAACTAATTACGATAATTAGACAAACTCTGCGCAAACGTATGAATGGACACAGGCACACTATTAATGATACCAAATCTGGACTCCCAGTTGCTACACACTTTCGGTCCAATGGACACAGCATGGATGATCTTCGTGTCACTGCCCTGAAGGGCGGCTTCAAAACGTCAAATGACCGATTAATAGCAGAAACAAAATTTATAAATTGTTTCAAAGCTGTGCAGAAGGGTCTGAATAAGGACAACAACTTTCTATATTGGTATGAGATGGATGATATATGAACTGTCTCAGCCACCCTAGCTGAACTTGTGAACTAAGAATTTACGATACCTCTGGGTCAATCCTAATACCAGGTCTGGGAGCAATAAAGTAAACAAGGATCCTTATCTTACCCCATTTAGATGGTCTGTTTGTATTAAGGCATCTTAATGATGTATTTATGCTTGAAAAAAATATCTGTTTTTCCTTTTGATGTTGCATGTATATAAGCTGTCTGTACCACCAGCTTGCAAACTAACAGGATATAAACCTGACGAAGGCTGCAAGGCCGAAAGCTTGTTTATTCTTATTCATTTGTAGTTAGCCAATAAATGGTATCATCCTGATTTAAAACTTCTTGCTTTTACTGATGGCTAACACGGTACAATACCCTACTGCTACTGATAATCAATCAGCGATCAGAAGGAAATAGAGTGTGTGTTGTGTGTGTACACTCAGACAGTGAGTGCAGTGCGCACACGCAGGAGCTAGTAGCCTATATGAACAGTGACAGTGAGTGTCCCTACGGGTATAGTAGTAGTAGTAAGTAAGTACAACTAACTAACAATAATCTATCAGTAATCAGAAGGAAATAGAGTGTGTGTACACACAGACAGTGAGTGAGTGCACACACGCAGGAGCTAGCTAGTAGCCTATAAACAGTGACAGTCAGTGAGTGTCCTACTCCTAGTACAGTATAACTACAATACTATTAGTAAAGGACAGCAGAAATACTGGTATAGATGAGAGAAATAAACAGAGGACAGCTGCCCACAGAGGCAAGGCCCCCCTGAGGCCTAAACCTGTAAGCTTGCAGCAGCTGCCTGTCTCTAATGTAACACACAAGCTACTAACTAAAATACAATGTCTATCTAACTAACAACAATATAGGTGTATATGGCAGGTGTAGGTGAGCAAAAACGCTAGGTAAATGATCACAATAGAGCACTTGCTAAGCCAAAGCACAAAGGAGCAACTCTCTCTCTGTACAAGTCTCAGGCAAGCATGGAGAAACGGAACATGGCGGCCGCTATTTATAGGGTAGGGGCTGGCCAGGGTCCCCCTCTGTGATTGGCTGCCGTCAGAGGGCCTGGGAGCCCTCTGATTGGCTCTAAGGACATCAATCTGGGCTATGACGCTATTCGAGCTCGGTACCGAGCTCGAATAGCGCCGGGTTGCTCGAATAGCTCGAATAGTGAATGGGCTATTCGAGTGTACTCGGATAGCCCATTCGAATAGCTCCAGCTATTCGGAGCTCGAATACCGAGCTCGAATAGCTGAAAAAGGGCTCGAATATTCGAGCTACTCGAATATTCGAGCTCTGCTGAGCACCACTAGGAGACAGGTCTGCTGGTCCTAGTAGTGCACCGACCATAACAAAATAATTCTTCACACCACTACTGGCATCTAGTATCCACTGCTGGCCCCTCCTGCACATTGAAGTCTATGGAGATTCGCCAGATTCGCCTGTTCGCGAATCTATGCAGAGAATCACGTTCCGTGTTCGCAAATCTTAAATTTGATGTTCGGCCCATCTCTACTGACAACAAGCTTCAGCACTAAGAGAATCACAATCTATTAACCTTTGAAGCTTAGTTCACACACTACTAAATGCAATAGCAATCACTAAGTGCTTAGCAATAGCGATTTTGCAATGCCATTTTCAGAATGATTTTTACACTAATGTGCATTTTTGCACATTCCTTTAAAGAGACACTGAATCGAAAAAAACACATTATGATTTGTCTGTGTAGTACAGCTAAGAAATAAAACATTAGGAGCAGAGACATAAGTCTAATATTGTTTACAGTACAGGAAGAGTTAAAGAGAATCTGTATTGTTAAAATCGCACAAAAGTAAACATACCAGTGCGTTAAGGGACATCTACTATTACCCTCTGTCACAATTTCGCCGCTCCTCACCGCATTAAAAGTGGTTAAAAACAGTTTTAAAAAGTTTGTTTATAAACAAACAAAATGGCCACCAAAACAGGAAGTAGGTTGATGTACAGTATGTCCACACATAGAAAATACATTCATACACAAGCAGGCTGTATACACCCTTCCTTTTGAATCTCAAGAGATAATTTGTGTGTCTCTTTCCCCCTGCAGCTATTTTCCACTGAAGTGTCAGGCTGTTTCCTCCTGCAGAGTGCAGACAGCTCTGCCTGTATATAATTCCTCAGTATGTGAAAGCCTAGCCAGCTCAGAGGAGGATTTATCCAGCTTGTAAAAGATAAGAGAGAAGCTGCCCTAATCTAAATAATACACAGGCAGTGTGCAGAGAGGAGCCTGGAGGGGGGAGATGCATCACAGAACCACAACACTGAAGAACTTGGCAGCCTTCCAGACACAGGCTGACAAGTCTGACAAGAGAGAGATAAGTTGATTTATTACAGAGATGGTGATAGTAGAATGTGCTGCAGTAAGCCAGATCACATTAGAATAGCTTGTGGAACTTGTAGGATGATAAAAAACAGGATGCAATTTTTGTTACGGAGTCTCTTTAAGAAACTCCAGTTGTTATCTATGCAAAAAAGCCATTGAGCTCCATGACTTCCAAAGTCGCAGAGAGTCTTCTGAAGCTTGTTATCTCAACTGTCAGTCTCTGTGTTTTCTTTTTCTCTCTAGAGGACAGGTCAATAGTTCACAAGACTGCTCTGTAAAAACATTTAGGATGCTGGCACTGGCGAACAGAGGGGGATATTCCGGGTGTCTGGAACACCCCCCCTGCACTGAGCTGTGTATTCAGCCAGGGAAGCCCGCATAATATAAACAGCCTCATTTTCCCTCCCTTCTTACTTCTGGTGCCTCCCTCCAGCTAATAAAATGAGAGAGGTAGCCGAGCTTCCCCTACAAGAAGATGCAGCCTGCAGTGAGAGAATGTTGATTCTGGAGTCCCAGACTCTCCACAGCACAGAAGTGTCAGACATGATGCAATTAGAGGGCAGGCAAGCTGGTTAATATGCACAGTATGATGCAGAGCTTGCCTGGACTCAGGGTCCGTGGGCAAACATCTGTCTGGTCTCTCCTCATTGTTATAATGACTGCATGTGTGGATAAGGTGTTAAACAAGTTGAAAAGTTTTTGACCGTCCCTAGACTCCAGGAGGGCTTCTTTCTGACTTGTGTGGGAGACTGGCAGGGACAGGAGTCCGATTACAGGCAAGTAACCTGTCTGATGTGGGACTGCAATACAGATAAGTTCTCTGCTCCATCTCAGGCTATTCTCAATTTCTCCACTTCTCTCTCTGGGCTAGTGCAACGCCAAAATGACAATAGCAATCGCTAGCAATTTGTGAGTGTGATTTTGTAAAGCGATTTTCAGAGCGATTTTTGAATGAATCGCTCAAAAACATGCTACATGCAGTATACCTGCGATTTTGAAAAAGTCACAACGCTGCTGTGAGAACACCCTCATAGGGTAACATTAGCCAAGCGCTTTTCAAATCACTGTTGATTTGAAAAACGCTCAGAAGCCCTCTTGGTGTGAAGCAGCCCTCCCTCATTGACTTTTGTTTCCCTCTTCCCCTAGTGCTGGTTGTGTCTTCTTGTCATACAGGAAAGCTAAATAAAAGTGCAATTCTGGTTAGGCAAAATATTATTTAGTATTTATATAGCGCCGCCATCTTCCGCAGATGCATATATCCCTGCATCATATGCCTACTGCTTGCGCTATGTGACACTATGTAGCATATTCCACTGAATTGTCCAAACTAAGTCTATCTCCCGTTCCTCTCTCGGGGAGTTGTTCCAGCGCTGTACCCCGTTCAAATTTGCTGCTACCAGAAGCCCTCAGAAACACTCGTGTCCTTGAGTACTTCCAAAGATAGGCAGCTCCGTAATACGCCAGCGCACATTTGTGCATGGGCAGTATGGAGCCACCTGTATTCGGAAGCACTCGAGGACATAAGTGCTTCTGGACCTTTCAGGAATCCCTCCCCCCCCCTTAAAAATTCTGCGTTTGCCCCTGGCTGAGTAGTGTGTAAACTGCAAATATTAGAGAGTGATGCAATGTTATAAAAACACTACATAACTAAAAATATGAGAATATTTTCTTTGCTACCAATCTTCTAGTAATAATCCATATTACACAACCAAGTCGCTATTTATTTTTCACTTCATTGTCTCTTTAAGCAGAATCACTTTGAAAAATGTTACATGTAACACGATTAAAATGTTTGAAAAATCCAAACGCTGCTATGAGAACATCCTCATAGGGTGACACTGCACTAGCGCTTTGCTGATCCTGCACCTGCACAGTAACTACTGCACAGGCGCAGAATGCTCCCAGCCACACAAGTGTGACATGACACACTACAGTACCGGGCCACAGTACCGGTCTGTCCAGTGGGAGACAGAAGTGGACCAGGGAGATGGCGAGGGACGAGCGGCCTCAAGGGGGCTGGTGGAAGCCCCAGGTAGGTATAAAACCTGAGACCTCTTTGGTCTCAGGTTTCCTTTAATGATGGTTCCACTTTAAAGCTAGGTTCAGACTCGCTCTGGGTTCCCAACATTGACGTTGCATATGATCTGATATACAATCTGCTATGTCTGTCCATGTAATTGTGGCGTCCCTTGTAGTTGACATTTCATAGATATTATGCTCAGGGGCGGCGCCAGGGGGGTGCAAGGGGGTGCTCGAGCACCCCCTAGAATTGTCCAAGCACCCCCAAAGCACCCCCTGGAGTGAACTGACTTCAGGCGTCTAAAAGACGCCAAGTCAGTTCACACAGCGGCAGCACGGAGCAGCAGGCAGGGCTACGGTAAGATGGCCGCCCGGAGCCCTGTTCTGCAGACTTCGAGTCTGCAGTGCATGGCTTCGGGCGGCCATTTTCCCGTAGCCCTGCTCTCTGCATGCAGGCAGGAAGTCTCGTCGTGACGTCGGGAAGGAAGAGGATAGTGGGCGCGCGGGCGCTGCGCGCCACAATGAGGTCGGGACTCGGGACAGGAGGTCGGGAAAGAAGGTCTTCTGGCTGTAGGTGAGTAAATGGGTTTTTCTTTTCTTTTTCAGGTGATGCTGATTGTGCATATTGGGGTCATATCTGCTACGGATTGTGCATATTGGGGTCATATCTGCTACGGATTGTGCATATTGGGGTCATATCTGCTACGGATTGTGCATATTGGGGTCATATCTGCTACGGATTGTGCATATTGGGGTCATATCTGCTACGGATTGTGCATATTGGGGTCATATCTGCTACGGATTGTGCATATTGGGGTCATATCTGCTACGGATTGTGCATATTGGGGTCATATCTGCTACGGATTGTGCATATTGGGGTCATTTCTGCTACCGATTGTGCATATTGGGGTCATTTCTGCTACCGATTGTGCATATTGGGGTCATTTCTGCTACCGATTGTGCATATTGGGGTCATTTCTGCTACCGATTGTGCATATTGGGGTCATTTCTGCTACCGATTGTGCATATTGGGGTCATATCTGCTACGGATTGTGCATATTGGAGTCATATCTGCTACCGATTGTGCATATTGGGGTCATATCTGCTACCGATTGTGCATATTGGGGTCATATCTGCTACCGATTGTGCATATTGGGGTCATATCTGCTACCGATTGTGCATAACGGGGTCATATCTGCTACCGTTGTGCATATTGGGGTCATATCTGCTACCGATTGTGCATAACGGGGTCATATCTGCTACCGATTGTGCATATTGGGGTCATATCTGCTACCGATTGTGCATATTGGGGTCATATCTGCTACCGATTGTGCATATTGGGGTCATATCTGCTACCGATTGTGCATATTGGGGTCATATCTGCTACCGATTGTGCATATTGGGGTCATATCTGCTACCGATTGTGCATATTGGGGTCATATCTGCTACCGATTGTGCATATTGGGGCCATATCTGATAACGATTGTGCATATTGGGACCATATCTGATAACGATTGTGCATATTGGGACCATATCTGCCACCGATTGTGCATATTGGGACCATATCTGCCACCGATTGTGCATATTGGGACCATATCTGCCACCGATTGTGCATATTGGGACCATATCTGCCACCGATTGTGCATATTGGGACCATATCTGCTACCGATTGTGCATATTGGGACCATATCTGCTACCGATTGTGCATATTGGGACCATATCTGCCACCGATTGTGCATATTGGGACCATATCTGCTACCGATTGTGCATATTGAGACCATATCTGCTACCGATTGTGCATATTGGGGCCATATCTGCTACCGATTGTGCATATTGGGGCCATATCTGCTACCGATTGTGCATATTGGGGCCATATCTGCTACCGATTGTGCATATTGGGGCCATATCTGCTACCGATTGTGCATATTGGGGCCATATCTGCTACCGATTGTGCATATTGGGGTCATATCTGCTACCGATTGTGCATATTGGGGCCATATCTGCTACCGATTGTGCATATTGGGGCCATATCTGCTACCGATTGTGCATATTGGGGCCATATCTGCTACCGATTGTGCATATTGGGGCCATATCTGCTACCGATTGTGCATATTGGGGCCATATCTGCTACCGATTGTGCATATTGGGGTCATATCTGCTACCGATTGTGCATATTGGGGCCATATCTGATAACGATTGTGCATATTGGGGTCGTTGGACGTGTTTTTTGTTAAAATCTGCTCACATTACGTGTATTTTCTTGAGAAAACCTGCACAATTATGTGAATTTTCTGGGAAAAGGGTCACCAAAACTTGGGCCCTCTGTCTTTGCGTTGCACTTTTAAAGGGAACCCGAGGTGAGAATAATATTGAGGCTGCCATATTTATCTCCCTTTAAGCAATACCAGTTGCCTGGCTGCCGTGCTGGTCCTCTGCCTCTTATTCTTTCAACCATAGACCCTGAACAAGCATGCAGCAGGTCAGGGGTTTCTGACAATATTGTCAGAACTGACAAGATTAGCTGCATGCTTGTTTCTGGTGTAATTCAGTTCACTACTACAGCCAAATAGATCAGCAGGGCTGCCAGGCAACTAGTATTGTTTAAAAGGAAATAAATATGGCAGCCACCATATCACTCTCACCCTGGGTTCACTTTAAATTACAGTTAGCCCCGCCCTCATCCGGTCATGACCACGCCCATTCTTTCGCTGCGGCGCGCGAAGCCGCAGGTTGTAGCCACACCCATTTTTTGACGCGGCGCGCTTCACGCGCCGCAGGTCGTCAGCTCCCCCGGAAATTGGTCCAGCACCTGCATAGCACCCCCTAAAAAAATTTCCTGGAGCCGCCACTGATTATGCTGTCTATGACATGTTTGTGTAATGCACAGTGTCCAGAAAAGTTGTGTCAGATGGGACTTTGGGTTTCGCTACTGCCTAGGAAAGGATCCGATGTACATGTATAACTGTAACCAATAGTTAGCATAGGATCCACTGACATGTCCATTTGACCATTGTCCAGTGTCAACCCAGCCTTCATCCATGACAGTAGGTGCTGGTCCCTAAAATTAATACAGCCTTGTGTATCTCCAACACTGATTGCCTGATGAAGCGGGCACTTGACCTGTGAAACGCGTTGCATGCCTGGAGATTTTATAATAAATTATATTGTTTAGATATAACGGCTCATTGGCTGGTCCTTATATACCTGAAGGTGGTAACCACCAACCCCCCTCCTTTTAAACTGGTTTTAAACGTTTTTATTCTAATTTGGTGCCTGTTATTACAAATTTCTATTTGATCCGGCCTTCATCCAGGACATACACATCAAACTGTGTCCTGTGGGCCACGACTGGCTCGCAGATTCATCAACGTTTGGCCCAGTCTAGACCACCAGGAAAGCTATATTGGAGATGAAGCCCTAGAATAGATCACCAGGAAAGCCATATGGGGGAGGGAGGGGGGAAGCACCAGACACCAAGTTACTGTATAGATGGGAGTGGGGGGGGGGTGTCACAAGACACCAGGGAACTGGATATGGGAGGACCACCAACCACCTGGGATCTGTATAAGGGAGGGAGGGAGGACCACTAGACACCAGAAAGAGTTGCATAAAGGAAGAGGGAGGCATTAAACACAGAGGAACCATACAGGGGAGGGCTACTATACACCAGGGAACTGTATATGGGAGGGGGGGCGTTAGACCCCAGGGAATTTCATAGAGGAGGGAAGTGGCCACCAGACATTGAGGTTGGCCAGTGATTTGGTCGCAGTGTTCACTTTCGCCCCACTTTGTATTTGAGTTTGGCACCTGTGATCTAGGCTCAAAAGAGGATGTAGAACATTTATTTTCTCTATTTATGCCGAATTTCTGTGCTGACACAGCTGAGAGATCAAATTACACTTGTGATTACTTACAGATCAGGGTGGGATTAGACATTCTCTTCCCCTTAAATACATACAGAGTGCATTTCTCTTGATTTTTTGTGCCCTGTGCGAGAGTTCAGGTCCACTTAAAAGTAAACGTGTGCCTTTAAAACAAGATAAAGTGACATACTTTCTCTCCTAGTCAGTAGATGGAAACCTCACTCTGCTCCTAGATTGCCTCCCTCCCTCCTTCCCTATGCAGAGTCCTGATGAGAATGTAAAGGAGAGCTTACTAAGCCAGCTCTCAGCATTCCACTGATGAGATTTCTCTTCAGTCGGGGGCACCTCTAGTTACTTAATACTGAGGGTACATCTGGCTTCCTAATGCTAAGGGGTACCTGTAGCTGCCTATTACGGGCAAGGGACATAAGGGAGAAGTGACAGCTGGGCCATCCAGCACACTTGGGGTGCAGTTTGGTGGGGCTTTGTAGGTTCATAGAGGACAAAGTCTAAGGTGCCAATCATTCATCAGTGTTTATAAGCTCCTATGAAGTAAAATTGCCCCACGCACAGCAGATGTAAAAGTAATGTGGGTTAATTAATTAGATTGGAAAGAGTTAAAAGGTGCATCTGAGCAGCCTTCCTGTCCCCAAATTGTTGTCCACTGCACCTCTTACTAGTGAGGTGACCAGTCCATGGAAGTCTTTATTCTTAGTACTTCCCACATGTTGCACCAAATGATGTCATCACATGTGCCATGCTAATAAACAACCTGGACTGCAACACTATACAGATATTTGCGAAATTTGCATTCCAAACACTTCACCAGGGGCGGTACGCAATAGACCCTGCAAGAGATGCAGCCGCAGGGGCGCCCAGAGGCCGCAGGGGGTGCTATGGGAGGTGACGTTTCTTTTCCCTGTCCTGAGAGAGTGACAACTAAGAGCATGGAGAAAAAAAAACTTTCTGCTCTCTGTGCATTTGTTCTAATCACTGCCTCTGTTCAGCCACTTATAAGGGATCAAAGTTTTGAAGACAAAGTTTTGTAGACAGTCCCTATTCAGTGTGCAGCAGGCTCTTGTTTACAGCGCCCAGCCCCCAACCTCTTTATTCATCCCCATGTGCTTTGTACTGTAGCGATGTTAGAGAAGTCTACAGAGCCAGTTCTGCTCCATCAGAGATGGACAGATTGAGTGTAGTAAGAAGCTGAAGCTGGGAGCACACTCGTCTGTTGGTTTTCTGTATGCGTTTTCTCACTAGCCACTTTAATAACATTGGTTCTCAGTTTACCTGTGCATAAAACGAAGGAGGGGGCATCCAAAGTTTTGAAGGGGGGGCCCAGTGAATTCTAGTTACGCCCCTGGACTTCACCAATTTGAGCTAGGGGAAGTAGGGGAAGAGACACATCCTGCTGTGTTTCCCTGTGTGCTACTAGAATAATTTCAAACACCAGCAGCATGTGTACACATCTGCACTAGGGAGGGCTAGGTAGGGAAAACATTTTTTTATTTTTTAATAGTCCATCCATCATCAGACAAATATCATGTGTTTTGTTTGATCTAAAACTGCAGTCATTTCTTTATTAGAATCAAGGCTCAACTGTGTAAGAAAAAAAAACAACATCCGTCGTTCTTGGTTAATCAATTTGTCCAGCAAATAACCCAGCACTTTCAAAATTATCTTTGCTCTCTTTTAATTGGACATGTCCCAGCCAAACTAACCAATGTTTAGCAATTAGCCGCCCCTTTTCTATCTGTGAAATATTTTCTGATTACAAGCCATGGCATTGAATTATTGAACACAAATGAATCTTGAATGAATTGATGGCGCCAGGGGGGCTAAGTGTCGGAATCCTCGCATATCAGATCCTTTTAATGGAAATAGGAAATAAGAATTTTAATAGAATTTTTAACTAAAGATCTGGAAACAAAACTACACCTACATTTTAATTGAATTTCTGACCTAAATTAAAGGAATGTGTTATAAATCACTGGGAATCGGTTTAAAAAAAAATAAAAAAATAAATAAAATAAAGACCTTTTTCTCCCCCTCCTCCCATCGAGCAGGATTGCAGTCAGACGTAGCTGCTACAGCCCCAGATAAATGCTAATAAATTACCCGAATTTAGAAATTAATGGCTGAGGGCTGCTTAAGAGAGATATCATTGTATTTCATGAATATTTTGATATTGCGATTAGATCAAACCGCATTGAATTCCGGAGCAGTTACAGCAGAGGTCTGGCGATCATAAACTGCACTCGTTTTCAATAAATTATTTTCCTTGCAAATCTGATGATATCCTATAATTAGGAAGCGGTGGCTTGCATTGACTGTACCATTTGCATGATTTTACATCTACACCTACTGATCTGGCGGCTGGCGGTGCAAACGTTTTTTTTTTCCATGTGTCTCCAAATATACCTTGCCTGGCGAGATAGCGGGCTATATTGTGATGTTAAGAAGGTTTTTTATTTACAAGAAAAACAAAAGAGTGTCACTTGCCAGTTCTGGAAAACATTGATTAGGCCGCTTATGTTATTTCCATTCAGAAAATCATATTTACATCTCTCCTGCTTCCCTTTTCTTTTGTGGCAGATAAAAATCTGCATCTTGTAAAAAACGGCGTAACGCAGGCCTATTTTCTCTCTCGCGCTGCCTGTCTGTGCAGAGATTTGGCGCTTAGTGAGAGGAGGCGGCTTTTTGGAAGGAAGTAATTACCCGGCTCTTATAAATAAATAATGACCGTGTAATTATAAATAAATTCGCTTTTTTTTTTTAAGTGCATAAAACAGAGATATGCTCTAAGTGCCACAGTAACAAAGATTATATGAATATGCAGCTCATATACAGTATATATATATATATATATATATATATATATATATATATATATATATATATATATATATACACACACACACACACACTAGCTTCTACTCTTCTTAACCCCCTCCCGGCCTAACGCCCAGTGGCGGTGGGAGGGTGACAGCTGCAGGACTGCCTAACTCCAATTGGCATCAGGTCCTGTAGGTGATGATTAGCTGGGATTATCGCTGAGTTACGTAGCTCTGCTCCGTTAACAGCCTGCCAGCCACGATCGGAGCTGGCAGGCTGTTGGGGGACAAAAAAAAGTCTATTTTCTTTTGTACAGCACTGCGTTCTAGTGCCCTGTCACTTGGCTGTACCCTGGAGCGGCTCACAGCGCGATCCCTCTCATAGGCTGATGCTTATGAGAGGTGATTGCAGTTATTGGATCTTGGGGGAGGGAAGGAAAGGGGAAGTGATAATAAAAAAAAATCATTTTTTATTAAAAAAAAAAATCAATAAAAAAAAAAAAAAAAAAGCAGCAGCAATCAGATATCACCAACAGAAATCTCTGTTGGTGGGCAGAAAAGGAGGCAAATTTCATTTGTTTGCTAAGTTACATAGTTACATAGTTATTTTGGTTGAAAAAAGACATACGTCCATCGAGTTCAACCAGTACAAAGTACAAATCCAGCCCGTCCCCCACTTACCCCTGTTGATCCAGAGGAAGGCGAAAAACCCCCCACAAGGCATGGTCCAATTAGCCCCAAAAGGGAAAAATTCCTTCCTGACTCCAGATGGCAATCAGATAAAATCCCTGGATCAACATCATTAGGCATAACCTAGTAATTGTAGCCATGGATGTCTTTCAAAGCAAGGAAAGCATCTAAGCCCCCTTTAAATGCAGGTATAGAGTTTGCCATAACGACTTCCTGTGGCAATGCATTCCACATCTTAATCACTCTTACTGTAAAGAACCCTTTCCTAAATAAATGGCTAAAACGTTTTTCCTCCATGCGCAGCTCATGTCCTCTAGTCCTTTGAGAAGGCCTAGGGACAAAAAGCTCATCCGCCAAGCTATTATATTGCCCTCTGATGTATTTATACATGTTAATTAGATCTCCTCTAAGGCGTCTTTTCTCTAGACTAAATAAACCCAGTTTATCTAACCTTTCTTGGTAAGCGAGACCTTCCATCCCACGTATTAATTTTGTAGCTCGTCTCTGCACCTGCTCTAAAACTGCAATATCTTTTTTGTAATGTTGTGCCCAGAACTGAATTCCATATTCCAGATGTGGCCTTACTAGAGAGTTAAACAGGGGCAATATTATGCTAGCATCTCGAGTTTTTATTTCCCTTTTAATGCATCCCAAAATTTTGTTCTCTTTAGCTGCAGCGGCTTGGCATTGAGTACGATTATTTAACTTGTTGTCGATGAGTACTCCTAAGTCCTTCTCCAAGTTTGATGTTCCCAACTGTATCCCATTTATTTTGTATGGTGCTAGACCATTGGTACGACCAAAATGCATGACTTTACATTTGTCAACATTGAATTTCATCTGCCATGTATGTGCCCATATAGCCATCCTATCCAGATCCTGTTGCAATATGACACTATCTTCCTGAGAGTTGATGATTCTGCACAATTTTGTATCATCTGCAAAAATAGCAACATTGCTCACTACTGCATCTACTAGGTCATTAATAAATAAATTGAAGAGCACTGGACCCAGTACAGACCCCTGTGGGACCCCACTGCTAACAGTCTCCCATTTTGAGTACGATCCATTGACCACAACTCTTTGTTTTCTGTCCATTTAGTATAAATACTAAATAATAATAAATAATAATAATAATTAGCCAGTTCCCTATCCATGCACACAAACTCTTCCCCAGTCCTTGCATCCTCAACTTTTGCACCAGACTTCTGCGGGGAACAGTGTCGAAGGCCTTTGCAAAGTCCAAGTATATCACACCTACAGCATTCCCAATATCCATATTAGCATTCACTACCTCATAAAAGCTGAGCATGTTAGTCAAACAGGACCTGTCTTTAGTAAACCCATGTTGATGCTGAGAAATAAGATTATTTTCTACTATGAAGTCATGTATAGTATCTGTTGTATGGCTGTGCTATAAACTGTTAAAGCTGCAGTGTGCTGAATTGTAAAAAATAGCCTGGTCACTAGGGGGGTGTAAGCCTGTGGTCCGCTAGTGGTTAATTAGCTAGTGGTTAATCTAAGGAAGCTATGAAGAGGGCCCTTTCACATTGGGGCGGTGCAGTATTTTCACCGCACCCCACCGCCGCCCAATGAAGTCTATGGGGCCGTTCATATTGATGCGGTGTGGTGTGATATGATGATAGTGACGTTTTCACCACATCCCCGATGCAAGGACAGATCTACATTACCGCGCAGTTCTGTGGTGACCTGTGGCGACATGCAGTGGACTGGAAGTCATGTAAGTCTATGACGATGCAAGGTGTTTAAAAATGTTTACTTAGTAGTGTTGCGGCTTGCAGGCGCATAAGCGTAGTTTTACAATATGCTTCTGTGCACTTCCGTATTTCCTAAACAGGAAGTGAGCGCAAGGGAGTGTCACTTCCCGTTTGGCTGTCAGCCAGAAGGGGATTACTGCGTATTAACCTGGTTATCCCCCAAAACCTGTTTTTGATGGTGCGGCCCCCGCACCGCTACCGCCAATCTGTAGTCTGAAACTCAGTGTTCTGTGTAAACGGCATCGGCATTCACAACCAAAAGCTATTATTGCACATGTCCACTCAATATTCATTCTTTGTGACCAATCTTGAGAGATGGTGTGGATCCAGAAGTCATATAAATGATACTCGAGGCGTAGGCTAGAAGTGCCGTTTAACTTACCCTCGCTGTGGTTTCCGATCCACTCCAGCTTTCCACTGCTCCCTCAGATAGCTCTGCAAGTTGCGCTAAGTTGCGCATGCACCGCCTAAGCCATGCACCTCCTCATTGGTGCCCCTGTGGCTGGGAATACAGAGATTAAGTCTTTACGAACTGCACATGTGCCGAATGCTCCCGGCTATGGGGGAACAATTAAGGAGGCATAGTAGTCCCCAGGGACAGATTTAGGCTTAGGCCATCTAGGCCATGGCCTAGGGCAGTGTTTCTCAACATTTTATTAGTATGTACCCCTTTGAAAACCCTGTACTCGCCAAGTACCCCCTAGCATAGTAAACATTATCGCAAGTACCCCTTGACAAATGTATGTATATATCATATTACATGATAATTGGTTCTAAACAATTTCCAAGCATTTATTATTGCTTTTATTTAGCTAAAATACTAATTTGGTGTTGTTTAAATGGGATTTATCATTTTCTAAAACTCTAAATTTGTTATTCTTGGTTAAGTATAGCAAGTCTGAGTACCCCCTGGAACCATCAGAAGTACCCCCTGGGGTACGCGTACCGCATGTTGAGAACCTAGGGCCTAGGGCACCACAGGAGCAAGGGCACCAAAGCAGCAGCCTGAACTTATGCAGAATTTGCAAACTTGCAAATGCTGCAATGCAAGGAGATCAGACAAGCACCTGACCACAGTACTCTGCTGCCAGCGGCCTGTGCAGCGGCCATCTTGCTCTCTGTGCACGTTTGCATTGTGCTGGGTGGCTATGGACTTGGGTGGCATTGGAGACACAGGGTAAGAGGAAGCTTCGGCTCTGGAGACGAGCTGAGAAATGAGTGACAGTGATGGCTGCTGCGGTGTGAAGATGAGCTGGCTACCTATACTGAAAGGGGGGGGGGGGGGGAAGGAGGGACTAAGGGAGTCAGCTGGCTACCTATACTGGAGGGAAAGGAGGGTGGAGTCATTTGACTACCTATACTGGGGGGGGGGTCATCAGGTTACCTATAGTAGAGGGAAAGAGGGGGGGTCATCTGGCTACCTATACTGAAGGGGTGGCTGCTGGTGACAGCGTCCTTGGGCAGTAAAAAGTACAAATCTGGCCCTGGTAGTCCCAGGTGGTCTAGCGAGCATTCCCCATGGGAGAGGCTACCTCCACCAGGAGCCCCAACTATGCTCTCTGACTTTGTCAAACCCACAGATCAGCATGGCAGCAGTGAGTGATAGGGCTTACCTCTTCCACTTGTGGGTCTATTGCACCTGGTGTTCGCGCTGCAACCACTAGGTGTCACTATCCTCTCTGGTCTCTTCCCCCCCCCCCTTCCTCTAAGTTTCCCTGCAGGTTGCGTGACTTTTTCATTTTAAGTGTGTCAAACCGAGAAGTAGGCAGAGACCAGAGAGGACAGTGACACCTAGTGGCTACAACGGGAGCGCCAGTTGCAATAGACCTGACAGTGGAAGAGTTAAGCCCCGTCACTTCCACTACGCAGATCTCTGGGTCTGACACATCTGGGGAGCACAGGAGGGGGTCCTGGTGTAGGTGGAGGATGGGTGGGGGTATAAATGTAGGAAGGAGGCCTCCCCTGAAAGTTTCATGGGGGGCCCCCTTGAGACTTAGTTATGCCCCTGCATGTAAGCTGGAGTTATTAGCACCTCATTGCCATTCAGGAAGATGGCGACTTAATTGGCAGCCATGGCCACAGGATTCTGGCCTTTTCTTGTTTTTATTACCTTTTTTTATTTTTTTATTACCTTAAAATCTACAAAGACTGTTTCTGGCCACAAAAGTGATGAGAAAGTTGTTTCAAGGGGTTTAACACCTGGGCTGTGGCATGCCAGAGGGGGATCCATGCCAAAAGTATCACCAAAAATTACGGAGCTGACGCAAAGTCAGCTTTTAATCCCTAAAGGGCAGAAATCACATTATGCACATCTCTGGGTGTCAGTGGGCTGTGGAGTGTCACACACAGAGAAATGCAATAGTACTATCAGAATACAGTGCAATAATAATGCATTGCAATAATGCATTCTGCGCTTGCAGCTTAATGAGGCAAAAGTAGTATTGTGCACACAGCTCTGGGTGTCAGTGGGCTGGGGAGTGTCACACACACAAAACACAGGAGAGCGATGTGCTAGCCCTCAAAAAGGCTGTTTGGGGTGCGTTTAAAGCTAGTGAGGAACAAGGACACAGGCCTAGCTAATGCTTTCCCTACCTATCTGCAGCAAGTCTGTTCCTGCTCTCACTAACAGTCAGCAGCCAGCAGAGAATTATTCCAATATGGCCACCGCAACTGCTTTTTAATGGGGGGAGGGGGTCCAGGAATGGGTGCTAGCTGATTGGCTGCCATGTGTCTGCTGAGTGTCATGTAAGGGTTCAAAATTTAGCTCAATGATGATGTATAGGGGGCGATTCAAACACACCAAATATTCGCTCTTTGCCCAGAACGCGAACAGCCGATGTTCACAGAATACTGCTCGCCAGCGAACAGTTCAGGCCATCTCTACCCCCCATCCTTCCAGAACCTGTGTGAGCCAAAACCAATTCTGGGTACAACTCCCCATTTGTACTTGGTGAAATAAATGATTCTGATTCCTTGGCCATCTCTAGCCATACTAGGGACTATTGTAATTACATGAAAATGCCCAGAGCTATAAATCCAAGACATCCTTAAAGAGAACCAGAGATGAAAAAATAACATATTTATACATACCTGGGGCTTCCTCCAGCCCCATCAGGCTGGTTCGCTCCCACGCCACCTTTCTCCACTGCCTCTGTCCACCGGTACCGGGTCCCGTCATTTCGACCAGGCAAGCCAGTTGACGCAAACGCAGTGCGCTCCCTCCATACTGTGCAGGCGCATGCGTACAGAGCCAGAGAGAGCCCCTGTGCATGCGGGAAGACTGGCCGCGTCTGGCGGAAGTGACGGGACCCAATACCGGCAATAGAGGCAGCAGCAGAGGACGGCGGCGTGGGAGCGATCCAAGCTTATGGGGCTGGATGAAGCCCCAGGTATGTATAACATATTTTTTTCATTTTTAACATAGGTTTGTCTCTAGAAAAAATATACCACAGAGGTTGCTGTCTGATTCTGGTTGCAATTGCACCCACTAATGCTAATTTACAAATATTTTGGCTACCCATGCTAAGTTCTGATACTACCTATGTGATGGCTGTAATATTTTTTGTGATTCTTTTTAATGCTAAATGTGCTGTTACAGAGTGTAGTAGGGGTGTCTCAGCCATCAGCTGTAAGGAAAAAGACAGGAGACAAAAACCAGGAGCCCAGTAGTGCAATATGTCTGGAACTTGTGTGAAAAGTAAGTATATAAAGTGCTACTCACAAAGGTGGGTTGCAAGGGGCAACCGACTACAGAAAACAGGTGGAGACCATAAACCCGACTCCACTCAGACGTGGTCCTACTCTTGAAGAAAAAAGGGGACAGGTGTCCACCGTGGTGGAAACCATGGGTGTTCTGTCACCACCCCTCGGACAGGATATGTACGGGGGTATACTAAGCACAATGGAGGGAAAGAGGCACCCTGGTTGGGTAAAAGCTTCTAAAAACAGCTTAAAACAAAATAAGAAACAAGTTGTCTTACCTCAATGATGAAATCTTTGTAGTTAATACAAAAGGCTCCCCTTGCTACACTGACTTGTTCATTTGGCACTGTTATTGGCCCGAGGAAGCGGGCTCAGACCTGTGAAACGCGTTGCCTGTGCTAAATAAAAAATATTTTGTATTAACTACAAAGATTTCATCATTGAGGTAAGACATCTTGTTTCTTATTTTGTTTTAAGCTGTTTTTAGAAGCTTTTAGCCAACTAGGGCACCTCTTTCCCTCCATTGTGCTGTTACAGAATTACTCAGGGTACATTATGGGGCTCCTAACAGCCATAATGCACATACTTTGCTGTAGATCAGGCATGTTCAAAGTGCGGCCAGGGGGCCAAATGCAGCCCACGGAGCCTTTTCTAGTGTCCCCCAAAGCTCTCTACAGTTAATTCCATGCAGCCTGCAGTCTGTAGCTATGCCAACCTTGTGTCGCTGCTCTGCCTCCCTCTATGCTCACCTGCAGGTTATCAGCCACCATGTTAGTAGCAACCGTCACTGTGCCAGCAGCAGTAACAGCCACTACTTAGCATAGTGCTGACTGCACACAGTATATGGGTTATTTCCATGGCAATGTTTTAACAAAATGTCACAGGCATAGTGTACCTAAGGGCAATTAGCAAAAATTGTGTTTAATTTCGTTAGCTTGGCCCCTTGCAGTATCAAGAACGGCAATATGACTCTTGGCCTAAAAGGTTTGGACACCCCTGCTGTAGATGTTGTAGATCTCTATGAGTCTCACCTGTTATCATTCTAGCGAAAGATGATATTCTGCATTTGTCCGCTCTTCATAAATCTATATCAACTCTGGCAGACAATAGCCACAAGGTTTCTATTTTCTTTTACATGACAATTAGCCACGGTGCAGAGCTGAAGCAGGAGTCTCTTGTAGTGCTCTTCCTAAAAATTAGGCATTGGCAAGTCTCAGAGTAGAAGCAGAAGATCCCTGGAGGAAGAGCTTTAGCTCCCTGGTTTAGCTGGAGAAGGATAGGTCATGTCAGAATTTAGTTGGCATGGCGGTAGGATTGTTGGCCATGAATCATGAAAGGTGTGGCCCATCATGTAGAACACCTTTCTCCATTTCTCTGTCCATCCTAAACACTGACATGGATATGGCCCTCGTGGACTGGGGTTGGGATTCTGATCTAGGACAAACAGATGTGAAAATTTACTGCAGCAAATTGGTGGAAACTACCAGGAGTGTATCGGAAGTATCTCAGATCCAAGCTTGATCCAAGCTTGGTTTATATTGCTGAAGAACAAACAGACAGCGTTTCTTGTGGACAGTGGTGGATGGATGCATGCTACCAGTTCTCCAGCGGTGCTTTACACCCTATGCAGAAAGAAACCTGCAACAGGGCAGGCAAGTGCCACTAGAACACGTTGACCACTAGTGACCACTAGTCTATCTTGGGGTCTTGGCTTGAGAACAGTAAGGATCGGAGCTGAAGCTCACATACAGAACACATTGGCCATCATGAACGAGTGCTGTCTGTCAGTTCCGCCTGTCATTACTGCCCTCCAACAAAACTTTGCAGCACCTCTGTTTGATGTCTCCTGCTGCTCCCTCCCTGTCTGTTATGGGTCACAGAACTGAGACAGGCAACAAATTCCCATTTGCTGCCCCACAGACAAGTTTCTGCTCAAGCAGCTGAAGGTACTTCCTCATAATGAGTGACACATTTTAGCATTTCTCTCTCCACTGTCTGGAATTATTTCTACCATTTGGCCTTAAGTGTGGATCCAAAAAGATTCATTTTTTTTTGTTTTTACTAAGTATTGATCTGTAAGCACTGCAAGGTGAAGGCACTCATTTGGCTGATATTGCCAGTGCAGGTTAAAGCAACTTTTTGCAGAAAGTGTTTTAAAGAGCAATTAAATACCCACTATTAACCCACGATTAACCATCTTCAAAGCTGTCATTGTGAACAAGCCCTGAAGGAGACACACACAGCCCGGATGTCTGTCAAGTCACGTGGGTGTCATTCTTATGCTCTGCAGAGTGTTTGCTGTTCACATACTCAATCTGGAACTCCATGAAAAAAAAAACTGTCCAGGGCCATCACAAATGAGGCAGTTTGGGAGTAGGTTATATTATGTGTGAATACTTCATCCTACTACCAATTACTGAATCTGAGAGAGCCTAAGCGCTTTGAGTCCTATGAGAGAAGCACTATAGATATGTTATTGTTATTATTGACGCTGCACATTTGCCATGTGAGTGAGTCAAGCTACAGTTTGAGCAAAATAAAAAGAACAATAATGGGGAACAATAATGGAGTTAATTCATTAATTGTAAAAAAAGCGCCTGGTCACTAGGGGGGTGTAAGCCTATGGTCCTTAAGTGGTACACCCTCCTAGTGACCAGTAGGGCTGATCACAGATATGCAAATGTTTCGAGTTGATGCAAATGTATGCACTTTTTAGGTGGTCCTGGTGCTGTCGGGAAGCGGTTTTAAGCTGCGCTACTTTAGCAGAGCAGCACGAGTTATGCACATGCTATGTGTGGTAGTGCAATGTAACGTGCGCTGCCGACTTACTTGCACTCCTTCTAAGTAACAGCCACTCCACTGAACCTGCTCTGAGCCCCGGTGGGTCCAGTGGCTTTAATGGTCGCGATCCCTGCATGTTGATTGGCCCAATCGGCTGCCTGTTAAGTGACTGGCAACCTATTGGGCCAATGAAAGCACTGGGATCACGTCACAGAAAGCCACTGGACCCGCTGGGGCTCAGGGCGGGATGAGTGGAATGACCGTCCGTTACAAGGAGCGTGTGTAAGTTACCAGCGCACACTATACTGCACTACCGCAGCCTGCGCTCCACTCATTAAGCCGCGCTGCTTTAATTCTCTGTTCAAATGAGTCCGCACCTCCATCTACTCAGTCATTGCCAGTTATCAGTGATGTATGGGGTGTCCAACACATGTGGCTTTTAGGACTGACTGGAATAAGCAGGCAGCTGTGGGCATACCTCCCAACTTTTTGAGATAAAAAAAGGACACTCTAAGATACTCTAAAGGGAGCCACACACCATACAATCTTTTAAATATCTGTTAAATTCAAGAATTGCAATCTATTTTTCTGATTGATTGTATAATTTCAAAATATGACCCCCCACACAAGTTCTCCCCAATTATGAAAAAAATGATTGGAAACTCTAAGGGCATGATTCACTAAAGCGTGCAAAGTGTTAGCACGCCACTGAAAAGCCACTTTGCACGTGCTAACATGCTTTGCACGTGCTAACTAGGGTGCTAAGTAGTTTGCACGTGCTAACTACGGTGCTAAGTACTTTGCACATGCTAACTACTTAGCACCCTAGTTTGCACTTGCAAATCTTTTAAGCGTGATAACTAAGTTATCACGCTTTTGTGAATCAAGCCAAAAGAAAATTGCAATAAAATGACAATCTATCACACACCATACAATCTTTTGAGAAATTGAAGAAACATTTCCAGCATTCCAGATCAATAAAAACTGAAACAAAAACGGAAAATCCGATCTTATTTTTCAGTCAAAAAAAAAAAAAAAAAAAGCTTTTCGATTTTTTTCGGGAGATCCGACCATACTTATGGAATTGCCGTAAAATTGGATCATTTCATTGTATTTTGTGTGGCCACCTTAGGACATACCCATGCCACACCTCTAGCTATGCCCCCGCCACACCCCTCACCATGCATATTGCAAGCAATTCCAAAACAAAGAATGTTGGGGTTTTTTCATCAGTTTTCCTTCATTTTAATGTTTGAAAATAAAAAAATATATCAGTCAGTTAAAGTTTAGAGTAAGTTTTAAACATGTTATAGGAGAAAAATACACAGATCTGTGCACCAGTCCTGAAAGAGGGACAAATGAGGAAGAAAGAGGGACAGAGAGACTGGGCTCCCAAAGAGGGACTGTCTGTCTGAAAGAGGGAAAGCTGGGAGTTATGGCTGTGCGTGACAATAAGTATTTTACAAAACAATTTGATGTATAATTGATTTAAAATAATTTTCCATTAAATGCACATTGAAAAAAAAATGGGTAGCAGGAAAAGAGGGCGCCGGCTGAGGGTGGACAAAAAGGGGGCCGCCATAGACTTTAATGCAATTATCGTTAATATGGCAAAAAAAGCAGAAAAAGGGTGCCGTGAAAAATGTCGTTAATAACATTGCAACATTATAGTTTTTGAGGTAGCTATCGTTTTAGAAGTTTACAAAGGTATAGTGTTTGTCATATTATTTCGTTAATAAGTACAGCTTTTAAATTTTCAAAGGTATTATCGTTAACCATTTACCGCCATCCTAACGTATTAAAACGTCATGCTTACCGCTATTAACAGCAACATGACGTTTTAATACGTCGCGCATTCCCGCCGCTGCTACCGCCGTGTGTCCGCCGCTACCGCCGCCATTACCGTCGGGATCCCGTGCTGGGCGATTGGGGAAGAGGACTGAACAGTCCTCTACCCAATCGCAGTGCCTGGAGTGAATGGACGTGACCGCGAACAGCGGCTACGTCCATTCACATAAACAGGAAATGTAACAGTTTAATAAAGTGTGTAAAAAAAAAAAAAAAAAAAAGTGAACACGTCCTATGAGTGTTCACCAGCGCCATCTTGTGGCCAAAAAGTATATTACACTTACAAAATACATACATTTTCAAGTATATACACATCATTAATAAAATTACACTTCCAACCCTCCCCCCCAAAAAAAACACTTGTAAAAAAAAAAATCAGCTTAAAAAAAAAAAAAAAATAGTTGCCTTAGGGACTCAGCTTTTTTTATTCTATATTTTATAGGGGAAAATTAATTTTAATTTATTACATAGGGGCTTGTAATTATGGCCAGAACAAACAGAAAAATAACCACTTATATTTCAAAATAATATACTGTCACCATACATTGTGGTAGGGACATAATCTAAACGGTTTAATTATCGGGACCACTGGGCAAATACAACGTGTTTGTTTTATCCACAGGAGAATGTTTAATTTTAAAACTATAAAGGCTGAACACTGAGAAATAATGATTTTTTTTCTTTTTTTTTCTGTTTTTCTCATTAAAATGCATTTAGAATAAAAAAATTCTTAGCAAAATGTACTATCCACAGAAAGCCTAATTGGTGGCGAAAAAAACGAGGTATAGATCATTTTCTTGTGATAAGTAGTAATAAAGTTATTAGGGAATAAAAGGGAGGAGCGCTGACAACTGAAAATTGCTCTGGTCCGTTAGGATAAAAACCCTTGGGGGTGAACTGGTTAATATATGTAAAAGGGTGTTTCTGCGGAGGGTGTGGTTAGGATTAGGCACCACCAAGGGGAATGGTTAGGGTTAGGCACCACCTAGGCTGCGGTTAGTTTTAGGCAACACCAGGGGGGTGGTTAGGGTTAGGCACCACCAGGGGGGTGGTTCGGGTTAGGCACCACTGGGGGTAGGGTTAGGCACCACGGGGGGGTGGTTAGGGTTAGGCACAACCGGGGGGGGGGAGTTAGGGTTAGGCACCACTGGGGGGTAGGGTTAGGCACCACCAGGGAGGGTTACGGTTAGGCACCACCAGGGGGGTGGTTAAGGTTAGGCGCCACTAGGGTAGTGGTTAGTTTTAGGCACCACCAGGGGAGGGTTCTGTGTGAGGGTAGGGTTGGGTTAAGCAGCTTCGACGAAAAACGTAACAACATTTAACGTTAATATTTATTTGTTATTTCTCGTTTGTATTTGCAACAGCAATTATCGTTAATAAAGCTTGACAACAATGGTTCTCGTTAGCAAATTTCGTTAATACCTGGCGCCAAATTCGGTAATCAGTCAGGCCCTTTTTTTTTTCACAGTGGAGTGAAATGACCCAGGAAAACTTTTCCAGCCAAACAGCAAACAAATCCAAGAAGACACATTTGGAAAATCACTTTTGTTTCCCCGATGATCTTCGTTCTCGCAGAACCGTAGTAAATGAGGCCGGTAGTAATGAATGTAACCGCACACAGAAAATTACCGTTCACTTCTATCTCCTGCCATTACCAAGGGGTGGGGGAGGGGGATACATTTATTCACCAAAAAAAGGGAAAAAAAGTTAACTGACAGCCAAGCAAGACTCAAAAGACTGAAAAGATAATCATCGCAAAGTTGCTTTATATAATTAAATAACTTTTAGACTTCTTTTTCTTTTAAATTGTCATAAAATGTGCTTTTTTTCCCAGGCCTCATTATAACTTGTGCCTTAGAGACTCATTATCTGCTGTGGGTATCTTAACATCATTAGGAACACGAATATTAAGAAATGGGAAAAAAGGGATACTGTTTTTACATGATCTTTTGCAAGATCCGAGTAAGTACTTTCGGCATTAAGCGGTTTGTTAAAAAGTTGTATCTTTTTACTTATCACTTCGGAAACCAATTGTAAAATGTGTCCATTTATTAAACAAATGAACCCAAAAAGCACTGGAGGGAGAGAAAGGAGATGTCCAGCCAGAACGTGTATGGAGAGCTAGCAGGTGTACAGTCAGGGCTCCTTTTCTGGAAAGACCACAAAGACCCGGGCCTTGAGCGGCTGCAGCCCAGGGGGGCACCTGAATATAAAAGGGGAGTTGCTGAGAGCTAGCTTTTATTTGTATCTGTAAGGCACATACTTGACCTGAGGAAGCGGCTGATGCAGAGAAACGCGTTGCCACAGTGCTCATGAAATAAAGCTTATAAAAATCTTTTTATAAAGTTACTACTTCAGAGATTTTTATATAGATCCTTCTAACTTGGGTTTTGTTCCCATTGGGCGCCTCCCACTTTTGTCTAGTCAAAAAATACCCTACATCTGTAGGGTCTGTACCACACAATTTTATTGTGAGATATGATTTTTTTCTGAGCAGCGACCAGACCTCTAAATCTGAAAGGCCGAGTGGGGACAGTACTTCTCCACATGTCTATATGAGTGGTTGCATCTGGTGGCAACCCTCCTTTGTGAGTATATATTTGTATTATCTTAACTCATTTACCACAACAAAACAATATCACGCCAGTTTGGGCTCCCAGTGTCCGCGTGTCCTTTTCTGTTTTTACCAGTGCAAAGTACATAGGAAAGAGGAGGCTGAAGATGGGGAGAAACACATGGAAAAAGGGAAACTGATGCCCAAGGAAGCTGTTTATGAAGACAAGGGCTGCAGTAAATGCATGATACACATGGAAGAGGGGATGTATATAGAATGGGAGGGGCACTGCTGTACATGAAAGAGGAGCCACAACATACTTGGTCTAGGGCAGTGATCTGCAAACTTGGCTCTCCAGCTGTTAAAGAACTACAAGTCCCATAATGCATTGCAGGAGTCTGACATTCACAGTCATGATTCATTAAGGCAAACGCACTATGGGACTTGTAGTTCCTTAACAGCTGGAGAGCCACATTTGCAGATCACAGGTCTAGGGGCCTTGTGTACAGTGGACAGAGAGACAAGGGAAGGAGAGCAGAGGAAATATACATGGATGGATGTAAGCAGGGCAAACAGATGAAGAGGGCAGGGCCTTGGCAGGAGAATAGACAGACTGAAGGTAGAAGGTGCAGATAGATGGTAGAAAGTGAGAAAGGTCTGACAAGTCTGACAAGTACTCTCGCCTTGCAGCACTGGGTTCCCAGTTCGAATACCAGCCAGGGCACTATCTGACTGCAGTGGATTAGTATGTTCTCCCTGTGTCTGCGTAGGTCTCCTCTGGGCACACAGGGTCCCTCCCACATTCCAAAAATATACAGATAAGATAATTGGCTTCCATCCTAAATCGACCCTAGATTATGATGGACGTATGACTATGCTAGAGATTAGATTGTGAGCTCCTCTGAGGGACAGTTAGGTGACATGACTATAAAATCTGTACAGCGCTGCAGAAGATGTTTGCAATAATTGTTTTTCTTGCTATTGTATTGCTCTTCTGTGGCCAGTGCACAAGTTTGCTGTTGGAGAAAGGTCTGCTGGTCCTAGTATGGCACTGACCATAACCCAATAATCTTTCACACCACTACTGGCATCTAGTATCCACTACTGGACCCTGTATAAGGCCTCAGTGCAGAATGTTTTTTTGGTCACTTAAAGGATACCACAGCCCACAGGCTGTGGTAAAATAAATGCAGCATGTGTAGGGGAAAAAAAAGGACATACTCACCGCTCCCCTCGCTCCCAGCCGCCGGGTCCCGCTCGTCTGCTACAACTCCCGGTACCGGCCGACTCATCTGACCCCTGACCCGGACATACTGCACTGCGCATGCGCAGTATGTCCAATCATCTTCCCTTCTGCCGTCGCATCATGACGGCAGAAGATCGGACACTCCCCCGCCTCCTCCCTGCCCAGCGTGTGCGCTCCACTAATAAAGCTAGCGTGACATGCTAGCTGGAGTCACGCTGGGAGCGGCGATTTGGAGAGAGAGTGGAGGGGGAGTGAGTTGGGATGGATGGGAAGCGGGCACTTTCATAATAAGTGCCGGCTTCCCGTCCATCCCAACTCACTCCCCCTCCACTACACAAGCTAAGAGGGGAAAGTTAGGATCGGAATAGCAGGTTAGGCGTTACAAGGGGGGAAGGTTAGAGTGGAAATAGGCGACAGAGCGGAAATATGATGGCATATTGCAGAAAAAGTGACTTTGGCAATATGGAAATAGCGGCAGTAAAACAATGTATGCTACATCAGTACTCTACCAGTAGATTGTGAAAGACTTCTGGGTACTGTACATCAGCCACCCAGAAAAGGTTTAAGATGAAATGGGGCTCAAGGCAAGATAGCAGTTTTTGTGCACCGCTGATGATCACCTGACTTTGTTTAGTAAAATTTGGTGGGGGCTAGCATCTGCCAGGCCCCTAGACTCTCTCAAGGTCCTAGGCAATGGCCTAAGTTTACCTTGTGGATAATCCGGCTCTGCCAACACCACATGCTTGAGTGATGTGCTTGTGCTGCATCTGTAGCTAGATTCTACCTAGTAGATTATTTTCAATTCTTAATTTTTGAAGCAGCTTGCAAGGTGCACAAAGGCGTGCATGAAAAAAGGGCGCAGTGAAAAAAGGGCTTGGCTTGATAAAGAAATTGTGCCGATGGATAACGAAATCTGATAACGATAAACATCATTGTCAAACTTGGTAAATACCATTGTAATTACAGATGGGAAATAATAATGAAAATATATTAACGTTAAAAATCATTACGTAATTCAACAATACAGCTTAACCCAAAACTACCCTCACACAGAACCCTCCCCTGGTGGTGCCTAAAACTAACCACTCCCCTGGTAGTGCCTAACCCTAATTACCCCCCCCCCCCCGGTGGTGCTTAACCCTAATTATCCCCCCCCCCTCCCCCATGGTGCCTAACCCTATCCACTCTCCCTGGTGTTGTGTAACCCTAAACACTCCCTCTGCAGAAACATCCTTTTACATGTAGAAATCATAATATCTTTGATAACGTAGAATCTTTACATATAAACGATATAATATGACAAAAACTATAACGTTGCAAGCTTCTAATGCGATTACATACTTCAAAAACTTTAATGTTCTAATGTTGTTAACGATATTTTTGCAGCACCCTTTTTTCTGCTTTTTTCGCCGTATTAACAATAATTGCATTTAAGTCTATGGCAGCGCCCTTTTCGTCCACCCTCATCCTGCGTCCTTTTTTTCCTGCTACCTGAAAAAGTGTTGGGCACCTCTGGCGTACACCTACTCTTGGAAGCAGGCAGGTCCGCATTTCTGGAAAAGGCATTAAGGCCCTGGCCTTGGTCAGCTGTAGCCCACGGGGGCACCTGGACATGAAAGAGGGGCTGCTGAAAATGGGGAGCAACACATGATAGAGGGAAACAGAGGCAGACAAGACAAATAACATTTATATTGCGCTTTTCTCCTGGTGGACTGAAAGCACTTGAGCCACAGCCACTAGGGCAGCTCAGTATCAGTGTTAGGGAGTCTAGCCCAAGGACTCCTTACTGAACAGGTGCTGGCCTACTGCTATATAATAAAATAGGAAAGGAGCCATAACATACTTGGCCAAGGGGCACAAAAAGTATACAGGGTGGGCCATTTATATGGATACACCTTAATAAAATGGGAATGGTTGGTGATATTAACTTCCTGTTTGTGGCACGTTAGTATATGTGAGGGGGGAAACTTTTCAAGAAGAGTGGTGACCATAGCGGCTATTTTGAAGTCGGCCATTTTGAAGCCAACTTTTGTTTTTTCAATAGGAAGAGGGTCATGTGACACATTGTCTATGCTGTGAAGGTACAAGATGTGCAGCACCTGAAACTACGGATACTGGAATCCTGTGCTAGCATTTCTCCTGCGGTGTCGCTATCAGTGTGTGAAGAGTGGGAGAAGAGGGTTGTATTGACAATCCAACACAATGGGCAGCACATTGAACACATTTTATAAGTGGTCAGAAACTTGTAAATAACTCATGAAAGAATAAAGTTACGTTAAAACCAAGCACACTATTGTTTTTCTTGTGAAATTCCCAATAAGTTTGATGTGTCACATGCCCCTCTTCCTATTGAAAAAAACAAAAGTTGGATTCAAAATGGCTGACTTCAAAATGGCCGCCATAGTCACCACCCATCTTGACAAAGTTCCCCCCCTCACATCACATATACTAATGTGCCACTCACAGGAAGTGAATATCACCAACCATTCCCATTTTATTAAGGTGTATCCATATAAATGGCCCACCCTGTGTATCCAGCGTTGGAAGAAGGGAAAAAGGCTGAATGAATGAGTGAATGAATGAATGAATGAATGAATGAATGAATGAATGAATGAGCAATGGGAAAAGCAAGTAGAGAGAAGGAGAAGGTCATTGAAAGTCTGAAGTGACATTCCAGTTGTCATTGTGCCTCCATTACCCCTGGTCGAAGACAGACGAATGAAGGCTGCACTGGATGGGGGAGGGGGAGGAAGCGCGTGCAAGAGGGCGAGTGCAAATGATTACAAATAAGACAAAAAAATTGTAGGTTTCTGCACTCCATAGCTGTGTAATTAATTGCTGTTACACTTGCGATTCCGATAGGTGCGTTTTATGCACAAATTCATACTGGGCTTAATGAAAACCTTACCTTAATTGCTTTTTAGATAGCCTTCCCTGTTAATGACCTTTTGCATTTAAATTAATGACTAACTTAAATTTATTAAAGAATGACTGGAATCTTGTGTTTTATTATAGAGCACAGGTTTTACCTGCGGTTATTATGGGGTAATTCCACGGAACAGAAGAGAGTGTTTAAAAATGGAGAGAAATAATCAAGATAATATACGCTGATGTGGACACGTAATTACAACAAATGTGTAAACTCGGCAGGGCTCCTCGTCATCTCATTCCCTTTCTTTATTACATACTGTACTGGCCGCCGCTGCGTTCTGCTGCACGCTGCAGTATACAAGCCCAACTGTACAAACTGCAGGCACAGGCTCTGCTATACAGATACAGAGATATAAATAGAGGGATAGAGAGACCATCTATGGTTCTGATTACTCCGAATGGAACACTTCAAGTGGACCTGAACTCAAATCTTCCTCTATGCTCTAAAATATATGCAACAGCATAATAACCTTTATAGTTTAACCACTTCAGGACAAGAGCAATTTTTACATATCAACGCTGCTCCCATTCATTCGCCAATAACTTTATTACTACTTATCACACCTAAAATGATCTATATATTGGGCTTTAACCGTGTGAAAATTTTGTTTAGTATTTACTTTATTGTCTATGCATTTTTAAGGAAAAATAAGGGAAAAGTAGAAAAAAAACAAACTATTTATCCATTTACATCCATAACATTTACATCCATAACATCCATCCATTTACATCCATAAACTAAACAAGCCTCGCCCACAGCTCATTTTGTGCCTTGGCACTGTAGCAAGGGCTTATGGGAGCTCATCTTCAAGTATATCAGCACACCGTGGTTGTAGGAAAATCACGCTCTTTTATTGAGCCATCATATCCACAAAATAGCCAACAATTGTTTCGGGGGCCTTGCAGGGTCCCCCTTCCTCAAGGAAAGGGGGACCCTGCGAGGCCACTGAAACAATTGTGGATATAATGGCTCAATAAAAGAGCGTGATTTTCCTACAACCACGGTGTGCCGATATACTTGAAGATAGACTTTTACTTCGGTATGCCTATACCATAATATCAAGCACCCGACTTCAAAGTGAATGGTGTGCCCTTCCACAACCTTCATACTTATGGGAGCTCAGACTAGGCAGGAGGAGAGGGAAGTGTTACTAGCCAGAGATTTCAGAGGCAGAGGGGAGGAGGGAGGAGGAGAGGGGACTGAATTTACACACAAGCAAGCTGATAGCATATCCGGCACTCAGCCTGTGACAATGTGACAAACAGAACATGGCTGCCCTCATTGTATCACAGGAATAAATAATCATACACTTTTGAAGCTGAGTGCAGCTAGATATGCTGTGTAAACTACAGAGCCAGATTAAGGCTAAATGGGGCCCTAAGCAAAGTAACTGATTTGCCCCCCCCCTCCCCCCATAATAGAATGAGAAGATGCAGCTTGCTGTGTGCACAGCAACATGCCGCACACACCGGAAAACTGCGCTACTGGTTGCTATGGCAAAAGCCTGCTTTCCTCTGCCGGTGCACAATGCACGGAATAGCAGTGGCAATATGCAGAGTGAGAGATGAATGGCTGGGAAATCATGACTCGAGGCACCCCTGTGAAGAGACCACCATATATGACAGAGGCAGCACTTTCCCACCTGCATCTCCAGCCTGGCAATAACAGAAAGCTCTGGACACTGCCAGCCGCTTCCCAGACAGAATTACATAACCACTACCCCTACCACCAAACAACCAATTTCCTCCCAAACTAGACAGCTACATCCACCATGCAGCCTTCACCCCATTAATACGATAGTCCCGCAGAAAAGTACAGCAGCAACGGGGGAGAATGACAGCACCTATTGCGATCCAAGCAATGGAGGTCCCATCATACGGAGATCATCTGTCTCCTCTAGAGTGCCGCCGCTCTTTTACTACTACTATTACTACTTCCTACTTCCTGTCTTATCTGAGAATCAGGAAGTTCAGAGCGAGCGGCGGCACTGTAGAGGAGACAAATGGGTTTTGGATGACGGAACCTCCATCGCTTGGATCACAGATAGGTGAGTGGGCACCCGCTGCAGCTGTGGTTCTCTGTGGGAAGGGAGGGAGGAACGGGCAGCGGCAGAGTGCACAGTAGCAGGAGGGGGACCTAGGAGATGAGCCCGGCTCTGAAGACAATCAGCAGTGGGCAGCATCCTTTGAAAGGATGGTGAGGGCTGGATTTTGTGCTGATGGGGCCACTTTGACTTTGAATGGGTCCCCAAGCGACTGCTTCTGTTGCCTGGTCGGTAATCTGGTCCTGGTAAACTATCTAAACTTCAGAAAAGATATATAGACAAGTTACTTGTTATAGTTCATTTTTCATCTCAGATCCGCTTTAAACAGTGCTAACTAACTATAAGTTAAACCCAAAATTGTATTTGCTTATACATCCTGGTTATTACAACATTTAGATTATGTTCCTAGTACAATGTATGGTGCCAGTATTGTATTTGGAAATAAAGGTGTATTTCTTCTGTTTTTTTCATGTTTGCTTTCTCATTGCACACTATCAATGATTACAAATGACCTTATTTGCAAAAATAATACTAATATACCCTCAAGGCATACATATTTTAAAAGCCAAGTTCCTAAGGTAACAATATATGTTTTTTCTTTTATATTCTGTCACTTTGTTTTCATTTTACAAGTCTTTTATTTTGGTACAAAATATGCAAAAATGTAATTGATTTTTATTCAGTTTGTGACTAAAAAATACACAAGACATGGGCCTCAACCCTAAAACTCTAAACCCTCTATTCTACTACTTATCACAGTTAAAATGTTACCAAATATGTCTCTTGAAGTTTTGCTAAGACTTGCCCAAGTTTGATCATAATTTTGAAAATTACTTTTTATGTTGGATTGAGTTTGTCCCTACCTATTTTTTATGTGACGTGGGTCCAAGCTTTAAGACACACCAAAATGTATTCTACAACTCGTCACAGTTAAAATGATACCACATGTGACTCATATACAGTATATGACTGGAAATAAAAACATAAGACTTTTTTTTTTTGCTACTAATGTTTTATTCATTATCTGTACTGCGCATGCAATTCATTATATCATGCGTTTATTTACTCTACAGGTTCACATTAAAGTAGAACTCTAGGTAAAGGTGCAAAAACCTGTAGGGAGTCAAGTACTCACTCACCTTCTCAATAAAGATTTTGCTGATCTGCATTTTTTTCCTCTGCAGATGCAGCTGTAGTAAATAAGAGGACTGGAAACTATCTGGATCCTTTTTTGTTAACATGGAAATTGTTGTTATTGTGGCCGGAGAGGAAGTTTAAAGACTCGAGTTAAAGGACCATTATCACACAAAACAATTCAAATTTAAAATACATACATATAAATGTACACTTCTCCCAGAGTTAAATGCGCTATAAATAACCTTTTTTCCTATGTAGCTGTCACTTACAGTAAGTAGTAGAAAGCTGGCAGATCAACACATTTTGGACTAGTCCATCTCCTCTTGGGAGATTCTCAGCATTACGTTTATTCTATACAAAAGCACTTCCTAAAAAGGTTTCAAAGATGTCAGCCAGCCCCACTACTCTTTAACACACTATTCTGGAAGTTGAACTGAGCAACTGCAGTACAGTAAGTGATTTTGTGAATAAAAAACAAATATTGAGAACCCTCCATGAGGAGACTAGTCCGAAAGCTGTAAGTTTGTCAGATTTTCCCTACCTACTATAATAGATAGCAACATAAAAAAAGGTAATTTTTTTGTGCATTTTACACTGGTAGAATTGTACATTTTTATGTATGTATTTTACATTTACATTTGGCAATACTTGTTCTTTAAAGAGTGTGAAAAAAGAAAAAACATGCTCACAACCCTTCCTGTATAGTGTTCACAGTACAAAGGAATAAAGTGGAGGGACATCTAGTGGCCAAAATGTAAAAAGACACCTACATACATTAAATTAACCACTTCAGCCTTCAGTCGTTTTCACTTTATGCATCCGAGCAATGTTCACCTCCCATTCATTAGCCTATAACTTTATCACTACTAATCAGAATTAACTGATCTATATCTTGTTTTTTCCACCACCAATTAGGCTTTCTTTGGGTGGTACATTTTGCTAAGAGCCACTTTACTGTAAATGCATTTTAACAGGAAGAATAAGAAAAAAACTGAAAAAATTCATTATTTCTCAGTTTTCAGCCATTATAGTTTTAAAATAATACATGCCTCCATAATTAAAACTCACGTATTGTATTTGCCCATATGTCCCGGTTATTACACCGTTAAAATTATGTACCTATAACAATGTATGGCGACAATATTTTATTTGGAAATAAAGGTGCATTTTTTCCGTTTTGCATCGATCACTATTTACAAGTTTAAAATAAAAAAAGTATAGAAATATTTCATCTTTACATTGATATTTAAAAAGTTTAGACCCTTAGGTAAATATTGACATGTTTTTTTTTTTTATTATTGTAATGGTTTTTTTTTTATATTAAACATTTTATTTGGGTATTTTTTGGGAGGGTGGGATGTAAACAGAACTTTTATAATGTAAATGTGTGTTAAGGTTTTTTTTTTTTACTTTTAGTTGTAGTTTTACTTTTTGGCCACAAGATGGCGGCCATGAGTTTGTTTACATGACGTCACTCTAAGCGTAACATATGGAATAAAAATCTGTGTAGACGCTCAACATAGGAAACAGTTCAAAGTTCCAGAATAGTCTGTATTCAAATGAGAAACGACCGATATCACACGTTGACAGGTAAATATCCACCAGGTACTCTCACCAGATCAGTAGGCTGACTCAATTACAAATCAGCAAAGACAGCTTTACAATCAACTCCAAGGAGTGAATTGTCATAAACAAACTTGCAATATAGCAGTATTACGCTATGTCCGCATATCATGTTTTAATTCACAGATGCTAAGAGTAGTAGAAGATCCTTGGAGTTGATTGTAAAGCTGTCTTTGCTGATTTGTAATTGAGTCAGCCTACTGATCTGGTGAGAGTACCTGGTGGATATTTACCTGTCAACGTGTGATATCGGTCGTTTCTCATTTGAATACAGACTATTCTGGAACTTTGAACTGTTTCCTATGTTGAGCGCCTACACAGATTTTTATTCCATTTGAATTAGGGAGGTTGTTCCCATCCCACTGTGTGGCGACCCATGCTCTTTGTGTATTGTTGGCTCAACATATTCATATTTTATATCTTTATTTGGAGTAGCGCCTATAACCACTTTCATTACAATAAGCGTAACATATGCTTAGAGGGACGTATGGGGGACGCAACAGCCAGAAAAAGCGGAGCTTCTGAGAGAAGCTGTTGCTTTTTCTGCAGGGGAGAGGAATCAGTGATCGAGCACCATAGCCCGATTCACTGATTCGTGGGCTAACGATCCGCGGCCGGGAGCACGCGTGCACGCGCGCGATCGGCCGCGGGAGCGCGCGGACGCTCACATGGCCTCCTGGGCGTAGCTAGTACGTCCAGGAGGCCAAAGTAGTTAAAATAAATGAATCCACCATTAACCACTTACTGACAAGCTGACGCATTAAAAAGTCCTGTTGGAGCCTATTAATGGCTCCAGGACGTTTTAATGCATCGCTCGCACGTGTGCACGCCTCCTTTTTTCTTAATATTCCCGTTAAAATGCATTTCGAATAAAAGAGTTCTTAGCAACATGTACCACCCAAAGAAAGCCTGATTGGTGGCGGAAAAAAAGAAGATATAGATAATTGCATTGTGATTACTAGCGATAAAGTTATTGGCGAATGAATGGGAGGTGAAAATTGCTCGAATGCATAAGATGAAAAAACACTAAAGGCTGCAGTGGTTAAGGGGAAAAACCCCTCAGTAGTGGTCAAGTGGTTTTAATATATTTCTAAAAAAAAAAAACAGCAAGCATTTAATTCATGTAGGGAGGGGTGAGGACTAGGACTGTTTCCAGAAAGCCATTTTGTTTCAACCAAGAAAAAGAAGCGCACAGGGTTAATGTGTCACAAAGGTGAACTTGCTCTTTAAGGATAAAAATAAAACGAGAGCAGGGTAGCACGGCACACTGCGCTTCTCAGACAGAACATGTTTGCCAAGTCTGAATACTGATTGACATGCTCAGTATGATAGGAGAATCTGTCAGGTGCATTAACGTGCATTCCTCTGATCTGTACACATCCCGTCTTAGGGTACTTGGTAATAAGCTTCTTTAAAGATCCCTGAGTAAGCACTGATGATAACATCTAGAGTATGTAGCACTCAGTCCTTTTTAGAATAGCTTTCTAATGCGTCTTTCCTTTCCTTAAGAAATGTCAGTTTAATCATATCTTAATGCTTTGATAATACATTCCTTAACATAGCTGTGAAATATTAATTTCACTATTTCAACTAACATTTCCGACATGTTAATTTCTGCTCGGCTCCACAAGTGGTAATGCGATGCAAAGTAGAGGAACGTGACTTCGTTCCCACCACCGGTTTTCTCTGATGTATGAACTGTGAATAAAACGGATGGGCAGAAACACAGCTGTGAACGTAGAGAATAATCACCATCTTTAATGCAAGTGATGGTGTTTGTTTGCTTTTTTTTTCTCCCTTTCTCTGTCGCTATACCGCTGTGGTTTGTGTTAGGAACCCTTGTCCACGACCGTGTCATGCTATGAAAGGAAAGTAACACTTTATACAATGAGTAGCCAGGGCCGGTTCTAGACTTTTTGCTACCTGAAGGAAACGTGTCCCCCCCCCTGATTTGGTATGATCACACAGCACTCCCAAAAAACACCCACCAGGTATAAGTGCCCCCTGTATAGGTAGCCAGGTATAGGTGGCCCCAGTATACGTGGCCGGGTATAGGTGCCCCCAGTATAGGTAGCCAGGTATAGGTGCCCCCAGTATAGGTAGCCAGGTATAGGTTTCCCCTGTAGAGGTAGCCAGGTATAGGTGTCTCCTGTATAGGTACCCAGGTGTAGGTGCCTCCAATATAGGTAGCCAGGTATAGGTGCCCCTTGTTAAGGTAGCAAGGTGCAAGTGCACCAGTATAGGTAGCCGGGTATAGGTGTCCTCAGTATAGGAACCCAGGTATAGGTGCCCCCTGTACAGTTAGCCAGGTATAGGTACTCCCTGCAAATGTAGCCAGGTGTAAGTGCCCCATTATAGTTAGCCAGGTATAGGTACCCTCAGTATAGGAAGACAGGTATAGGTGCCCTCAATATAGGAAGCCAGGTATAGGTGCCCCCAGTATAGGTAGCCAGGTATAGGTGCTCTCAGTATGGGTAGCCAGGTATATGTGCCCTCAGTATAGGAAGCCAGGTATAGGTACCCCCAGTATAGGTAGCCAGGTATAGGTGCCCCCAGTATAGGTAGCCAGGTATAGGTGTCCTCAGTATAGGTAGCCAGCTATAGGTGCCCCCAGTATAGGTAGCCAGGTATAGGTGCCCTCAGTATAGGTAGCCAGGTATAGGTGCCCTCAGTATAGGAAGCCAGGTATAGGTGCCCCCAGTAACGTGCTCGTGGTGGCTGGGGGTCGCTCCCCCCCTCTGCAGTGACTGCAGTTACTGTGGCGAGAGGACGCTCAGTCACCAGCGCCATGCGTTCCAGCGCTGATGTCACTCTCCAGCGTCCCCAGCATCCTCTCCATAGTTACAGTGCATCACCTGTCTCATGGAAGATACATCCCTGGGAGTAGCGCTGGAAATATATAACAGCAGTGTTGGGCATGAAATGGTTCAGCATGGCACCAGGTCATGTTGCTGTAATGACAGAAGGTTCAATTTTTTAGCTTCCTGTCCTGATTAGTAAAACCCTTTAGCAGGGGCAGTGCTACCATGCAGGCAAAGGAGGCAATTGCCCCAGAGCCCCCCAGCGCTGCAAAACCACCTTAGTTCTCCCACCGACTTGTGCTCCCCGGGGTTCCTGCAGCATTTTTGCAGCATAGCAACTCACTTGTCCTGGCGCACTGCTCCGTCCATGCTCCCCATCTTTATGCCCACTGGCTGCCTCTTCTCCATGACCCGTCAGCTGATGCCCCTGTGTAAATAGAACTGATAGCACATGAACTAATGGAGCACAGGTGAGTTGCTATTTTGCCAAAAATGGAGCATGGCTCCAGAGGGCACAGTAAAGTTGGTGGGGGAGATCTGGAGGTGGAAGGCGAGGGTGGGACCCAGCAGCTGGCTCCACGGCCCTTGGGAATTAATTTGCTGCAGGGGTATTGGCTTTTGGGGGCCCCCAGGTTACTTTTTCCCCTGGGACCCCATTGGAGCTTAAACTGGCCCTGCATTAGGGAGTGCTAAAATAACACAGAGTAGGTAAGGTGCTTGGGTTTTACATTAAGTTGGGGTCAGATTAGGATTATTGGTTAGGGATAGGTAGGACTATCGGCAGTGGCATAGTAATAGGGGATGCAGAGGTTGAGACTGCACCAGAGCCCTCGGGCCTGAGGGACCCACTTGGGGTTTTCGCAACAAAAATAGAACTTTCCTTTAATTATAATTAGAAACCAGGATGATGGGTACACGTGCTGGCTTACTTGGATTGTGCTGTAAAATTATTTTATGATCATTTATGATGTCCTTGCCCCAACCCCCTCCCCCCATGTGGTCCCAAAGCTTTCCCACCCACAGTGCCCTTCCCAATTCATAGGAATGCTAACCATTGTTGTTACTTTTACTATTACTCTAACCATTGTTATTACTATGACATATTCCACTGTGCAGCACCATCTGGATGGCATGATGACAACAATATGATATCACATCATAAGTACAACGTGTGTGACTTATTAGTGACTGCACTGCAGTATGTCATTTGGAAAATCAATGATTCCTGCTTTAAGTGAGAAGCGTGTCTGCTAATTGACTCAATACATTGTCCTGGGGGTCCTTTAATTGTCACAGTTGGCTGGGAGGCATGCTGGAATTGCATGCAATGTGTTTAGCCCTGAACCACACAGGGCACTGCACAATTATTTTTTTGTTCATTTATGATGTTTGATTAGCTTTCTGTAATAAATACAATTTTACTGTATATTTGATTAGGTGGCATTGGAAGTTAACTGCCCCGTCCTCTGTGTTTCCATCCCTATTGTTTCCACCCCTCTACCCTCGATATTGTAAGCTCAGAAGAGCAGGTACCACCCCTACTGTTTCTTATTTTGCTGCAATTTACCATATGAAAGAGTACTAATTTTAGTTATATCTCAATCCACACATAAACGACCTTATATACTCGCGTATAAGCCTAATTTTTCAGTACAAAAAATGTGCTGGAAAGATACCCCATTGGCTTATATGCGAGTCAGTAGAGCAGAACGGATGGTGGAGCAGGTTTTGTTACTAGCAGAGGAGCTTAAGGATTGTGCACTAGTGGTCCTGCTCTTGCCAGCTGACTCCCTGCTGTGTCCGTACCCCCTGTCCTCTGCAACATGGTGTGCAGAGTGCGCTGCTCAAGGCTCCCTCCTTGGCTTGTGGAGTGGAGCGTGCAAGCAACGTGTCAGTGGTGTGATGATCAGGGATTCTTCCTGTGTGACAATCGCTGTGACTCATATCTATGACCCTGTAACGATTGTGGAATTCTCTCCATGATCAGCGCACAGGACGTGCGCTGACACTGCGGAAATCCTCCACAAACGTATAATTTGAGGGAACCCAGCAAAAAGGTGCAACACACCTGTAGAGGGAAATTCCTGTCGGCAGGTGGAGCTGTGGAGTGCAGAGGAACGGCTCCTCTGCCCTGCCACAGACGCCAGACAGGAATTGCACGAAGGGAAGAAACGCAGGGCAAGATAGCCCTGAAAGAGAGAGATCAAAGCGACAGAGGGTATGTGTGTCCACCAATCTAGTTGCCACCCTGCGACGATGAACACACAACCAGGAAGATAAGGTGAGAAGGCAATTGCCAGAGATGGCGGTTGCTAACAGCGACACAAGACCGAATAAGCACAGATGAGGAATGTATGTATGTCCACCAATCTAGCCGCCAACCTGCGACGGCGGACACACAACAGAGGAAACCAAGTGAGAACGCAATTGCGAAAGAGAATGAGCACAGGGATAGAATGTATGTATGTGCCCCAATCTAGTCGCCAACCCGCGACGGTGTACACACAACAGCAGAAACGAAGTAAGAACGCAATCGCAAGAGAGGCGATTGCCAGAGGTGACACAAGGCTTAAGCAAGACAGGGCATGAGAGTAGCAAAGACACAGCAATAATATGATGAGAAGATAAGGAAAATAACAAACGCTAACTAAACGCGAACACCGCACTCATTCGCAACAGCGAACGCGTTTACTGTGTGGTCTCCGCGTGTTAAGCACAACAGAGACAAGCATGCCTAACTAACCACCAACAGACAAACATGAAACATAGGACACGAGCGCTTGCTTAACGGTTACCTCACCGAGCCTCCAGCAAGCGTTCGTATCAGACAAGACAGATACACGAAAACAGGAATAAGTGAGAGATACGATCCACCGCTCTTTCCGCCAGAGCGAGTGCGATCCAAGTAAGGCAACAGAGCTTGCAGGATCCCCTGCTCTTTCCGCCAGAGCAAGTGCGATCCAAGTATAGCAAGATAGCTTTAGCAGGATCCACTGCTCTTTCCGCCAGAGCGAGTGTGATCCAAGTATAGAAACAGAGCGAGCTAAATCCACTGCTCTTTCCGCCAGAGCAAGTACGATCCAAGTACAGCAAGAGAGACAGAACAGGAAATACAAATAATACAATCCTGACTGCTCTAGCAAGGATGCCTAGCGCAGTCCCAGGAATTACTCTAAGCTAATCTTCAAACAATAAGCATGGCTGACACTCCAGGAGTGTTTCACAGGACAAACCCTTATGACCAGCGACGTACTGTGGAATCACATGGTATATATAGAGCAAGCCTACAAAGGATGTGGCTAGGCAATTTGCATGACAAACATATGAAAATTCCTCAGCAGCAGCAAGCTGCAAAACTGACAAAAGGTCTCTCTTCCAGAGACCTGCAGAATGCAGACCTGAACAGTGGTCAAAAAGCTGCCTGCCTGCGCAGGCAGCTGAGCGGATCATTACAGTACCCCCCCCCCCCCCCCCCCTCTAGGGTCGGATTCCAGACGAGCCTCTAATCTGATATTTGCAAAAGACTCTAACTGAAGACTCATGAAGGTCGGGACAGCCCGACAAGGCCCAATTCCAGAGTCAGCCCACCCGAAACCGACCTCATCGGAAGGAGAAGCCACCGAAACATGCCCATCAGTACCACAATTCTCAGTGTAACACCCATCAGGACTGTGAATGCCAGAGAAGAAGCCATCGTCACCCACCGAGCCATGCCCACCACCTTCCAGGGACCGTCCAAAAATACCAAACCTGCCACAATACCCATTCGAAGTGTCCCTTTCCACAAATCAACCACTGCTGATCTCATTCAAGGTACCGGGAAATATTTCTCCCAGGATCTCCCAGAACACTTTGAAGCTCCGCAGAGATCCCAGGAGGGCAGAACGATCACCAGGCTCACACGGAGAACTATCAAGAACCCCTATGGAACCAATGACAACTCTGGATTCAGAATTACCAGGACAAGCATCAAGACCAGGGCCTTCAGGGACAACCTCTGGGCATGCAGGCAGGCAGGCAACATCAGAAACGGTTTCCACCGAGGAAGCATCTGAGCAGGCTGGCAACCGAGACTCACTTGGGCTTTCTGGGTCACAGAACACATCGGGGTACACCAGCCCAAGGGGAACCTCAGGACATGTCGAGGAACTGCCAACCTCAAAGTCCGTCACGACAAGGCCAAAACCAGAACCAGGCAGAGAATCATCACGAGCAGTGGTCACAAGCACTGGACTTTCAAAAGAAGGCTTGGACTCAAACCTAGAAATCTCTGTGACTGTACTGGTATCTACCCCATATTCATCATTGACTACACAAGACTGAAGCTCCTCCAGAGCTGCAACAGTAGTCAGCACAACAGCAATGCCCTCTGAAGTGGGCAAAACCTCAGACGGATCTGGGGGGCAGGAGGTATCTCCTAGAAGTTCTGTACCCTTTAGGAGGGACTTGGAAACCTCCAAAACATCAACTAAGACCTCAGAAATGTCATTTTCCAAGTTTTCTATGAAGGGTTCTGAACTATCCATGTTACAGGGCTGAACATTAAATACCTCCTGCAGGCAGGGCAGATGTCCCAGGAATGGTTCCACCATAAGCTAAGACTGGATTTCATCATCATGAGTGGGATGTACAGGAATGTTTACTGGAACACACACTGACTTCCTAACTTCAATCTCACTGCACCCAGGATTCTGCATAGCAGTCAAACTAGCTTGCAACTCCAAAACTGCAGAAAAACAGGTGAGTATAGTAGCAATACCTAGAAGAGCCTCTAGGGACACTGCAGGAGATTCTAAACAAGGCCATATTAACTCATCCAGAGTACAGGGTGCAGAATCAGCATTTTCCTCAGAACAAGAAAGGGACTCAGAAATGTCAGTGCGAGTGGAGATCATGTTTTCATTCATGGTACAGGGCAGGTTCAGAGAAAGCTTCTCTGGGCAAAGCAAAGAAGCTTCAGCATCAGATTCGCAAAACCAAAGCGCTGTCTCACTCTTAGATTCGGCTAACAATGTCAAATCCGAGGAGTCAGAACGCAAAAAAAAAAATCACTTTAGGTTGTGAAACTGACGCTTCCATAGTGCAAACCTCCGTGATCTGCGGAGCAAACTGTAAGGCGTTCAGGACAGAAACACTGGAGCAACTGTCACCAGGCAACGGGCCCTTACAGGTGTGAACAGGGTGAGACAAAGACTCATTTGCAGTAGAAATAGCGACAACATCAGGAAAAACTTTATAAGACATATTAATTTTACTTTTGATGCTGCATAATTTAGGAATTTTCCCCATAGCAGGATCACCGATGGAAGATCTTAAAGATCTGTCTCTAAATGACAAGGGGTCCCACACATCCTTGAGAAAACTGGCACATTCATGCTGATCACAATCTGCAGGAACATCCGAGAAACAGGCATTAGATCGCATAGATTCAAACTGCACACAGTCAGGAGAGAATCTTTCAGGATTCGCACAGGAATCAACCACAGTGATACACCCATTCATTTCAGATCGCACAATGTCAAGACTCACATGCTTTACCCCAGAAAGGCAGGAACAATCATCCGACAACGATGTCTCTTTATTGGAATCAATTGATTGGTATGTGTGCAACTCATCCAAAATCGTCTGCCATACATAAATCACCAGATCCACATCACCCTCGTCACATTCGTCGGAATCAATCAAAAGGTACATAGAATCGAGACAATCATTCAAGACATCTTCGCTTTTTGCAATGTAAAAATCGCAAAAGGCTTTCCAATCAAAATCAAATTCCTCCATCAAGGCCCCAATTTCCCATGAGGCAAATGGAGGTTCAAACAAGCCAGTATCAAGATAATCTCCATATGGGTGGAGATCAGAAACAAGAACAGATTTTTTAACTGCTTTAATATAGTGTGCGATCCTACCTATAATAGGATCCACATAAGCTTTGGATTGGGGCAAAAAACTCGGAGACTGAGCAACATCAATAGGGAGTGTTTTATTCAGATGCTTGCGATTTTTAGTTTTTCCCTTTTCAGCAACTTTGCATGTCTGCTGTTTAGAACCTGAAGTGGCAAGAGAAACATTGAACTGATTATCATACTGAATAGTTTTGCCTGGAAGGGATAGATCAGCTGACTCATTAATAGCTACAGACCCAAACAGAGCAGGTGGTAAGCAAGGCAGCTTAAACCAGTGAGAGAAGATCAATGTAAGAAATTGATACAGATTATCATTCCAAGAATTGTCTTTTAACACATTATACGCCCAGGTGAACAGATCCCCTTTCAAAAGCACATAGGCAAACTGAAGAGCCGACGTGGACAGATCAGTAATCTGAAAGGTGGGATTCAAGCAAAATCTCACACATTCAGAGAGAAATTCCGCCTTGGTCTCTGAATTTAGCCTTTTAAAGCTCTTAAAGACACAGGACCCATACTCGACCAAATCGTACAAATCGGAAATTCCCTCTACACTGGGAATTTTGGTTTGGCTGGTCATACTGTAACGATTGTGGAATTCTCTCCGTGATCAGCGCACAGGACGTGCGCTGACACTGCGGAAATCCTCCACAAGCGTATAATTTGAGGGAACCCAGCAAAAGGTGCAACGCACCTGTAGAGGGAAATTCCTGTCAGCAGGTGGAGCTGTGGAGTGCAGAGGAATGGCTCCTCTGCCCTGCCACAGATGCCAGACAGGAATTGCACGAAGGGAAGAAACGCAGGGCAAGATAGCCCTGAAAGAGAGAGATCAAAGCGACAGAGGGTATGTGTGTCCACCAATCTAGTCGCCACCCTGCGACGATGAACACACAACCAGGAAGATAAGGTGAGAAGGCAATCGCCAGAGATGGCAGGTGCTAACAGCGACACAAGACCGAATAAGCACAGATGAGGAATGTATGTTTGTCCACCAATCTAGCCGCCAACCTGCGATGGCGGACACACAACAGAGGAAACCAAGTGAGAACGCAATCGCAAGACAAGCGATTGTGAAAAAGAATGAGCACAGGGATAGAATGTATGTATGTGCCCCAATCTAGTCGCCAACCCGCGACGGTGCACACACAACAGCAGAAACGAAGTAGGAACGCAATCGCAAGAGAGGCGATTGCCAGAGGTGACACAAGGCTTAAGCAAGACAGGGCATGAGAGTAGCAAAGGC
The DNA here is from genome assembly GCF_040937935.1 of Hyperolius riggenbachi. Taxonomy (NCBI): domain Eukaryota; kingdom Metazoa; phylum Chordata; class Amphibia; order Anura; family Hyperoliidae; genus Hyperolius; species Hyperolius riggenbachi. The sequence continues at coordinate 394,626,378 of NC_090650.1, read as the reverse complement.
ACAGCAATAATACGATGAGAAGATAAGGAAAATAACAAACGCTAACTAAACGCGAACACCGCACTCATTCGCAACAGCGAATGCGATTACTGCGCGGCCTCCGTGTGTTAAGCACAACAGAGACATGCACGCCTAACTAACCACCGACAGACAAACATTAAACATAGGACGCGAGCGCTTGCTTAACGGTTACCTCACCGAGCCTCCAGCAAGCGTTCGTATCAGACAAGACAGATACACGAAAACAGGAATAAGTGAGAGATACGATCCACCGCTCTTTCCGCCAGAGCGAGTGCGATCCAAGTAAGGCAACAGAGCTTGCAGGATCCCCTGCTCTTTCCGCCAGAGCAAGTGCGATCCAAGTATAGCAAGATAGCTTTAGCAGGATCCACTGCTCTTTCCACCAGAGCGAGTGTGATCCAAGTATAGAAACAGAGTGAGCTGAATCCACTGCTCTTTCCGCCAGAGCAAGTACGATCCAAGTACAGCAAGAGAGACAGAACAGGAAATACAAATAATACAATCCTGACTGCTCTAGCAAGGATGCCTAGCGCAGTCCCAGGAATTACTCTAAGCTAATCTTCAAACAATAAGCATGGCTGACACTCCAGGAGTGTTTCACAGGACAAACCCTTATGACCAGCGACGTACTGTGGAATCACATGGTATATATAGAGCAAGCCTACAAAGGATGTGGCTAGGCAATTTGCATGACAAACGTATGCAAATTCCTCAGCATCAGCAAGCTGCAAAACTGACAAAAGGTCTCTCTTCCAGAGACCTGCAGAATGCAGACCTGAACAGTGGTCAAAAAGCTGCCTGCCTGCGCAGGCACCTGAGCGGATCATTACAGACCCCCATGTAGTGGCGTCTTGAGACACAGGTGTATCATCCTTTGGGCAAATCTGGCTATGCAGAGAGGAAATTACTTGTACTGGGGGCACATCTGGCTACTGGGGAGGGGGCTTATATGTGAGTCAATGACTTTTTCCTGGTTTCTGAGGGAAAAGTTGGTACCTCGGCTTATACACAGGTCGACTTATATGGGAGTATATACAATCAGGGCCGGCGCTACCATTAAGGCAAAGTAGGCAGCTGCCCCAGGGCCCCAGAGCTTGTAGGGGCCCCCAGTGGCTACAAGAGGAAAAAAAATTTTTCAAATCGGCCTTATAGTTTTTGAGAAAATCGATTTTAAAGTTTCAAAGGAAAAAAAACACATTTAAAAACCTGCCAACTTTAATGGTTAATAGCAAATCCACCTTAAATGCTAGAAACCCTAAATTTGCAGGATATGTTAAGGAGATCATTAGGAATAAGAGGAAAAAACAATTTTTCAAAAAGACCTTACGGTTTTTGAGAAAATCAATTTTAAAGTTTAGAAGGAAAAAAGTATAGTTTTAAATGCGGTAAATGTAACTTTTAGTAGCAAACCTAACGGTAGTGTAATTTTACATGCATCAAACGAAAGCGCAATAAATTTCCTGACGGGGTTTCCAGGGGGTCTATACGCAGCCGCAGCGCTTTGGCCAGGGATTGCTATACAGCCGCAATATGGCTGTGTGAAGATCCCTGGCATTTTTTCCTATTTTCCCAAATTTTTTTTATGTTTAGAGTGTGGGAATTTTTTTTTTTTTTTTAATTATGTAGGGTCCCCTCTCCTGAAACTTTTTAATCCATTGTCCCCCATGCAGGCTGGGATAGCCAGAATGTGGAGCTCCGACCAATTGGGACTTCACACCCTGACTATACCAGCTGCAAAAAAGGTCCCCTAATGCCGATTTTTGTTCCGGGGTATATGTTGGGGGGGCCCCCCAGGTTTATTTTGCCCTGGGGCCCCATTATTGCTTAAACCGGCCCTGTATACAATATGTATGTATTTGTACTTGTATTACTGTTTGTCATGATAGCTCAGTGTCTTGAACTTCTCATGAATATATGTTCCCTAATATTTGTTTGTACTATGTATAGTGCTATGGAAGATGTTGGCACTAAATAAATAAAAAAATAATACTCACGAGCAAGCCTAGCCTGATCTCTTTAAGTGATTTATTAGAGAGCAGCAAGAAGGTCCGCACCAGTCCAGGATTCCAAACGGTAGCTTTATTTAGGACGTGTCCAATATAAGAGTATGCACATGCATCAAAACGCTAACATGTTTCGAGCTATCTCAGCTCTTAATCATAGCTGGTTAAAAAATGGCAAAACCTCCTATAAATAGGAGGATATCCTGTGCTGACCACTTAGGACTCCGCCCCAAGAGGGGGAAGTGAAGGAAAAAGTGGTCTAAGTGTGGTAGACAGGTAATTACCTGTGAAAACACGTTACAGGGCAACACACTATACACATAGGTTAAAATCAATATAAAATGCAAAATACAAAATACAATGAACCAAAGAATGAATGAATAAAATGTAGCAAAAGAACAGCGCGGGTGATCACAACATCATATAAATATATATGAGGCATATACGGACCCTGCCCATAAATAGAAAAATTACAAGTAATGGGAAAAAGGGGGGGATTTATATCCCACTGGGCAATAGTTGATCATACAAAAGGCTTCCAAAGAAGGGGAGGGGGGCCCAAAGAGGAGAGAAGGAAGGAAAAGGAGGGGGAAAAAAGAGAAAAGAGAAAAAAAAGGATAGAAGGGGAGGGGGGGGGGAAGAGATAAAGGAGGAAGGGAGGAGAGAGAGAAAGGGGGGGAACAGGCTAATGTGTGAAGAGCGCTAAGTCCCACCTAGCATTAAGGCCGTGGGGTAACCTGGTCCCCAGGCGATGTATCCACATTGCCTCCTTTTTGAGAAGAATTTTGTACAAATCCCCCCTCTTTTCGGTGACATGACTCTCTCTATTCCTTGAAACCGAAAACCTTTCATGTCTCCCCCATGCACCTCCCTAAAGTGTTTAGCCACGTTTGAGATGTTAGTAGTGGACCACCCTGCCCCTAGATAATGTTCGGCTATTCTCTGCCTTAAAGGCCTGGTGGAACACCCAACATATTGTACGGAACAAAAGGTGCAGTCAATTAGATAAACTACATAACAGGTGCCACAGTTAATAAACTGCTTGAGATTATAAGTATGGCCATTAGAGGCAGAGACAGCCCTTCTAGTTTTGTTGTGTAGGTGGCAATACCTGCATGTCGCGATCCCACACCTATAAGATCCCTTAACTGCCAACCAGGTGTCCGTTGTGGTGCCAGATGTAAATAGACTGGGAGAGAGCATCTGTCCCAGAGTGGGAGCCCGCCAGCTGGAAAATCTGACACCATCCTTCAGGACAGGCGAGAGACCTACATCTCCCTCCAAAATAGGCAGATATCTGGAGATGATATTGGTCACACTCCTGTATTCTGCTGAGTAAGTGGTCACAAAAGTTGGCTTTTGTTGGCCCTGAGCCGGGCCACCATTATTCTGTAATAGCTCAGACTGTGACCTCTCCATGGCTCTAAGTCTGCCCCTCCTGATTAGCCTTGACGGATAACCGCGAACTCTCAAGCGTCTCTCAACAATATCCAGCTCACCCAGCAAATTTTCCTCCTTCGAGCAATTCCGTCTGGCTCTAATGAATTCGCCAACAGGAATGCCCCGAATAGTATGTGCCGGGTGGCAACTGTCAGCCCTTAGAGTGGCGTTACCACTACACGGTTTCCTGTAGGTTGTGGTGTTGACAAGCCCAGTATCCGCATCCCCACACAGTGTAACATCTAGATAATTAATGGACAGTGTGTCAACCGTGTATGTAAACTGTAAATTCAAATTGTTTTGATTGAAATATTCTACCAAAGAGGCCGCACTGGAAACATCGCCCCTCCAGATAATCAAAAGGTCATCGATGTACCTCCCGTACCACACAACATTCTCCAGTAGATGGCAGTCCCCCCCAAAGACACGATGTTCCTCCCACCACGCCATGTATAAATTCGCAAGGGATGGTGAGAATTTGGCGCCCATAGATGCGCCCCGTCTCTGGAGGAAGAAGCTGCCGTCAAACATGAAGTAGTTGTGGGCCAGGAGGTACTCGACAGCCATAAGAATGAAAGTGCGGAGATCTTCCGAATAGTCAGAGTACCTGGAGAGGTGAAAGTCCAACGCCTTCAATGCCAGACTGTGTGGAATGCAGGAGTACAAGGACTTAACATCTACTGTAATCCAAATGTAGTCAGTCCCCCATTCCACACCTCTCATGCTGGCTAATAGATGTTTAGTATCCTTCAGGTATCCCGGAAGGCGTCTGACTAAGGGCTGGAGTAGGGAATCAACCCAGGAGCCTAGGCGCTCCCCCAGGGACCCAATACCGGCCACAATGGGCCTGCCCTCTGGGGGAGAGCCCGAATTGTGAATTTTAGGCAAGTGATGGAAAATGGGGATAATGGAAGATTTGACTTCCAGGAAATTCCTTAATCTAGAATCAATGACCCCCATGGTTTCCCCACATGAAAGAAGACTACATAGTCTATTTTTAAAATCGGGGGTGGGGTCCATTTTCAAACCCAGATATGTGTCCACATCTCCCAGCTGTCTGAGGGCCTCAGCCCGATAAGCGTCCCTATCCAAAACCACCACCGAGCCTCCCTTATCTGCATTGCGTATAATGATGTCATTGTTATTCTGCAGTTTATTTAGGGAAAAACGCTCTTCAGGGGTGAGATTGGAAGTGACAGTATGGGATGACCCCCTCGACAGCTGCAAAAGATCCCTCTCCACCAGTTCCTGAAAGGTGTCAACATATGGGGACCTAGAGGCATAAGGGTAAAAGTCCTGGTTTCTCACCTGGACTGACTCGACATCCTCTGAAGTGACTAGACCACCGCTAGCTGATGAGAGAGTATCCAGCATCCACCTGCAATGGGTGTCTCTAAAGTCACCAATATCGGGTACATCGCACATATGTGATGTGCTTTTTCCCTCCCCTACATCCCCAAAATGTTTCCTCAGAAGTAGAGATCTGACAAACCGGTTAACATCAAGTATAGTCTCGAAAACATTTAAGTGATGGGTGGGAGAAAATGATAATCCCTTGGACAATCCCTTTATTTCAATTTCATTAAGGGCATACTTGGACAAATTGACAACATTAGTGACATGGTCAGGATCAAATGAGAAATGGCTCAGTCTACGGTTCTTGGCACCTGCTCTCCTTGTCCTCCTCTTCCCCCTCTGCCCCTCCTGTGGTGTCGTTTTGGTTTCTGGTAGTATGTGGGCTGGGCCCCCCCGTTTTTTGGGACAACCACCCCACTACCCTCTGCTCCCCGCACCTGTGCTTGATCAACCAGATGTACAGGCTGAGCCTCTGTGGCCTCAGGAGAGCTAAAGCTCACCCTTCTTGGATTGGGCCGTCTATTTCGTGACCGTGATCGCTGTCGATATGGCATAGGTGACTTAGGTGCCCCCTCCCAGCGTCCCCATTCATAAACTATTTTTTTGTCATAATCCTCAGTATCTCGCATATATTTAGAGCGCTTCATTTCTGTGATCATCATTTCTAGCTTAAAGATATTATCTAACATCTTCTTATTAAGGTCACTATACATTTCAGCATTATAAGATGTACCCATGCTATTCTTAATATCAATGACCTTAAGTCTAAGTTCAGTAAGTTTGTTTTCCTCATAAACGATAATGAGGCGCATCAGTCTTAGGGAGCAATCCGTGAGGATCCCATTCCATTCTGTAGCAAACTGCTCCGAATAGATGGTAGTCGGGACTTTCTTGATACGAAGTCCACGAGGAATGATTTCCTCTGCCACATACTGCTTAAGGCTAGATAAATCCCACCATACCTTGGTTTCTTTGACAAGAGTGTCCTCCAATTTATGAAAGGCAGTCCTTAGCTGCGAGTCTGGATCAAGGCCAGGTGGATTGGGTGCTCTAGAGAACACGGTTGCAAATTTATTGCAGCGGTCCTGATTATAGGCCAGGTTCCCCAAAGGGATGATATGCTTATCCTGGCCATAATTAATATTTTGATTACGTTGGCACCCAGCAACAGATCCATGTACCTGTGCCTGGTTCTCAGAGTCAGTGGCAGTGTCAGATGGAAAGTTCACAGACATGGTGGATGACATGGTAACGGGGGGAGGGGGAGCAGCAGAGTTTGTGCATAGATTCATTCCAGGTTCAGCCAGAAGCTGCCTTACCATATCCCTGCAGTAGGGCTCCAGCTGCGGCTGCAAGGAGGAAGAAGTCACGTCCCCCTGAGGCAGGAGATCCATGCCGGCTTGCTTCGGACGCGCGCCCAAGTCCTTGGACTCTCGTGGGGTACCAGGCCGGCTGTAAGCTGGTCCCGTGGAGTGCCGGCGATTCACTGCGCAGCCACTTCCTGTCTCCCATAGGGCACGTTCCGCCGGTAACTGCGGCCAGGAAACTAGTTCCACACTAACCTCCGTGCCGGTGGACACTGGCTGGGAGTCGTCTTTCTTCTGCGCAGGCGCCTCTTTCAAATAGTGCAGTCGCGCTGGCTGGCTGGGACTCATAGTGCCTCTGCCATCAGCAAGCTGTAACTTGGTCACGGGGGCAGCTGATCCAACGTCCTTTGGGGTGGAATTCCTCGAGACCACAGAGGGACACTGAGCAAGATCCATGGAGGCGTAAGACAGGTTGGTGTTACTCCTCAACGCACGCTGTTCTTTAGACGCCATTAAAACCACAGATGCAGTGCTATACAGATGTTTGGAGTCCCACAAGAAGAAAGTGGGGAGCCGGTGTGTAGCTGAAGAGTGTGTACAGATTGTGTTGACACCGCTCTACCCACCAATCACTGGAGTGTGCACGATCAGGTCAGCAAGGCCCACAATATACAGCAAGAAGGTCCGCACCAGTCCAGGATTCCAAACGGTAGCTTTATTTAGGACGTGTCCAATATAAGAGTATGCACATGCATCAAAACGCTAACATGTTTCGAGCTATATCAGCTCTTAATCATAGCTGGTTAAAAAATGGCAAAACCTCCTATAAATAGGAGGATATCCTGTGCCGACCACTTAGGACTCCGCCCCAAGAGGGGGAAGTGAAGGAAAAAGTGGTCTAAGTGTGGTAGACAGGTAATTACCTGTGAAAACACGTTACAGGGCAACACACTATACACATAGGTTAAAATCAATATAAAATGCAAAATACAAAATACAATGAACCAAAGAATGAATGAATAAAATGTAGCAAAAGAACAGCGCGGGTGATCACAACATCATATAAATATATAAGAGGCATATACGGACCCTGCCCATAAATAGAAAAATTACAAGTAATGGGAAAAAGGGGGGATTTATATCCCACTGGGCAATAGTTGATCATACAGAAGGCTTCCAAAGAAGGGGAGGGGGGGCCCAAAGAGGAGAGAAGGAAGGAAAAGGAGGGGGAAAAAAGAGAAAAGAGAAAAAAAAGGGATAGAAGGGGAGGGGGGGGGGAAGAGATAAAGGAGGAAGGGAGGAGAGAGAGAAAGGGGGGGAACAGGCTAATGTGTGATGGGCGCTAAGTCCCACCTAGCATTAAGGCCGTGGGGTAACCTGGTCCCCAGGCGATGTATCCACATTGCCTCCTTTTTGAGAAGAATTTTGTACAAATCCCCCCCTCTTTTCGGTGACATGACTCTCTCTATTCCTTGAAACCGAAAACCTTTCATGTCTCCCCCATGCACCTCCCTAAAGTGTTTAGCCACGTTTGAGATGTTAGTAGTGGACCACCCTGCCCCTAGATAATGTTTGGCTATTCTCTGCCTTAAAGGCCTGGTGGAACACCCAACATATTGTACGGAACAAAAGGTGCAGTCAATTAGATAAACTACATAACAGGTGCCACAGTTAATAAACTGCTTGAGATTATAAGTATGGCCATTAGAGGCAGAGACAGCCCTTCTAGTTTTGTTGTGTAGGTGGCAATACCTGCATGTCGCGATCCCACACCTATAAGATCCCTTAACTGCCAACCAGGTGTCCGTTGTGGTGCCAGATGTAAATAGACTGGGAGAGAGCATCTGTCCCAGAGTGGGAGCCCGCCGGCTGGAAAATCTGACACCATCCTTCAGGACAGGCGAGAGACCTACATCTCCATCCAAAATAGGCAGATATCTGGAGATGATATTGGTCACACTCCTGTATTCTGCTGAGTAAGTGGTCACAAAAGTTGGCTTTTGTTGGCCCTGAGTAGTGTTGGGCGAACATCTAGATGTTCGGGTTCGGGCCGAACAGGCCGAACATGGCCGCGATGTTCGGGTGTTCGACCCGAACTCCGAACATAATGGAAGTCAATGGGGACCCGAACTTTTGTGGTTTGTAAAGCCTCCTTACATGCTACATACCCCAAATTTACAGGGTATGTGCACCTTGGGAGTGGGTACAAGAGGAAAAAAAATTTAGCAAAAAGAGCTTATAGTTTTTGAGAAACTCGATTTTAAAGTTTCAAAGGGAAAACTGTCTTTTAAATGCGGGAAATGTCTGTTTTCTTTGCACAGGTAACATGCTTTTTGTCGGCATGCAGTCATAAATGTAATACATATAAGAGGTTCCAGGAAAAGGGACCGGTAATGCTAACCCAGCAGCAGCACACGTGATGGAACAGGAGGAGGGTGGCGCAGGAGGAGAAGGCCACGCTTTGAGACACAACAACCCAGGCCTTGCATGAGGACAAGAAGCGTGCGGATAGCATGCTTTGTACCACCATGCAGTCATAAATGTAATAAAGATAAGTGGTTCAATAAACAGGGACCACGCGGCAACGCTAACCCAGCAGCAGCACACGTGATGGAACAGGAGGAGGCGCAGGAGGAGAAGGCCACGCTTTGTGAGACACAACAACCCAGGCCTTGCATGAGGACAAAAAGCGTGCGGATAGCATGCTTTGTACCGCCATGTAGTCATAAATGTAATAAAGATAAGAGGTTCAATAAACAGGGACCACGCGGCAACGCTAACCCAGCAGCAGCAGCAGCAGCAGCACACGTGATGGAACAGGAGGAGGCGCAGGAGGAGAAGGCCACGCTTTGTGAGACACAACAACCCAGGCCTTGCATGAGGACAAAAAGCGTGCGGATAGCATGCTTTGTACCGCCATGTAGTCATAAATGTAATAAAGATAAGAGGTTCAATAAACAGGGACCACGCGGCAACGGTAACCCAGCAGCAGCAGCAGCAGCAGCAGCACACGTGATGGAACAGGAGGAGGCGCAGGAGGAGAAGGCCACGCTTTGTGAGACACAACAACCCAGGCCTTGCATGAGGACAAAAAGCGTGCGGATAGCATGCTTTGTACCGCCATGTAGTCATAAATGTAATAAAGATAAGAGGTTCCATAAACAGGGACCGGCAACGGTAACCCAGCAGCAGCAGCAGCAGCAGCAGCACACGTGATGGAACAGGAGGAGGCGCAGGAGGAGAAGGCCACGCTTTGTGAGACACAACAACCCAGGCCTTGCATGAGGACAAAAAGCGTGCGGATATAGCAGCAATGCTTTTTGCCGCCATGCAGTCATAAATGTAATACAGATGAGAGGTTCAATAAACAGGGACCGGAAACGCTAAACCATCCCAGATGTTCATCGGTCAGGTTACTTGGTTGGGGTCCAGGAGTGTTGCGTAGTCGTTTCCAATCCAGGATTGATTCATTTTAATTTGAGTCAGACGGTCTGCATTTTCTGTGGAGAGGCGGATACGCCGATCTGTGATGATGCCTCCGGCAGCACTGAAACAGCGTTCCGACATAACGCTGGCTGCCGGGCAAGCCAGCACCTCTATTGCGTACATTGCCAGTTCGTGCCAGGTGTCTAGCTTCATGCCCGGTTTCAGGTCCAGCGGTGCCAGCCACAAATCCGTCTGTTCCTTTATTCCCCTCCAAATTTCCTCCCCTGTGTGCTGCTTATCCCCAAGGCAGATCAGCTTCAGCAACGCTTGCTGACGCATGCCAACAGCTGTGCTGCACTGCTTCCACGATCCTACTGCTGCTGGTGCTGGGTTAGCATTTCCGGATGAGGTACAGCTTTGAGATGCGTTGGAGGAGAAGGAGTCAGAGAGGTAGGTGCTGCTGTTGTTATCCAGCTGTTTGCGGCGTGGGCAACACCCGCGCCGTAGCAGGTGAGGAATCGCTGCCAGGCTCCACAAGGTTCACCCAGTGCGCGGTAAGGGAGATGTATCGACCCTGGCCGAACGAACTCGTCCAGGTGTCAGTGGTGAGGTGAACCTTGCAGGCAACGGCATTCTTCAAGCTTCGGGTTATTTAGCTGACCACGTGCTCATGCAACTCAGGCACTGCAGAGCGCGCAAAGTGGTAGCGGCTGGGAACAACGTAACGTGGGATGGCCACTGACATCATGCCCTTGAAGCTGTTTGTCTCCACCACTCGATATGGCAGCATTTCGCAGGCCAGAAGCTTGGCTATGCTGGCTGGCTGTTACTGCCACGGCCCGGGGGTCATTTGCTGGCAATTTCCTCTTGTGCTCAAACATCTCAGAGACAGACAACTCAACCGTAGCGCTGCACACCGAAGGGCTGTTGGTTGTTGTGTTTGATGAACACTGGGAGACCTCAAGAGCACTAGTCCGGAAAGTGACAGTGTCAGCATCGTCTGATGTTTGTGAATGTTGTGAACCACGCAATGGCTGGGCTACTGCTGCTGCTGAGGCGGGTCTGGTGGTGAGTCTGGTGAACCCAAGGGAGGCAGTGTTGCTGGTGGTACCCTGTCCTGCCGCGTTTGCCCACAGAGTGGGATGTTTGGATAGAATGTGGCGGCTCATGCTGGTGGTGGAGAGGTTGTTAATACTTTTCCCCCTGCTCAGGCGGGTCTTGCACACCTTGCAAATCGCCATGGTAACATCCTCAGTGCAGTCTTCAAAGAAAGCCCAGACTTTAACTGGCTGAGGACTCGGACCTCGTGCGTGATGTGCTGGTGCTGCTTAACCCACTGCTGGACGCTTGAGAGGTCATCCAAGTAATTATCTGGTCCTGTTCTTTTGGATCTGTGAGGGTTGTTGTCCTGGACAACATGGGCAGTATTGAGTGGGTTTTCTTGGGTGCTCCCCTGTGGCCTGTACGTGAACCGTCAGGGGAAACACCTCTTCCCTTGCCCCTCCCTCTTTCAACGGATTTCTTCCTCATTTCACTTATCCTTAAAGTACACGCTGACTGGCAGCAGTACAGTGGCAGTACAGAAATGCTATACAGTGGTGGGTGAGCGGTGTACCACTATTGTCAGCAGTGACACAGAGCACAATGCTATACAGTGGCGGGTGAGCGGTGTACTACTGTTCCCAGCAGACACAGAGTGGAAGTAAACACAATGCTATATAGTGTGGCTGAGCCGTGTACACAGAGTGGCATTAAACACAATGCTATATAGTCTGCTATATAGTCACCCCGAACAGGGTGATGTTCTGCAGAACCCGAACAGTGGCAAACACTGTTCGCCCAACACTACTGGGAGGGAACGCAGATTTTAGTACCTAAACACACGATACAACATGTTTTCCGGGGTCGGACTCTGAGGCACATACAGATGGTCCCGATCATCATCCTCATCATACAACTCTTCTCCTGAGTCTGACCCACCCACCACCTCTGCCACCCCAACATCCCCAGACACAGACCCCTCATCGTCCTCAACATTAACTTGGGATGCTGGCCTGAGCCAGACCTCCTCCTCCACATCAGGCCCCATCATCTCCTCAATGGCAGCCCTCATTAATCGCTCTGGCGACGGACTGATGGACACAACGTTCTCCTCCAGGGAGGGCTGCTGCTGACCACTGGCTGCTGGGGTGGATGTTATAGCTTGCGTGGGGCGTTGGCTGTTGCTGTTGTTGGGAGTGCTGCTCACAGCGGAGGTCTCTGGGGAACTCATGTTGAGCTCATATAGTGGTTGACGGTGAGTGGAGTATTACTGATCCCAGCAATATACACACTGACTGGCAGAGTACGCAATGCTATATAGTGTGGCTGAGCGGTGTACACAGAGTGGCAGTAAACACAATGCTATATAGTCTGGCTGAGCGAGCGGTGTACTACTGTTCCCAGCAGAATCAGAGTGGCAGTAAACAATGGTATATAGTCTGGCTGAGCGGTGTACACAGAGTGTCAGTAAACAATGCTATATAGTCTGGCTGAGCGAGCGGTGTACTACTGTTCCCAGCAGAATCAGAGTGGCAGTAAACAATGGTATATAGTCTGGCTGAGCGGTGTACACAGAGTGTCAGTAAACAATGGTATATAGTCTGGCTGAGCGGTGTACACACAATGCTATATAGTCTGCTATATAGTGTCAGTAAACAATGGTATATAGTCTGGCTGAGCGAGCGGTGTACTACTGTTCCCAGCAGAATCAGAGTGGCAGTAAACAATGGTATATAGTCTGGCTGAGCGGTGTACACAGAGTGTCAGTAAACAATGGTATATAGTCTGGCTGAGCGAGCGGTGTACTACTGTTCCCAGCAGAATCAGAGTGGCAGTAAACAATGGTATATAGTCTGGCTGAGCGGTGTACACAGAGTGTCAGTAAACAATGGTATATAGTCTGGCTGAGCGGTGTACACACAATGCTATATAGTCTGCTATATAGTGTCAGTAAACAATGGTATATAGTCTGGCTGAGCGAGCGGTGTACTACTGTTCCCAGCAGAATCAGAGTGGCAGTAAACAATGGTATATAGTCTGGCTGAGCGGTGTACACAGAGTGTCAGTAAACAATGGTATATAGTCTGGCTGAGCGAGCGGTGTACTACTGTTCCCAGCAGAATCAGAGTGGCAGTAAACAATGGTATATAGTCTGGCTGAGCGGTGTACACAGAGTGTCAGTAAACAATGGTATATAGTCTGGCTGAGCGGTGTACACACAATGCTATATAGTCTGCTATATAGTGTCAGTAAACAATGGTATATAGTCTGGCTGAGCGAGCGGTGTACTACTGTTCCCAGCAGAATCAGAGTGGCAGTAAACAATGGTATATAGTCTGGCTGAGCGGTGTACACAGAGTTTCAGTAAACAATGGTATATAGTCTGGCTGAGCGGTGTACACAGAGTGTCAGTAAACAATGGTATATAGTCTGGCTGAGCGGTGTACACAGAGTGGCAGTAAACACAATGCTATATAGTCTGGCTGAGCGAGCGGTGTACTACTGTTCCCAGCAGAATCAGAGTGGCAGTAAACAATGGTATATAGTCTGGCTGAGCGGTGTACACAGAGTGTCAGTAAACAATGGTATATAGTCTGGCTGAGCGGTGTACACAGAGTGTCAGTAAACAATGGTATATAGTCTGGCTGAGCGGTGTACACAGAGTGGCAGTAAACACAATGCTATATACTCTGGCTGAGCGAGCGGTGTACTACTGTTCCCAGCAGACACAGAACAGTGAACAGAATGCTATATAGTGTGGCTGAGCGAGCGGTGTACCACTATTCCCAGCAGACACAGAACAGTGAACAGAATGCTATATAGTGTGGCTGAGCGGGCGGTGTACCACTATTCCCAGCAGACACAGAACAGTGAACAGAATGCTATATAGTGTGGATGAGCGAGCGGTGTACCACTATTCCCAGCAGACACAGAACAGTAAACAGAATGCTATATAGTGTGGCTGAGCGAGCGGTGTACCACTATTCCCAGCAGACACAGAACAGTGAACAGAATGCTATATAGTGTGGCTGAGCGAGCGGTGTACCACTATTCCCAGCAGACACAGAACAGTGCACAGAATGCTATATAGTGTGGCTGAGCGAGCGGTGTACCACTATTCCCAGCAGACACAGAACAGTAAACAGAATGCTATATAGTGTGGCTGAGCGAGCGGTGTACCACTATTCCCAGCAGACACAGAACAGTAAACAGAATGCTATATAGTGTGGCTGAGCGAGCGGTGTACCACTATTCCAAGCAGACACAGAACAGTGAACAGAATGCTATATAGTGTGGCTGAGCGAGCGGTGTACCACTATTCCCAGCAGACACAGAGTGGCAGTAAACAGAATGCTATATAGTGTGGCTGAGCGAGGTACACAGAGTGGCAGTAAACAGAATGCTATATAGTGTGGCTGAGCAAGCGGTGTACTACTGTTCCCAGCAGTGACACAATGACAGGGGGGACCCTGGCTAGCGTGGCTGGAGCGCGAACTACCCTGCCTGCCTACCCAAAGCTAAACCCACAGACAAATGGCGGAGATATGACGTGGTTCGGGTATTTATTTAACCGAACCACGTGACCGTTCGGCCAATCAGAGCGCGTTCGGGTCCGAACCACGTGACCCGTTCGGCCAATCACAGCGCTAGCCGAACGTTCGGGGAACGTTCGGCCATGCGCTCTTAGTTCGGCCATATGGCCGAACGGTTTGGCCGAGCACCGTCAGGTGTTCGGCCGAACTCGAACATCACCCGAACAAGGTGATGTTCTGCAGAACCCGAACAGTGGCGAACACTGTTCGCCCAACACTAGCCCTGAGCCGGGCCACCATTATTCTGTAATAGCTCAGACTGTGACCTCTCCATGGCTCTAAGTCTGCCCCTCCTGATTAGCCTTGACGGATAACCGCGAACTCTCAAGCGTCTCTCAACAATATCCAGCGCACCCAGCAAATTTTCCTCCTTCGAGCAATTCCGTCTGGCTCTAATGAATTCGCCAACAGGAATGCCCCGAATAGTATGTGCCGGGTGGCAACTGTCAGCCCTGAGAGTTGCGTTACCACTACACGGTTTCCTATAGGTTGTGGTGTTGACAAGCCCAGTATCCGCATCCCCACACAGTGTAACATCTAGATAATGATGAACACACAAGGAAGATAAGGTGAGAAGGCAATCGCCAGAGATGGCGGTTGCTAACAGCGACACAAGACCGAATAAGCACAGATGAGGAATGTATGTTTGTCCACCAATCTAGCCGCCAACCTGCGATGGCGGACACACAACAGAGGAAACCAAGTGAGAACGCAATCGCAAGACAAGCGATTGCGAAAGAGAATGAGCACAGGGATAGAATGTATGTATGTGCCCCAATCTAGTCGCCAACCCGCGACGGTGCACACACAACAGCAGAAACGAAGTAGGAACGCAATCGCAAGAGAGGCGATTGCCAGAGGTGACACAAGGCTTAAGCAAGACAGGGCATGAGAGTAGCAAAGGCACAGCAATAATACGATGAGAAGATAAGGAAAATAACAAACGCTAACTAAACGCGAACACCGCACTCATTCGCAACAGCGAATGCGATTACTGCGCGGCCTCCGTGTGTTAAGCACAACAGAGACATGCACGCCTAACTAACCACCGACAGACAAACATTAAACATAGGACGCGAGCGCTTGCTTAACGGTTACCTCACCGAGCCTCCAGCAAGCGTTCGTATCAGACAAGACAGATACACGAAAACAGGAATAAGTGAGAGATACGATCCACCGCTCTTTCCGCCAGAGCGAGTGCGATCCAAGTAAGGCAACAGAGCTTGCAGGATCCCCTGCTCTTTCCGGCAGAGCAAGTGCAATCCAAGTATAGCAAGATAGCTTTAGCAGGATCCACTGCTCTTTCCGCCAGAGCGAGTGTGATCCAAGTATAGAAACAGAGCGAGCTGAATCCACTGCTCTTTCCGCCAGAGCAAGTACAATCCAAGTACAGCAAGAGAGACAGAACAGGAAATACAAATAATACAATCCTGACTGCTCTAGCAAGGATGCCTAGCGCAGTCCCAGGAATTACTCTAAGCTAATCTTCAAACAATAAGCATGGCTGACACTCCAGGAGTGTTTCACAGGACAAACCCTTATGACCAGCGACGTACTGTGGAATCACATGGTATATATAGAGCAAGCCTACAAAGGATGTGGCTAGGCAATTTGCATGACAAACGTATGCAAATTCCTCAGCATCAGCAAGCTGCAAAACTGACAAAAGGTCTCTCTTCCAGAGACCTGCAGAATGCAGACCTGAACAGTGGTCAAAAAGCTGCCTGCCTGCGCAGGCACCTGAGCGGATCATTACAGACCCCCATGTAGTGGCGTCTTGAGACACAGGTGTATCATCCTTTGGGCAAATCTGGCTATGCAGAGAGGAAATTACTTGTACTGGGGGCACATCTGGCTACTGGGGAGGGGGCTTATATGTGAGTCAATGACTTTTTCCTGGTTTCTGAGGGAAAAGTTGGTACCTCGGCTTATACACAGGTCGACTTATTTGGGAGTATATACAATATGTATGTATTTGTACTTGTATTACTGTTTGTCATGATAGCTCAGTGTCTTGAACTTCTCATGAATATATGTTCCCCAATATTTGTTTGTACTATGTATAGTGCTGTGGAAGATGTTGGCACTAAATAAATAAAAAAATAATACTCACGAGCAAGCCTAGCCTGATCTCTTTAAGTGATTTATTAGAGGTAAGCCAATTTTTTATGTTTTATCTGATCAACATTCCCACAACCACACATTACATCTCAGGGCGCCTTCTCCTTCCCAGTAATCTATACCCTATCTGTCCTCACCTACTACTATCCTACCACTCACAGATGTTAGAAGAAAAACCTATACAAAACACTGAAGAGCAAAAAATTCAAACAAGTGTAGAGCAAAAAATGTATCAAGCCACACCCCTATCACACCTCCAATCCTATATAACTTGAAGATTGGCAGCAAAAGGCTTATGTTTATTTTGTAAATCCAGAATAAAATAGGCACTGTATTTAGCAGACAAATGTACCGTATATACTCGCAAGCAAGCCAACTTTTTACCCCCAAAAAGTGGGCCGAAAGTTGGGGGGTCGGCTTGCTTGCGAGTCGTTGGTCTGCGATAGTCCCCTACCCCGCCCTCCCCTCCCCCCCCCCCGCCGCCGCTGCTATTAGCTTACCTAGCGGCTTCCTCTATTCCCCTCTCCTGCTGCCAGTGCCCCGTGTAAATAATTCACAGCAGCTCGCCCCACGGCAGCTGCTGTGTGATGAGTGAGAAGCCGTGTAGAGCGGTTCCCATAGTAACGGTGATACACATCGCCGTTACAGGAAGCCGCTCGCTCTACGGCTTCTCACTCATCACACAGCATCACCGTGGGGCGAGCTGCTGTGAATTATTTACACGGGGCACTGGCAGCAGGAGAGGGGAATAGAGGAAGCCGCCGGGTAAGGTAATAGATGTGGGGGTGGGGGAGGGGGCATTACCTACCCACACTGGGGCGCTATACTGGGCACTATACTAGCGATACTGGGCACTACACTAGCTATACTGGGCACTATACTAGCTATACTGGGCACTTTACTAGCTATACTGTGCACTTTACTAGCTGTACTGGGCACTATACTAGCTATACTGGGCACTATACTAGCTATACTGGGCACTATACTGGGCACTATACTAGCTATACTGGGCACTACCTACCTATACTGGGCACGATACCAGCTATACTGGGCACTTTACTAGCTATACTGGGAACTTTACTAGCTGTACTGGGCACTATACTAGCTATACTGGGCACTATACTAGCTATACTGGGCACTTTACTAGCTGTACTGGGCACTATACTAGCTATACTGGGCACTATACTAGCTATACTGGGCACTATACTGGGCACTATACTAGCTATACTGGGCACTACCTACCTATACTGGGCACGATACCAGCTATACTGGGCACTTTACTAGCTATACTGGGAACTTTACTAGCTGTACTGGGCACTATACTAGCTATACTGGGCACTATACTAGCTATACTGGGCACTTTACTAGCTATACTGGGCACTTTACTAGCTATACTGAGGCACTACCTACCCATACTTGGCACTATACTAGCTATACTGGGACACACTAGGGGGATCACACGGCCAGCATTTCCTACCCCCGGCTTGTATGAGGGTCAATCATTTTTTTCCTGGTTTTTCAGGTAAAAGTTGGGGGGTCGGCTTATTTGCGGGTCGGCTTGCTTGCGATTATATACGGTATTTATCTATATGAATTTGTACATCAAACCAGAAAGGGTGACAGCAGAAGAGTAATGAAGGACAGGGGGATTTATATCCACAAGAGGGATGGTTGGATGTAGTGATGGGTGAACGTGGAAAAATGTGAACAGGGAGCCTGTTCCTGCCTAACCCTGAGTGGTACAGTTTCCAACCGGACAAATACTGAGGCCGGATTCACATAGCGGATTGGCGTTCGCGCTGCAGTGCGGTGCGCCTGCCGCATTGCCAATGACATAGCGTTACTATGCGGTATTCCCCTTCTGGCATACAGCCAAACAGTAAGTGACGCTTGCTTGTGGTCACTTCCTGTTTTGGAAATATGTAAGTGCAAGGAAGCGTATTGTAAAAATATGCTTCCACGCATGCACCTTGCGACGTCGCTGCACCGCCGCGCCAACATTTTTAAAATCCCTTCGTGGCAATAGACTTACATGACTTCTGGTCCCTCGCATGTCAACGCAAATACACGCGCTAACATAGTTTTTGAACTGCGTCAAATTGAGCACTTTTGGCGCACTGCACCGCACCATAGGTAATATGAAAGCACCCATAGACTTTCATTGCCCTGCAGCAGCAGTGAGGTAAATTGCCGCGACGCGCTGCATCAGTGTGAAAGGGCCCTGACTCAAACTCTCTTTTGCAAACACAAGCTTGCAATTGAACTTAGAGGGAACGCTAGTTGCTGTGCATGCACACTCAAGCTTGCTTCTGATTGGCCATGTCAGCTTACCTGACATTAGTTTAAAGGTCATGCTGTGTATTGTGGGTAATGGGTACACCCAATGCAACCCACCATTTGAGTTGTTATTATTATTTTTATTATTGGTTTATATAGTGCCAGACTGCCAGCATCTTCCATGGTGCTGTACAACAGAATAAAAGTTACAACAATACAATATAAACAATATAACAGTTAACAATACAAGACAATGGTGGATTACAACTTATGCATTGAACAAATCAATTACAGATTTTTAATAATGGTGAAAAATATGCACACTCCGGATGCAAAGTTGTGACTCAAGTCGACACAAAAGTGTTAGTACATTTCCACAGGAGAACCACTAACACTAGTTGGGACCTGTGCAGAGTCAATATAATTCAGGCTGGACACAAATGTAGACGTTTCTATTGTTTCTCAAGGGGCATAAAGAATAAATAAAGCTAAATTTGATTTACATTAATTTTTTAAAGTGGACCTGAACTCTTGCACAGGACAAAAGGAAAACAGAGAAATACACCCTGTATGTATTTAGAGAGTTTAGTCTATTTAAAAGTGGCCTAGAGATGGCTCGAACCTCCAATTTTAGGTTCCCGAACCTCAAACACGAACTTCTGCAAACGTTTGCGTTTGCGCGAACCAGGCGAACCGCAATAGTCTTAATGGGCAGGCGAACTTTAAAAACTACAAACACTGTTTCTGGCCACAAAAGTGATAGAAAAAATGTTTCAAGGGGTCTAACTCCTGGAGGGGGGCATGGTAGAGTGGGATACACCCAAAAAGTCCCAGGGAAAATTAAGGATTTGACGCACAGCAGGGTTATAATCCCTAAAGGGCAGAAATCACATTGCATTCCTAAATTGGAGGCATAAAGTGCTTGAAAACATCTTGTGCGTGTATACATGGATCAGGTAGTGTAAGTAGTGTACTGCTTCACACTGACAGACCAATCTCACTGTGTAACGCACCGCAAACAGCTGTTTGAGTAGTGATGGCCATGCAGGACTGGTGCGCACGATGGTGAGAGTGCAGTCGATGGCGGTTTTCAAGCCCATATGGTCGGGCTGGGTTAGCTCAATGACAGAACAACAGTGACTGTCCAGCTGATCGAATTTGGTCTGTCCACAATGAAGCAACGACCTTATTATCTTGGGTGTGCCCTCCAACACACTCATATAGGTCTGGTCATTGCTTCATTGTGATACGCAAGCCCCTTCACAGTGGCAAGGTATGATCACGAAGGGGAATTGACACATGTACGTGCCTTTTGTTTTGTTGTTGCAGCTGACGTGCAGCCAGAAAAATTAGGCATGTACACGCACCAGAAAATCATTATTTTTGTTAGCTTAAAAAGATCATCTTGAAACTTTTTTGTCTCATCAAAAATACTTTTTTACTATATATCCTTGTACTTATATGATAATACAATGTGCAGTCACACAGATGCAGTGAAAGATATACACTGACTGCTGGTATAATACAATGTGCAGTCACGCAGATGCAGTTAAAGGTATGCAGTTACTGCTGGTATAATACAATGTGCAGTCACACAGATGCAGTGAAAGATATGCAGTGACTGGTGGTATAATACAATGTGCAGTCACACAGGTGCAGTAAAAAGGTATGCATTGACTGGCATATAAAACAGTGTGCTGTCACACAGATACAGTGAAAGGTATGCAGTGACTGGTGGTATAATACAATGTGCAGTCACACAGGTGCAGTGAAAAGGTATGCACTGAATGTGCTGGGCCTGGCACAGCTATAGCAATTAGCAAGGGCCAGCTGCGACAGACAGGGCGGTATATGCAGTGTCAGTGGGCCACACAAAAAAAAAATCATCACAAGAACATTAGCTCTCAAAAGAGCTTTTTTTGTGGTGCTTTTCAGCAACAAATATCAGCAAGGAGCAAGCTAACAAGACCCCAACTATCGCTTTCCCTATCTCTCCAGCAACCTCTCCCTTCTCTCACTAAAGCAGGCAGCAGACAGAGTGAGAGAATAGCTAACGCTGCTGCCTTATATAAGGGGGGGGGGGGGGGGGGCGGGGGTCCAGGAGGAAGTGCAGCCTCATTGGCTGCCATGTGTCTGCTGACTGTGATGTAGAGGGTCAAAGTTTAGCCCAATGATGTAGTATAGGGGGCACTCACTATATGTTTGCGTTTCAACGCACCAAGTTCGCCAGTGAACCGTTTGGACCATCTCTATCCGCCACACACGATACAATAAAATGATCTGTTTTTTAACGGCAATTCGATAAAACAAAATCAGATTTCCCAAAAAATTGAAAGCTTTTTTTTTTTTATTCGAACAAGAAATCAGATCGGAATTTCCCGTTTTTATTCGATAAAAGTTGATCGGGAATGGTGGATTTTTAAAAAAAAAATGTTTATGAAAATGAGCGGCGTGTGGTAGATTGTATATTTATTAATATATACACCCATAATTTTCTCAGAGTTTCGAACCATTTTTTATCATAATTGAGGAATAATGTAACATAGGTGTGTGGTTCATTCGTCACATTTTTGAAACGTTACAATCAGTCAGAAAAATTGATTGCAATTCTTGAATTGAACAGATATTTAAAACATTGTATGGTGTGTGGCCCACGTTAATCCCCCCTCATCCGTGACTAATCCCAAAATGTAATTTGATCTCTTAGCTGTGTCAGCTGACTGCCACGGCAGAGCAGCTAATTTGTAAACACAGGATGTTAACAGTATGTCTACTTCCATGAAAGCACGAAGTTGATTTATTGCAGGATTTGTATCAGCTGTAACAAAGGAATGTTTTTTCTTTAAAGATTATTATGCTGTTGTGTATCTTTTCGAGCAGAGAGAATGTTCTGAGTTTAGGTCCATTTTAAGAACTTAGCTGTCAGGTCTAGTGTAAGCTGTAAACACTGCCTACATTTGGAATATTTGATCATTGCCACAGAGAAAAAAAAAAGCAATAATCTCATCTAGTCTTCTACAAATGTCACATCTACGGAAACCCTATCACCCCCCCCCCCCCCCTTGTATATCACACGTCTTACTGTCTGCTGTCTAATGTACATTTATACGTTGCAAAATCAGATCCACTTGAGTATGAACACTATTCCATCCCCCCCCTCCACCAATAAAAAAATGAGCATATCTCCTTAGTTAAATGTGAATTACATACAAATAATCCTTCCCATACTGTTCCTGTGTATGTGCCGGTTTCGCCCTACAAGTCGATCATTGTCTTAGAGTAATTTATGTTAAGCTCACAAGATGAACATGCTTGGTGGAAGGTTTGTTGGAGTCTTTGAAGTCCTGGAAGGATTATAACAAAAGAAACAGCGTCGTCTGCATAAAGTAGGATTGGTGATGGTTCACCTTTGATGTGCGGTTCATGAAAACCATTTACCTTAATGTCTAGAACATTAATACACACCTCGCCGGGAAAAAGGGGCCAAGATGGAATCAGACTCCATCGCCTTTATTAAAGCAGCGTGACTGTATCGCGGAAATTATTCTTCACTGACGACTGACAATAATAAGCACCTGGAAACAAGAAAAAAAGAGGGTTATCACAGATTTCTGGAAGTGTATTGATCAGGCTGAATCAGTGGTTGGACTATAGCCCCCCGCCAAGGTGGAGGGGGAGGAGTGGGGTCCTGGAGGCTATGGGGGCTCCTCCCCTTCTGCAGAGTATCACAGGTTGCAGTGTAATGTTTACCTTCTACTGTGTGAGCTCTCCTTGGTTCCTCCTGGCAGCTGCACATCCTATGCTTGCATGACTCCCAGTCCCAACGCATGTCATGTGATCTGGAGCTGGATGCAGCATAGGGCATGCGGCTGCCAAAAAGAACAGAGCAGACCCAATAGCGCTGGAGCAGATTAATATTACTCTGCGTCACTGTGCTATTCTGCAAGGTGGGGAGAAGATGTCTGGGGAAAGGTGGTGCAGCACTGCAGGTCTTCTCTATGAGCCAGGGTGAGTTTCCAACAGCCAGAACCAGGAGTGGTCACTGGGGGAAGGACAAAAGAAACATAAATATTTAAAGAGTACCTTCATTATAAATTATGGTTTTCTTTGAACGTAATAAGTTGCCAAGATCTATTAAATCACTCCTATAATAAAGTGTTATTTTCTCCAAGAATTGAACTTCATCCCAATCAGTAGCCGATACCCCCTTTTACATGAGAAATCTATTCCTTTTCTCAAACGGATCACCTGGGGGGGTCTATATGGCTGATATTGTGGTGAAACCCCTCCCACAGTGTGATGTCATGACCAAGGTCCTGACAGTTTGCTGTCTGTGAACCTCATTGCATTGTGGGAAATAACAGATTTTTCCAACTACCTAGCAAGCAATATCCCCCTCTGTGCATTGAACTCTCAGTAAAAAACATTCTGTACAGATCACCTGGCAGAACTAAAGATGTCACCACCAGTGAAACATTTCAGAATGTAAATCAGGGAGATGAAAGGTTTACAGTGGGCAAACATTGACTAAATAATAAATTAATAATATTAATAATCTATACATTAACCACTTTACCCCCGCGCGTACGTATTTCTCCGCCCCTTTTTCCATCCTTTAAAAACCAGGGACGGAGAAACACGTACTTTCCGCGTTCCCAACGCTGCCCGCGCTCCCGCTCGTAAACACGCCGCCCGCCGCTAGTAAAACCGCCGCCGCCCGCTCGCCCAGAGATCAATGAACGGGAAAATCCATTCCCGTTCGTTGATCTAAGCCCCGCAATGATCAGCTGCTCTCCTATGGGCAGCGCGATCATTGTGAGAAAAAACTCACGTGTCCATGCTCATTATACTTCCTCCAAGCTTCCGGAAGGAAGCTTGGAGGTCGCATTAAATCAAAAAGTTACTGTGGCCATCTTGTGGCCAAATAGTAAACTACACCCTACACATTTTTCACATACAAATAAATGACTTTTACACATAAAATTAACTCATTACCTCCCACACTCCCCATTTTTTTTTTTTTTTGTAATTAAAAAAAAATTAAAAAATTTACAATTAAAAAAAATACATAAATAGTTACCTTAGGGACTGAACTTTTTAAATATTTATGTCAAGAGGGTATAACACTGTTACTTTATAAACTATGGGCTTGTAATTAGGGATGGACGCAAAACTGAAAAAAATGCACCTTTATTTCCAAATAAAATATTGGCGCCAAACATTGTGATAGGGACATAATTTAAATGGTTTTATAACCGGGACAAAAGGGCAAATACGTTTCATGGGTTTTAATTACAGTAGCATGCATTATTTAAAAACTATAATGGCCGAAAACTGAAAAATAATTATTTTTTTCCCCACATTTTTCCTATTTTCCCATTAAAACACATTTAGAAAAAAATAATTCTTGGCATAATGTCCCACCTAAAGAAAGCCTAATTGGTGGCGAAAAAAACAAGATATAGTTCATTTCATTGCGATAAGTAATAATAAAGTTATAGACGAATGAATGGAAGGAGCGCTGAAAGGTGAAAATTGCTCTGGTGGTCAGGGGGTAAAACCCCTCAGTGGCGAAGTGGTTAATATTGTAAAAAAAAGTAAGTTTATTCATTATTTTATTTTTACTACAGTTCCTCTTTAACCTCCTTGGCGGTTATCCCGAGCTAGGGTCGGGGCGGAAAACCGCAGCTAAGAGCGGTGATCCCGACCTCTGCTCGGGGTAGCTGCCGGAGGCTGAATGCAGAGCAATGCGCGCAGCGGGAGCATTTCTACATACCTCTCTGGGATCCTGACGTCGGCTGGTATTCTTCTTCCTCTCCTCCAGGTGCTCTGCTTCCTGCTGATGAGATCGCCGGCTGTCGTCATGACGACACCCGGCAATTTCACTTTAGAGTTGCAGCGCCACCTGGAGGATGGAGGCTTAACTGCAGCGCTGGAGCCAGGGAGGTGAGTGATTGCAGGGCTGCTGCAGATCTCCCTGGCAGCATGACTTTTTCCAGGTTTTAGGGTCTGAAAAGGTGCAAAAAAATTGCACCACTTTTAGACCCTAAAATCCGGAAAGAATCAGAACGCCAAGGGGGTTAAGTAGTGGATGCGGAAACAACATGCCCAGATAGTTGCAGAAGCTCCTTTACCATATGATAGACATAGCATGCAGGGCCGGTTTAAGGGGGCCCTGGGGCAAACTGAAGTGTGTGGCACCCCCCTGCCTGAAACGCAACACCCCGCTTCCTGTTACACTTGCAGGGTACCTGCAAGTGTAGCAGCTGTGGCAATTATCTGTCCCGGTGGGCGGGAGGGCAGCGGCTGCACATTCCATGCACTCTGAGGCACGCTGTCTCCCTCCTTCTCTATGATTCGGTGTGTTTACACATAATGCGCCGGGTCATAGAGAAGGAGGCAGACAGCATGCCTCAGAGTGCAGGATTGTGCAGCTGCTTCCCACCCGCCCGCTGGGACAGATAATTGCCGCAGCTGTTACACTCACAGGGACCCGGGGAGCGCAGCATTTAAGAGGGTCGGCGGTGTGGGGCCCCTGCAGAGGTTGGGGCCCTGGGACAATTGCCCCCCTTTGCCTCTATGGCAGTGCCGGCCCTGATAGCATGATGGAACAAAAGTGCAAGACTGCAAAACAATGGAGCACTATATCATGAGCCATGAAGGTATCACAATTTTTTAAGTAATTATTGTCTTATATACAGTATAAGACAGGTTAGTTAAAAAACAAACAAAAAAAAACTGGATAAGGGTCACCCTCACCTCCCATATAATTGAGAGATGGGTTTCAATTAATTGGTGTCCACGGACGCCGCTCCCTGATCTCGGCTGGGAAGGCATGGATGCCGCATACTCACTCCCCCTGTGGCAACATCTGACATTCCTGCATGTTGCGGGGGGCAGAGGTACAGCAGTGGTGCTATGATCAGGGATATTTAAACCTTGGCCATGTTCCACTATAAGTATTGGCCTCTGTTGCTAACCTCCATGCAGATTTGAGCAAGGAAGCATTAGGGCACTTTATACAGTATTTACCTGTCATGATACAAGTGGCACTGCCTCTCCTCCGGGCTCAGTGGCTCTCCGGCCTGCTATCCTGCATCCATTGGTATGGCATCCCAAAAGTGTCAACAGGAGATGGACATAAATGTGAGTGCAAAGATCTAGAAAGCAAGAAGGAAAGGAGGAGAGGGAGTGCTGCCCACACCATGATCGGTAACTATACCCCCTCACTGCTTCCCTGCATCATTCTGGACCAGTGCAGCTTCCCTATGAGAGTAAATCTACATTTTATTTTAAAACGTTTTTATTGGCATTATCAAAGAGAAAAAAAACATGGACATTTGGTCCCTATCCCCACACAGGAGGAAAAAGACAAATTAAGATAATAGATCTTGACACTATAGACAGTACAATATTATGAATAAAGAGAAAAAATAAAGAAAGAGGGAAAAGGAAAAACAACATAACAATACTGTATGGAATGATAAGACAAATCAAACTTGTCAATCAGCAGCGAGGCAAAAAACAAACCAACATAGGGCATTTAGGAGTACCCCAGACATGAATGACCAGTGGACCTTAAAAAAAAGTCAGATAGTGGAGACCAGCAATATCGACATAGTGAACCCATGGCATCCAGGTTTTTTTAAATGAAAGCATTTTATCCTACACATGAGTCATGTGTTCATGACTCATAACCCTGTGCAGGGGCGTAACAGTAAACACTGCAAGGGATGCAGCTGCAGGGGGGCCCAGAAGCCACAGGGGGCCCTGTGGGGGGAGAAGTTTATTTTCCCTGTCCTGAAAGACTGACAACTAAGGGCACAGAGAGAAATACATTTTCTGCTCTATGCACAGTTATACACAAGTAGATAAATGAAGGAGGCACTCCAATGGCGAATAAACTTGCGTTTATAAATCAAGTAGCAAAACACGACATGTTTCGGGGCGGACCCCTTTCTCAAGTGTACATGCAACCACGTGAAGACACAACATACTTATGCACAGCAGTGCACCACACCCTTCATGGAAGACCCGCCCCCTTTGGTCAGCTGACCAAATGACATAAAAGTTCAGGTTAACCCTTTCAGGGTAAGTCCATAGTCCAATCTTGATGGGCACTACACCTCAAGTGTCTACCCAATTAACCCATTCAGGTTCCGTCGTTTTCACGTGAGAAATGTTCACCTCCCATTCATTAGCCTATAACTTTATCAATACTTATCACAATGCACTGATCTATATCTTGTTTTTTCCGCCACCAATTAGGCTTTCTTTGGGGGGTACATTTTGCTAAGAGCCACTTTACTGTAAATGCATTTTAACAGGAAGAATAAGAAAAAACGGAAAAAATTCATAAAATACATGCCTCCATAATTAAAACTCACGTATTGTATTTGCCCATATGTCCCGGTTATAACACTGTTAAAATTATGTCCCTATCACAATGTATGGCGACAATATTTTATTTGGAAATAAAGGTGCATTTTTTCCGTTTTGCATCTATCACTATTTACAAGTTTAAAATAAAAAAAAATATAGAAATATTTCATCTTTACATTGATATTTAAAAAGTTTAGACCCTTAGGTAAATATTTACATGTTTTTTCTTTTTTATAGTAGTGTTTTTTTATTGTAAACATTTTATTTGGGTAGTTTTGGGAGGGTGGGAGGTAAACAATAGATTTATAATGTACAGTGGTGTGAAAAACTATTTGCCCCCTTCCTGATTTCTTATTCTTTTGCATGTTTGTCACACTTAAATGTTTCTGCTCATCAAAAACCGTTAACCATTAGTTAAAGATAACATAATTGAACACAAAATGCAGTTTTAAATGATGGTTTTTATTATTTAGTGAGAAAAAAAAAACCTCAAAACCTACATGGCCCTGTGTGAAAAAGAAATTGCCCCCTGAACCTAATAACTGGTTGGGCCACCCTTAGCAGCAATAACTGCAATCAAGCGTTTGTGATAACTTGCAACATGTCTTTTACAGCGCTCTGGAGGAATTTTGGCCCACTCATCTTTGCAGAATTGTTGTAATTCAGCTTTATTTGAGGGTTTTCTAGCATGACCTGCCTTTTTAAGGTCATGCCACAACATCTCAATAGGATTCAGGTCAGGGCTTTGACTAGGCCACTCCAAAGTCTTTATTTTGTTTTTCTTCAGCCATTCAGAGGTGGATTTGCTGGTGTCTTTTGGGTCATTGTCCTGCTGCAGCACCCAAGATCACTTCAGCCTGAGTAGACGAACAGATGGCCGGACATTCTCCTTCAGGATTTTTTGGTAGACAGTAGAATTCATGGCTCCATCTATCACAGCAAGCCTTCCAGGTCCTGAAGCAGCAAAACAACCCCAGACCATCACACTACCACCACCATATTTTACTGTTGGTATGATGTTCTTTTGCTGAAATGCTGTGTTACTTCTACAACAGATTTAACAGGACACGCTCCTTCCAAAAAGTTCAACTTTTGTCTCGGCGGTCCACAAGGTATTTTCCCACAAGTCTTGGCAATCATTGAGATCTATTTTTAGCAAAATTGAGACGAGCCTTAATGTTCTTTTTGCTTAAAAGTGGTTTGCCTTGGATATCTGCCATGCAGGCCGTTTTTGCCCAGTCTCTTTCTTATGGCGGAGTTGTGAACACTGACCTTAATTGAGGCAAGTGAGGCCTGCAGTTCTTTAGATGTTGTCCTGGGGTCTTTTGTGGCCTCTCGGATGAGTTTTCTCTGCGCTCTTGGGGTAATTTTGGTCGGCCAGCCACTCCTGGGAAGGTTCATCACTGTTCCATGTTTTTGCCATTTGTGGATAATGGCTCTCACTGTGGTTCGCTGGAGTCCACAGCTTTAGAAATGGCTTTATAACCTTTACCAGACTGATAAATCTCAATTACAGTACTTTTGTTCTCATTTGTTCCTGAATTTCTTTGGATCTTGGCATAATGTCTAGCTTTTGAGGTGCTTTTGGTCTACTTCTCTGTGTCAGATAGCTCCTATTTAAGTGATTTCTTGATTGAAACAGGTGTGGCAGTAATCAGGCCTGGGGATGACTACAGAAATTGAACTAAGGTGTAATAAACCACCTTTAAGTTATTTTTTAACAAGGGGGGGGCAATCACTTTTTCACACAGGGCCATGTAGGTTTTGAGGTTTTTTTTCCTCAATAAATAATAAAAAACATCATTTAAAACTGCATTTTGTGTTCAATTATGTTATCTGTGACTAACAGTTAACGGATTTTGATGAGCAGAAACATTTAAGTGTGACAAACATGCAAAAGAATAAGAAATCAGGAAGGGGGCAAATAGTTTTTCACACCACTGTAAATGTGTGTTAATTTTAATTCTTTTTTTTTACAGGTGTAGTATTACTTTTTGGCCACAAGATGGCGGCCATGAGTTTGTTTACATGACGTCACTCTAAGCGTAACATACGCTTACAGTGACGCATCGGGAAGGGAACGGCCAGAAAAGGCGCAGCTTCTGAGAGAAGCTGTCGCTTTTTCAGCGGGGGAGAGGAATCAATGATCGGGCACCATAGCCCGATACATTGATTCCCTGGCTACCGAATCCGCGGCCGGGAGTGCGCGTGCACGCGCGCGATCGGCCGCGGGAGCGCGCGGTAGCGCGCATGGTTCCTGGACGTAGAAACTACATCCAGGAACCAAAGTAGGTTAAGCCAACTCTGCATAGACTCACTGCCCCAGGGATGCGAATGTTCCCTCTCTCCACCACCCACCAAAGCGGTGACAAGTCATCACGACCTGGAAGAGAAAACACAACAGGGCAATAATTACAAAAAGCATTTCATACTGAACATTTCGTTCAAACCTCTCGGCGCGATGGAATCCAATTTTCTCATCCATCGCGCCTCTTTCTGCAACAGCAACCTGTCCCTATCTCCTCCCCTTCTAGGTGGTGGCACATGATCCAAGACCATCCATTTAAGCTGTGACACTCCATGTCCACGGTCAAAAAAATGTTTGCCCACCGGAATGTGACTGCTCAGTACGGACGGCTTAAATCCACGGATCGAGCCCCTATGTTCCTGCACTCTTGTTTTGACATCTCTAGTAGTTTTGCCAATATACAGGAGCCCACAAGGACATTTCAGTGCATAAACCACAAAAGTGCTATCACAAGTGTACATGGATTTTATCCCAATTTTTTTACCAGTATGCGGATGGCACACATATTCCCCCTTAATAATTGAGTTGCAACAATTGCAGTTCATACACGGGAATGTTCCTCTTTTCCTGGTGAGTTTACTCATCTCAACACATCTTTGTGATAGGTCCACCTTGCTGACCCAGTTACTAACAGTTCTACCCTTTTTAAATGAAAAGAGCGGAGGCTCTTTAAAGATTTCCCCATACACTGGATCTTGCTGCAAGACTGGCCAATATCGATTCACCACCTGTCTTACTAAACCTGACTGTTTACAGTAGGTCTGTACAAAAGGGATACGGCCAGCCACCCGATCCTGTCTAGGTCTGTTCTCCAACAAGGACTCTCTTGTAACTCCTCCCACCTCACTCTTCACCTTATCGAGCATTGTGCGATCATACCCTTTAGAGGCAAATTTACTAACAAGTTTATCTGCTGCAACCTGGTATCCTTCCTCAGTGGATGCAATCCTCCTGGCTCTTAAAAATTGACCTTTAGGGATTGCTCTGATAACATTCCTATTATGGAAACTATCTACTCTCAGCAAATGTTTCCGATCCGTTGGCCTGGTAAATAGGTCAGTACGCAATCCCCCTTCTGCTACTGTGATCAATACATCCAAATATTGAATCCCACTGTCAGAGGCTTCCATGGTGAACTTGATAGTAGGGTGGGCCTGATTGGCCTCATCCACCATAAACCTAAGCTCATCTACCTGGCCCTGCCACAAAATGAGGATGTCATCCACAAATCTGAAATACCCAATGATATTGTGACAATATTTCTCATTCTTAGTAAACAAACTCTGCTCAAGTTTATACATGAATAAATTAGCAAATGACGGGGCCACAGGGGAACCCATACTTGTCCCTTGTCTCTGCAAATAATAATCGTTCTAAAATAATTGTTCACTAATACCATTTCTAAACAATCCAGCACAAAGTAAATCAAACGATTATCCATAGATGTTTCTAGCAGGAACTCTTCGATGTACCTCATCCCCTCTTCATGAGGGATAGACGTAAACAAACTTTGTACATCAAGGGTAGCCAGTGTTAGTCCCACTTTATCTACACACAGCCTGTTCAATCTTTGTAGCAGATCAGTTGTATATTTCAAACACGTTGGTATAGCATTAACCAGATCCTGTAAGTACACATCCACAAACTTTGACATAGGATACAGAACTGACCCAACTGCAGACACTATTGGGCGACCTGGAGGTTGAGTGAGATTTTTATGAATCTTAGGTAACAGATAGAGCAACGGTACATGTGGGTGTTCAACCTCCAGGTAATTTGCACCAGGCTCTGAAGGCTTTACAAAATAATGAGTCCATTATAATCATCAAGGCAGATAAGGGGGGTGCCACAGTGATCCTAGATAAACAGCAATACGTCCAAGAAGTGTATAGACAGTTACAGATCCCAGGACACTATGAGAAATGTAGAAGTGACCCCACTTGGGTGATAAAATCGAAAGTGACTCACTTGGTACAAGATGCCCTGTTGTTGGGGCTGATTACAAAGGGAACAGCAGATTACCTGGAGGTTGAACACTCACAGGTACCGTTGCTCTATCTGTTACTTAAGATTCATAAAAATCTCACTCAACCTCCAGGTCGCCCAATAGTGTCTGCAGTTGGGTCAGTTCTGTATCCTATGTCAAAGTTTGTGGATGTGTACTTACAGGATCTGGTTAATGCTATACCAACGTGTTTGAAAGATACAACTGATCTGCTACAAAGATTGAACAGGCTGTGTGTAGATAAAGTGGGGCTAACACTGGCTACCTTTGATGTACAAAGTTTGTTTACGTCTATCCCTCATGAAGAGGGGATGAGGTACATCGAAGAGTTCCTGCTAGAAACATCTATGGATAATTGTTTGATTTACTTTGTGCTGGATTGTTTAGAAATGGTATTAGTGAACAATTATTTTAGATTTGAGAACGATTATTATTTGCAGAGACAAGGGACAAGTATGGGGTCCCCTGTGGCCCCGTCATTTGCTAATTTATTCATGTATAAACTTGAGCAGAGTTTGTTTACTAAGAATTAGAAATATTGTCACAATATCATTGGGTATTTCAGATTTGTGGATGACATCCTCATTTTGTGGCAGGGCCAGGTAGATGAGCTTAGGTTTATGGTGGATGAGGCCAATCAGGCCCACCCTACCATCAAGTTCACCATGGAAGCCTTTGACAGTGGGATTCAATATTTGGATGTATTGATCACAGTGGCAGAAGGGGGATTGCGTACTGACCTATTTACCAAGCCAACGGATCGGAAACATCTGCTGAGAGTAGATAGCTTCCATAATAGGAATGTTATCAGAGCAATCCCTAAAGGTCAATTTTTAAGAGCCAGTAGGATTGCATCCACTGAGGAAGGATACCAGGTTGCAGTAGATAAATTTATTAGTAAATTTGCCTCTAAAGGGTATGATCGCACAATGCTCGATAAGGTGAAGAGTGAGGTGGGAGGAGTTACAAGAGAGTCCTTGTTGGAGAACAGACCTAGACAGGATCGGGTGGCTGGCCGTATCCCTTTTGTACAGACCTACTGTAAACAGTCAGGTTTGGTAAGACAGGTGGTGAATCGATATTGGCCAGTCTTGCAGCAAGATCCAGTGTATGGGGAAATCTTTAAAGAGCCTCCGTTCTTTTCATTTAAAAAGGGTAGAACTGTTAGTAACTGGGTCAGCAAGGTGGACCTATCACAAAGATGTGTTGAGATGAGTAAACTCACCAGGAAAAGAGGAACATTCCCGTGTATGAGCTGCAATTGTTGCAACTCAATTATTAAGGGGGAATATGTGTGCCATCCGCATACTGGTAAAAAAATTGGGATAAAATCCATGTACACTTGTG
Organism: Hyperolius riggenbachi; assembly: GCF_040937935.1. Taxonomy (NCBI): domain Eukaryota; kingdom Metazoa; phylum Chordata; class Amphibia; order Anura; family Hyperoliidae; genus Hyperolius; species Hyperolius riggenbachi. The sequence goes on along the minus strand of NC_090650.1, from coordinate 394,593,751 downwards.
ATAGCACTTTTGTGGTTTATGCACTGAAATGTCCTTGTGGGCTCCTGTATATTGGCAAAACTACTAGAGATGTCAAAACAAGAGTGCAGGTACATAGGGGCTCGATCCGTGGATTTAAGCCGTCCGTACTGAGCAGTCACACTCCGGTGGGCAAACATTTTTTTGACCGTGGACATGGAGCGTCGCAGCTTAAATGGATGGTCTTGGATCATGTGCCACCACCTAGAAGGGGAGGAGATAGGGACAGGTTGCTGTTGCAGAAAGAGGCGCGATGGATGAGAAAATTGGATTCCATCGCGCCGAGAGGTTTGAACGAAATGTTCAGTATGAAATGCTTTTTGTAATTATTGCCCTGTTGTGTTTTCTCTTCCAGGTCGTGATGACTTGTCATTGCTTTGGTGGGTGGTGGAGAAAGGGAATATTCGCATCCCTGGGGCAGTGAGTCTATGCAGAGTTGGCTTAACGTCTGGTATATGTATTGGTACTGTATGTTTGCTTACACTTATGAATCTCAAGTGGTTCTTTGGGTAGACACTTGAGGTGTAGTGCCCATCAAGATTGGACTATGGACTTACCCTGAAAGGGTTAACCTGAACTTTTATGTCATTTGGTCAGCTGACCAAAGGGGGCAGGTCTTCCATGAAGGGTGTGGTGCACTGCTGTGCATAAGTATGTTGTGTCTTCACATGGTTGCATGTACACTTGAGAAAGGGGTCCGCCCCAAAACATGTCGTGTTTTGCTACTTGATTTATAAACGCAAGTTTATTCGCCATTGGAGTGCCTCCTTCATTTATCTACTTGTGTATGACCGTTGTGGAGTGGTGACCCACGGAGATATTGAGCACCGGCGGACCAGGCGAAGTGACCTGGTGGATGGCTTTACTCAGCATCTTTACCTTTGAGACTATGCACAGTTATAGACAGTCCCTATTCAGTGTGTAGCAGGGTCTTGTGTACAGTGCCTTGCCCCCAGCCTTGTCACCCCCTTCCCAAGTGCGCTATACTGCAGTGTAACTGGAGGAGTCTGCAGAGCTAGTTCTGCTTCATCAGAGATGGATTGAATGAGTGTAATAAGCTGAGGCTGGGAGCATGCTCGGCTGTCATTTTTCTGTGTGCGTTTTCTGCAGACCATGTGTGTCTGTATGTGTGTAAAACATACATGTTTTATCACAGAAGCAAATGTAATCGATAGAGAAAATGTGTGTTATCTGCATGGTGAAAACACATTGAAGTGTGCACTATCCAATTGAATAACAATGGTTTGTGGTATACCTGTGCAGAAAGTGCGGGGGGGGGGGGGGGGGAGGGGGGCACCCAAAGTTTTGCAGGGGGGCCCAGTGATTTCTAGTTAAGCTGCTGACCCTGTGTACTCTATTAATCACATGGTCAATATCTAGGAGGGCGTTCTTCCATCTGGACACCAGGTAAAACTTAGCAGAATTAGCAGTATGTTGTACCATTGTATGGGAAGGCTGCTTCATAGAAGAAGGCTAGAAGACCACTGGGTCTTTGGGTTGAGATACCTGAAGGACCTGCGTTATAAGATCTCAGACCTGTATCCAAAAATAAGAAACCAGTGGGCAAGTCCACCACATATGGCATAAAGTGCCACGAGAGCCGCAGCCTCTATAGCACAGGTCGGAAGACTGGGGATATATGCTTAATACACAAGAGTAAATCTACATGAATATTTTATGCACAGTGTTTTGTGCATTGCAGGTTAGACTTTTTGCACATATCTTGGGGAGCACACTCACGACTTCGGAATAGCCGAAAGCTTACTCTTATTTTCTTAAGTTAGCCAATTAATGGTATTATCCTGATTCCTGATTCAAAACGTTGTGCGTTTATGACTTCATATGATTAAACATGTATATTTCTTGGAGCAAATTGCACAGTAAATAATGTCTGTTCCTTTACTGGACCAAGGAACAACAAAGCCAACGTTTCGGGAGATGTAGGTCCCTTTCTTAGGGCAAAATAGGTCTGTCAATTACATCAATGGGACATTAATACGTGCAGCAAGCTTATACACACGCCAGCAAGCGATGTGTCCAGTCCAGCGGCTGCTGCATACCAGGTAACACTCTCTGCCATGGCTCGCACTCACCAAGACACAGGTTTAGTTTTGCCACAGTTGAAAATGAATTTCATACCGGCTCATCCTTGGACATGACCAGTCTCTCAATAAGCCGTACCCGGCCGCAATAATAAAAAGATGATTACTATTTATCTTTTCAACCACAGGTTTTTCCCATTAAAATCAGATCAATTTTCACGCTCCTCCCATTTATGCCCCAATAACGTTATCACTACTTATCACACCGAAATGATCTGTATATTTTTTTTTTACCACAAATTTTCTTTGTGTGGTACTTTTTTCTAAGAATTATTTTATTTTGTATACATTTTAAAAAGTAGGAAAAAATCATTATTTCTTAGTTTTCAGCCAGTATAGTTTTAAAATAAAATGTACTGTTGTAGATAAAGCACACACATTTTATTTGCCTATTTGTCCCGGTTATTACAACATCTAAAATATGTCCCTAGTTTGTACAATGTGTAGCGATAATATTTTATTTGGAAACATAGGTGTATTTTTTCCGTTTGGTGTATTTTTATACTATAGCAATAATTACAAGCCTTTATTTACAAAATTAACAGTAATATACCCTCATGATATACATATTTAAAAATAAAATCCTAACGTAACTATTTATGCATTTATTTTAAATGATGTAATTTTTTTTTTTTTTACAAGTGTTTTATTTTGGTAACTATGGGGTAGGGGTAAAAGTGGTATAATAGTGTATGTGGGTGTATTTTTACTTTTTGGCCAAATAATGGCACCCCACTTAATTCCTGTGTTCCCGTGTACTGTGAACAGTACACGGGAAGTGTTGTGTATCTGTACTTTACCTTCACTTTGTGAATAAACACCGGCATATTGCTGATGTCAGCATTCATTAACCATTTCAGCATGCGGGGATTTTTCACCTTATGCATCAGAGCAATGTTCACCTCCCATTCATTCGCTAATAACTTTATCACTACTTAACACAATTTATTGATCTATAGCTTGTTTTTTCCGCCACTAATTAGGCTTTCTTTGGGTGGTACATTTTGCTAAGAATTATTTTTTTATAAAAGCATTTTAACAGTATTAATAAGAAAAAAATGGAAAAATGGAAAAAATTCATTATTTCTCAGTTTTCGTCCATTATAGCTTTAAAATAATCCACGCTACCATAATTAAAACCTATGTATTTTATTTGGCCGTTTGTGATAGGGACAAAATTTAAATGATGTCATAACAAAGACAATGTATGGCGCCAATATTTTATTCGGAAATAAAGGTGCATTTTTTCCGTTTTGCGTCCATCGCTATTTACAAGCTTATAATTTAAAAAATGTTTGTAGTATACCCCCTTCAAATGCATATTTAAAAAGTTTAGACCCTTAGGTAACTATTTATGTCTTTTTTTATTGTAATTTTCTTTTTTTTCCCATTAAAAATTTTATTTGGATAATATTTTGGTGTGGGAAATAAACAGTTAATTTTTAATGTTATTATATGTGTAAATTGTAATGTAAAAAATATGTAGATGTAGTTTTACTATTTGACCACAAGATGGCCACCTTGAGGTTTTTTTTTTCTCCTTGTGCTTCTCACTCTTCCGAAGCACAAGGAGGACGGGGAAAATTTTATGGGCAGAAAGACTGAAGCCTCTAGTAAGAGTGCTTCGTTTTTTCTGCTGGGGACACGGATCGGTGATCGGGAACCATGTTCCCGTTCACTGATCCCAGGGCTACTGGGGGACAGCACGGGGGCACGGGCACCGCAGCAGAGCAGCTGCCTGGACGTGAGCATCAGTTAATTACAGGCATTGTGATTGTCTTTGGGAACAGCTGTAACTATTCACAGATCATGGACTGGTGAAGAAAACAAACGGTAGCACGCCGGAAATCGTGAGCGGTGAAGTAAATAAACAGTCCACATATCTACATCCCTGGTGCACTAGTGAAGTTTTATGGGGTGTAGATTTGCATACAAGTGGTGGAGATGGGGGTAAAATGGGTGGAAGGGCAGTCAGCTACAGATGCAACAAGCATACAGATCTAATGTTTCTGAGTTCTGACTGAAGTCTGACTGGATTAACCACATACTTGTTTCAGGTGTGTGATTCAGACACTACTGTTGCATGAAAAATCAGCAGGATAGCCTGGCAACTGGTGTTGTTTTAAAAGAAAATAATATGGTAGCCTTCACATGCCTCTCAGTTCAGGAGTCCTTTAAGCAATTCCAGAGTAACAGAGGGCAGAATGGGCAACTAATGCTATAAAGGTAAATAAAGACTTCCTAATATTGTTTCACACAGAACTGTACACCTATTAACATCCTCCTCCCCACAACCTTACACACACAGGCACGCACACACACACAGGCACGCACACACACAGGCACACACACACACACACACAGGCACACACACACACACACACACAGGCACGCACACAGGCACATACACACCAACACATACACATACACAGGCACACACACACACACACACAGGCACGCACACAGACACACAGGCACACACACACACAGGCACACACACGCACACACAGGCACACACACACACAGGCACACACACACACACAGGCACGCGCACACACACACACACAGGCACACACACAGGCACATACACACCAACACATACACAGGCACACACACACACACACACAGGCACGTACACAGACACACAGGCACATGCACACTAACACACACACAGGTACGCACACACACACAGGCATACACACACACACACACAGGCACACACACACAAGCACACACACAGGCAGAAACATATACACGAACACACACACAGGCACACACACATCCACACCCTCAGGAACATGCACAGGCACTCACACACAAACACACAAACAGGCACCCACAGACACACAAGCACGCACACACACAGGCACACACACACGAACACACACACAAACACACACAGGCACACACACAGTCAGGCACATACACACAGGCGCACACACATCCACACACTCACGAACATGCACAGGCACACGCACACACGAACACACACAAGCACACACAGGAGTACACACCCACAGGCACACCCACACACAGGCACGCGCACACACGCATTTTTTCACAGCATCTTAAGTTATCTTTGAAAATACTGAACTAACCAATTTCCATTATCTCAGAGCTGATTTTGCTCCCGGCATATGCAACATTGCATTGTCTATGTCTAGAGAAATTACAGTACATTATTATTATATTTTTGTGGTTATTCTTGTAAATACATTTATTATTATTGAGATATGTTGAACACTTCTTTACAAGCATTCAGTGGACCAACATTTGTATCACTGTTCAAGCAGCGATGGTACAAACTGGGAACAGGAGGAGATACATATTATAAAAGGGCACCTGGGAGTTTGGGCACCCAGGAAAGCCGATTAGAATATTGGTGTAAAGAAGGATTGTAAAATACAGTTTTTTTTACTATAGCTAAACCTAACCCTACCCTCACACAGAACCCTCCCCCCTGATGCCTAACCATCCCCACCGCACAGACACCCTTCCTGATGCCTAACCCTAACCGCCCCCCCCCCCGGCACAAACACCCTACCTGATGCTTTACCTTAACCACCCCCTATGCCTAACCTTACCCGTCACCCTCCACTAGACCTAGCTACCTATACTAGGGGCATCTATACCTGGCTACCTATACTAGGGGCATCTATACCTGGCTACCTATACTAGGGGCACCTATACCTGGCTACCTATACTGGGGGCACCTATACCTGGCTACCTATACTAGGGGCACCTATACCTGGCTACCTATACTGGGGGCACCTATACCTGGCTACCCATATTGGGGGCTCCTATACCTGTCTACCTATACTAGGGGCACCTATACCTGGCTACCTATACCTGGGGCATCTATACCTGGCTACCTACATTGGGGGCACCTATACCTGGCTACATGTACTGGGGCAACTCTACTTGGCTGCCTATATTGGAGGCACCTAGACCTAGCTACCTATAATAGGGGCACCTATACCTGGCTACCCATATTGGGGGCTCCTATACCTGGCTACCTATACAAGGGGCACCTATACCTGGCTACCTATATTAGGGGCACCTATACCTGGCTACCTATACTAGGGGCATCTATACCTGGCTACCCATATTGGGGGCTCCTATACCTGGCTACCTATACTAGGGGCACCTATACTTGGCTACCTATATTGGGGGCATCTATACCTGGCTACCTATACTAGGGGCATCTATACCTGGCTACCTATACCTGGGGGCAACCACATCACAAGTAGCGTACTTGAACCTATGAGGGGTGCACAATTTTTACACCCTCACTCTGGGAGCAACATAGTCTAGAAACTGACCTGCCTATAGCTATATATTGCTGTACATTGGTATGTAGCCCTACCCTCCCACTGAGGTTTAGCCTAGGATGTTTATCATAAGAAACACCCCCTCCCCCAGGCATTCTGGAAGACCAGAGATTTTTTTGTTCTGGCTTTAAAACCCTCAGTAAACTAACATTCAGGAGAGATCACCTGACAGGACCAAAGATGTCACCGCCCACCTGTGATAAATTTCAGAATGTGAATCGCGGTGAGAAAAGCTTTTACAATGCGCCGCCACTGACCAAATAATGTATAAGTTAATATTACAAAAAATAAGCAACTTTATTTATTATGTTATTTTGTTTACAGCTATTATTGACCTTAGGATCTTACACTTCTGCAGTTCACAAAGAAAACAGAGAACATGCACATAACCTGAGATTTATTAGCGATTTCCTAAATTCTAGTTGAAGTTCCGTGTAACACTTACTTTGCCTACACGGTTTTTTGTTTTTTTTTTTGCACATGAGACCGTGAAGCATGGATGTAAGCGTAAATGTGACTGTGTTCTCTATGTGTTCCTATCAGGACAGAACAGAACGCAGGTGCTACAAGGCAGTGTAAGGGATTGAGTCATATCAACGCAGTGCACACAATACACAAGTCCTACTCTTACTATCAACTCATTTCAGCGCTTGGCACAACACCAGTAGCATTACTGCATGAATGCAACATAATTAATACCAGGCACCTCATCCACCATTTAATAAATGGCTTTCTTTATATCAGTCTTTAGTTTCTAACGCTAGCGAGGCATGCTGGGAGTTCTTTTCCACAATGGATGAAGTGTCACATGCTGCACAGTACTTAATTCCTAGAACTCAAATTATGCCTCGTATTGGCTTTTTTTTGGAATTCAACTAATGTTGGGGGAAAAAAGCAGCTGTTATTTAATTATTATTAGAGTTCATAAATAGCTTTGTGAAAGTTTCTGGTAGAATCCATCTGTGGAAGATCTGATGCTGAGCAGGGCTCCTGTTTTCACGGGAAGGGGCAGTGAGGTGACCGATGTAGGGCTGAATTGTAGGGCTGGACAGCTCCACAGTATATGTTGGCGCTTTATAAATCAATAATCATTGTATTACAGGGAGCCCCGTCATTCCTGATGATCTTCAGTAAAGACACAAGGAGAGATAATGGTAGCACACTAGCACAAACTGCATTAAAGGACACCTGAAATAAGAGTTATATAGCGGCTGCCATACGTATTTGTAGGGTTGCTCTCAATCAAAATAACAAGTAGAACTAAAGGCAGGTACACATGCTGGGGTTTTTTAAACTACGGGTCGTCAGACCGAGCGGATCAGTCAAAACCAGCCTTATCAGCCTGACGACAGCCTGTAAGACCAGTAGCTTAAAAAAAATCCAGCCTGTGTACGCGCCTTTACTAGTGGCGTGGGGGGGAGGCAGTTAACTTACCCACGTGCTGCCTATAGTCCATGCGCTCCACGCTGCATTCCACGTCACCCCCATGTTTCCTCCTTCAACTAAGAAGAAGGAATCATGGAAATAATGTACAAGGCCTTGTGGAACACGAGTGGAGCGTATTGGCTAAAGGCAGTGGCATGGATAAATTAAAATCCCCCTCCCTCCGCCGCCAGTAAGTTCTACACATGATTTCAGTTATGAGCAACCCTATGCATTTCCTCTTAAGCAATACATAAACCCTGAACAAGCATACAGATCAGATGTTTCTGATGGAAGTCTGACTGAATTTGCCACATCCTGGTTTCAGGTGTGTGATTCAGATACTACTGATGTCAGAAAAATCAGCAGGGCTGCCAGGCAACTGGCGTTGTTTAACAGGAAATCAATTAGCCAATCTCCCTCTCACTTCAAGTGTCCTTAGTGGCGTAGCTAGAGACGTCTGGGTCCCAATGCAGAATCTGGTCCTGCAACATAATTATAGACTAAACACAGCGCACATGTACTCTTCTCAATAGTCGAAACGCTTCTCCACTCCTCCACCTTTATGCACTCAATGTGCAAATAGAGCAAACAGGGAGGCTTTTAGTGGAATATACACAAAATTGTATTGCTGGATAAAAAGGTACAGACAGGCAACCCGAGGATAGGCACTTACTTTAAGAGGGTCCTAATCCACTTAGGACCCTCCCTGGCTGGTAACGCTTCCCACCTGATGTGGTACTATGGCCCCTCAACTCGAACCTGTATCTTTGTTGCCCGCTCCTGTCCTGACTAGTTTCGGCTACTGCCGTCTTCAGGGGATAAACCTGCAACATAGCTAGGGGGACTGTGGGGGAGAAGTGGGGTTGTTTGAGGGGATGGGGATGAAGGGAAGGTCAGTGTTGTGAGGCGTTAATACGGACAAAATAATAATCTATTGCAATGAAGGCATATGAACATGCCCAGACTCAGATCATATCCCCTCTCTACATCCTCTTTCTTTGGTGGTTTCACAGGGCTCTGTCCTTGGTCCCCTTCTTCTATTCCATTTACATGCATAGTCCACATTTATTCCACTTTAAGTTCAGCCTGCCCATCTTTGCTACCAAGGTAACAGTAGACTGTTTGGAGTACAGATTGTCCCTAAACCTTTATTTCCAGTCATGAGTAATTAGATGCAGGTTGCATTGCAAACCATTGTTACTTTTTTTGAGACTGATACTGTTTCAATCCATTGGTTGGCAGTATCAGTAAGTGCACATGGCAGAAGCAGGAAGGGGCGTTGCTGAAAAGCCAAACCAGTAAGTCAAGCTAAGAAAGGAGACTTGCCATTGCTCCACCTAGCTCCCTAGAGTCTCAACAGTGTGCACAATATCATAAAAAACTCACAGATTTTCCGACCACCGCCAAACCTTAGACACAAAAATGCCATTATTCATTTAAAAGCAGGAGAAAAAGTATTATCGAATTTATTTTTAGTATTTTCTTGCTTACTGGGTGCCTAAAAGGCATTTTATTAATGAGTTGTGCAAAGATCACCTGGAAGACAAATCAGGAGAAGAATTTATTTGAATGGGGCCAACCTGGTCAGCAAGAACAATTTTTTTCTGATCATAACAATATTAACAATGGAACTAGACTTGTAAACTGTGCAATCACCTTAATCAGTCATTAAGGCTAGTTTTACACTGGGGAACACAGACAAAATATTTGAGTTGGCATGCAATGTAACTCTGGCAAACAAGTACCTGAGCAGAAATGTGCACCTCTATTGACTATATGTGTGCTCATCAACATGTGCGATTCTACACACTTTCTGCATTGTAACGATGAAACTGTCTGTAGGCTTCGAATCACAAAGCAGTGTCCGCTATAACGCAAGTGTAAGAGTGAATGTACCCTCAGTGTCTTACATGCTACAGGGACAGGATTATACCGCAACACACTCGGGGCTTGATTCACTAAACCGTGATATAACAATTTAGCACACCTTATCAAAGTTAACACGCCTTATCAGAGTAGCATAGCGAGCACTACAAACTTATGCCTGCTAATTGACAATGGCACTCGTTCTGCCCTGAGCCCCTGCGGGTTCGTAGCGCTCGCTATGCTACTCTGATAAGGCATGTTAACTTTGATAAGGTGTGAGAGATCGCGGAAAAGCCGCCGCGAGTGCTACTGAGCAGACGGCTGATTCCGCGTCCAGTGCGGCGGTTTGCACGCGGAAGCGTGTGTCTGGCGGCAGAGCGGAACGTGGAAAAGCCGCTGCATGCAACAACAGTCAGGCGGCTGATTCCGCGTCCAGCGCGGCGGTTTGCACGCAGCAGCATGCAGCTGGTGCGGCTGAGCCTGTTAGTTCACACAGGTTTAGGGCTACGCACGCGCGTGCCAGAAGTCAGGACCTTTATGCCAGCAGGAGAAGTGTCAGCTGATCAGGATGATCAGCTGATTCCTGCTGGACTCCTGATTGGCTGAGTGGTTCGGGCGGGGTGGCAGAGTCCTGCAACTATATATACAGCTTGCTTGTCAGTTGCTGGTTGTCTGCCGTTGCGATCACTACGTGGAAGCACTCAGACCTTTAGTCAGATCCTACAGTGTGTTGTGTTAGAACCAGGTGGATCTGGGAATTCACACTTAGCCAGTTTACTTGTACTGTTAATCTGTGTTATTATTCAGACTAGTTCCAGGGTGCTGAGACCAAGGACCTCGCACTCAGACTAGGCATTGTTTGATATCTGTTATGACTTATTGCTTTTCTGACTACTCCTCTGTCTTCTGATTCGGTACCTCGCATATCTGATATACCGTTGCCAGACCCTGCTTGCCTTGGATACCGAATCAGCCTTCTGTCTTTGTACTTTATCTGTCATCTCTGTTGCTGAACCTCTGCCTGTCTGACCATTCTCCCTTCAGTGGAACGTCTCCCACTGGAGGGTTATCTCTGAGGCTTGCCTCTCCGAGACGCCTGCCCAAGCAGACGATTACTGCTAGGGGTCGAGATTCCTCACTCTGCCTGGTTAGAGGATCTCACGCACGGGGTTCCCATTCAGAGGTAACCACACCTCTGAGGAATTGCCGTGTGGTGGATATTTCCACACTTCTGTGATTTATATTACTGTCTTTATTGTGTTCTTTTGCTGGTGCCCAGAGGTTAGCAATATATCGGATTATCAGTGATACTGCAGATCATCAATAATCGGGTATATATCTGCATTCTTGGTGATACTGCAGATCGCCAATAATCAGATTCTCTGCGTGCTGATACCGATCGTTACATAAGGTGTGCTATATTTGATAAGGTGTGATATCTCTGATAAGGTGTGCTGTTTGTCATATCACGGTTTAGTGAATCAAGCCCTCTCTGTGATACACTGCTCAGAGACTACAAAAACTTCAAAAGGAACTTCAAGTGTACCGACACATTTTGTGCGTGACAGACAACACACTAGGCCCTTATCCAATTCACCTTTTCTCCCAAGTTTCTCCTAGGAGATTATTCCTCTTCTGTTTAAAAAAACTTTTCAGCACTCATGAAAAAGTACCAAAATGTAATGAAAGGGTATTGTCAAAATTATTATTTCTGGTTTGTCGATGGCTTAACCGCCCTAGCGGTATGATTACTTCCGGATTTTAGGGTCTAAAAGCAGTTCCATTTTTTTCACACGCTTTTAGACCCTAAAAGCAAGAAAAAAAAAACATACTGCTGGATAAATTTGCAGCAGCCCCTGGATTTACTCACCGCCCCTGGATCCAGCGCTGCTATTCTGCCTCCGTCCTCCGGGTGACACTTTACCCCTATAGTGAAATCGCCATCTGTCATCATGACGACAGATGGCAATCTCACCTGAGGGATTAAGAGCCTCCGAGGGCCGGAAGAAGAATGGCTGCCGGTGTCTGGATCCTGGGGGAAGTGAGTTACAAACGCCCACTGCGCGCAGGCTCTGCATATGCCTCCCAAGAGTCAGGCTCGGGGTTACTACTCTGAGCTGCTGATTTCTAGCCCAGGCCGGGCTACCGCTAAGGAGGTTAAAAGGCATTTTATTGATAAGATGTGACAATATCACCTAGGAGAAAACTCAGGAGAAAAACTGAATTGGATCAGGCCCCAGTGTATGTTTGTCATTGTCGACATGCCCCCCGTTTCACATATGCCCCTAAAAGCCTGCATGCCTAAAATGTTCTGTGTGTACCTGCTTACTGCTTGATGTGCTGTAACTTATTTTTGCAAAAATGTAACAAAATATTTAAAATAGAAGCTGCGGAAACTAATTAATCTGTGACACGCACAAAAAAGATATCAGGAAGATGATGAATGCGCATGTTAAGCATCATTTCTCCAAAACAAACCTGACTGTTTAGGTGTTAATGGTAAATTCCACAACCATATTGAACAGGAAATAAAGTGTATAGTGAGCTATATAGTAAGAATGAAAATGTTATTTAGCACTAGACAAAATGGACTTTCAAACAATCCTGATGCGAATATTAATTTATGAGATAATGAATTGCATGTGTAGTACAATTAAGAAATAGAACATTAGTGTAACATATGCGGCTGCGGGCACGCAGGGTGTCTCCGCAGCTGCTTCGGTTCCCTATTCAGAGCCATTTTTCGTTTCCCCGGCGTCTAGCATGCCGAGGACGGAATTGTCATTTGCACATAAGGTTTCTGTATCGCGCGGCCGCGCGCGTAGACGGGACCTTTATGCTGGGAGGAGGCGCGTCAGCTGACCCGCTGGTCGGCCGACGTCAGAGCGGACGTTCGCCGCTCAGGATTGGCTGACTGAAGTGGGCGCGGCTTGGAGGTGTACTCTGCTTCTTAAGCCGTCGCTGCTCACTTGCAACTTGTCTGCGGTTGCGAATACTTATGTGCTAGCGCTCAGACCTTAGACTAGTATCCGGTGTGCTTTGATCTGGGAGGAAACCAGGGATTTCACACAAGACTAGGAGATTGTTTACTATTTATTATTGATATTCTGTGTATGATTCTGGCTAACCTCTGACTCTGCTAATTGCTACTCGTCTTTGTACTTCTGCCCAAAGCCGGCCTTTGACCTGTGCGACCAGAGCGGTCGCTCAGGGCGCCGACTTCCAAGGGGGTGACTATAGCTGGCTACCTTTACTGAGGGCACCAACACATGGCTACCTATACTGGAGGCACCAATACCTGCCTACCTATGGGGGCGATGGAGACCTTCAACTGACTTCCTATACAGGGGGCACCTATGCTTGGCAACGTATATTGAGGGCACCTACACATGAGATCCTTTACTGGGGACACCTATACTGAGTCTAAGGGAGTTTTTTTTGGGGGGGGGGCGCGCACTGCGGCTATAACGCGTGGTGCAAATTGTCGTTGCTGTGCTATCATTCTAAATTTGGTGGGGGGGGGGGGGGGCGCGTAACTGTCCCACTGATTTGGCGTGATATGTCACAATGTCAAAAAGGTTGGGAACCACTGTCCTAGGAGATCTCAGGAGAAAAAGTGAATTGCATATGGGCCTGTGTGTGTGTGTGCGTGCACGCGGGAAGAGGATGAAACGGGGGGGGGGGGGGGGACAAAAATCAGGTTTCGCTCAGGGCGCTGTGAAACCTAAGGCCGGCCCTGCTTCTGCCCATCTGATCTAGTTGCCGAATCCCTGCCTGATTACCTACTACTCTTTCGCCTTCTGACTCTGTACTGTATCTGCCTCTCGGTTGCCGAACCTAGCCTGTCTGACGCTCCGACTCACCAGTGGGCTCTCGCCACTGGTGAGGTATTCTATTAGTCCCACCAGCTCCTTTGGTGAGGCTCAGCTAAACTATCAGTTACTGTATTCTATTAGTGCCCACCAGCTCCTCTGGTGAGGCTCAGCTAAACTAATCAGTTACTGTATTCTATTAGTGCCCACCAGCTCCTCTGGTGAGGCTCAGCTAAACTAATCAGTTACTGTATTCTAATAGTGCCCACCAGCTCCTCTGGTGAGGCTCAGCTTACTGTGTTCTATAAGTACCCACCAGCTCCTCTGGTGAGGTCTTGCTAAACGTATTGTTACTGTGTTCTAAAAGTACCCACCAGCTCCTCTGGTGAGGTCTTGCTAAACGTATTGTTACTGTGTTCTATAAGTACCCACCAGCTCCTCTGGTGAGGTCTTGCTAAACTTATTGTTACTGTATTCTATAAGTCCCCATCAGCTCCTCTGGTGAGGTCTTGCTACTTATTGTTGCTGAGTTCTTATAGTGCCTACCAGCTCCTCTGGTAAGGCCCAGTCTATTGTTGCACCAAGCACTACACATTCCTTGTATCTTGCCAGCTATACGTGTATTATTGGTGATACTGCAGATCACACATAATCAGACGTCTGTGTTGCTACACCGATCGTTACAATTAGTAGCTAAGAAAAGAGTCTCACGTTGTTTTCCAGTAAAGGAAGAGTTAAAAAAAACTTCAGTTGTTATCTATGCAAAAGAGCTTCTCTGAGCTATTTGACCCAATAGGGCCAATACATTCCTGGTTTCTAAAGCACTTAAACAGCCAAGAACCAGTAATAGACAGCTTGAGATAAGGTTTTATTGCAGGAAAGTACAAAGGGATATAATTACTGCTTTGATTTATAGCTTATAAGACAGAGTGGAGTGTGGTTTTAAAACTTCCACTGTAACAGTATGATGCAGTGTTATAAAAAAAAAAAAAAACTACAGAATACCTGTTTAACTGAAAATAAAAATATGAGACTATTTTCTTTGCCACTAATGTTCTATTCATTATCCATATTACACATACAATTCATTATATCATCGGGGGGGGTGTCGCTTTATTTTTGCTTTCAAGTATCCTGAGATTTAAAATTGTTATTAAACATTTTATGACAACTATGACCTATCTCACCCTCTGTACTCACATTCTTCAACCCAACCTGCATTCCTTATCAAGCTCTTATTAATGACTGTTTATCTACTCTTATAAATTAGTTGCAAATGAAATTCTTGAGGTTGGTGGTTAACTCCCAAACTTTGTAATTTAGCTCCCCATTTTTGTGCAGTTTATCTAAGTTCTCTGTGGCTCTAGCCATCCTTGTCTTCATCTTCTACTTTCCTACATTTGATTCGCATTTTGTATTTTTATTTTACCTCTTCACTTTTTAAAACAAAACTATATATATACATATATATATATATATATATATATATATGTATATATATATACATACATACATACATATATATATATATATATATATATATATATATATATATATATATATATATACTTTACAGATTATACAAAAATGTTTAATAATGTAAAGCGACTACTAGTGAACCTCTGACATCACACTGTGAGAACCTTGTTGCATTGTGGGAAATAATGGCTGTTTCCAACTGCCAAGACACCAGTATCTCCCTCTGTGCGTATGTACAGTGGGATGCGAAAGTTTGGGCAACCTTATTAATTGTCATGATTTTCCTGTATAAATCATTGGTTGTTACGATAAAAAATGTCAGTTAAATATATCATATAGGAGACACACACAGTGATATTTGAGCAGTAAAATTAAGTTTATTGGATTTACAGAAAGTGCACAATAATTATTTAAATAAAATTAGGCAGGTGCATACATTTGGGCATTTGTCATTTTATTGATTCCAAAACCTTTAGAACTAATTATTGGAACTTAAATTGGCTTGGTAAACTCAGTGACCCCTGACATACATACACAAGTGAATCCAATTATGAGAAAGAGTATTTAAGGGGATCAATTGTAAGTTTCCATCCTCTTTTAATGTTCTCTGAAGAGTAGCAACATTGGGGTCTCAAAACAACTCTCAAATGACCTGAAGACAAAGATTGTTCATCATCATGGTTTAGGGGAAGGATACAAAAAGCTGTGTTTTGTTACCTTGACAAAGGGGACCCCACGGGGCCCCGAAACGAATCGTTGGTTTATGGAATGGCATGTGTCACTTTTTTGGAATTAAAACATTGAACTAGGTTCATTAAGAGTGTGTGGATTATCTGGATTTTCTTTGTACGAATATGCTAGTACAGCACCTCTGAGGTGGTGTGCAATTCCCCAGTGGACTTTTGGATACAAAAAGCTGTCTCAGAGATTTCAGCTGTCTGTTTCCACAGTTTGCGTAAATGGAAGACCACAGGCTCAGTTAAGTTAAGGCTCGAAGTGGCAGACCAAGAAAAATCTTGGATAAACAGAAGCGACGAATGGTGAGAACAGTCAGAGTCAACCCACAGACCAGCACTAAAGACCTACAACATCATCTTGCTGCAGATGGAGTCACTGTGCATCATTCAACCATTCGGCACACTTTACAAGGAGATGCTGTATGCGAGAGTGATGCAGAGGAAGCCTTTTTTCCGCCCACAGCACGAACAGAGCAGCTTGAGGTATGCTAAAGCACATTTGGACAAGCCAGCTTCATTTTGGAATAAGGTGCTGTGGACTGATGAAACTAAAATGTAGTTATTTGGACATAACAAGGGGTATTATGCATGGAGGAAAAACAACACACCGTTCCAAGAAAAAGACAAGAAAAAGACCTGCTACCTACAGTAAAATATGGTGGTGGTTCCATCATGCTGTGGGGCTGTGTGGCCAGTGCAGGGACTAGGATGCTTGGTAGAGTTGAGGGATGCATGGATTCCACTCAGTATCAGCAGATTCTGGAGACCAATATTCAGGAATCAGTGACAAAGCTGAAGCTGCGCCGGGGCTGAATCTTTCAACAAGACAACGGCCCTAAACACTGCTCAAAATCCACTAAGGCATTCATGAATAGATTGAAAATCTGTGGTGTGAGTTAAAGAGAGCTGTCCATGCTCAGAAGCCATCAAACCTGAATGAACTAGAGATGATTTGTAAAGAGGAATGGTCCAAAATACCTTTAACCAGAATCCAGACTCTCATTGGAACCTCAGGAAGCGTTTAGAGGCTGTAATTTCTGCAAAAGGAGGATCTACTAAATATTGATTTCATTTCTTTTTTGTGGTGCCCAAATATATGCACCTGCCTAATTTTGTTTAAACAATTATTGCACATTTTCTGTAAATCCAATGAACTTCATTTCACTTCTCAAATATCACTGTGTGTGTGGGGGTCTCCTATATGATATATTTAACTGACATTTTTTATCATAACCACCAACGATTTATACAGGAAAATCATGCATTGTTAGGGGGTGTGGTAGCAATTGGTGCTGTCTGTTTTTTTGTTTTTTTTCATGTCTGCCAGTAGTAAAGATGATGATGTGCAGGCTGATTGTGGGTCAAACCATATGAACAAATTACATGGCGAATATCAATCATTTCATTTGTTTAACTTCTCACTTTGCAATGTATTGATTTATATTTTTCCCCTTTCCGTAAAATTTTCTCTTAAAGCATACAATAAATACAATAATACTATAAGCATGTATTTATAGCTTATGTTATGAATCAGGGCCACAGTCCAAAGGTCACAGTCCCAAATGTCCACAGCAATAAGTATTTCAAATTCTTAGCGCTGGCTAACTCCAAACAAAGGCCCCAAGTCAGTAGCCACAAATAGATGAAAAACTCAAAGGCTTACCAGCTGGTGACAACCCACATTATAAGGTTGTATAGAGCGATCTAATTGTAGATGTGTATTCAGGGCCAGTTCTAGACTTTTTGCTGCCTGAGGCAAACTTGAGGATTTAGAATGATCGCACAGCACACAACAATTTACTCTGCTTCATTGCAGCTCAACACACTGGCTGGGTGTGAGTCTGTGACAAACAAACTGCTCACCCTCAGCCAGTCGGCTGTCCTCCTTTCCTCCTCAGTCAGGACAGCAGTGCCACCTCCTCCCTTCTGCTGTGCAAGTCAAATGAAACACTGCTGCTCTACAGTATCCCCCTCCTCACTCAGTGTCAGACTCCTCACACAGCACAACAAGCTGCTTTTTCCCAATGATGACTTCTTCACCTCACTCGCTCTCCTCTTGCTTCTCCTCCTACTCTGAATGCTGTTAGTATAAATACAGTACAAAAATGATGTCCCTGTAATATCTGTACCTAATGCAAATGTTTCACCTTGCTTCATGAGAAAACCAGCCCTGTGTGCATTCGAATATGGATTTTATTTGTACTATTTGAATAAACATCTACACTTAGACCACTCTATTTCCTTATTTGTTACTCATACTTCACCCATTGATGAGTATTCAAGTCTATTGGAGACCTGCCATAGATGTCAACACATACCCTCGATATACAACCTTATAATGTGATTTGTCACCAGCTGGTAAGGCTTTGAGCTTTTCATCTATTTGTGGCTATTGACTTGGAGCCTTTGATTGGGGTTAGCCAGTAGAGATGTCGCGAACATAGAATTCTCCATTCGCAAACCCGAACTTCCGCAAATGATCGCGTACATGCAAACTCGACGAACCGCCATAGACTTCAATGGGCAGGCGAATTTTAGAACCTACAAAGACTCTTTCTGGCCACAGAAGTGATGGAAAAGTTGGTTCAAGGGGTCTAACACCTGGACTGTGGCATGCCAGAGGGGGCTCCGTGCCAAAAGTTCCACCAAAAATTGTGGAGTTGATGCAAGTCGGGTTTTAATCCCTAATGGGCAGAAATCACATTATGCACAGCTCTGGGTGTCAGTGGGCTGCGGATAGTTACACACTGAGAAATGCAAAAGTTAGAGATGGCCCAAACCTCCGATTTTCGGTTTGCGTGAACTTTCGCGAACCGCAATAGACTTCAATTGGGAGGCGAACTTTGAAAACTAGAAACACTTATGCTGGCCAGAAAAGTGATGGAAAAGATGTTTCAAGGGGTCTAACATCTGAGTTTTTGCATGGATGAGTGGGATAGATGCCAAAAGTCCCAGGGAAAAATCTGGATTTGACGCAAAGCAGCGTTTTAAGGGCAGAAATCACATTGAATGCTAAATTGGGGGCCTAAAGAGCTTTAAAACATCTTGCATGTGTATACATCAATCAGGGAGTGTAATTAGAGTACTGCTTCACACTGACACACCAAACTCACTGTGTAATGCACCGCAAACAGCTGTTTGCGTAGTGACGGCCGTGCTGGACTGGTGCGCAACATGGCCAGAGTGCAGGCCGTGGCAGTTTTCCAGCCCATATGGTTGCCGGGCTGTGGCAGCTCAATAATAGAACAACAGTGACTGTCCAGCTGATCAAGTTTGGTCTGTCCACAATGAAGCAACGACCTTATTATCGTGGGAAGCCAGAAAAATTAGGTAGGCATGTACACGCTCCAGAAAAATTATTATAGTGGTCGCTGCTAGCAGCGGCCTTAAAAATTCAGGAATCCACCAGGAGTCCTGGACCCTGTTGGTGGTGGAGGATAAGGCAGTCAACCGGCCTGCGGGCAGAGATGCTGTGTGGGGAGCGACTTAGTCTTGGGGCAGGCAGTCACACGGCGTGCAGGCAGAGATGCTGTGTGTGGGGACTGACTTAGTCTTCGGGCAGGCCTGAGCGTGCTTTGTAGACCAGGCATCCGTGTTCAGATGGACCCCTGACCCAACGCTATGTGCCAGAGATGTCACCACTTGCCTTTCAACATCACGGTACAGTTTAGGTATCGCCTTTTTTCAGAAAATATTGCGGCCTGGTATCTTCCACTGCGGTGTGTGGCTTTGCTTTTGTGTGCTGCTTTTCCTCAGGTGGTCATCCCATTGCAGTTTGTGCTTTGTAATCATGTGCCTTCATAATGTAGTTGTCCCTACGCGGGTCTTGGTCTTTCCACGGCTCAATTTTCGGTGGAAGAGAGTACAGATGGCATTGCTCTCATCTGAGGCAGACACACATAAAAATTTCCACACCGCTGAGCATGTCAGGTCATGGCACTTTGGTGGTGGTGGCTGACTGAGTGTTAAGTGGGGTACCAGAATCAGAGAAAGCAGGAGGAGGGAGATATGGCACGCGTCCGTGCGGAAGCTGAGAAAGATGAGGTGTTCTGTGTTAAATAGTCAACTACGTCCTGACAATATTGGGGATGATGGCACGTGCCTTCTTCTGAACACTGTACTTTGGTCGAGGGCTGCACAGAATCACAACAGCGCGACCTCGAACAGTCCTGCCAGGTGGCCTGCCTCTGCCTTTTGTTTTGTACATATTGGGGGGGATGAAGTGAAAGGTATGCACTGACTTGATAGATACAATGTGCAGTCACACAGGTGCAGTTAACAAGTATGCACGGAGTGGTATATCACACTGCGTGCACATACGTAGGTAGGTGGGTGCACTGAACACAACAGGTAGGTATATGCAGTGATGGGTATTACAATGTGCACCTGTCACACACAGACAGGTACCGGACAGGCAAATTGACACTGCCTGCGCTCACGTAGGTAGGTGGGTGCACTGAAGTGAACAACAGGTAGGTATATGCAGTGATGGGTATTACAATGTGCACCTGGCACAGTAGTAATTATACCACCAAGGGGCCAAAGGCCAGCTGCGACTGACTGACAGGGCTGTATATAATGCAAGTGGGCCACACACAAAAAAAAATAGATCACAAGAACAAGATTAGCTCTCAAAAGAGCTGTTGAGGGGTGCTTTTTTAGCAATAATAATCAGCAAGGAGCAAGCTAAGAAACCTACAATGCCTAACTAAGCTTTCCCTATAGGTTTCTGCACAGCAGCTCTCCCTTCTCTAATTATTGCAGGCACATGAGTGAGTGAAAAGCCTGACGCTGCCTGCCTTTTATAAGGGGGTGGGGCTCCAGGAGGGAGTGTAGCCTGAATGGCTACAATGTGCCTGCTGACTGTGATGTAGAGGGTCAAAGTTGACCCTCATGATGCACTATGGGGCGAATCGAACTCCTGGAAAAGTTTGAGCGAACACGAACCACCAAAGTTTGCCAGGAACCATACTCTGGCAAACCGTTCAGGCCATTTCTAGCAACAGTACTATCATAATACAGTTAAATAATAATGCACTGGAGTGGTACTGTGCATGCAACTTAATTTAGCAACAGCAGTAGTGTGCACACAGCTTTGGGTGTCAGTGGGCTGTGGAATGTCATACACAAAAATCCACAGGAGACTGATGTGCTAGCCCTCAAAAGACCTTAGAAACCCAATTTTGTGGGTATATTTATTTCTGCTTACATCTCACATTGTTTATCTCACAATAATACACTATTGGGGGCTCTTGATTGTCTTTCTTCTTTCTCCCTAGCCCTCAAAAGGGCTGTTTGGGGTGCTTTTACAGCAAGTGAGGAACAAGAACACAGGCCTAGCTAATGCTTTTCCTACCTATCTGCAGCAAGTCTGACACAGCTCTCACTAACAGTCAGCAGCCAGCAGAGAATGAATCCAATATGACCACCGCAACTGGTTTTTGATAGGGGGTGGGGGGTCCAGGAGGGGGTGCTAGCTGATTGGCTGCCATGTGTCTGCTGACTGTGAGGTAAGGGGTCAAAGTTTGGCTCCATGATGATGTATAGGGGGCAGGTCGAACGCGCCATATGTCCACAGTTCACGGAGAACGCGAACAGCGGTAATTCGCCGGGAACGGTCTGCCGGCGGATCGTTTGTACCATCTCTATTAGCCAGTGCTGAGAATTTAAAATATGTATTTATAACTGTTGGATTGCCTGGATTTTAGCTTTAATGTGCTGTAGACTATTTGAAAATCTTTACTGTCAATGAAACGGAATACTACTGGTACCTCTGCTACACAACAGGACAAGTCCCATAATGTTACCGGGCTTTTAAAATAGCCCTCCTCCTCTTTAGAAAACTAGATATTGATAGGCAGTGCAGTCAATATCATTCAGTACCTATTTAGTTTCATTAAACCTTCAAATGCTTTTGGAGCAAAGATTGATGAAAAAAAGTTCTGATTTTCCTTCTTGCCAAGTGGGTGTGTCAGCAGCTGTCTACATGCTCTAATGTTCTCCAAGAGATGTTCGCAGAATATTTTATGGAACTGATACACAAGAACAGAACACTAGATGCCAGTGTGTGAGGCAAAATCTAACCTGCTAACACTGGCAAGGAGCATCTAACATAAACTTCTTGTGCACATGCAATTCTTTAACAGCAAAGGTCCCCAATTAACAGTGTCATTTTAACGACCAATTGACCTTCTGAATCCGAACCAATAATTGTGGTCGGAAAAGGAAATGATCAGAAAGCATCGATTGGGCCCAAAAATGAAATAAAAAAATACAACCAGTCGGATCATTTCAGATTGAATTATTATGCAAAAAGGGGGGAATCGATAAAATTATCATTTTTAGTCAATTGGCTCCATGAACTCTGTCCAATCAGATCGACTGAAAAGTCAATTGTTTGGTAAAATTGCATTAATGGGCACCTTTACAGATCTGTCATGTTCTTACCTCAGATGTTCCAGTGAACTGCAGTGTAGCTGTTGCAAAGGAAGAGAAAAAAACATAAAAAAATAGGTGAAGTATTGGTTGAGATACATGGCTGAGCCTTGTGTCTCAACAAACAATGCACAGGTTTTGAATTGATGCACTCCAGGCCATCTGAGTTTATTGACCACATCTCAAAGGTCACCAGGTTAATGTAACCTCCTGGTTATTGGCTGATATGCACTGATCAATCAAAAAACTAAAGCGAGGGGCTTCCATGGATCAGAATTGTTTTTTTCCAATGCATCTTACAGAGGTTCAACTGGGATGTGATATGGCGAGGTTGGAGACCAAAGAAAGCGTGGCTCCTTAGTCCTTCTTTCATTGCTCTATGGCACAGGTGTCGAACTCCAGGTCTGGAGGGCCAGATCCATGCCAGTGTTTAGGATGGACCGAGAAAGAGTAACATGTTCTACCTGATGGACCACACCTTTCCTGATTCAGACCCATCAATTTATGTGAGCTGTGTCAAAAATGTGTGAGGACCTCGGCCCTCGCAGGACTGGTTTGACATGCCTGCTCTATGGTGTAGTTCTGATGCTTATATGTCCTTGGCAGTGGTGGGACGAAATTTAGCATAAGCGAAATTTCGCATCAAAATTTGCATTTACGCATCGTAATCGTAATGTAAAATTTTATGGAATACGGTAATTAATTTCATATGTAATAGTAGTATTTCATAATTTCGCGTAATTTTTAACTTCATTTTTGGACAATTTCGTGACATTTTGTGCCAACTTTGGTGGTCATTTGCAAAGCCCCCACACATGCTATTGCTACCAAAATTGCTATATATGTTAAGGAGAATAGTGGGTACAAGTCAAAAAAGAGAATTTTTCAAAAAGACATTGTAGTTTTTGAGAAAATCGATTTTAAATATGCAAAGAAAAATGTTTTTTAAACTGCCATTTTTTTCGTTTAAAATCAATTTTCTTGAAAACTACAAGGTACATTTGGAAAATTATTTTTTTGTCTTGTACCCACTATTCTCCTTAACCTACTTTAGTTCCTGGACGTAGAAACTATGTCCAGGAACCATGTGCGCTGCCGCACGCTCCCGCAGCCGATCACGTGCACGCGTGCTCCCGGCCCGCGGTTCGGTAGCCAGGCAATCAGTGAATCGGGCTATGGTGCCCGATCACTGATTCCTCTCCCCCGCTGAAAAAGCGACAGCTTCTCTCGGAAGCTGCGCCTTTTCTGGCTGTTACCTCCCCCATGCGTCTCTCTAAGCGTATGTTACGCTTAGAGTGACATCATGTAAACAAACTCATGGCCGCCATCTTGTGGCCAAAAAGTAATACTACAACTAAAAGTAAAAAAAAATAAAAATCAACACACATTTACATTATAAACCTATTGTTTACATCCCACCCTGCCAAAACTACCCAAATAAAATGTTTAATTAAAAAAAAAAACATTACAATAAAAAAAACATGTAAATATTTACCTAAAAGTCTAAACTTTTTAAATATCAATGTAAAGATGAAATATTTCTATATTTTTTTTATTTTAAACTTGTAAATAGTGATAGATGCAAAACGGAAAAAATGCACCTTTATTTCCAAATAAAATATTGTCGCCATACATTGTGATAGGGACATAATTTAACGGTGTAATAACCGGGACATATGGGAAAATACAATACGTGAGTTTTAATTATGGAGGCATGTATTATTTTAAAACTATAATGGCTGAAAACTGAGAAATAATGAATTTTTTCCGGTTTTTTCTTATTCTTCCTGTTAAAATGCATTTACAGTAAAGTGGCTCTTAGCAAAATGTACCCCCCAAAGAAAGTCTAATTGGTGGCGGAAAAAACAAGATATAGATCAGTTTCTTGTGATAAGTAGTGATAAAGTTATAGGCTAATGAATGGGAGGTGAACATTTCTCAAGTGAAAACTACGGAACGCGAATGGGTTAACATATGTAGCAATTTTAGTGGAACTACCATGTATGGGGGATTTGCTATTCACTGCCAAAGTCGGCACGAAATAACACGAAAATTATGCGAAATTTTAGGTGAAATTACGAATTACTATACAAAATCAATTGAATTTACAAAACGTAATTACTTAAAAATTCGAAAATGTACGTGAAATGTTGCATAATCGTAATTAGCTCATTACGATCATCACTAGTCCATGGTAGGCACTTTCTGTGATGGACAGAGATCAGCATCGGCACCATCGTTGGACTACAGCTACAAAGGCCCAAGACAGCAAGCTGTGATGCACCGTGTGTTCTGACACCTTTCTCTCATAGCCATTAACCAGTGGTAGGTTTTACAGCCTTCTGTTGAATTGCAAAAGGCAGGTCTTTGCTCCCTATGTGGAACATTGAGCCTTTGGCATGTGTCATGACCATGCCACCAGTTCCACTTGCCTGGACCACATTTAGAAGGTTCTATCAAGAGATGATCAATGAGATGTTAATTTTTATTTGGATTAAGCTTACAAATGGGCCAGTCTGGCAAGAACCGCATGTTTGGCCCAGTTCCAAGCTTGATGCACGTTGCATAAAATTTCCATGCAAGTTGGAAAAAAACTCATCTCACTGATCTCACGTTCTACTGTGGATAAAACCCATACATTATATTGCAACGTTTAAATTATATCCCTAGTACAATGTATGGATGCAGATGCTTATACCCCTGAACAGTCATTTTGAGGCATTTAGTTTCCAGACTACTCCTCACGGTTTTGGGCCCCTAAAATGCCAGGGCAGTATAGGAACCCCACAAGTGACCCCATTTTAGAAAGAAGACACCCCAAGGTATTCCGTTGTATGATGGGTTCATAGAAGATTTCATTTTTTGTCACAAGTTAGTGGAAAATGACACTTTGTGAAAAAAAAACAATAAAAATCAATTTTCGTTAACTTGTGACAAAAAATAAAATCTTATATGAACTCACCATACTCCTAACGGAATACCTTGGAGTGTCTTTTTTCTAAAATGGGGTCACTTGTGGGATTCCTAATCTGCCCTGGCATTTTAGAGGCCCTAAACCATGAGGAGTAGGATGGAAACCAAATGTCTCAAAATGACCTGTGAAATCCTAAAGGTACTCATAGGACTTTTGGCCCCTTAGCGCACCTAGGCTGCAAACAAGTGTCACACATGTGGTATTGCTGTACTCAGGAGACGTAGTATAATGTGTTTTGGGGTGTATTTTTACACATACCCATGCTGGGTGGGAGAAATATTCCTATAAACGGACAATTGTGTGTAAAAAATAAAAAAGTTGTCATTTACAGAGATATTTGTTCCACCCAGCATGGGTATGTGAAAAAATACACCCCAAAACACATTATACTATTTCTCCTGAGTACGGCAATACCACATGTGTGACACTTTTTTGCAGCCTCGGTGCGCTATGGGGCCCAAAGTCCTATGAGCACCTTTAAGCTTTACAGGGCTGTTTATAATTTAGCACCCCCCAAAATGCCAGGACAGAAAACACACCCCACAAATGACCCCATTTTGGAAAGTAGACATCCCAAAGTATTTTAGAGAGGAGCATGGTGAGTCCGTCACAGATTTCATTTGTTTTT
Organism: Hyperolius riggenbachi; assembly: GCF_040937935.1. Lineage (NCBI taxonomy): Eukaryota > Metazoa > Chordata > Amphibia > Anura > Hyperoliidae > Hyperolius > Hyperolius riggenbachi. Next base: position 394,567,944 of record NC_090650.1, on the reverse strand, counting down.
TTTTTGTCACAAGTTAGCAGAAATGGAAACTTTTTTTTATTTTATTTCTTGTCACAAAGTGTCATTTTCCGCTAACTTGTGACAAAAAATAAAATCTTCTATGAACTCACCATGCCTCTTAGTGAATACTTTGGGATGTCTTCTTTCCAAAATGGGGTCATTTGGGGGGTATTTATACTATCCTGGAATTCTAGCACCTCATAAAACATAAAGTAAACACAGATCCTGATTTCTCAGATAAATCACAAAAAATATTCCCTCACTAGGGGATAAAACTTAGCATTTAAGGATTACATCTAAAAATAATTAGAGTTACTGTCAAGTAAAGTTACTTCAAAAAAGTTGATAAAGTAGTTTAGGGTACATGTGGAGTAAGACTCACACCTACTTCAACTTCAATATAAGCATTAATAACTATTTACACAAACCCCCCACCATAACTAAACAACCCGACATGTTTCACTTCCTAATGGAAGCTTTTTCAAGGGAAAAAGTGCAGTGCATAAGTGCATATAGTGCAAAGGTGTATTACAAAGTCATTAAAATCACATTATATCAGTAACATAGCGTATAGGCCTATGACAGTAGCCTAGGCATCATGGCTGGCAGGTCCTTCTTTTATACTGACCAGGAATCACATGGGGTGGGGGTGGAGTCCATCCTCGTTGCCACCCACCAAAACCTCATTAGTAATTGGTCCAAATTCCTGTCATTCATTCATTAGCCAATCAAAAAATGGCCCCATTGAATCCCATAATGTCCTAAACATTGTCCTGAGCTGAGAATATGGCCTGTCCCCAGTACTCCCTGAAACATACTTCCAAGATTCGCTGCAAACCTACTTGTCTAAGTATATATTTTTGCCTAAAATCGTAAACGCCGAAAATTCTCAGATTCTATTGGTTCCTAGGAGTCACATGGCTATATCACCCAACAACCAATTGGGAGACAGCCTTCCCGAACATTCAAGCCAAGAACGGCTTTCATTGGTGAGGAGCCACATGGCCAATAAGCTGTGATAAGAATCCCCGACTGAGCATTCAGTCTAGGTTTGACCTGGAATCATTATAGCTGAGTCACTCTTCTGTGAAGTCTTTTCAAGCCCAAGCCCGCCCCCTCCTGGCTCAGCTTTCCTGCTTTGCATACTCAGAGCTCTGATGACATGGCAGGAGCTGCTCTGCTGAGAAAGAAGCTCTGAAACAGACAAGTGTGACTGCTGTGTGATCTGTGTGCACTGACTGTGCAGTCATCATTATTATCTATGCAGTTTCATTCCTATGAGAGACACTTCCTACAGGCAGCCACACAGCATACCATAATAATGAATGCACACAAATTAAAGGCTGCAGCAGCCCTGCTTGTCTATTGTTTCATAGAGCCTAGACAGCACATCCAGAACAGCTCATAACCTGGAAGCAGAATGGGTATGAGCCGGCGGCCATATTGGATTTTTACAGGAGCAATAATGGATAACAAAACACTCAAAAAGGCACACCAGAGTGGCGAAATTATCAGGTAGAGCATTTATTCTTTACAAGCTATCGACTGATATGTTTATTTTGTAAGAAGTTTTAAACCAGGATGATACCATTTATTGGCTAACTAAAAATAAATAAAAATAAGCAAGCTTTCGGCCTTGCAGCCTTCATCTGGCGTATATCCTGTTTATTTTGTGTGAAACATTCATCTCTGGTTACCTTTAAGGGATTTTAGGACTGCAGTCCTTAAGTGGTTAAAGGAGCTCACAATATAATGCACAGCACAGGTGATAAATAACAGGTAATTAAGAAATAGTGGGTACACAAAAAAAAAAACCTTTTCTGGACCTTATGTTACTATCTGACAAACAAAATATTACTAAATACAGATGTTTGAGCAGAGGTGCCAAAATAGGATAAAAACATCTAAAAAAGCATTTAAAAAGGGGGAAGTTATGGTGAACTTACCCCCTCATAGACAAACAAACATGAACTCGTTATTTTTATTACAAAAAAAAATAACATTTATTTGATGCTGTACTATGCAATTCGTTTCGCTGGTACAGTCCTGCCAGAGGCGCTTGGCTGCAATCCAGACTCACATTAGTTTTCTCCATTATTTGTCTGAGGAAGCAGGAGTGTACCTGCAAAACAGGTTGTATAGTGAAGCATCAAATAAATGTTATTTTTTTTGTTATAAAAATAACAAGTTCATGTCTGTTTGTCTACGAGGGAGGTAAGTCCACAATAACTTCCCCCTTTTCTAAACGGTTTTTAGATATATTTTTTATCCTATTTCGGCGCCTCTGTTCATAGTCTAGTACACCCTTGGTGGAGGGGTGTTGTTCCTTTTTCCTGTCGTCAGAGAGCGACCTGAGTGGGGTCAGGTTATAATTCTCCCCACCTGCTCTTATAGTAGTTACCTGTGGGGTAACCCACGTTTGTAAGTAAATCTCTCATTACTCTCATAACTTCTTGAGAATTACAAATATACTACACTATATTGGGATCTCAGTCTCCATTTCTAATTTAATAGTAAATATTACTAAATGTGCCCATTAACAGTACATTTTTTTCATCAGATGGGATCTTTTGATGTGATTTTTTATGATTGTATTGTTGTACAGAATAGTTACAAAAATCGACGGTGTAAAATAATTGGAACAGAAAATTTCATCAATCCTAATGTTGGATTTTATGATTTAATTGGAAAAGAGAAAATTCCCAAATCGATCCATTTATGGGAACAATCAATAATTACCTTCCTTACAATTATTTTGATCGTAAAAATCTCATTGAAAGATCACATCTGGTGAAAAATTGTACCGTTAATGGCCACCTTAAAAGATAACATACTGTCCACTCTTATAAAAAGGTCTCAAATTATCAACAGAATTGCAGTGCTGCTTGGAGGATTCTCAACAGTTGTGCCTGTGTCGACTTCCTGATCTGCAGAGGTGGTCTGAATCATTCACTTCTCTTTGCTGCACAGTTGTTTGTCACTTGGAAGAATGAATATGAATCAAGTCAATTTATAATGCTAAATATATTTCACAGTTCAACTGTTGTGTATTGGCTTGCATAGGAACTCTGGTACTCCATCTACCACTTCCAACCCCTTATGCTGGGAATACCTGGTTTGTTTTTTAGGTGATTAGATCAGGGGCGTACCTGGGTAATATAGAGCCTATGGCAAACACTGAAATTGTGCCCCCCCCCCCATCTAAAACCAGCATATTTTCTCACGTATATTTGTTAGATTTGCCTGTGAGTTTTGGCTCAGGATAATGACAAAAGTTACTTTTTGGGAAATATCTCTTCTTACCCCCCCCCCCCCCCCCCCCCATCTTCTTTTCTAACTCTAAGCCAACTACGCCCTACATACATAAGTAGCCATGTTCCCAAGACAGATAACAGAATTACTCTGCTCTGAGTTTTGAGTGACGGGGAGGTACAGGGGCAAGAATGGCAGTGCAGAACAGGTGCTGTGGCGCCCATGGCACAAGCCATGCCTGCACCCCTCTAGATACGCCTCTGGATTAGATGATTCGATAGATAATTTCCGACATGTCCGATCTGCCTTTCAATTCTGTCGCCGCTCGATTTCTGATAGAAGTGAATAGAAACAGATAAGAAAAACGAGCGGAAGATAAGAGAATCGAACTGCAAAAACGATCGAGAGCAGAAACGCACGACAGAAACGAACCGTGTATTCCCAGCATTATGATTTCCATCACCTGGATCTTCAAGACAGCAATCTGAGTTTTATTCTACAAAAAAAAAAAAACTAAAAGAAAAATAAAAGAAGATGATAATAGCCTCATGCTAAAATAACTCCCAGGAGGTGGGTGACATGAAAAGTTTCCATCTCTTAATACATCCTTTACATGCTATTTAATCCTCTGCATACCATTGTTATTTTTACCATGATATATAGATAGACAGATACATACATACTAACATAATAAAATAAACATAAAAGCATCAAGTATGAGAAGGAATTTTGAACAGCTTCTAAGATAAATTATATATTAAACAATCATAGTGTAGGGTGAGAACAAAAAAATGATATATTAACAATTAATGCTGAGAAAACTGATTTGAAGGTTCCAAAAAAATGTGTTAAAGTAAAAATACACATATGAAGTGGTCCCTGATTATACATCAGATGTTCAATTGAAAACAGCAAAAATACCAGCAGTCCAGCTCAAGAGCCCCATCTAGTGGCAAAAGATTTTTTTTTTACTGTAGTGTGCTCTCATTAAATTATTATTATTATTACTAGTATCCTTATTATTGCTATTATTTTATGCAAGTGAATCTAGAGACCCTATTCCCCTCTAGAATGTATTTATTATATACTTGTAATGTAAAATAGAAATATGGTGGTTTATAAAAAGTCCCCCCCCCCCAAAAAAAAAATATAAAATATAAATATTATAGCTGTGTATTATTATTATTATTATTATTATTGTTATTATTATTCAGTGCTTTGAATTAATGTACATGTTATGGGACTGAGAAGTTTCAATAGACCTTATAATGAAAATACTTACCCAGAGATTATTGTCCAAGTCTGTTTTGGTTTTGACACATATAGAACAGAGGACAGGATGTTTTTTAGATTTTTACTGCTATTTACATACCCATTTTGGACTTTCTTCCTTTATTTAGTGTCTCTGGGATTTTCCTGGTTTTAAAGAGAATCTGTATTGTTAAAATCACACAAAAGTAAACATACCAGTGCGTTAGGGGACAACTCCTATTACCCTCTGTCACAATTTCGCCGCTCCTCGCCGCATTAAAAGTGGTTAAAAACAGTTTTTAAAAGTTTGTTTATAAACAAAGAAAATGGCCACCAAAACAGGAAGTAGGATGATGTACAGTATGTCCACACATAGAAAATACATCCATACACAAGCAGGCTGTATTTTTTTTGCCTTTTGAATCTCAAGAGATCATTTGTGTGTTTCTTTCCCCCTGCATCTCTCATGCACTGAAGTTTCAGGCTGCTCTTTTCTTCCTGCAAACAGCTTTGCCCTTGTCTGTAATTCCTCACTATGTGAAAGCCCAGCCAGCTCAGAGGACGATTTATCCAGCTTGTAAAAGATAAGAGAGAAGAGAGAAGCTGCTCTAATCTAAATAACACACAGGCAGTGTGCATAGAGGGCCCTGGAAGGGGGAGTTCATAGCAGAACCACAACACTGAAGAACTTGGCAGCCTTCCAGACACAGGCTGACAAGTCTGACAAGAGAGAGATAAGTTGATTTATTACAGAGACTGTGATAGTACAAAGTGCTGCAGTAAGCCAGAACACATTAGAATAGCTTTTGGAACTTGTAGGATGATAAAAAACAGGATGCAATTTTTGTTACAGAGTCTCTTTAATATAAGCTACTGTGGTCCAGGGGTGATGAAAACAAAAGTCAGTAAAAGCTCTTCTCCATTAATTAAAAATAAAAATATTGGGCCAAGTTGTAAAAGGCTGATCAGGCAGTCTGACAGTGTTTTGCTGATAAATGTCGAAAAACACCATACTTTCTTTTCCTACTTAGCAATTCAATAGTGAAAAATAGCAGTTCTTTCTAAGATTAATTTTGTTAAAGGACCACTATTGCAAAAAAAGTAGGCAGTTAAAATCTGACAGAACCGACAGGTTTTGGGCCAGTACATCTCCTCATGGGGGATTCCCAGGGTTTTCTTTGTTTTCAACAGCATTTCCTGAACAGCAGTTGCAAAGTCTAACTGACAAACAGGGGCGTAGGAATAGACCCTGCAGCCCCTGCAGTTGCAGGGGGGCCCCTAGCAAGTCAGGGGCCCGGAGGAGGAAAGGCCGTCACTACCGGCGTACCTACCGGGGATGCGACTCTCTCAGCCGCAGGGGGGCCCGGCCGCCCGGGGCTGCTCTGGGGCCCGCTCACTGTGCGTGGGGGGAGCGCTGCTCTGGACCCCCCAGCAAGGTGCTCAACTGGCCGCAGCGTCTAATAGACGCTGCGCCAGTTCATTCCCCGCAGCCCCGCTCCACCAGCAGCCTGCATAGTCTCCGGCAGGCAGAGCAGGGCTACGGCAAGATGGCCGCCGAAGAAGCCCTACACTGGAGACTATTTGTGTCTCTAGTACAGGGCTTCGGCAGCCATCTTGCCGTAGCCCTGCACTCTGCCTGTCAGCGCGGGAGATGTGCTGCAGGAGGACTCGGGGAGCTGCGAGCCAGATGCCGGGAGAGGAGAAGACTTCTGTCAGGTAAGTGAATTGGTTTTTTTTCACAGGTGCATTTTTTTTTCTAGTGTCTGCTGCCTACATTGTGATTTTCAGGTGTCTGCTGCCTACATTGTGATTTTCTGGTGTCTGCTGCCCACATTACGATTTTCAGGTGTCTGCTGCCCACATTACGATTTTCTGGTCACTGCTGCCTACATTGTGATTTTCTGGTCACTGCTGCCCACATTACGATTTTCTGGTGTCTGCTGCCCACATTGCGATTTTCTGGTGACTGCTGCCCACATTGCGATTTTCTGGTGTCTGCTGCCCACATTGCGATTTTCTGGTGTCTGCTGCCCACATTACGATTTTCTGGTGTCTGCTGCCCACATTACGATTTTCAGGTGTCTGCTGCCCACATTGTGATTTTCTGGTGTCTGCTGCCCACATTGTGATTTTCTGGTGTCTGCTGCCCACATTACGATTTTCTGGTCACTGCTGCCCACATTGCGATTTTCTGGTGTCTGCTGCCCACATTGCGATTTTCTGGTGTCTGCTGCCCACATTACGATTTTCTGGTCACTGCTGCCCACATTGCGATTTTCTGGTGTCTGCTGCCCACATTGCGATTTTCTGGTGTCTGCTGCCCACATTACGATTTTCTGGTGTCTGCTGCCCACATTGTGATTTTCTGGTGTCTGCTGCCCACATTGCGATTTTCTGGTGTCTGCTGCCCACATTACGATTTTCAGGTGTCTGCTGCCCACATTACGATTTTCAGGTGTCTGCTGCCCACATTGTGATTTTCAGGTGCCTGCTGCCCACATTACGATTTTCAGGTGTCTACTGCCCACATTGTGATTTTCAGGTGCCTGCTGCCCACATTATGATTTTCTGGTCACTGCTGCCCACATTGCGATTTTCTGGTCACTGCTGCCCACATTGCGATTTTCTGGTGTCTGCTGCCCACATTATGATTTTCTGGTGTCTGCTGCCCACATTACGATTTTCAGGTGTCTGCTGCCCACATTACGATTTTCAGGTGTCTGCTGCCCACATTACGATTTTCAGGTGTCTGCTGCCCACATTACGATTTTCAGGTGTCTGCTGCCCACATTGCGATTTTCTGGTGTCTGCTGCCCACATTGCGATTTTCTGGTGTCTGCTGCCCACATTACGATTTTCAGGTGTCTGCTGCCCACATTGTGATTTTCAGGTGTCTGATGCCCACATTACGATTTTCTGGTCACTGCTGCCCACATTGCGATTTTCTGGTCACTGCTGCCCACATTGCGATTTTCAGGTGTCTGCTGCCCTCATTACGATTTTCAGGTGTCTGCTGCCCACATTACGATTTTCAGGTGTCTGCTGCCCACATTACGATTTTCAGGTGTCTGCTGCCCACATTGCGATTTTCAGGTGTCTGCTGCCCACATTGCGATTTTCTGGTGTCTGCTGCCCACATTACGATTTTCTGGTGTATGCTGCCCACATTAGGATTTTCTGGTGACTGCTGCCCACATTAGGATTTTCTGGTGACTGCTGCCCACGTTGCGATTTTCTGGTGACTGCTGCCCACATTGCGATTTTTCTGGTGACTGCTGCCCACATAAGGATTTTCTGGTGACTGCTGCCCACATTAGGATTTTCTGGTGTCTGCTGCCCACATTACGACATTCTGGTGACTGACTGCTGCCCACATTAGGATTTTCTGGTGACTGCTGCCCACATTACGATATTCTGGTGACTGCTGCCCACATTAGGATTTTCTGGTGACTGATGCCCACATTAGGATTTTCTGGTGACTGATGCCCACATTGCAATTTTCTGGTGACTGCTGCCCACATTGAGATTTTCTGGTGAACTCTGCCCACATTACGATTTTCTGGCCCACATTACGATTTTCTGGTGAACACTGCCCACGTTACGATTGTCTGGTGAATGCTGTCCACGTTACGATTTTCTGGTGAACGCTGCCCACATTACGATTTTCTGGCCCACATTACGATTTTCTGGTGAACACTGCCCAAGTTACGATTGTCTGGTAAATGCTGTCCATGTTACAATTTTCTGGTGAACTCTGCCCACATTACGATTTTCTGTCCCACATTACGATATTCTGGTGAACGCTGCCCACATTACGATTGTCTGGTGAATGCTGCCCACGTTACAATTTTCTGGTGACTGCTGCTCACGTTACTATTTTCTGGTGACTGGTGCCCACATTACGATTTTCTGGTGAACTCTGCCCACATTATGATTTTCTAAAGGCCCACATTACGATTTTCTGGTGAACTCTGCCCACATTACGATTTTCTGGCCCACATTACGATTGTCTGGTAAAATGCTGCCCACTTTACAATTAATTTACAGTGAAACGCTGCCCCATTACGATTATTTGGCACCTATGGGGGGGCCCCATCCAAATATTCGCAGGGGGGCCCAGTGATTTCTAGTTACGCCCCTGCTGACAAAATACTGTGCAAGTGAGTAGGGAGGCTGGCTGGTATCTTACTATTTTGTCAGTTAAACTGCTGTTCATGAAATGCTGTTGAAAACAAAGAAAACCCTGAGAATCCGCCATGAGGAGATGGACTGGTCCAAAACCTGTGGGTTCTGTTCGATTTTAACTGCCTACTTTTTTCGCAATAGTGGTCCTTTAAAAAAATCTTAAGAGAAAGAAGGCTATGGTAGCGATTAGATTGTGAGTCCCTCACAGAGACAGTTAGTGACTCGGTTATATATACTCTGTAAAAGCTCTAGCGAAGTTGTTGGCGCTATATAAATATTAAGCAACGATAATTGTAGAAATAAAGAGCACCCCCAACCACCACACCTCAAAAACAAAACTAATAAACCCTAGATTTGAGCTGTAATTCATGTGAAGACAAGCGATGCAATATACTAAGCCAACCAGATTCGGCCTTTGACCTGTTGTGCCTTCCAAGCTTCTAAGGGAGCTAGTCTACTTTAGGGGACCCACCGTAAATCCCCATAGAGAATTGGAGCTGTGCTGAAAACGGAACAAATTTTCCGCTTTCAGCTCTTTTAAATCCCCACAAGCTATAGATCTTTGGAAAGGTTAGAATCTGCTCTAATGAATTATGCTACTTTCGGTGAGCAAAAGGTACAACTCACCATGTAGGAAGCGCCGGAACGGCCGCGATCGCGGCTCTGTCGGCCATCTTACATCTGTGCTGCTCATTTTTCTCCCTTCTCATTGGAGGGATTGTTAGCTGGGGGCGTGTCAGAAACTGCTCTCCCTTCTCCCCGGACAAGACAAACGCAGAACTAGCTACTGACGTTTTTTTTTTTTCCCCTCTGGCACGCCCCCAGCTAACAATCCCTCCAATGAGGAGGGAGAACAATATGAGCCAGCACAGATGTAAGATGGCTGACGGAGCCGCGATTGCGGCCTTTCGGCGCCTCGTTCACGGTGAGTTTCAGTTTCTTCTCACCGAAAGTGGCATCATTCGTTAGAGCAGATTCTGAGCTTTCCATACATGTATAACTTGTGGGAGTTTAAAAGAGCTGAAAGCGGAAAATTTGTTCCGTTTTCAGCACAGCTCCAATTCTCTATGGGGATTTACGGTGGGTCCCCTAAAGTAGACTAGCTCCCTTCTAAGAACGCCACTCACTTTACTTTCATTTTTGCTTTAAAGGGGAACTGAAGTAAGAGGTATACGGAGGCTGCCATATTTATTTCCTTTTAATCAATACCAGTTGCCTGGCAGCCCTGCTGATCCTCTGCCTCTAATACTATTAGCCATAGCCCCTGAACAAGCATGCAGCAGATCAGGTGTTTCACAATTTAAAGTCAGATCTGACAAGACTAGCTGCATGCTTGTTTCTGGTGTTATTCAGATACTACTGCAGAGAAATAGACCAGCAGGGCTGCCAGGCAACTGGTATTGATTAACCACTTCCACACCATGAAATTGTGTGCTGATCTGTGCTGCGTGGGCTCTCCAGCCCGCAGCACCGATCAGCTAGCAGCCAGGGCGATCAGACTTCCCCCCTTTTTTCCCCACTAGGGGGATGTCCTGCTGGGGGGGTCTGATCGCCGCCGGCTGCTTGCGCTTGCGGGGGGGGCTCTTCAAAGCCCCCCTCCGCAGCGCTTCCTGGCCTCCTTCCCCTTCCCTCCCTCTCCCTCCCCCTGTGAGCGGCGCAGGACGGATTTCCGTCCTGCGCCTGATGGGATAGGCTTTAGCCTATCAGATGCCGGCGATCTCCGGCCAATCAGAGGCCGGGGATCGCCGATCTCCTCTACGGCGCTGCTGCGCAGCAGCGCCGTATGCATGTAAACACCGGGGAAGATCTTCCCCGTGTGTTTACATTTACCCTGCGAGCCGCCGATCGGCTCGCAGGGTGTTCACGGAGACACCCTCCGTGAACTGACATGGAACGGCCGCTCGTACGAGCGGCCGTTTCCATGGTATATACTTCAGGATTCAGGGGCGTATATATACGCACCGAGAATCCGGAAGTGGTTAAAAGGAAATAAATATGGCAGCCTCCGTATACCTCTTACTTCTGGTTCCCTTTAAGGAGACTCTGTAACAAAAAACTTTTCCCATCCCTGTAGCTGCAGGCAGTCCTGCGCTGGCTCTCCCCGAAGCGTCCCCCGAATCCTCCCCCGACAAGCGCTGATTTATTTACCTTCCCTGGCTCCAGCGGGGGCGCTGTTGTGGCTCTCAGCATGGAGATAGGTGGAAATAGCTGATCTCCATCAGGTCCGCTCTACTACGCAGGCGCAGGAGACTTGCGCCTGCGCAGTAGAGCGGACCGACAGCGATCGGCTATTTCCGCCTATCTCAGAGCGGAGAGCCGATACTGCGCCTGCGCTGGAGCTGGGAAGGTAAATATTTACATCCCTGCTAATCAGAGGGGCACAGCGAGACCGCCGTGGGACACAGGAGGACAGGGGGGAAGCGACAGGGGGGAAGCCTTGATCAGATCCGGAGGCTTCCCCCACCCGTGGTGAGTACCCCCAGGGGAACTTTTTTTAGTTACAGGTTCTCTTTAACATCGGTAGCTTGCCCTTCTGGAACTACTTCTGTGTTTGTTTGAGAGAGTACTGCTAGAGAAAGTGCTTGCTAGAGCCTGTAATGGATTGGTGTCATTGCTAATATTGCCATCTCTGTTTACGCCAGACTATACTTGTAAAATGGATGTCCAGGTAAGTATATATGTTTGTGTTGATTACATCGGAGGTTTCCTTTAAAGCAGAGCTAAACTCACTGCCTCTTTAAAAACTAAATATATCCCTCTAACAACTGTAAGTACCTAATGTACTCAGAAGTCACCCCATGCCTCTGTCTGAGCCTACTTCAGGTTTAAGCCACGCCCCATCTGCAGTGTGCCGTGGTGATTTTTCCTATAGTGCAAAGAGAGCACTGCCATCCACCTTCTATAATGCTGAGTGCCACCTGTGTGAGCTGTCCCAGCTGTAAGAACTGCAGCGTTCTGATCTCCAGCCATAGGTTATCAGCCCCTGTGAGAGACATGAGTTATGACTTCCAGAGTCCTTCTGATTCAGTCTCTCAACACAAAAGAAGCCATATTTTAAGTTTAGGTCCACTTTAAGAAACCTTTTCTGGTTGTCCATGGCAACATAATAATCAAAAATGTTGGGAGGAGATTTGGCAAGATAAAAATCTTCAGTGCCGTTCCACTACTTCTATAGTCATCTTCATCAAGTACAAGGATATACAGTAATAGAGAAAGTATCTGGAAACCAGTAGTAGAGATGAGCTTATTTAATATTTAAAAAATACAAAAATATAATCAGAAAAAGTGAAAAAGCAAAACATTCCATCAGAGATACACCCTAAAATATTAGTGCAACGTAAGAGATCATGACCATGTGAAAGTGCAAAGATTTCTGATTATATATATATTTTATATGTAGACTGTAATTTGGTCTGAAAAAGTCGACATCGTTGCCTAAAGGAAATTTCATTTTACACTTTTTGAAAAGGCCTATTATTGTTGCTCATCATGATATATATATATATATATATATATATATATATATATATATATATATATATACTGTATATATATATATATACATATATATATATATATATATATATATATATATATATGTATATATATATATATACTGTATATATATATATATATATATATATATATAATATATACTGAAGAAATTGTTGTGTTTTTTTGCATTTTTGGAATGTTGAAAGAATGAGAAAAGCTCATCTCTACTACTGGCTTCAGGTGCGCCTAGCAGATGTCAGTAGTATCCCGTTAATTGACTCTTGAACAGACTCAGGGTTCATGAGCTTTGCCTCAGTTGTCTGATAATTACAAATGCTTATTAATATTGATTATGAAAAATTGACTATTTATTTGTCAATAGTTTTTTTATGTTATTAAACTGTGATCAAGTTATACACCTTCTGGGGATATACCCGTATTTTTCGGCACATAAGACACTCCTGACCAGGGCTGGATTAAGGGCAAGGCCATCTAGGCCATGGCCTAGGCACCACAGGAGGCAAGGCACCAAAGCAGCATGCTAAACTGGTGCAGCATTTGCAAGCTTGCAAATGCAGCAATTCAGGGAGATCAGGCTAGTGCCTGACCGTGGTACTCAGCTGCTAGCCGCCTGTGCAGCAGCCACCTTGCTCTCCGTGCACGTTTGCATTGTGGCCGGCAGCTATGGACTTGGGGAGCATTGGAGACGGAAAGGAAGAAGAAGCTTCTGCTTTGGAGATGAGCGGAGAAATGAGGGACACTGTGGCTGCTGCGGTGTGAAGACGAGCTGGCTACCTATACTGAAAGGTGAGGGGGTGGTAAAAGAAGGGATTAAGAGAGTCATCTGGCTACCTATACTGGAGGGAAAGGGGGGATGAGTCATCTGGCTACATATACTAGTGGGAAGGGTCATCTGGCTACCTATACTGGAGGGAAAGGGGAGGAGTCATCTGGCTACCTATACTGGAGGGAAAGGGGGGGATGAGTCATCTGGCTACATATACTAGAGGGAAGGGGAAGGGTCATCTGGCTACCTATACTGGAGGGAAAGGGAAGTAGTCATCTGGCTACCTATACTGGGAAGGTCATCAGGCTATCTATACTAGAGAGAAGGGGGAGGGGTCATCTCACTACCTATACTGAAGGGGGGCAGCTGTTGACAGTGGCCTAGGGTGGTAAAGAGTACAAATCCGGCCCTGCTCCGGACTCTAAAACACACCTAAATTTAGAGGACAAAAATCAGGAAAAAAATATATATACTAAACCTGGAGTGCCTATGAGTCAGGGGTGTCTTGTAGACCTTTTCCCCCCTTGCTGTCTCTAAGCTAAGGTTTGCTGCCAAGCTGCACTGAGTCCTGCTGCACCTTCGCCACCCCCACACCTACACTGCACAACACAGGTCACGCAGGGTGCGTCAGTAGCCACGAAGTACGGTGGCCTCCGAGTACTGGCGCAGGATATGGCACCGCAAACTGATACCACGTGCTTCCCCGATCTCCTGGCCAGTCTCTCCCAGAGGGCGGCAGCATCTAGCAGCACGATAGCGGATGTTTGTAAAGTGCTTGGAGGAAGGGTGGTGAGTGGAGCCTTGCAACGGCCTCAGCCCTCCGGGTACTGCACAGTATGGCAGCAAAATCTGATACCACTTGCTTCCCGATCCCCTGAGGTGTTTGCAGAAGGGCTGGTGAGTGGAGCCCTGTGTTGTGATGGCCTCGGGGGGGTTCGGATCCACAGAGGACTTGTGAGGTACATTCTGATTATAAGACGCACCCACTATTTCTCCCCACTTTTGGGGAAGAAAAAGTGCATCTTATAGCCCGAAAATTACGGTATTCTAAAATAAGAAGCATTCTAAGAAATGTTACTTTAAATACAATTATGCACGTTATATACACATTTTCACATATGCAGCTTTTCATTGTAGTAGAATAGTTCTATTGGCTGCAATCAAATATGCTTTGTGAAGACATCTGACGTGGTGCAGATGATAGTGCTCGCTTCACTTCCAGCATACAGTTCAATTCCATTTCATTCCATCATTTTTTCTTTTGTGAGTTTTTTTTACTGTTTGTTTCCTAATTTATATATAAAACAGCAGTCCACTTGTTTGAACTGTTTGCAGAGATATGGAACATAAAGTGTATCTGCAGAGACAGAAAAGAATGAACTTTCTTGTGCTGCTCAATACAGCTGCAGCTTTGATTCAATAAGGCTTGTTTATCCAAGTCCCACGCCAATCTTTTCCTATGCATGTGTATTGCTCTGTTAAAAAGCTTACCCTGATTGCTGATATCAAATACATATATATATATATATATATATATATATATATATATATATATATATATATATATATATATATATATATATATATATATATATATATATATACACATATATACAGTATATATATATATATAGCTGACACCTTCCACAGTGCTTTACATAGTGTAGATCATACATGTCAAACTCTGGCCCACGGGCCAATTCTGGCCCTCAGAGCCATTACATTTTGCCCCAAGTGGTGTCCGCACTTTGCATTATCTTTGGCCCACTCTAGACCACCAGAGAAGCTATATTGGAGGTGAAGCCCTAGAACACCAGTGAAGTCATATGGGAGAGGAAGGAGGAAAGCACTAAACACTAAAGCTGGCCACTAACGGTCCAATTTCTAGCGAAAAATCGTTCGAGCGATCAGAAATTCTGATCGGACGAAAAATCGTTCACTACACCATCAACTAACCAATCATTGGTTCCTATTTATCACGACCACCAAGAAAATCCAAATTTTCCGTTAGTGGCCAGCTTAAGGAACTGTATAGAGGAGTGTGGGGTCCACAAAACACCAAGGAACTGTATAGTAATGGCCTACCCCACATCTACCACACTATCTCAGTCAACCACCTTTTCCACAGTCCTACCCTATGTGTTCCTCCCCCACCCTTTGTAGTGTAAGCCTTTGGCAGGGGCCCTACCCCTCCCTTAGTGTGTCCTTGTTAATTTTACTACCCCAGCAATGACACCCACAGACACAAAATGTATTACTTATAGATGCGGTCAGCTACATCTTTAAATATTAGTGGCCCGCATTAGAATAGCAATGCTGGCACCACCCATCCACATGGAAGCCAGAAAGCAGTCATTCGCTGGTTTCCAATCCAATTCCACATCAGGGGACACTGCTGTCCAATTGGACTGCAGGTTATCACCTGGGTATGCTTCACTCTCTGACCCACAAAGACATCATTTTATGTATACTCCGGCCCCCCAGCAGTCTGAAGTATGTTGACCTGGCCTCGACCCAAAACATTTGGGGACCCCTGATTTAAAGTATACCTGAAGTGAGAGGGATATGGAGGCTGTCATATTTATTTATTTTTACATGATACCAGTTGCCTGGCAGCCGTGCTGATCTTTGGCTGCAGTAGTGTCTGAATCACACGCCTGTAACCAGCATGTGGGTAATCCAGTCAGTCTTCACTCAAACATCTGATCTGCATGCTTGTTCAGGGTCTATGGCTAAAAAGTATTAGACGCAGAGGATCAGCAGGACAACCAGGCAATGTGCATTGTTTAAAAGGAAATAAATATGGCAGCCTTCTTATGTTTCTCATTTCAGTTGTCCTTTAAATTCCCTTTCAAGTGGAAAATTGCTTCAAGCCATTCTAGGAAAGAACGTGTGTAGCTTCAATTGTAATATTTTTATATCACTGTTTTTCCCCAGCTAACATTTATGTTGAATAGCATTTGTTTTCCAGGAAAGCCAGCTATGGATGGAAAGGATTGCAGAGAAACGTGACCACGATTATTAATTTTATAATATTGGAGAGCCCCCTTGTGGCAATTCAGGGAACACAAAGATCAAATCATGAAAAAGCTGTAACAGTCAGAACTCTTTTCAGTTTTAAAAAATTACACGTAAATGAAATAGGGGCACAAGGAAAAATGGGCGACTGTTTTCGTGAATAGAATTATTGTTAATATCTACTGATATTCTTCAATTTTAAAATGTAAATAGTGTAAATGATTGTAGTAAAATATCGGTACATATTAACAATATTTTACTACAACTTAAAGGAATACTGTAGGGGGGTCGGGGGAAAATGAGTTGAACTTACCCGTGGCTTGTAATGGTCCCCCGCAGACATCCTGTGCCCGCGCACTCACCGATGCTCTGGCCCCGCCTCTGGCTCACTTCTGGAATTTCTGACTTTAAAGTCAGAAAACCCCTGCGCCTGCGTTGCCGTGTCCTCGTTCCCGCTGATGTCACCAGGAGTGTATAGCACAAGCCCAGTATGGTCTGTGCCTGCGCAGTACGCTCCTGGTGACATCAGGGGAAGCGAGGACACGGCAACGCAGGCGCAGGGGTTTTCTGACTTTAAAGTCAGAAATGACAGAAGTGAACCGGAGGCGGGGCCGGAGCATCAGTGAGCGGCTGCGCGGGCACAGGATGCCTGCGGGGGACCATTAGAAGCCCCGGGTAAGTTCAACTTATTTTCCCCCGACCCCCTACAGTATCCCTTTAAAGAGAACTCGAGGTGGATCTTTAGGGGGAAAATGGGACACAAAGGCATGTTCCCTGCCTCCTGACATGGCTCTGTGTCCCCACACTGCCGCTCTCTGCCCCCCCCCACACACACACCGCCGTGCTATAATCCCCCCCCCCCCCCCCCCCCTGAGATTAGCAACAATTTTTTGTTTGTCGCTATCTCGGAGGTAAACATGGGAGAGGAATTCCCTGTTCAAAATGCCTCCCAGGGGCGTTCCTATGCCCCGCAGATCAGGTAGCCTATTTTTAATTTTATTTTTTGAGCCCACCTCGTGCTCTCTTTAACCTAACCCTACTCTCACACGGAGCCCTCCCCTCTTTCCTGCCTCCCAACCCTAAAAACCCCCCTTCCTGACGCCTAACCCTAAAACACCCTTCCTGACGCCTAACCCTAGAACCCCCTTCAGAATCTTATAACATTGAAAACAATACATTTTAAAATGATAACTTTCAAAAATGAATCATTTCTAAATCCTTAATATTAAAAATGTTTAAAAAATATAAGGTTCTCATTTTGAAAACAATAAAAAAATAAAAAAACGATAACCGTCTAATCCAATGATAATTACAGCATGCCCAATTTTCTGCTTTGGGCTCCTTATAGCCGATATTTGCATTAGCGCCTATGGGGCAGGGGCACCCAAATCGTCTATTAGCCGTTGGGCGCTCAAATTTCATGCTGCACAGAGTTACCACCAGCAACATTTGCAGCAATTTTTCTTCTTAAAATGAAGACCTGACCATTTTAATTCTGAAGTAAACTTTCCATCTTTATCATAGAAACATAAAAGCATAGAAAGGGCTGTGGCAAGCACACAATGCTTCCTATATAATAAAGGTGAACTTTTTATATCAACAGCCAGTGTTCAGATTTTTGTAGACAAGCAATCTACCCATGTTGTCATTTCTAGAAATGACTGATCAGTCACCTCCTGCTTTGTGAAGTTTAGGTCTTCACCCCTCAGTTGTCCTAATAGTAGCTGCTCCGTTCATCAAATATTATTAACATTATTATTGTTAAGGTATAAAAAACTGACATCCTCCACAGTACTTAAAGAGGAACTTCAGTGAAAATAATGTAATAAAAAAGTGCTTAATTTTTACAATAATTATGTAAAAATGATTGTCAGTGTTTGCTCATTGTAAAATCTTTCCTCTTCCTGATTTACATTATGACATTTATCACATGGTAACATGTTTACTGCTGGCAGTTGATGTCACTGGAAGGAGATGCTGTTCGCTTTTTTGGCAGTTGTGAAACAGCTGTTATTTCCCACAGTGCAATAAGCTCCCACAGTGTGATGTCAGTAACTCAGTGCTGTGAGGCGTTGACATCATTTGTGGGAGGGGTTTCACCACAAAATCAGCCATACAGAGCCCCCTGATGAGCCGTTTGAGAAAAGGAATAGATTTCTCATGGGAAAGGGGGTGTCAGCTACTGATTGGGATGAAGTTAAATTCTTGGTTATGGCTTCTCTTTAAAGTGTACCTCAGGCAAAATGTGACATGATGTGTTAAATGGAGGATTTTGTTTAAAAAGTAAAGTCTATGGAGACCAAGATAAATCATTCAAAAGATGTGGTTGTTTAATTCATCATTATTGACTTCCATAAATGTTCAAAAATCAATAAGGTACAGTTCTTTAGTACATCAAAATCAGTTACAAAAGGTATAAAAACAGAATTATCAAATTGCTGTGTTATCTGTATGTATATGGAATCTATTGTCTGTAGTAGTCTTCTTTGAGTATATGTATGCGTGTATATGTGTTTGTCTGTAAAGAAAATTAATGAATGTGTGTATGTGTGTGTGTGTGTGAGGTTGAAGAGAGAATGAATGAATTGCAGAATCTTTCCCGCCTGAGCACTTTATATATGAAATAGGATGGTCCTGAAATGTACCACTATTCTATCTTCTGATTGGTTTGATTAAATAATGCTATCGTTTCTATTCGTTGACTACTAAACCTAGCTGCTATAGTTTAACCACTTCAGCCTAACTGGACGAAAATGTTAATCCAGTTAGGCTGCGCGCACTCCCCCGGGTCGCGCGCGCTCCCGCGGCCCCCCGTGCGCGCTCCCGCTGGGGGCTGTTAGCCCCCCCGGAGAAAAGCCGACAGCGTCTCTTCAGATGCTGCGGCTTTTCTGAGATCAAAAAGTTCCCCTGCTTCTATCTTCTTCCTGGGAGCAAGATCGATCGCTCCCAGGACTTTTTCACTGTGGCCATCTTGTGGCCAAATAGCAAACTACACCAAAAATCACTTTACATTGAATAAATACATTTTTACACATGTAAAATCCCCTGTTTACCTCCCACACCAAAAAATACCCACATACAAGTTTTAATAAAAAATAAAATAAAAAATTACAATAATAAAAAAAAACATAAATAGTTACCTAAGGGTCTAAACTTTTTAAATATTCATGTCAAAGGAGTATATCAATATGATTTATTAAATTATGGGCTTCTAAATAGTGATGGACGCAAATTGAAAAAATGCACCTTTATTTCCAAATAAAATATTGTCACCATACATTGTGATAGGGACATAATTTTAACGGTGTAATACCCAGGACATACGGGCAAATACAATACGTGAGTTTTAATTATGGAGGCATGTATTATTTTAAAACTATAATGGCTGAAAACTGAGAAATAATTATTTTTTTCCGTTTTTTTCTTATTCTTCCAGTTAAAATGCATTTACAGTAAAGTGGCTCTTAGCAAACTGTACCACCCACAGAAAGCCTAATTGGTGGCGGAAAAAACAAGATATAGATCAATTCATTGTGATGAGTAGTGATAAAGTTATTGGCAAATGAATGGGAGGTGAAAGTTGCTCAGGTGTAAAAAATTCTCAACCCTGTAGGCTGAAGTGGTTAAAAGATACCCGAACTGACATGTGACAAGATGAGATAGACATGGGTATGTACAGTGCCTAGCACACAAATAACTATGCTGTGTTCCTTTTTTTTCTTTCTCTGCCTGAAAGAGTTTAATATCAGGTATGTAAGTGGCTGACTCAGTCCTGACTCAGACAGGAAGTGACTACAGTGTGACCCTCACTGATAAGAAAATTCTTCTGATCTCTTTCTTGCTCTCAGAAGCCATTTTCTGCTAGCAAAGTGTTTTATAGTTGGAATTTCCCCTCTGGAGGCACAGGAGCTGATGCCTATGACAGCCGATCGCCGTGATTAGCTGCCGGGGGGATGGAAGGAGGGAAATAAAAATAAGAAAAAAAAAGGCAAAATGTATTCAAAAATAAAACAAACACATAAATATAAAAAAATAAACAAACATGCTGGCAGCAAATCACAGCCCACCAACAGAAAGCTCTGTTGGTGGGCAGAAAATGGGGGGGGATCACTTGTGTGCTGAGTTGTACGGCCCTGCAGTGAGGCCTTAAAGCTGCAGTGGCCTAAATTGTAAAAAATAGCCTAGTCACTAGGGGGTGTAAGCCTACAGTCTTCAAGTGGTTAAAATGCTGCAAAAAGTGATACTAAAGTGCTTAAGTGATTTCGATTGTGATTTCTAGTAGGCCCCAGCCCTTAGAGGAGGTCACAGACTAATCCCTATTAGAGATGACCCGAATGGTTCGCCCGGCAGGTAGTTCGAGTGGATATGAGCTACCCACGCCCGCGGTGGGTGGCGGACACAAAGCGTGTTCGACCTGCCTCCAATACCTGGGCTAAACTTTGACCCTCTACATCACAGTCAGCAGACACATGGCAGCCAATCAGGCTGCACTCCCCCCCTATAAAAATGTTGTAGTGTCGGCTATGTTCTCAGTCTGCTGATGCTGCTGTAGTGAGAGCAGGGAGAGACATTTGGAGATAGGGAAAGCGTTAGTTAGGCTGTTGTTAGCTAGCTCCTCACTGAATGTTGTTGCTAAAAGCACGCCAAAACAGCTCTTTTGAGAGCTAATATTCTTCTGATGTGTTTTTTTTTTGTGTGTGCGACACAGACAACCATAGATACAGCCCTGGGCCTAGTTGCTGTACTGCGCCAGCCAGGCCCAGCACACTCTGTATTACCATTGCATATCTTTTCACTGTATTTGTGTATTAACTTCCTAAATCATAGCTGTCTTTGTGGGTGACACTGCATAGATAGAGCCCACCGACAGTTGACAGCCAGGCCAGCTGGGATTTGTAGTCCCACCACTGGCATCACACTGTTTTACCATACCATTGCATATATGTTCACTGTATTTGTGATTTAACTTACTAAAGCATAGCTGTCTTTGTGGGTGACATTGCGTATACATACATCCCACAGATAATTGGCAGCCAGGCGCGAGGGATTTGTAGTCCCACCACTGACAGCACACTGTATTACCATACCATTGCATATATTTTCACTGTATTTGTGATTTAAATTACTAAAGCAAAGCTGTATTTTTGGGTGACACTGCATATAGATACAGTTCACAGACAGTTGCCAGCTAGGCCAGTTGGGATTTGTGATCCCACCACTGGCAGCACACTCTATTATACCAGTGCATACCTTCCCATTGTACCTGTGTGACAGGCAGCACACTGTATTATACCAGTGCACACCTTTCCACTGTATCTGTGATTGAACGCACTATACCATAGCTCCCTTTGTGGGTGACACTGCATACAGCTCACAGAGAGACAGGGACAGTTAGCTAGGCTGTTCTTTATTGCTGTAACCACCCCAAAACAAAAACCCCTTTGAGGGTTCATATTCTATTCTTTTTTTGTGTGAGTGTGAGTGTGTGTATGTGACAGATACTGCATACAGGGCAGGCCACAGTCATTGCTGGGCCTTGCAGTTCTACTATTGTCTTCTATATATTACAAGCAAGCACACTGTCTATCATCATAAGCTGTGCTTAGCTTCCAACTGTATCTGTTATTGATATCTGTGTGGGTTACACACTGCATACAGGCCACAGTCAGTGGCTGGCCCTTGTAGTTCTACTATACTCTTCTAACTATTAGAAGTAAGCCAGCACACTATCATACGCAGTGCTTAGCTTGCAACTGTATTTTTGTGATTGAAAGTACTATATAGGATAAATATCTGTCTGTGGGTGCACAACCCAGTGATACACACACACACACACACACACACACAGAGAGCTGCTGTGTATTTGACACTGATCGTGTGCCTCTTTGTGATTACACACACTGTTTACCACTATTGAATATTGTTAGTAGTACTGCATACCCCCAATATGGGAAAAATACTAGGTAGAGGCAGGCCACTCCGCAGGTATTTTTGAGGTTGTGCTGGCGTGATTTTGTGCGGCCCTCGACCAAAGTACAGTGTTCAGAGGGCACGTATCCTCCACCACCACAATTCTGAGGACTTGGTTGATGGACTTAAACAGCACGCCACATTTTCTACAGCTTCTGCTCAGAACCTCCGTGATGCACTGTCCTCCTCCTGCTCTGCTTCTGGTTTCCCACAAAAAATTAACACTACCACTAGGTAGAGGAGTTATTCACACATAATGCATTTAGTGATACACTTGGGGTCATCCAGCCAACACGCCCTTCAATGCCTGCTGTTGCATCTACCCGAATGCCAACATCCCAAAGTACACCAGAGTGGCATTTTTTTTCTTTGTGTGCCTCTGATACCAGCAATGGCATCTGCAACCTCTGCCAAAAGAAACTGAGTCGTGGGAAGCCCAACACCCAACTAGGGACAACTGCTTTGCGAAGGCACCTGATCGCAAAACACAAACACCAATGGTAAGCACACATTAATAAAAGCTGCACACAAACATAAAAAAGTTAGAAATAATTTTTGTTAAATTTGACAAACATGCTTTAAGAAAAACAAAGAAAATAATAGGTTGCACAGTGAGCCTGTCTGCTTGCTGCCATCATAAAGTTCTAAAATGAACTTACCATCCCATCTCGACCTCTTGTACATGTGACATCATGACGCTACGCTGGTCCATTTACTTGAGCATAACACACTAACTTACTTATTTTTTTTTTCAGTAAATGACATTGACATTTTTTTTCAAAAAAACCCGAATCCTTTTTTTTTAATAAATAACAACGCACAAGCTGGTCCATTCAGTTGAGGGCGCATGCAGCCTCGGCACAGCTAAGGGCCTTACAGACCTGTTACTGCCAATATCGCGCTGCTGCATGGTCGCATAACTAGTTACCATGGTGGAGCTCCAGGGCCTTTGTTATCACTGTTTTGTGTTTCCACTATTGCATAGCTCTGTGTCCATCTGATGCTCCACAGACACAACACTGTCACTGAGGGGCTGGGGGAGGAGACCTTTTGTGACCTCAGTGAGGAAGAGGAGCTGGCCATCTCTGCATCCAACCTTGTTCAAATGGGGTATTTCATGCTGTCCTGCCTGTTGTGGGAGGGACCCCCGTATAAAAATGGTTAAAGGAGAACGACCTGTACTGGGTGGTAATGCTACTGGACCCTCGCTGTAAGCACAAAGTGGTGGAACTGTTAGCGGACGTCTTACCACTTTTAAACCCTTAGCTCCTCTTGATGTTTCTATGAACCTCTTAGTAAGCATACTGTGATGCCCAAGACCGGTTGAGTGTGTTACTCCCACTCAACACATTAACTATTGTTTGGTTTATTTTCTTTTGTTATTAACCCTCCCCCCCCCCAAAAAAAAAAAATATAAAATAAATGATTATTTTAAGCTAAATCAGTTTTGGAAGAGATCTAGAGCATGATCCCTGGGCAGAACAATAAAAGCAAAAGGGAAGGCTATTAAAAGCAAGGTCATTTTGTGGGCGATGGGCAAAAAACGATGCCCGTTGTTGCCAACACTTAAAGAAAGATGAGCGTATCACACAGCTGAATGGAAGGCTCATAGTGGATAAACTGCCCGGACAGGAAAGCCAGCTTGTGGTGGGCATATTTGCAGGGTGCTGGCACTCGGATGGTCCCAGGCCCAGTTCCAGTACATGTGGCACAATTTGACAGTCAACTTTTGTAGATGGTCAGGGCTGAGGTTTGCAGTGTTCATTACACATATGAGTGGGAATGCCACATCCTTGCCTGACATGGGGGGAGAGCAGGACGAAATATACCCAGTCGCGGTTGGTGACAGTGTGGTCCACCACCACAAAACGTGCATGGGCCCCATAAAAGCGGGGCCCTTTCCATTTGAGTTGGGTTTGGGATTTGGGTGACACCACCCCCACCACGAATGGCACCTGACACCTGCTGACACCTGCTGACTTTGTTTACTTTTTTTGAAAATTATCATTGAAATTAGAACTATTTACTAAATGTAATTTTTTTTTTTGTAGAAATAAATTTGTATTTCTTATTTTGTTATAAATAACAAAACTATCCATAACCATAAATAACATTATTACCTTGACATTTTTTATAAATACTATATATAATAATTTTTTCTTACTAACAAATCTATACATAACCTAAATAACTTTAAAACATTTTTTCAATAACCTAACTTTCCCTGAAACTTAGGAAAACTAATACTACACTTCATTTCAGCCAAAAAGGCAGAGAAGCGTTCCATTCCACTGCGTGGCTCTGGATTGGAGTTGGGTGACCCCCACCACAAATGGCAGCCAGGCCTTCAGCTGCCGGCAGCCTGACACCTGCTGACTTTGTTTAGTTTTGTTTGAAAATTATCATTGAAATTAGATTTATTACCGTAAATTTTTATTTATTTTTTAGAAATAAATTTGTATTTCTTATTTATTGTTGTTATTTATAAATAACAAATCTATCCATAACCATAAATAACTTTCAACCATTGAAATTTGAATTATTACCTTGAAATGTTGTATTTTTTATAAATACAGTTGTTTTTCTTACTAAAAAATGTATACATAAATAACTTTCAATTTTATTTTCAACAACCTACCTTTCCCTGAAACTTATAAAAACTGATACTACAACTTGGGAGTGGAGCCTGGACCCGCAGCGGAGAGGACACATGGAGGACTAGCTCCGACTCTGCAGGCCTAAACTAGCACCCTTTCCCCGCTAATACCTCCACATCTTTCCCCCAAAGACGCCTGGTAGCACTTCCTTACATCCGAGACGGGTCCTAAGAAAGCTGAAGCCGACTCTGACCCCGCAATCACAGAAATGTTCGCTCACAGAACAAGCCCGGGAACTCTCAAGATGGAGCCCGTCCACCTGGTGATGAAACCCAGTCTCAGAACAAAGCCTCTCCCGCTGAAGGTACAGCGACTAAAGCTGATCTTAAACAGCTTTACCAGGACATCGAGAAGCTGGTAAGAACATCTAATACAAACGTTGTTAAAGAGAACCCGAGGTGGGATTTACTTATGTTAGTGGGGCATAGAGGCTGGTTGTGCACACTAACACCAGCCTCTGTTGTCCCATGGTGTGCCTCCAGGACCCCCTGCACGCTGCTATAGCCCCCGCAGTGCTGGCGACACGCAGCGTGTCGACAGCACAATGTTTACCTTCTCCTATCTGCTCCCCCGCCTTCTCCGTATCGCCGCTACCTGCCCACGTCACTTCTCTCCCGCTGATTGGAGGGAAGGGACGCGGGCGGGTAGCGGCGATACGGAGGAGGCGGGGGAGCGGCGCTAACAGACAGGAGAAGGTAAACATTGTGCTGGCGACACGCTGCGTGTCGCCAGCACTGCGGTGGCTATAGCGGCGTGCAGGGGGGTCCTGGAGGCACACCATGGGGCAACAGAGGCTGGTGTTAGTGTGCACAACCAGCCTCTGTCCCCCACTAACATAAGTAAATCCCACCTCGGGTTCTCTTTAAAGCAATCAGAGGGGAGATCTCTGCACTAGGCGAAAGAATACATGAGCTGGAGGAGGAGTTAAGGAGGGTTAAGGCCTACTGCACGCAGGCAGACCAGGACTTTGCAGACATTTGCACAGACATACAGGCACTCAAAGATGGTCAGGAGGACCAAGAAAACAGAGATAGAAGGAATAACCTCAGAGGGGTCCCGGAGTCGATCACTGAACTCGCTCCCAACCTAGAATCCCTCTTTGCCTCCGTTACCTGATCTTCCTCCTGCTGAATTGCGCATGGATCGAGCCCATAGAGCACTTAGGGCCAAGCCACGGGAAGGCGAACTGCCGCGTGACATTATCTTGCAGTTTCATTACTAGAGCACTCGGGAAGCCATATTGACTCAAACGCGTAACACACCCGATCTCACCTTTGGGGAAGACAACATCACTTTTTTTCCTGATTTATCTCAGATCACCTTAAAGAGAAGGAAGGAAATTAAGCCTCTAACCTCTCTAATGGTTCGCAACAAGATAAATACAGATGGGAGTTTCCTTTTAAACTCATCGTGCTGTTCAATGGCCGCCAGCTTGTCGTTTATGGTCCGCATATGATCCAGGATACGCTTGATAAGCTAGGTATCGAAGCTCCTGACAAGCATGTGTCATCTGTAGCTGTCCCCCAGGGTCATGTGTCTCCCCCCATGTTACATGGTCTAAAGTAGGCCCTAGAAGATCTATACGTAATGTGAATTCACAAAGCCACCCGAACAGCTCTGATGGCTGAGCTCTTTCCTGGGTAACGAAGTTATCACTCATCTGACATATATTTTTTGTTCTATATGCCGAACAAACTTCTCTCTTGCCTGCCTATTTTTCTTCAAAACAGGCCTAAGTTGGAACCGATGCCTCTGCTACTCGAAACTGGCTTCTGAGGCATACCGAGTATGTAATGGGGCTGAACTCCCCACAAAAACGAAGAATGGTGAGCAATTTTTTACAAAAGCCAGAAAGCAGATGTACTCTTTCTCCTGGAGACCCACTTTGAGAAAGGTTTTGAACTGAAATTTTGGCACAAGTCTTATCCCCACACCTACTACGCTTCAGCTCCTACTAAGAGATGTGGAGTGGCTGTTTAAGAAAAATATTACGCTGGATATTTCTAAAGTGGTTAGAGATCCTGAAGGGAGATTTTTAATTGTTATCACCTCCATATGTAGATGTGTTTACAGTCATTATAAATGTTTACTCCCCCTCTGAAGGTTTAAAGCGTTTTCTTGACCCCCTAGCATCAAAGATTGTTATGCACAGAGAAGGCAAAGTGCTCTTAGCAGGTGATTTTACACCCCCTGCTAGCTCGGGAACACGGAGATTCCCTAGTAGAGCACTTATATCTTTCTTGCAGGAGGTCAATGGCGAGCAGTGCTGCTCGGATACCACTTTTCACTATCTGGATCTAATTTGGATCCGGATACCCAGATATCCGATCCGGGTCGGATATCCGCGTTTAAAATTTTCCAATCCGAATCGGATATCTGACCTCAGTATCCAGCCGGATTCTGATATCTGGATCGAACACCAGAAGTGACCTGAAAATAGCAAAAAACCCTTTCAGAGGTCTCTCTCTCTCTCTTTCTCTCTCTCTCTCTCTCTCCCTTTCTCTCTCTCTCTCTCTTCGAAAGGGATTTTTGCCATTGAAGGTGATTTTGGCTATTGCTTGGATATCTGAACTAACTATCCGGCCGGATTTCGGATTTCAGATGGGAAATCCATGTTTGCTCAGATAGTCTATTAGGATTTCAAAAAATATCCGAATTGCTATTCAAGGTTCGGATAGTGGAAAAAGTTCGGATTATCTGGGTAGTTAGGATATCCGAAATCTGGATGAGCACCACTGATGGCGAGCACTACACCCGGGAGAGAGAGGGCACTATTTCTTTTCACATCCACATCGGACATACTCCAGGATAGATTTAATCTTTATGGATCTGACCCACCTGGAAAGGACTAGTTTGGTCGACATATCTGAAATCTCCTGGGCTGATCATGCCTCGGTCAGTGCTACAATGTCTATACAGGGCCCCCCTACTTAATATCAATGGAGGTTAAACAAATCTTTAATTAAAGATCACGAGGTACAGGCGGAGGTCTCTGAGTCTATTAGACAATTTCTCTCCCACAATTCCCCGAATTACACTATTAGGGGTATACATTGGGCGGCTCTGAAAGCTACCGTCAGGGGGTTATTAATTAAAATTTCTTCACAAAGAAAAAGAGCCTTCAAACTTAGAATTAAAACTCTTCAACAACAGATTAGAGGGTTGGAAACACAGCACGCTAATACTGGTGGTCAGGAGCTTCTGGACCAGATTCTTGTTCTACGTCAAGAACTGCATTCATTACTTTTTAAGCGAGCCGAAAGCTCCCTTAAGCCCAATCTACACGATATGATTCTTTATATGATTCGATTACGATTCTATTTACGATCCGATTAAATCCGACATGTCCGATCAGGATTCGATTCGATCCAATTCGATTTGCCATTGTTTTGCAATGGCAAATCGAATTGAATCTAATCGAATCCTGATCGGACAAGTCGGATTTAATGGGATCGTAAATAGAATCGTAATCGAATGGTATAAAGAATCGTATCGTGTAGATTGGGCTGTAGACTCATGAACCAAACATTTTATGACAAAGCAAATAAGCCTGATACTTTATTGGCAAGTAAATTATCGCAGAGGCTGGCCCAGAACAGACTTCACCCCATTAGAGACCAACATGGGAAAATGTCTTATGATCCTTCTCATATAGTTGATATTTTTTCTCAATATTATACAGATTTATATAATGGTATTACTATCGACAAGTCCTCGATGACTGTCCCTCGCATTCTCCAATATTTTGTTAAAATTCAGATATCTTTCTCTCAAGAGGACAAATATAAATTAACTAAATGCTCCTATCTCCCCTAGAAGTCAAGACTATTATCTCATCCTTGAAGAATGGCAAAGCTCCTGTGCCTGACGGCTATACAGCTCTTTTTTTTATAAAACGTTTAAACCCCAACTAACACCAGTGCTAACTTCCTTATTTAACAAATAGCTGGTAGGCTCAGAAGACCTCTTGCCAGAATTTCTTCAGGCATCAGTGGTTGTTATTCCCAAGCCTGGAAGAGATTGTGCTGAAATATCCAACTACCGAGCAATTTCTCTGATAAACTCAGACATCAAAATGTTTTCAAAGATTTTGGCCGATAAATTGAATGCCTTATTGCCAAAGGTTATCCATTCAGATCAGACTGGGTTTATTATGGGAAGACAGACTTCGGATAATGTCAGGAGAATGGTGGGTATGATAGAGGTGATGAATCATGCTAGAGGGCCTTCTCTGCTCCTGTCACTGAAATGCAGAGAAGGCCTTCGACAGAGTTGACTGGCGATACTTGCGTCTGGTCTTACAGAAAATCGTGATTGGTGGCGAATTTCTTAATAGAGTGCATTGTTTGTACACACTTCCGACAGCGTCTGTATGCAATATGGGTCTGCGTTCAAAGTCATTCCCAATCAAGAATGGCACTAGGCAGGGGGTGCCCTCTCTCTCCCCTTCTCTTCACCCTGTGCATTGAACCTCTTGCTCTTCTGGTAAGGGCCTCCGCTGATGTTACGGGAACTGAGGATTGGAGGAAGACGGAGTGGGACATTTCAGCTCCAGGGGGCCAATAGAAGCCCCAGGTAAGTGGCGTTTTTTGTTTATTTAAAGAGTCCACAGAACTCCGAGGAACACAGAGGAGCTGTAACGTCAAAACGTCCCCTGGGGGGTACTCACCTCGGGTGGGGGAAGCCTCCGGATCCTAATGAGGCTTCCCACGCCATCCTCCGTCCCTCAGGGGTCTCGCTGCAGCCCTCCGTACAGCGGCGACGTAAAAATATTTACCTTCCCGGCTCCTGCGCAGGCGCTCTGGTGGCTGTCGGCTCCGAAGTAGGCAGAAATACCCAATCGCCGTCGGGTCTGCTCTACTGCGCAGGCGCAAGTCTCCAGCGCCTGCGCAGTAGAGCGGACCCGACGGAGATCGTGTATTTCCGTCTATTTCCGAGCCGAAAGCAGCCACAGCGCCCCTGCTGGAGCCTGCAAAGGTAAATATTGAATTAACAGTCGGGTCTGTCGGCGGCTGTTCGGAGGGCTGCAGCGAGACCTCCGTGGGACAGAGGACGGCGCGGGAAGCCTCATTAGGATCCGGAGGCTTCCCCCACTCGAGGTGAGTACCCCCCAGGGGATGTTTCTGATGTTACAGAGACTCTTTAAGGATTTAAAAAAAATGCCTAGCATGGTGACATTTGGTTTTAACCCACTTTCTCTGACTTGATTCAGTTTCTGATTTTCTCACGCCCGTCTTTTCAAACTGCTAACCCAGCTGTTCTTCTCCCTAAGAAACTTTTTACAACAGGTTGGCGAAAATCAGGCCAGTAGAATTGGAGAAGGGAGATTGCGCTGCGGCTGTGATCTCTCGCCTCCTTTGTCAGCAGTTCTGTGACTTCACCCCCTTATCCCGAGCGCACGTCTTTATCTCTCGGCGGCATACAGCCGAACATGATCAGAGATTTCCAACTGACTTGTGGCTGTCAGACGCTTCGCTATCTGAGCAAAGGGAGAGCGACGGTTCACAAGGCGCCATCCTCGCCGTGATTTTCATATAAGAACACCATGAGAAAATTGCCGCTTTCAGAAGTGAACTTCAATTGACACTTCCATGAAGAAAAATAGAATCTTCAAATGTTTCTGGAGGAAGTAGATTAGCAGTGACATTGCAGGAAGAGAATGTGACTCATTAGCATTAATTGCCTTTTAATTTACACTGATTACTGATCACTGGCCGATAGGGGCTCCTATCATAGCCGAGCGGACGTCGCAGCGAATATATCACTCTGGATATTATTGCAAGGCCGTATACGCTCAATTGAACAGCCAGCCCTTGGGAAGGCTGTGATCTCATTTTTTATCTATATAACGTAGATTAAATACTGCACAGCAAGCAACTTTGGAACTCCATCCTTAAAAAGCCCAACTTCAGCAGCTGATCCAAATATAACATCTGATAGCTCAGTGAGCCGACTGCCTAAAGAGAACCCGAGGTGTGTTTAAAGAATGTTATCTGCATACAGAGGCTGGATCTGCCTATACAGCCCAGCCTCTGTTGCTATCCCAAACCCTACTAAGGTCCCCCTGCACTCTGTAATCCCTCATAAATCACAGCAGTGCTGTGAGGCTGTGTTTACATCTGTAGTGTCAGTCTCAGCTGCTCCCCAGCCTCCTGCATAGCTCTGGTCCCTGCCCCCGTCCCTTCCCTCCAATCAGCAGGGAGGGAAGGGATGCAGGCGGGGACTGGAGTTCTGCAGGAGGCGGGGAGAGCAGCAGACAGCCAGCTCTGACAAGCTGTTTGTCAGCAGCGTGGCTGTGATTTATGAGGGATTGCAGAGTGCATGGGGACCTTAGGGGGGTTTGGGATAGCAACAGAGGCTGGGCTGTATAGGCAGATCCAGCCTCTGTATGCAGATAATATTCTTCAAACCCACCTCGGGTTCTCTTTAAAGGTTATCATTCTTTGTAGAACAATAAAAAGAAAATTAAAAAGGTTTACGAAAACAATTTCCCTGTATATATCTAACTTTTTACAGATTAACCTCCCTAGCGGTATGGATGAGACTTACTCGTCCTTAAAAAATAGCGAGAATTGGTAAGGACGAGCCAGGCTCATCCAGTAATTACAATTACTCACCTGCAACGTCACTGGTGTTCGAGATCCCTCGCTGAGACCTTGCGGCTTTCCTGTGCGCATATTCCCGCTTTCTTCTCAACGATCTCTGCCGGTGATCTCGTCTTCTACCTCCTTTGTTGCTTCCTATCCCTTGGAGATCACGTCCCCCGGCGTGTCCCTCTGAAGACTTTGCGTGCGCCCCCTGGTGTCAGGCGTATGCAGAGTCATCACATCAAGCAGCAAATTCAATTTTTTTTACTGGATTCAATAAAAACATCTTCACTGGATCCAATATAAAAAAAATTCGAAGTGTAGAAGAAAAGATATGGGCAGCACTACTACCTATAGCAGCAAATAACAAAGTACAAAAAAAATACATTTTTAAGACTACAGTGTGACCCTCCCTGTTAAGAAATTACAACTATAAAATGCTTTCTTGGCTGAAAATGGCTTCTGAGAGCAGGAAAGACATAAAATCAATAGTTCATAGATTTTAGCTCTGGCATACTTCAATTAATGTGTCATTGAGCAGTAACGATAAAACAGTAAAAACTTAAAAAGTAGATTTAAATATAAAATAAAACTGTGCAATATCTTAAAAGGTCGTTTTTAAGAAGGTGGAGAGATAAAATTGTTTATTTCATGAATTTATTTTCACCTCAGGTGTCCTTTAATTCTCCTGTGTTTTCATGCATGTGTATGCGAGCCACCATCATTCCCACTTCTGCACCAGTTTAAAGGTGAATTATTACTCTGTAGCCGCAAGCAATCATTATTAATTTAGAAAGCGCAAGCAAATTCCGTGGTGCTTTACAAAGTAAGGGCCTGTACACACTGCTGCGCATGCGTTTTTAAAATCGCAAGGTCTTTTGAAAAATAATGAAAATCATGATGACTTGTACACACTGGTGCGATGCGTTTTTAGAAAAACGCAATCGCAGTGCCTGCTGCGCTTTTTTAAGCGCAGCGCTTGAAAAACGCGTTTTTGCCTGCGTTTTTCAGAAGTCAGTATCCCAGAAGACTCTGCAATTTCCTGATTCCTGTTGAAATGTAAACTAGAAAAAAAACAAAGGATTCTTTAGCCAATCAGCAATTACAAGAAAAACGCAAACGCATCAAAAATGCAGGCAAAAGCGCATGCGTTTTTAAAACGACATGCACTTGCAATTTTAAAAATGCATGCGCTTGCGATTTTGCTTTCGTTTTTCAGTGTGTACAGACCCTAAGAAACAAACATGGGGTACATAATACAGACAGTGGTGTACACCAATATACAAAATACAGGGGCCCATATGCAATTCACTTTTTCTCCTGAGTTTTCTCCTAGGTGATATTTTTAAACTTGTCAATAACATTACTTTTAAACCACCAGCAAGCAAGAAAATACTCAAAATAATTTTGATTGTACTTTTTCACCTTTTTTTTTTTTTTTTTTTGCCACTTTTTCAATTGCAAAGCGTTGGAAATTTATTTTAAATAGGAGATTTAAAATTATCTCCTAGGAGAAAACTCAGGAGAAGAAGTGAATTGCATATGGGCCAGAGTTGGTACAAAATACAGAATCAGTAATTACAGTGACAAATGTTACATGAGGAATAAAATGTATTACAAATTTAAATACACAAACGTGTGAAAGAGCCCTGCCCTTGCAAGTGTACAATCTAAAGGATTAGGGGGGGAAACAAAGGGTGGGGTAGCATACAATATTCCTACCTAGAGGCAGTGTGTTTTTCAGTTATCTAGTGGATTGCAACTTGGCCAGAGGTCAAAGGAGGAATGGCCTAAGGTAGAGCGTATGCTTGTCGGAAAAAGTGAGTTTTGAGGAAGTGTTTAACCTCTTGCTGACCGCCTAACGCACGTTGGCAGGGAGGCTCTCCGCGCCGCCATATGGCGTCATCTCGCGAGAAGCAAGAGAGGGAGCTCCTGTCACTGCACGCAAAAGGACTCCAGAGACCAGCCTGCCAGCCAGGGATTGGAGCTGGCAGGCTGTTTATCTAGATAATTATGTATATAAATATTTATATAGCGCTGACATCTTATGCAGCGCTGCAAAGAGTAAAGTCTTGTCACTTAACTGTCCCTGGAAGGGGCTCACAATCTAATCCCTACCATAGGCATATGCCTATGTATGTGTAGTGTAGCGTATGCATCTTAGTCTAGGGCCAATTAAAGAGGAAGCCAATTAAGTTATCTGTATGTATTTTTTTAACAATATTTAGGTGTTTTTTTATATAAAAAAAAAATTGCAGCAGCAATCAAGTCCCTCCCAAATGAAAACTATATTTGGGACAAGAAAAGGAGGTAAAATCCATTTAGGTGTTAAAGCGGACCCAAACCAAACATTTTTTTTTTATTAAAAATATTTAGTTGCACCACTCTGACACATACAAAGATAAATAAACACTCCTTCAAGCCTATGAGCATTTCAGTGCATGCTTTTCACCCTTCTCTTTTCATAGCTAGGGTTATACTGGGGGCAGCCATTAGCAATTCCTCCATTGCTGGACACCATCTACTCCACCAGTTTGCCGGATTTTTTCCCGGCAATTTGAAAGAAGGGGAGGGGTTCCTCCAATAAATGTAAAATATTTTATATTTGCCATGCCATCATGCAGCTGAAAAAAGGCTGCTATTTATTATTATAATTTAGAAAATAGATTTTATTTCTGAAATCTTGTATTTTTAATTTGTGTCCACTTTAAGCAATAAACCGTTTAAGTTGTGAAGTGCCGAAATATGAAAAATGGCCTGGTCCCTAGGGAGGTATAAACCTCTGGTCCACAAGTGGTTAAAGATATCAAAGTTTGGAGAGTAACAAATGTGTTGTGGAAAGGCATTCCAGAGGAGGGGTAAAGCACATGTAAAATCTTGTGTATGTAAATGCGAGGAGGTAATCCTACAGGAGGACACAAGAATCATTTAAAGTTTAAAAAAAAAAAGTTTAAAAAGTTTCATGTGACAGTGTCACACTAAATAATAAAGTGTTTTCCCCCCTGTGGTTAAGTGTTAACACCTACTTAACTAATTACCCCTTGTGTCACCAATACTTGGCCTTAAAGAGAACCCGTGGTGGGTTCTAAGAACGCTATTTGCACACAGAGGCTGGGTCTGCATATAATACTCGCTGATTGGAGGGAAGGGACACGGGCGGGGACCAGCACTATGGAGGAGGCGGGGGAGCAGCAAGAGTGACACTTCCAAAAGTAAACAGCCGGCTGCGACACGCTGCGTGTCGACAGCTAGGTGTATGATTTATGGGAGGCAAGCAGAGCGCAGGGGGGCCTGTGGGAGGAACTGTATAGCAACAGAGGCTAAGTATTATATGCAGACCCAGTGTGTGCAAATAGCCTTCTTAGAACGCACCTTGGGTTCTCTTTAAGATTTATGGACACCTGTAATGTCTACCGCCTGTAGTGATCCGATGGTGCGGGGATCCAACGCTGTATAGATGCATCAATACGCTGTTGCTTAGCAATGTATCTGTATAGCATTGGGGTCTGCAAACCGGGTGCCATAGCGTTCGCATCCAGTGGCTACAGATGCATGGGCTTGCAATACTGGTCCACTACATGCCCAGTTAGTGATGAAATACGGAATTTATGGTATTGAAATCAGGACAAACCAAATAATATATTATAAAATTGTGGCACTTGTCATGTGAAAATTAGGGAGGTTATGCATTAGGTAGGGGGTTTTCTTTTAAGGTAGTTACAGGGGGTTACAGTTTAGCATTATGTGTGGGGGTTAGATTTAGGCACTTATAGCAGATGGTTAAGCCTAGAATAGGTTCCGGATACTGCATATTACTGATATTTGACTATTAGTGTCACTACCCTAGTCAATCTTGGAGCAGAGGCGTCACTAGGATTGGTGTCACCCGGTGCGGAAACTCATGGTGTCACCCCCTCCTACCCCATGAACCTCCAACCTCACCAGGCTACACAAAACCAATAATACTTTTTTATCAGTATCATTACTTGTTACATTTGCTGAGAATGGGGTTGTACAGGGGTTATACTGGACCCATTTGCTGTAGGAGAAAGAAGAGTTGTGCAATAGCCTGGTCTATATTTACATAGCCCTACTCCACTGTCCCTCAGCCTGGAGCTTGGAATCACCACCTCTGCTGGTGACACCTGGTGCGGTCCGCACCTACCGCACCCCCCTAGTGACGCCACTGTCTTGGAGCAAGGAAAGCATGCGGCACCAGTAAAGCAGTGCAGCATTTATGAATAAAATACCGTATATACTGGCGTATAAGACGACCTTTTAACCCCTAAAAATCTTCTGAAAAGTCGGGGGTCGTCTTATACGCCGGATGTCAGTCAGGAGGATGCCGGGTGCCAGGCAGAGTTGTAAATACCGTACTTATGGTGCAGTCCCCTGGTTAATAGATCGCATTCTCCGCCTAATTGCTCCTTGCGAGCAGCCGCTCGCACGGGTGCAGTGCCTCTTCCAGGGTCACCTGACTGGTGATGCGTGCGCTCCACTGATGACGCTCATAGAAGAGATTGCCGGGCTCTTCCATGAGCGTCATCAGTGGAGCGCACGCATCACCAGTCAGGTGACCCCGGAAGAGGCACTGCACCCGTGCGAGCGGCTGCTCGCAAGGAGCAATTAGGCGGAGAATGCGATCTATTAACCAGGGGACTGCACCATAAGTACGGTATTTACAACTCTGCCTGGCACCCGGCATGCTCGCTCACAGACAGGGGTAGTCTTATACGGCGAGTATACCCCAAACTGTATATTGTAAGAGGAAAAGTTGGGGGGTCGTCTTATACGCCCAGTCGCCTTATACGCCAGTATATACGGTATGTCTTTTCGAAGAATTACTGGGGGAATTTTAATTGTGTTGAAACATTACCAATTTATTCCAAAAATGAAACAGGGGTGTAGTGATCATCCCCTAATAATGGAAACAGGAAGTTTGGGCACCTATGAGCAGCAGAAGTTTGGGCGCCGTCATCGGCACCCATGTAAATAGCAGCTATGGACAGCTGTTATTCGGAGCAATTATGTGCGGATGGGGCTGGATAAAGCCCCAGGTATGTATAAAACTTTGACAGTCTTCGTCTCTGGTACACTTTACAACAAAATAAAGTACATCACTATAATTAAACAAATTTGAAGAAAAAATGAAACCACCTTACCAAAAACATTATTAGTATTTCGGCTCCATATTTTCTTTGTCACATTTCCAGTTTGCTTTCTCTTTTATAGTTTGATAACTACTCTTCCAAATAAAATCTGCCATCCATCTGTAGCCTGGTCCTCTTAAAATGATGTATACTCCGATCATTGTCCCTCCTTGATTATACAATCTAAATGGGTATGACATAAACACAAAAAAACACCCTCTCCTCCCACAATGAGCCAACATCTGTTTTTCGCAATGCGAAAATTAAAATAATAATTTCCCATGGCCAATCGCAGCAAACACTATTAATCCAGCGCAGGAGATTTGGGTGCAGCCGGCGCCACCATAGACCGTCATAGGAATTACAGCTACAGCAGCGCACAGGAAGTAACTTTGGCGTTGTCAGAAGACGGAGCTGAAGTTACTTTTAAAACACAATAATTCGGTGTCCAGCAATTGCTGGAAACCAAATTATTTCATTCCCCACCATCTATGCCGGCCTGGAGGGGGAATAATATTTTAACATGGCCAGAGACTTGTGGAACAGCAGGATCAGCCATATACCGGCTGTATCCTGCGCCCAAGTCTCCCCGCACCGATTTCTCTTGTACGCCAATCACAGGGGAGGGAAGGTGATGTAGTTTTTGTTTTTTTTGCACATCACATAAAAGGGGATTTCCCTTCCCCTCCCCCCCCCCCCCAAAAAAAAATACATTTAATAGATAATTCAGTGCTAAAAAGTATGCCAAAAATTACGCCTACTGTGTGTGTGGGGAGTAGTGCAGAGTCTCCCCGCACTTCCTTTGCCGTGGCGTCAGTCTCTGTTTTCCTGAAAAGTGTCCCGTTCCGAAGTCCTGGTCGGCGGGTTCCGTGCCCTCTGAGCCAGACATACTACGCTGCACATGCCCAGTATGTCTGCTCGGGCACCTTGTGACCACGCTCCCCGCTGACCTCAGGTCCAGTGTGTGTGTGCGCCGGGTATGTTTTCCCATGGAAGTGTGCGGGTACTCTGCGGACATACTCCACATGCGCCAACCCCGCCAACCAGGGCTTCAGATCGATCTGCTTTGCAAGAAACACCAGGGCAAGGGAGGTGCGATAAGACTCTGCACTTCTCCCCAGAAACACAGTAGGCGTCATTTTTGGCATGTAGTGCTAAGGTATCCTTTAATATTCAATTGCTAATACAGGAGCCCCAGGAGTGTTTCTGCATCCTAGCCTGCACCATTAATAAGAAATTGTTTACTCAATAAACTCATTAAAGGAAACCTGAGATGAACACTTTGGCACAAGATAAACATATCCCCCGATAGGTTGTACAAAAGAAATACTATACCTGGTATTTTCACCACTCTGGTGTGCCGTTTTTTTACTTTAACTCCATGCAAAACACAGTTAATCAGAAAAGCATATAATTTAGTGGGCTGTGTGCAAAATGAAATCATCATTTCTAAAAACCTCTTATGACTAACAAATATAGATTAAAAAAAAGTTTTTCAATATACCCTTACATTAGCAGCTCCTCCCATCTCATCACAGCTCTCTGTGATGCTTTGAATATACAGAATAGGAAAGCAGAGCCAGAAGGGGGCAGGCTTGGGCTTGAAAAGACATCAGAGAAGATAGACTCAGCTATAACGATTCCTGAGCAAAGCCAGACTGAATGCTCAGTTGGGGATTTTATCAGGGCTGCTAAACAGGCAAGCTGAGCAGTGAAGAATGAAACAGAGAGCAGGGTAGGTGTTTTCTCTAATGTTCCCACTGATATATATAGTAAAATACATGAGGGTGCTTCCTCTCTGGTTCCCTTTAAACTAGCTAACTCACTCTGACAAGGAGGCCATGGGCCTGATCCAATTTACTTTTTCTCCTACAGTTTCTCCTAGGAGATCATTTTTCATCATCTGTTTAAAATAAACTTTGCACTCTGGAATTTAAAAAGTAGGTAAAAAAGTCCAGACAAGATTATTCTCAGTATTTTGTTTTTAGGGTTAAGCATCAGGAAGGGGGAAGTTTAGGGCTAGGTGTCAAGAAGAGGGGGGTGTCACAGACCGCAAGGCCAGTCTGCGGATGGGGTCAACCGATCAGCGTCAGAAATCCTCTCACACGGTCATTTTGTTCATCATGAAGGGTAACCCGAGTTCGCAATTTGATGAACCTACTCGCGGAGGGAGCGTTCGGATGCCAACGGATTCACCTCACACATGCAATTCAAAGATCTGCCACCAAGCGAGTTACACAGCCCGCTACTGTAATTATACTAGGACTTCGAGAACGCTCTATTAACCCTTAGCAGTATGCAGGAACCTGGGTCAGATCGTTATATCTGGGCCGGGTTCTCGCATACGGGTTATAAATGCATACTTCTATTAAACACAGGGTAGCGATTTCAGGAGAATAGGTATGATTGTGTATGTTCAGCAACAGGTCATAACCGCTAAACGATTTTTAAAACGTTTAATAACAAAAATGCATTACATACAGTTATATACACACCAATTAACATATACACACAGAGCTTAAAAATAAAAAGGAATAAAATCAGAAGGTTCTTACTTAGTTATGCTGAGCAGTCCATTTGCAGAATAAAGAAAAAGAGTCCAGTTTAAAATTAGGCATTCAAGTTAAGAGTCCTTGAACACAGCATGCGCCGGTTCTCCTTGGAACGCATGCCTGGACTTTCCTGGTCTATGGAATTTGGAGAACTGGGCAGGTTTGGTCCCGTCCCACTTTTATAGGACCTGAGTTCTGGGGCTGTCACTACCTGGAAAGTAGGTGTGTTTAAGGCAGGGTTATCTCCTGGCAGCAAGGTTGCCACCCTCAGACTCAGAGCAAGAAATGTACCAATGTATTAATAATCTGTGTGACTCCGCCCCAGATTGGCACATCGCAAATCCGAGACTATATTCATACGCGGCCTGCGACCCTGTATTAAACGAGGCTATACATGCCTAGTCTATCGCATTCGCTCTACGCAGGCCGGATAAAGTGGTTTCTTTACTGATTCCTGATAGCTTGAAAATTGCAATTGCTGTGCCAAACCTATTTTGAATTATTAATAAATTAAAGTTTTCTTTGTTTGAAGCTATGAGTTGGAGGGAACTTTTATCTCAGCCAGTTTGAGCTGGCTTGGAGACATGAGCTGGGTAGCCAAATGGCTCTGCCCAGGAGGGTTGCCCACGTGTGAAATTCTTTCCTGACCTGACACAGGATGTGGGGGGAAGGTTACTGAACTCTCTGCAATGCTCTCAGATGGGGAAAAAGAGAAAGGAAAGGCATTTATTGTACAGCTACACAACACTGACAGTGATGGTGTGGGACCATACGAAAATCGTTGGCAATTACGCACACAACTTTCCGTAATGTTCGCCACATCTCCCCCCTACCAGTCGGCCGCCCAGAGTGGGTCTGCCAGACCCGCTCTACGCGCCGCTTAGCTACTGAACGGGTTCTCGACTTCCTATCTGACTGCCCTTTAGACAACTCACCAGAAGCATAAGGCCTCATGATCCGGTGTGTCCCAGTGTCCGCTTTGCGGACGGTGCGATGCACACCAACAGGCTTACCTCTAAAGGCTTGGCTGGGTTTGCATAGCACTTCCTGTAAGGGAGAGAGTCGTGGGCTGACATCCGGGTCACTTCCTGACTCTCGGGTGTCAACCTGCGAATCTGGAAGCAGCGTGGCATACCCCTGCTCTAACTGACTACACCTTGGCACAACATTTTGGTCAGCACCACCTAGGTGGACATTAGAGCACATTTTAAAAAATGAATTATCCTTCAACTGGGTGGCGAGGCTTGCCCCTTCTCCAGGAAGGATAGAGGGTGGACCTCTGAGCAGATTTGCACTGGGTTGCTTCTGCAAGGGGAAGATATGCAAGGGCGTGACAGAGAAGGCACTGCATGTCTCCACCAGCTGTTTGGTAACAGGCAATGGTGGAGCACTCTGGCTGTCATAGCAGGAGGGGAGGTCTAGGCCCCCAGCTGCCTGCTCTGACACCTGGCCTGCTTCCACTGCCCTGCACAGATCTGACCCAGGCAAAACAAGACTGTTACCTCTTAGGTTAGAGGCAATCACACTTAAACATAAATAATTTTTAGTAATAGGAGATTCAGCATGAAATCTATTAGCAACATCTGGTACAACATTAACATCACAGTTATGTTCATTTTTCACATCATGTACACAGGTATCTGGAACAACAGTGACAGGTTTAGAATCAGACAAACAGTGATTAGACAGCTGTCTGTTAGAAACAGGTACCTCTTCCTTGCCTCCTTCCCTAGTAGAGCTAGGTACCATTACCCTGGCTGCCTCCCTCTGTCCCACCCCAAGCTTGTACAGTACGTGAGTGGGTCCGGACTGGCAATCCAGGGTGTTGATCACAGGTTCATAAAAGGATCGTAGGGTGCCCAAATCGGTGCCCAACAGCACAGGCACTGGGATGTCATCTGTCACCCCCACAACTCTTGTCTGGCGTCCCCTTCCCCAATTGAGAACAACACGAGCTTTGGTGATGCGTGCGTGTGTGCCACCAACTCCCACAAGGGTAACAAGCTCATTAGGCACGAGATTCTCCCTGGCTACAAGATGAGAGCGAACCAAGGTAAGCTCTGCGCCTGTGTCGCGGAAACCAACAGCGATCTGGTCGTTAACTTCCACGACTTGATGATTTCCGGATAGTCGAGGATTTGCTGCTCCCATGACGAGGTAGGCGTGTGCAGTAGAGGATGCGCTAGCCAATTCTGCACTAGGCTCTGGAGACGGCGTCCTCACCTCGGGGCAGGCAGACTTGAGGTGTCCTCGCTGTCCACAGTGGTAACACTTCGGAACATATGTGGCATCAGGCGAATGAGTAACTGGTGCAGCATCCGGCCTCTGTGGCCGTGGGACCCGATTCCCACGGTTCGCAGAGGAGGAGAGCTAGGTTGCGCAGGTCTCCCCCCTTTCCAGCTCTGGGCTGGAGGTTTGCGGCTGTCCGGCACACGGGTGGCCACAAAAGTGTCTGCAAGTTCTGCGGCAGCTTTGGCGGAGTCAGGCTTCCGCTCCAAGACAAACTGCCGGACATCTGGAGTGCAGCAGTTCAGCAACTGCTCCTGCACGATGAGGTCCTCCAGACCTTGGTGAGAGTCTTTTTTGAGGCCCCGCGACCACTGCCTGAACACAGTCAGCAGGCGACTCTCCAGGTCGGTGTAAGAGTCGGTGTGGCCTTTCTGCAGGGAGCGAAACTTTTTGCGATAGACCTCTGGGGTCAGCTGGTATTTGGCGATAATTGCAGCTTTTATTGCCTCATAGTCATGGTCTTTCTCAGCGGGTAAGTCCACAAACGCCTCAAGCGCTTTGCCCCGCAAGTTGGGTGTCAGATATTTTGCCCACTGCTCCTGGGGCAGATGATGCTGACGACAAGTCTTTTCAAAGGAGTGTAAATAAGTGTCCGGGTCGGTTCCCTTCTCCATTTCTGGGAATTTAAACTTGGGAGTCCCAAACGGGCCTGCTGTGGGCCGGGGTTCCGGAGCACTTTGCGAGGGATTTTGGCCTTGCCCTCGCAGTTTGGCCATTTCAAGGTCGTGTTGGCGGGCGGATTCTCTCTCTGCCGCCTCTTTCTCGGCAAACCACCGACGCTCTGAGGCTTCCCATTCTGCCTGCTCCCGGAGTTCTGCCCGTTCAGCATTTTCTCTGACAATCTGCATGTACAGATCAGGATTTGTCTCCAACAGCCTTTGTAATCCAGGTTGCATTCCAGCATCAGGAACACAGAAAGGGTTTGCATGGACAGGCTCCTGCCGGCCACCATGCTCTTCAGCATTTAAAGCAATTGGTTCAGAAGCGGTCCCGTTTTCCTCTGGGTCTGGAAGGGGGTTGCTTTGCTCCAACCGCTCACTTCCCTCTGTCCCAGTTACAGCACCGTCTGAACCAGGAGTGTGCTCTCCCAGCATCTGCTCCGGCTGGGTATCCAGTCGCAACAAGTCCTCGACCAATTGCGCTTTCTTTTTTCTATAAGTCACAATGCCTTTTTCCTCACACACGTTTACTAGGTCTGCCACTGACATTTTCTTGTATCTTGCTGCAGCCATTTTTGCCAAAT
Organism: Hyperolius riggenbachi; assembly: GCF_040937935.1. Lineage (NCBI taxonomy): Eukaryota > Metazoa > Chordata > Amphibia > Anura > Hyperoliidae > Hyperolius > Hyperolius riggenbachi. The sequence continues at coordinate 394,525,508 of NC_090650.1, read as the reverse complement.
AAAAGATAGGATAGGAGAAGAGATTGGGGGGGGGGGACTCTGTGCTACACGTTTAGTCTATATAAATGGTAATGCACCGGTTATCGACCACAGATTTTTGATCTGTTCTGGCAGGTTAATCAAATAACGTTGCTGTTAATGTTCTGAACATACACAAATCCCAATAAGCTGCCGACCAATGTCACAGACCGCAAGGCCAGTCTGCGGATGGGGTCAACCGATCAGCGTCAGAAATCCTCTCACACGGTCATTTTGTTCATCACAAAGGGTAACCCGAGTTCGCAATTTGATGAACCTACTCGCAGAGGGAGCGTTCGGATGCCAACGGATTCACCTCACACATGCAATTCAAAGATCTGCCACCAAGCGAGTTACACAGCCCGCTACTGTAATTATACTAGGACTTCGAGAACGCTCTATTAACCCTTAGCAGTATGCAGGAACCTGGGTCAGATCGTTATATCTGGGCCGGGTTCTCGCATACGGGTTATAAATGCATACTTCTATTAAACACAGGGTAGCGATTTCAGGAGAATAGGTACGATTGTGTATGTTCAGCAACAGGTCATAACCGCTAAACGATTTTTAAAACGTTTAATAACAAAAATGCATTACATACAGTTATATACACACCAATTAACATATACACACAGAGCTTAAAAATAAAAAGGAATAAAATCAGAAGGTTCTTACTTAGTTATGCTGAGCAGTCCATTTGCAGAATGAAGAAAAAGAGTCCAGTTTAAAATTAGGCATTCAGGTTAAGAGTCCTTGAACACAGCATGCGCCGGTTCTCCTTGGAACGCATGCCTGGACTTTCCTGGTCGATGGAATTTGGAGAACTGGGCAGGTTTGGTCCCGCCCCACTTTTATAGGACCTGAGTTTTGGGGCTGTCACTACCTGGAAAGTAGGTGTGTTTAAGGCAGGGTTATCTCCTGGCAGCAAGGTTGCCACCCTCAGACTCAGAGCAAGAAATGTACCAATTTATTAATAATCTGTGTGACTCCGCCCCAGATTTGCGCATCGTAAATCCGAGACTATATTCATAAGCGGCCTGCGACCCTGTATTAAACGAGGCTATACATGCCTAGTCTATCGCATTCGCTCTACGCAGGTCAGATAAAGTGGTTTATCTACTGATTCCTGATAGCTAGAAAATTGCAATTCAGGTGAATGATAGAACTGATTTCTAGGTATCAGGAAATGTAATTTTTGTCTTGCTGTGCCAAATCTATTTTGAATTATTAATAAATTAAAGTTCTCTTTGTTTGAAGCTATGAGTTTGGAGGGAACTTTTATCTCAGCCAGTTTGAGCTGGCTTGGAGACATGAGCTGGGTAGCCAAATGGCTCTGCCCAGGGGGGTTGCCCACGTGTGAAATTCTTTCCTGACCTGACACAGGATGTGGGGGGAAGGTTACTGTACTCTCTGCAATGCTCTCAGAGGGGGGAAAAGAGAAAGGAAAGGCATTTATTGTACAGCTACACAGCACTGACAGTGATGGTGCAGGACCATACGAAAATCGTTGGCGATTACGCACACGACTTTCCGTAACGTTCGCCACAGGGGGGGGGGGGTTAGGGTTAAGCTTTAGGAAGGGGGGGTTAGGGTTAGGTGTCAGGAAGGGGGGGGGGGGTTAGGGCTAAGCGTCAGGAAGGGGGGGAGTTTAGGGCTAGGTGTCAGGAAGGGGGGGGTTAGGGTTAGTTTTCTGGAAAGTAATCAGTTGCTCTCAGTTATAACTGAAAGGACAACTGATTTTCAAAGTAATGCCCATGTTTTCCTATGGCACAGTTCACACTTAACGTGTTTTAACTGAAATCTTTTTCACAATGCACTGCTATGGAGAAGAAAAAAAAAGTGTACGAACTGATTAAGTTTAAACGGGGCCTTAGGGTTAGGCGTCAGGAAGAGGGGGTTAGGTTTAGGTGTCAGGAAGAGGGTTTAGGGTTAGGCATCAGAAGGGGGGTTTATGGTTAGGCATCAGGAAGGGGGGTTTAGGGTTAGGCGTAAGGAAGGGGGGTTTAGGGTTAGGTGTCAGGAAGAGGGTTTAGGGTTAGGTGCCAGGAAGGGGGGGTTAGGGTTAGGCGTCAAAAAGGTGGGTTTAGGGTTAGGCATCAGAAATGGGGGTTAGGGTTAGGTGCCAGGAAGTGGGGAGTTTAGGGTTAGGCATCAGAAAGGGGGGTTAGGCATCAGGAGGGAGGGGGGTTAGAGTTAGGTGTCAGGAAGAGGGTGTTTAGGGTTTGGCTTAAGAGAGGGGGATTTAGAATTATGCGTAAGGAAGGGGGGTTTAGGGTTAGGCGTCAGGAAAGGGGTTTTAAGTAGAGATGGCTCAAACCTCCGATTTTAGCTTCACGAACCTCGAATGTGAACTTCCACAAAAGTTCGGTTCGCACAAATTTTCACGAACCGCAATAGACTTTAATGGGGAGGCGACCTGTGAAAACTGGAAACATTTATGCTGGCCACAAAAGTAATGGAAAATATGTTTCAACACCTGGAGGGGGGCATTGCGGAGTGGGATGCACGCCAAAAGTCCCGGGGAAAAAAATCAGGATTTGACGCACAGCAGCGTTTTAAGGGCAGAGATCACATTGCATGCTAAATTGGAGACCTAAAGTGCTTTGAAACATCTTGCATGTGTATACATCAATCAGGTAGTGTAATTAGTGTACTGCTTCACACTGACAGACTAAACTCACTGTGAGATGCACCACAAACAGCTGTTTGTGTAGTGACGGCCGTGCTGGACTGGTGCACACCATGGCGAGAGTGCAGGCGATGGAGATTTTCAAGCTCATATGGTCGGGCTGAGGTAGCTGAATGACAGAACAACAGTGACTGAGTGTCCAGCTGATCAAATTTGGTCTGTCCACAATGAAGCAACAACCTTATTTTCTATCTTCTTGGGTCAGGTGTGGCCCCCAACCCCTACACACTAATTTAGCCGGTCATTGCTTCATTGTGATACGCAAGCCCCTTCACCGCGGCAAGGTAATGATCACGAAGGGAAATTGACACATGTACATGTATTTTGTTTTGTTGTTGCAGCCGCAGTGCAGCCAGAAAAATTAGGCAGGCATGTACACGCACCATAAAAATTATTACAGCAAAATTCAGGAATCCACCTGGAGTCCTGGACCCTGTTGGTGGTGGCGGAGAAGGCAGTCAAACGGCCTTCAGGCAGAGATGCTGTGTGGGGACTGACTTAGTCTTGGTGCAGGCAGTCACATGGCGTGCAGGCAGAGATGCTGTGTGTGGGGACTGACTTAGTCTTCGGGCAGGCCTAACCATGCTTTGCAGACCAGGCATCCGTGATCAGATGGACCCTTGACCCAATGCTGTGTGCCTGCCTGAGATGGTGACTTGCCTTTCAACATCACAGTACAGTTTGGGTATCGCCTTTTTTGAGAAATAATTGCGGCCTGGTATCTTCCACTGCGGTGTGAGGCTTTGCTTTTGTGTGCTGCTTTTCCTCAGGTGGTCATCCCATTGCAGTTTGTGCTTTGTAGTCATGTGCCTTCGTAAGATAGTTGTCCCTACGCCCGTCTTGGTCTTTCCATGGCTCAATTTTCGGTGGCAGCCTTGGTCTTTCCACGGCTCAATTTTGTGTGTCTGCCTCAGTAATCTGAGGCAGACACACAAAAAAATGTCCACACCGCTGAGGCCTGTGATGATGGCACTTTGGTGATGGCTGCCGACCGAGTGTTAAGTGGGGTGCCAGAATCAGAGCAGGAGAAGGAAGATATGTCACGCTTCCGTGTGGAAGCTGAGGAAGATGAGGTGTTCTGTGTTAAATAGTCAACTACGTCCTGGCAATATTGGGGGTTGATGGCAAGTGCCTTCTTCTGAACACTGTACTTTGGTCGAGGGCCGCACGAAATCACGACAGCGCGACCTCGAACGGACCTGCCAGGTGGCCTGCCTCTGGCTCCCGCTCTCGTTTTGTCCATATTGGGGGGATGAAGTGAAAGGTATGCACTGACTTGACTAATACAATGTGCGGCTACACAGGTGCAGTGAACAGGTTGCAGTGACTGCTGGTACAGCAATGTGCGGTTACACAGGTGCAGTAAACAGGTTGCAGTGACTGCTGGTACAACAATGTGCGGTTACACAGGTGCAGTGAACAGGTTGCAGTGACTGCTGGTACAACAATGTGCGGTTACACAGGGGCAATTAACAGGTATGCATGGACTGGTATATAAAACGACGTGCGGTTACACAGGTGCAGTGAACAGGTATACAGTGACTGGTATTACAGGTGTGCAGCTGTCACACACACAGGTACCCTGAACAGGTATGCAGGGATTGATATTACAAATGTGCAGCTGTCACACACACAGGTACCATGAACAGATGCAGTGACTGGTATATAATATAACACTGCATGCGGTAACGTAGGTAGGTGCACTGAACAGGTATGCAGGGATTGGTATTACAAATGTGCAGCTCTCCAACAAGAAAAGTGGGGTGGTGGGTAACACACCCTGGTGCGATCAGACCCCTATTGAAATACGCTCAGCTGCTCCCAGAAAAACCGCTGTGAAAGACATAAGAAGAGAAGGGGCGCTTTGAGTCTTCTGTATAATACAATAACCTCGTCTACTGGGCAGGTCTCACCTGGTTCCAAGGTGGCTGGTACAGCGTACACAGCCTCGGTAAGCCTGCGTCCCGCTTGGCCGAGCCGGGGACCGGGCTCTCAGCGTGGGGGCGGATGTGACGTCACGTCCCAGAATCCTTCAGGATCGGTGGTTATGGCAACCAGGACTCTATAGCGGCGAGTGGTCGTCCTATCCAGGATGCGCAGCCGTGGGTGGAACACACGGCTACGTAGATAATGAAGGTGTATAGACTAAAATTGTACTAGCAAAGTACAAATTTATTAAAAACAAAAAACGCGTTTCGCGGAGGACCACCCTCCGCTTTTTCAAGTTAGTCATATCAAATGTGCAGCTGTCACACACACAGGTACTGTGAACAGGTGCAGTGACTGGTATATAATATAACACTGCGTGCGGTCATGTAGGTAGGTGCACTGAACAGGTATGCTGGGATTGGTATTACAAATGTGCACAGCTGTCAGCCACACGCACTGTGAACAGGTAGTCACTGAATGTGCTGGGCCTGGCAGTGGCACAGTAGGGGGCCAAGGGCCAGCTGCGACTGACTGGCAGGGCTGTATATAAGTGTCAGTGGGACACACACACAAAAAAAAAATAGATCACAAGTAGAGTTGGGCCGAACCTCCGATTTTAGGTTCGCGAACCGGGTTCGCGAACTTCCGCGGAAGGTTCGGTTCGCGTTAAAGTTCGCGAACCGCAATAGACTTCAATGGGGATGCGAACTTTGAAAAAAAAAAATAATTATGCTGGCCACAAAAGTGATGGAAAAGATGTTTCAAGGGGTCTAACACCTGGAGGGGGGCATGGCGGAGTGGGATACACGCCAAAAGTCCCCGGGAAAAATCTGGATTTGACGAAAAGCAGCGTTTTAAGGGCAGAAATCACATTGAATGCTAAATGACAGGCCTAAAGTGCTTTAAAACATCTTGCATGTGTATACATCAATCAGGTAGTGTAATTAAGGTACTGCTTCACACTGACACACCAAACTCCACTGAACAGAACAGGTATGCAGTGGCGGGTTCACAGAACAGGTATGCAGTGGTGGGTTCACAGAACAGGTATGCAGTGGCAGCAGGATCACTGAACAGGTATGCAGTGGTGGGTGGGTTCACAGAACAGGTATGCAGTGGCAGCAGGATCACTGAACAGGTATGCAGTGGTGGGTGGGTTCACAGAACAGGTATGCAGTGGTGGGTTCACAGAACAGGTATGCAGTGGCAGGATCACTGAACAGGTATGCAGTGGTGGTGGGTGGGTTCACAGAACAAGTATGCACTGGCAGGATCACTGAACAGGTATGCAGTGGTGGGTGGGTTCACAGAACAGGTATGCAGTGGCAGCAGGATCACTGAACAGGTATGCAGTGGCAGGATCACTGAACAGGTATGCAGTGGTGGTGGGTGGGTTCACAGAACAGGTATGCAGTGGCAGGATCACTGAACAGGTATGCAGTGGCAGGATCACAGTACAGGTATGCAGTGGGCTGAGGGCTCACTGAACAGAACAGGTATGCAGCCAGGAAGAAGTTAAGCCTAACTAATCTTTCCCTATATGAGAGACTGCAGCAGCTCGCCCTACTCTCACTAATGCAGGCACACGAGTGGCCGTAATGGCCGCCGCTGCCTGCCTTATATAAGGGGGGTGGGGCTCCAGGGGCTAGTGTAGCCTAATTGGCTACACTGGGCCTGCTGACTGTGATGTAGAGGGTCAAAGTTGACCCTCAGGTGCATTATGGGGCGAACCGAACTTCTTCCGCAAAACGTTCGCGTGCGGTACCCGCACGCGAACCACCTAAGTTCGCGCGAACCACGTTCGCCGGCGAACCGTTCGGCCCAACTCTAATCACAAGAACAACATTAGCTCTCAAAAGAGCTGTTGAGGGGTGCTTTTTAGCAATAAGTATCAGCAAGGAGCAAGCTAACAGGCCTAACAAGAGCCTAACTAAGCTTTCCCTATGTCTCTCGGCAGCAAGCTCTCCCTTCTCTAATTACTGCAGCCACAAGAGTGAGTGAAATGGCTGACGCTGCCTGCTTTTTATAAGGGGTGGGGGGGTGGGGGGGCTCCAGGAGGGAGTGTAGCCTAATTGGCTACCATGTGTCTGCTGACCTTGATATAGAGGGTCAAAGTTGTGCCTAATGATGTAGTATAGGGGGCGAGTCGAACTCGCATATAGTTCACGGTTCACCGCGAACCACCGAACTTTGCGTGTTCGTGTTCGAATGCGAACCGTTCGGGCCATCTCTAGTTTTAAGGTTAGGCATCAGAGGGGGGAGGGTTCTGTGTGAGGTTAGGGTAGAGTTAAGTTTAGTTGCAGTAAAATATCAGTAACATTTAGCTGTTTTATTACCGTCATAACCACTTGAAATCGTTTTGCTGCCCATATATCGGCTTCACCCAGCACCCATTTTTCCTTGCGCCCCTTTTTTCTCCATGCAATAGGACTGCTGAGAAGCAGTCGTAGCCAACGCGGTAAAATGCACTGCTTCTAGGAGATCCGCTTATACCGAACTGTTATGGGAAGCTCAGGCACTGCGCTTCCCTCTGTTACGGTCTTGTGAGTCAGCGAAGCTTGTTAGGCACTTACAAGCTCATTTGTCAGCTAATGAACTATTTTCATGAAAGTTTAATTCGAGCCTCTTTAGACCATTTAGTGGCACCCATGTCTGAGTAATAAATGATATTCATGTGTACGGATTGTGAAAGTAAGTAATTATTCCATCCTTCCCCACTATTAAGCATTGTGTTAGGCACTGACAAGTGAAGGAATCCATTAAAAATGTCAACAGGACATAAAATATAATGATGAAGCTACATCATTTTTATTAGGTAAAAAAAAACATTAGGCCGGATTTTGTTTACAGGCTGGAGCAGGAAGGAGGATGAAAGCGTCTCATATTTGCAGCCAGTCTCGTGGTTGTATTATTTTTCTAACCAGCTTTAGCAAAATCACAGCTACTGTTGGTTGTAATGTTCAATCTTAAAGAGGAACTTTAACCCAGGATTCAACTTCCTCCCAATCAGTAGCCGAGATTCATTTTCCCATGAGAAATCTTTACCTTTTCTCACATAGATCACCAGAGGGGGTCTGTATGGCTGATATTGGGGTGAAACCCCTCCTAGAATGTGATGTCATGACCAAGATTCTCCTGACAGTTTGCTGTCTCTAAACTTCGTTGCATGGTGGGAAATAACAGCTTTTTCCAACTGCCAAGCAAGCAATATCTCCTTCTGTGCATAGAACTCTCAGTAACAAACATTCCGTACAGATCACCTGGCAGAACTAAAGATGTCACCACCAGGGATACATTTCAGAATGTAAATCAAGGAGAGGAAAGACATTACAATGGGCAAATACTGACTTATGATCTATTATTAATATTGTAAACAATAAGCAATTTTATTCATTATGCTATTTTCACTACAGTTCCTCTTTAATGAGCCCATACACACTTCGATTTTCACAATTCAATTCTCTGCAGGTTCGATCACTCTGATCGAATCAGGCGGGAATTGATTGCCTTAAAATGTCTGATCGATACTTTCAGTCGATTTTTGGTAAAAATCGATAAAAATTCAATGAATCGAACATTTTAAGGGAATTGATTCCCACCCAATTTAGAGTGACTTAAACTGCAGAGAATGGACTTTACCGGTACTGGTGCATTTGATAAAATACAACAGAAACAGGAAATACTGGGGGGAGGGGAGATATATAGAATAGCTATATACTGAACACACCTTAAGTTTTACACATGTGGCAAACGTGTAAAGGTGGGCATTCATCAAGAGACTTGGTGGCCGATTGACCATCCAATTGGATTATTATAATCGGATGAAGATCAGAGCATGCTCAGTCGATGATGCAACTAATTTCGGGCTGAAATTGGCCACATGTATTGATCGGACATGTTGCATGATGTAGGGCAGACATTCCTGATTAACTGCATTACGGTAACGGGGTGCAATATCGGGGCAAGCGACGAACGCAACGGAACCGCCGACGCTGCCCCCCCTGATGTAAAATGAGCCCCAGGTGCCCGGTGCAGTCTACTTCACCTGCCTGCCTCCAAAGCACTTTTAAACATTTTATTACCTTATTTTATCCTGCTGGCGCCTCTGTTCTTTCTCCATAATATTAATTATCCACCCTTGGTGGAGGGGGATACCCCTTTTTTCCTGTCTACGGAGAGCGACTTCTTATTCCTGAGTGGGGACAGGATAATCTCCTCACCTGCCTATACAGTGGTTGCCTGGAGGTAACCCTGTCTTGTGAGTATATATATAGTACTCTTTACATATATCCATTTTTGCAGTACTTACTACACTATATTGGGCTCTCGGTTTCCCTCTTCTGTACCTGCCTGCCGCCGTCCACAATAAGCATACACCCGCCCCAGGTGGATGCTGGTGTAATGTGAGTACGTGTGTGACATCACACACGCCCACTTCTATGTGGGTAACTACGTATGGGGCGTGTGTGCGGACTGCAAGCAGAGCCCAGAGCCAGCGGACACAGCCAGGTAAAGTATACTGCACCGGGCGGGCACACATTTTACTTTGGAGGACAGCGCTGGGGTCGGCGAGGCGGCGGATGCGGCGTCACAAGGCGGATTCCTGAGATATTTCGTGTTGAAGTCGAATTGAAGTTGAAGGAATTGGCCTGCGGTATATGGACAAGCAACAGATTTCTCTCCAATCAGATTTTATTTTTTATTTATTTATTTATTATTATTTTTTTTTGGGGGGGGGGGGTGTTTTTATAAAAAAAAAACTTTGAAAATAATATCTTGTCAATGAGTGGGCAGATTGCAGTTGTTTAGCCCTTTGGGTGGGCATGTTGTAAATCTCTTTGTCAATGAGTGGCTGGCTTGGCCTTACAAGGGGATGGGCTTTGTCTAGCCGTAGGCAAGGCCTCAGTTATGGATTCCTGAATGTTTAGGTGACTTGTATGCTGTGTGTTGGCAGCGTAGATGTACATTTTTAGGGAGGAATCATACTTGTAATTATGTATCCCTAGGATCGCTGCATTTTCAGCATAGATGTATTGAGATGTAATGGAGCCATAAGCAAGTAGGGGCCCTAAGATAGTAGGTTTGGGGCCCCCTTGTGGTCCTTTTGGTAAGCTGAAGCAAACAGAGAGGTCAGATAAGGTAGCAGGCCTGGGCAACCACTAGCCCCATGCCCAGATTTACATCACAGGAGCCTATAGGCACAGATGTACTGGCACCTGAGACTTCTCCATCCATGGACCTCCCCATCGAACTGCACCACAAGTGTGCTGGCTGTCCCAGCTGTCACTTCTCCCTTACTTCCTTGCCGTCGTAGGTAGCTACTTCATAAGTGCCCCTTCGCAGGGGCCTAACAATAGACCCTGCAAGGGATGCAGCCGCAGGGGAGCCAAGAAGCCACAGGGGGCCCCATCCTGAGAGACTGATAACTACGGGTACAGAAAGTAAAACTTTTCTATTCTCTGCACAACTGTTTTAATGACTGCATCTGCTCAGCTACTGATAACAAATCATACAAAGTGTTGTAGACAGAGATTTGTAGATAGTCCCTATTCAACGTGCAGCAGGTTCCTCTGTACAGCGCCCAGCCCAAAACCTCTCTACCCCTCGCCAAGTGCTGTGTTCTGTAGCGATGCTGGAGAAGTCTGCAGAGCCAGTTCTGTTCCATCAGAGATGGACAGAGTGAGTGTAATAAGCTGCGGCTGGGAGCACAATCGTTTGTCAGTTTTCTGTATGCGTTTTCTGTACACCATGTGTGTCTGTATGAGTGAAAACATGCACGTTTTATCACAACTAAAGTAATTGATAAAGAAAAGGCCTGCAATGCTTTACTGCTGTCAGTTTTTATCTGCATGGGCAAAACATGCTCTAGCCAATTGAATAACATTGGTTCTCAGTTTACTTGTGCAGAAAGCGGGGGGTGGGTTGGCGGGAAGGGGCCCCATTCAAAGTTTTGCAGGGGGGCCCAGTGATTTCTAGTTACACCCCTGCCCCTTCGTATGAAGTAGCCAGAGCTGTCCTCAGTATTCAGTAGCTAAAGGTGTCCCACGTGTTTGGAGCTAGAGGTGCCCCCTACTGAATGGAGATCTGGTCAGTGGAATGCCAAGAGCAGGGTGAGTAACCTCTCATTTACACTCTCATCAGGAGTCTGCATAGGGAAGGAGGGAGGGAGGCACTTTGGGAGGGGGGTGAGCCGCCTTTCCATCATCAGGCGCCTGTAGACATGTGCCTACAGTGCCTTATGGTAAATCCAGCCCTGACTAGGCCCCAAGCACCTGCCTAGGTTGTAGGGTGGATGATCCCACTCTGATTTTTAAGAGCTACTGTATTTGCGATTCTGTACAGTGTTGAAACATAATATACAACCTACATTACTTTTCTGCACAAGGCATGCATTGGCTACTGTAAACAAAAACCGCATGCCTTAAAATGCAGAGCAATGCCCATGCAGTGCAGAAAAACAGGCGGAATCGTCTGCAGTTCCCACAGACGCAAGTGTGATCCTCCCTAAATGAATACTGTGCATCCTCTTCAATAGAAAGTGCCAGGGTCATGCTCAGTCTACAATGCCCACTTCCTCCCCCCCCCCCCCCATCCCAGTTCCATCTCCTTTGCAAGAGAGGGGGAGAGTACTCTAGTTGCAAGTGAGGAGACTATTTGGCGGGGGTCAGAGGCAGGGGTCACACTTAGGTCAGGTTCACAGGCAGGAGTCACACTTGAACAAATCCACAGCATTCTGCCACAGACAAAAAAAAAGAACGTATGCAAAATCGCATGTAATGCAAGTCTATTGAGCTGCTGCGGTACTTATCCGTTAGCCAGGCAGATGGCGACAAAACTTCACCAGAGTTACATCTTTCCCTACTATCCATGGCGGCCTGGAGGGGGAATAGTAATTAGCGCCACCTGCCGGATGCGCCCGGCTAATGGATAAGTACCGCTGCTGCTTTTTCCAGAGGCATATGCGATCGACTCTGCATAGCATTTAAAAAAAAGATACAACTTGCACTACAACCTGCACTACCTTCCCGCACAACACATGCGGTTTTCAATAGAAATCAATAGCTAGCGTAACAAAAAAAGCTAGTCAAAACGTTCTGCAAATCGCAGTTGTGCGGCAAATAGATTGTAAGGAATTGTCTGCAATTCCCGCAGATACAAGTGTGATCCCTCCCTTATTTGAATAATTTGTTGCAAAAAGTTTTTTGAGCGGGCACTCCGTCTAAAGGCTGGGTGCTTGATTTGGTGGCATAGGCAGTGTCACCTCTCATGTGACTGAATGCTGATTGGCTGCACTTGCAGTTGGAGAATGGAGAGAGGAAGGAGAAGGGCCCCCCTGAAACCTCTGAGCCCCCCTGCGATGGCAGGGGTCACTGGGGTGATTGCTACGCCCATGATGTCAGCACACCAATGTTGCAGTAAATACTGGCACTCTATAATAGCTACATGCTATTTACTGCAACATTGGTGTGCTGATATCTTCTGGGTTTTATTTGAATTTTTGTGCGTTTTGCAAAAATCAGGTTTGTCACAGGTTTGATGCGTTTGTATGTGCAATTTGCGTTTTGCTATTTTTTTTTTGCATTTTTAAACTCCCACAGTCAGTCTGCAGGGTTTTTTTTTCTGTGAGGTTTGTGTTTCAATGCAAGTCAATGGCCACGCAGAAAAATCACATGAAAATAACTTAAATAAGCAATTTTGAAGCTAATTTGGGACATTTTCATGAAAATTAGCTTCATTGATGTCCACAGAAAAAAAATCTAAACAAAAATTTGCATACAAGCAGGCACAAAATACAAAAAAAAAGCACACAAAAGGTTATCACAAAATATCCCAAAAAATCACAAATAAAAATTCTTGCATGGAGGAAATCGGCAAAAGCCAGTTCTATAAATCAAACAACTCTGATCATTTCTATCATCATTCCTCTTTAATATTAACATTTGGAAATAAGAAATAGATCAGTTTTTGGTAATAATATTTAGAATGAAACATTTTTCAATAAATAAAAGAATGCATATTTTTACACAGATCTGCACATGAGACCTGAAAGAGGGACAAATGAAGAAGAAAAGAGGACTTTGGTACCAAAAGAGACCCTGTCCCTCCAAAAAAAGGCATTTGGATGCTATGCCAGAGCATGTGAAATAGTTTCCTATACAGGAGAAATATTGTTTTGCAACTGAATCATTTCTAAAATGAGTTTTTATTTTATGACATGTCTAAGAATGTACTGTATGTACATAAAGAGAGCTTATGTTTGATCCATTTCTTTTTAAATTGAGACTGCAGAAAAATATAATTCCACCAGAGGGCGATGTTTTGCAACATAACAGTTCAGCCTATTGAATACATGAATATGCTTATTTGATAAATAATAATGTAAAATGAAATGATTTTCTGTAATAGGGTGACTGCACAGCTATTTGAGATAGAAATTGTATGACATTTCAGGGACCCAGCTCTTACACTAGTTTTGCCTGCCTAATTGTACTAAAGCAAAGACCTGACAGAGGAGTAGCTAGGGTTTTCAGTGCCCGGGTACAAAGACAGTTTTCGCGCCCCCCCCCCCCCCCCCCCACCTGAGCAGTCCTGCACAAAAAATGGGCGTGGTCATGCATCAGAATGTGGGCCTGGTCATGGGTGGAGACAATGCGATATGACGTCATCACCGGAACGTGGGAGGCGGTGAGTTTTCTGCTGTTATTAATGTTTCCACACTCCTCTGCAGAGGAAAGGAGGGACAGAAACTGAGGCACTTCGGGTGGCCAGTCTGCCAGCTCTCACGTTAGTGGAGGTGCAGCGGCCAGGCTGAGCGCCCTCACAGTACTGCGCCCGGGAACATATGTCCCCCCTTGCCCCCCCTCCCCCCCATAGCTACGTTTCTGGTGCCTGATGTATTAAAGTGTCTTAGTAGAGAATTGAATCCACCATCATCTACCAGTCTTCCATGAAAATGGTGGCCTGATTGATGCAGAGATATAACATTAGGTGATCTGATGGACACTTTTAAGCTGTGGTCTAGCAGTAGTAATATACTGTATACCTTCATCAGGCTTTTTCAGAATTACACATATATATAGTTAATTTAATCAGTTGGGTTAACCAATAAATGGTATCATCCATGTTCAAAACTGTGTAAGGGAGAGAAATTAAAATACTTACCTTGGTAGAGAGAAGCCTCTGGACCCTCCAGAAGCTCCCCACGTCCTCAATCTGACCACCGCTGGACTGAGGTAAGTAACAAAATGGGGCACTTTTTTCCTACACTTTAAGGTGTGGTCTGGTATTAACCAAGCCTCCTCCCTGTATGGCCCAGCCAAGTCTATGAACCGTGGAGGAGCCGGTGGAAAGCTGTTACTTGAGCAGAAGACATTGGAGGGGACAGACATCTCTGCAGGCCCTCTTAAAACAATGCTTGGTGATGAAGACCTCTATCAATGTGATAAGTTAGCGCGGGCAAGAAACAGACAGCTAGCATACTTATGTTAACATGTGGTTTAATGCTTGCAATTTTGTTTTGTCAATAAAGTTAGTTACTGTAATTGTAAAAATAAAAATAAAATGTGGAATCCGCTATTTTTTGCCGATGTATGCTATTATGCAGAAACTGCATTTCCGATTGGCAACCGCTGCAAATGTCTGAATTCTCTGATTAGCTGAATACTTCTGAAGTCTTCTGATTGGCCTAAAATTACCGCGGTAATCCGATTTCCAGTGATTAAGCATGATGCACCAGAATGAAAAAAAAAAATCTCAAGCTGTCTTTTTATAAAAAAAAAATTTGCTTTGCAGTAAGCTGGGGGACAGTTCTGTACATAGGTAATGCAGAGCAGGAGTGGAGCGTTATACAGATAAGTTGAATGGCTTCCCACTAAAATTGGCCCTAGACTGCAATGGACATATGACTATGGTAAGGATTAGATTCTGAACATCTCTCAGGATACCAGAGCCGAAAGACTCTGGTAAAAACTGAAGCTGTAGGGGTAATAATCAAATACTCACCGTGCCTCCCGTTCACCTCCGGCCCCTGCCACCATTCTCCAGTCAGTCACGTTCTCCTGGGGGACTTTGGCATCACCAAACCCGAACATACTGCACCGCATGTCCATTCTGCTCCCCTGTAACCGCGTAGTGATGTCACAGGACTGGAGCGCGCTCGCTCCTGTGTCCTGGTGGGAGCGCTGATTGGAGACACGGGGGAGCAAGCGCGCTCCTGTCCTGTGATGTTGTGCGGCCACAGGGGAGTAGAACGGACATGCTGCACATGCGTGGGGCTGTATGTTCGGGTCGCCGAAATCACTAAGGAGAACGGGACTGACCGGAGAAGAACAGCGGGGAACGGAGGTGAACGGGAGGTGCGGTGAGTATTTGATCATTGCCCCCTACCCACAACAGCTTCAGTTTTTATCAGTCTTTCAGCTCTGGTATCCTTTAAGTGACTAGACCATATACGCAGTACAGCACTGCAGAAGATGGCGGCGCTATATAAATACTAAATAATAATAATAATAATTACCTTCTACTGAGGCAATACAGGTCCTTTTTTACTTCCTGTTCAGTTTGCAAGTGCCATGCAGCCAGCCAATCACTAAGCAGCTTCCATGCCTGTCACATGACATTGGACTGAACTGAAGCCATTTGTGATTGGCTGGCTGCATGGCACTTGCAAACTGAAGAGGAAGTGACGAGAGACCTGTATCGCTGCCGGGAGCAGGTAATGTATATAATGCTCTGCTGTCGCTCTGCATTATGTACAGGACCCCCTACCACCACATACCTCAATGAATTGGCAGATAGTGAAGCTCAGAGCGGTACATGTAGACTTACGAATG
Source organism: Hyperolius riggenbachi (assembly GCF_040937935.1). NCBI lineage: Eukaryota > Metazoa > Chordata > Amphibia > Anura > Hyperoliidae > Hyperolius > Hyperolius riggenbachi. Next base: position 394,510,040 of record NC_090650.1, on the reverse strand, counting down.
ACCAAAAAATGCAAAAATTGATTTCATGGGACCAAGTAACACAACATTTTTTTTTTCAAAATGACCTTGTAGTTTTTCAGAAAATCCATTTAAAAAAATGTCAAAGAATTTTTTTTTCAAAGTGGTGCAAATACATTTTGCTGTGGTACACTGAGAGCACAGGGTGCAGAGGTGACACAGAGAGGGACACTGGAGGCACAGGGGACAGAGATCGCAGGGTGTTTTGCCTTAAGAACAGGTTAAGAATAAACCTACAGTCTCTATCATGTTCGTAACTGGGGACTACTTGATTACTACATGGACAGAGCTTCTGCGTGTTTTTCTTTTCCTTACACTCAGTGGGAGGTGCTGCATGCATTGTTTCCCAGATTGGTTCAGGATTTTTAAGGTGGGGATTCCTGAAAAGTCTCACTCGGCCACGCACAATACAGTATAATAATATGGTAGGACATCATGCTGGTTGCACAAAATGCAATTTCCTGTCTGACCGACCGACAACGAGAACGATCAGGAACAGTTTGGATCCAGGTAATAATGAGGACAGCCGACATTGGTAGTGAAGGAGAAATTGAAGCCTTTACACAGCGGTCAAACAGGGCTGTGCTCATACCCGACTCTGTGCTCTAAGTTCCCCAGTGCTGCTCTATGCTCTGTACACACGCTGCTGCTCCATTCTCTGTACACACGCTGCTGCTCTATGCTCTGTACACACGCTGCTGCTCCATGCTCTGTACACACACTGCTGCTCTATGCTCTGTACACACGCTGCTGCTCCATGCTCTGTACACACACTGCTGCTCTATGCTCTGTACACACGCTGCTGCTCCATGCTCTGTACACACGCTGCTGCTCCATGCTCTGTACACACACTGCTGCTCTAGCTCTGTGCACACGCTGCTGCTCCATGCTCTGCACACACGCTGCTGCTCCATGCTCTGTACACACGCTGCTGCTCCATGCTCTGTACACACACTGCTGCTCTATGCTCTGTACACACGCTGCTGCTCCATGCTCTGTACACACGCTGCTGCTCCATGCTCTGTACACACACTGCTGCTCTAGCTCTGTGCACACGCTGCTGCTCCATGCTCTGCACACACGCTGCTGCTCCATGCTCTGTACACACGCTGCTGCTCCATGCTCTGTACACACACTGCTGCTCTATGCTCTGTACACACGCTGCTGCTCCATGCTCTGTACACACGCTGCTGCTCCATGCTCTGTACACACACTGCTGCTCTAGCTCTGTGCACACGCTGCTGCTCCATGCTCTGCACACACGCTGCTGCTCCATGCTCTGCACACACGCTGCTGATCCATGCTCTGTACACACACTGCTGCTCTATGCTCTGTAAACACGCTGCTGCTCCATGCTCTGAACACACGCCGCTGCTCTATGCTCTGTACACACGCTGCTGCTCTATGCTCTGTACACACGCTGCTGCTCTATGCTCTGTGCACACACTGCTGCTCTATGCTCTGTAAACACGCTGCTGCTCCATGCTCTGAACACACGCTGCTGCTCCATGCTCTGTACACACCCTGCTGCTCTATGCTCTGTACACGCTGCTGCTACATCCAAAGTCAACTGTAGCCGGGAAAGAAAGGGGGCAGTGCTGGGAGCTGCAGGATACTTGCAGATATTCTGGTGTCTCAACTTGTACCTGTCCCCAGACACTGCACCGGCCCTGGACTGAGGGGGATTCCGGGCAGCTGTAATCCCTCCCTGTGTTTGCCTATGAGAGTTGGGCAAGTCCTTTTAACTTTGAGGCTAGATTCACAGTGGGACGTTGCGTTTTGATGCCACGTTAAAGTCGCACCGCAAGCTTACAACGCAACGCGCCCAAAAAGTGGCAACGCAGCGTTACCGTCGCATACAGCAGATACAGTAAAAAATACAGGCAATGAAAAGTATGCTTCCAAGTCATTACTGAGCATGTGCAAAAAGTCCAACGCAGCTAATAACGTGTATAACGCACAGCATGCAGTACTTTTACTTAACGTGCAGCGTTAGTCACCAACGCAACGTGTGCACTGTGAACAGGGCATTGATTTTTCATTGCAGTGAGTTATTCTGCTTTAAATGCTGTTTTAACGCACGACTTTAACGTCCCACTGTGAACTTAGCCTGAGTATTTGTGATTTACAATTTCTACAGCATTAATATGGTAAATGTAGTTCTTACACTTTAGTATGCTATGCATGTATATATTTGTAGTATTTAGTTTGTGGTGTGCAGCAAAAAAACTGTTTCCTCATTCTTGCTCCACTAGCATATAATTAAGGGGCCCATACACTGGTTGATTCCAACCATTGAGCGATTTATAGAATCGATCGATCAGAAATCGATTCTTTTAAATCTATCGATGGATTTGTTGCCGATTGCGATCAAATTTCGATGGGTTTGATCTATCTAACTGGATGGAAGATCTAGGTCGATCTGCTGCTGGCAGCAGATCGATGGCCCATAGAGTTGAATTGGATCTAATGGTCCAATAATGCATTTAGTATTCCAATAGATTTCATTCTGTTTGTAAATCTGTTCCTAGTGTGTGGCACACATCAGATAGATTCCTGTCAGATTCGACTTGACAGGCATCTGACAGAAATCTATCTGATGGTCGAATCTGCTGTAAATCTATAAGTGTATGGCCACCTTTACAGACATTTTGCACACTAGGGGTATTTATACAATTCATTTTATATACTAGCACTTGGGGAATGCCTCTTTTGTGGGTTACAAGTAAATATATACCAATTACAGCTTAATTAGCACATTAACAGCACCTGCCACATCATTGTTATTCTACGCATGCCTCCTTTGTTATGCTGATCATATTTAGGTGTTAAAATTACAATCCATTTACAAACCCTTTCCTTACTGAACTAGAAGATGTGCACAAGAATACCATAAAATCCCGGTGGCTAAAAATAGCCCTGTGGCTTGCCTGGTTTGCCTGTGCCTAAAAACAGTCTTGATTGTGCCCTAGCTATAAAGCCATGTGAGACCCCAGGTTTGTGGTCACTGCTAACCTCCAGTTCCATGAACATTTGCTCCAATGCTCTATTCATATCAATGGAGCTATGGATCACAACTTTAAAGTAACTATGGTAAGCTAAAGGCCAAACCGCCTGATTGTCAATCAGACATGTGGCAAAAGAGAAGCAACTGATAACAGTCGGTTTCAACAACGAAAGAAAAATGTAGTCGGCACTATAAGAGTCAAGCAAAACCTTAGTGTACAGATCATGCGGTAGCAGAGGCATAGCAATAGGGGTTGCAGAGGTTGCATTGTGCCACAGGGGCCCCGAAGGGCCCTCCCTCAACTGCAGTATTAGCTCTCTATTGGTCCTGTGCTCATAATAATCACTTCTATAGATACTTTGAATATTGGTAATCTTTAACAAACTGTTCTCCATCCCCGTCTTGCACCTCTGACACTGTAGTTGCATTGGCAAATTTTGGTGCACCGTATCAATTGTTATGTATAGAATGCTTGGGATTGCCCAATGTAAAACTTGCATCAGGGCCCATAGCTTCTTAGCTACTCCACTGTGCAATAGCAAAAAGCATCTTGCTGTAGGGATGGCAGTCTGAGCAGGATGCTAACATGTACAATGAAGTCAAAAAGACAACCTGGCACTGCTGCAAAAAAGTGCTTGTAAATTATTTTTCAGTATTCAAAAAGCTGTGGCAAGCGTACATACATTGTTCAACAACTGGTGCAAATAAAATGCATACTGTGAGGGGGGAGAGTGGGTAGACAGTGGGTGCGGGCACCGTAAAACCATTTTGCGCCGGGTGGCGCTTTCTCTGAGGCTGTGTTGGGCCGATCCATCCAGCCGATCAACTCACATGACGGTTGGCCTGTTATTAACCCCTTTGGGACTGGCTGCCTACCCCCCCTTAAGGACCAGGCATTTTACATGCAGGTGGGGGAGGCACGTTTGGGGGAGTCAGGCAGCCAGATCCCTACTGTGGGCACGTAGGTTTGGTCCCCCCTGGGTGGCCAGGTGTCCCCCGTATTGCTGACAGCCTTTACTCACCTCCCAGGCTACAGCGATGAGCAGCTGTAGACACCTCCACTCTCGCTGGCTTCCCGGCTCGTACTGACGCTAAGTTCCGGGTCACGGCTTGATGACGTCATCAAGCCGGGACTCGGCACTTAGCGTCAATACAGCAGGGATGCTGGCCAGAGCGGAGGGGAGCGCCGATCGTCGGGGGAATGGCAGGAAGGTGAGTGGGTCCTCTTCTTTCCCCCCTACTGCAGCAGCTCTGTAAGTGATCACTATGATCCGCTGGCGATCATAGTGATTAGGTGATCAGCAGCCATAGGCTATGGCTGCTGATCACTGAGGGGAGATGTCAGCTGTCATATGACAGCTTAATCTCCCCTCTCCGGTGCGCACGATCGCGTCGGGACGGTTTGTTAGCGCGAACGTTGAATCAACGTCCAGTCAGGGCGGCAGCACCACCTGCTGGATGTAGATTTAAACTACGTCGGCCCCCAAAAGGTTAAGCAGTTGGCCATGTGTGTACAATGTCTTTGTTGTTTTGAATGCTGCCATGTTGTACAGTTTGTTATTTCATTTGTGCGTGACTATGTACTGTAAATGAGTTGGTCATTTATTTTGTTGGTGTCGTGTCAATGGTTTGTCGTGATGTTGGTCATGCAGTTTGTGGGACATGTGTGTGAGCCTTAAAGAGACTCTGAGATGAATTAACATAATAGATTTATACATACCTGGGGCTTCCTCCAGCCCCATCCACATGGTTTGCTCCCATGCCACCGTCTTCAGCTTTCTCTATCCCCGGTACCGGGTCTCGTAACTTTGGCCAGTCGCGGCCAGTTTTACGTATGTGCAGTGACTCCCTCCGTCTCTCCGGTGCCTGCCTTACACATACGCCTGCGCAGTACGGAGGGAGTGCACTGCGCTTGCGTCAACTGGCCCTGACTGGCCGAAGTTACTAGACCCGGTACCGGCGATAGAGAAGGCTGAAGACGGTCGCGGGAGAGCGATCCATGCGGATGGGGCTGTAGGAAGCACCAGGTATGTACAGTGGGTTGCAAAAGTATTCAGCCCCCTTGAAGTTTTCCACATTTTGTCACATTACTGCCACAAACATGCATCAATTTTATTGGAATTCCACGTGAAAGACCAATACAAAGTGGTGTACATGTGAGAAGTGGATCGAAAATCATACATCATTCCAAACATTTTTTACAAATAAATAACTGCAAAGTGGGGTGTGCGTAATTATTCGGCCTTCTACTTTGTAGAACCACCTTTTGCTGCAATTACAGCTGCCAGTCTTTTAGGGTATGTCTCTACCAGCTTTGCCCATTCTTCTTTGCAAAACAGCTCCAGCTCAGTCAGATTAGATGGACAGCGTTTGTGAACAGCAGTTTTCAGATCTTGACACAGATTCTCGATTGGATTTAGATCTGGGCTTTGACTGGGCCAGTCTAACACATAGATATGTTTTGTTTTAAACCATTCCATTGTTGCCCTGGCTTTATGTTTAGGGTCATTGTCCTGCTGGAAGGTGAACTTCCGCCCCAGTCTCAAGTCTTTTGCAGTCTCCAAGAGGTTTTCTTCCAAGTTTGCCCTGTATTTGGCTCCATCCATCCTCCCATCAACTCTGACCAGCTTCCCTTTCCCTGCTGAAGAGATGCACCCCCCGAGCATGATGCTGCCACCACCATATTTGACAGTGGGGATGGTGTGTTCAGAGTGATGTGCAGTGTTAGTTTTCCACCACACATAGCGTTTTGCATTTTGGCCAAAAAGTTCCATTTTGGTCTCGTCTGACCAGAGCACCTTCTTCCACATGGTTGCTGTGTCCCCACACATGGCTTGTGGCAAACTGCAAACGGGACTTCTTATGCTTTCTGTTAACAATGCCTTCTTGCCACTCTTCCATAAAGGCCAAATTTGTACAGTGCATGACTGAGTCTCCCACCAGAGCTGTAGATCTCTGCAGCTCGTCCAGAGTCACCATGGGCCTCTTGACTGCATTTCTGATCAGCGCTATCCTTGTTCGGCCTGTGAGTTTAGGTGGATGGCCTTGTCTTGGTAGGTTTACAGTTGTGCCATACTCCTTCCATTTCTGAATGATCGCTTGTACAGTGCTCCGTGGGATGTTCAAGGCTTTGGAAATCTTTTTGTAGCCTAAGCCTGCTTTAAGTTTCTCAATAACTTGATCCCTGACCTGTCTGGTGTGTTCTTTGAACTTCATGGTGTTGTTGCTCCCAATATTCTCTTAGACAACCTCTGAGGCCGTCACAGAGCAGCTGTATTTGTACTGACATTAGATTACACACAGGTGCACTCTATTTAGTCATTAGCACTCATCAGGCAATGTCTATAGGCAACTGACTGAACTCAGATCAAAGGGGGCCAAATAATTATGCACACACCACTTTGCAGTTATTTATTTGTAAAAAATGTTTGGAATCATGTATGATTTTCATTCCACTTCTCATGTGTACACCACTTTGTATTGGTCTTTCATGTGGAATTCCAATAAAATTGATTCATGTTTGTGGCAGTAATATGACAAAAATGTGTAAAACTTCAAGGGGGCTGAATACTTTTGCAACCCACTGAATATATCTATTATGTTAAATCATCTCTGAGGCTCTTTAAAGGGAGTCTGAAGCAAAAGAAGAAAAAAAAACACATACTCACCTATGGAGAGGGAAGGCTCTGGGTCCTATAGAGCCGTCCCGTTTCTCTCACGGTCCCCACGTTCCAGCGCTGGCTCTCCTGTTTAAACCCCCCGCCTTCAGGAGCCCGAATGTTCCCAAAGATGGGCAGCTCCATAATGCGCATGGACGAGTGCACGAGAGAGCGTGCTCGCACATGCACAGTACAGAGCGGCCCATCTTCAGGAGCATTTAGGCTCACGAAGACTTCCAAATCCTCCTGTAGTGGCAGAGAGCTCTCACGTGCACTCGCCCATGCGCATTACGGAGCTGCCTATCTTCTGGAGCATTCAAACTCTCGAAGACTTCCGAAGCCTCCCGGGGTGGAAGATCTTAATGGGGGAGGCAGCGCTGGAACGAGAGGACCAGAAGAGGAACGGGAAGGCTCTATTGGACCCACAGCCTTCCCTCTCCTTAGGCATGTATATTTTTTCTTTTCTCTTATTTGGCTTCAAACTCACTTTAGCAAAGCACTGATTGCCATCATACGGAATCAGATAACCCCTTTATAAATTCGGCACTCCTAATGGGGGATATGAAGGCACCTCTTCTTTGGCATCTTTGATATTTTGAAACTGAAGATTAATAAAAAGGAAGATATTTCCTTTCAGCTTTTCTCTAAAAATTGAGCACTCATCTCTTCATAAAATGATTTTTTCAAAAAAGGGAAAACACTGAAAATTGAACATCTGCAGGAATATTCAGGCCTTGTAAAAAATCCACAGCTGTCTGACTGCATGACCTTAGGAAATATTACTCTTTGTTTGTAGATCAAAGTAAAAAAAGAAAAATAGATTTGCTGTTACTTTTAAAGAATAACAAATGAGAGTCTGATATTCCTCATACTGCTGAGAAATAAAATGTGAAGTCATCTAACGCGCCCATTACGGATCACAAATTGTTTTTGCAATCACTCAGCGTTTTTGCTAGTGTTTTATGCAGCGATTTCCAGAGCCATTTTCAGCGCTTTTAGAAGCGCTTTAATTGTAGTGCTACCAGCTTGTAGAGAGATTGCGGTTAGTGATTGAGATTTGAGATTTGGAGGTGGGGGGGAGCGGTCTGTGTACTAAAATTGTTGCAAAATTGCTTGTGTACAACAATTGAAAAGCTGCATTGCTATTGTTAAGCTTGGAGGTGTAATCTCCACAGTCAGCATGCAACACATAAGCTGACGTGAAGGAGGTACACACACCAGCACAAGGAATCAGGATATCCCCAGTTTAGTGGAGGAGAGGACTGACTCCAATAGGAGATTGTGGTGCACAGAGCCGGTGCAGATCCGAACAGCCACAAACAACACTTTCGTAATAACGTCTCAGCGCAAAGTAGCACTGAGCACATAAACCAGGACTGAGGAGATCAGGACAGGTAGACAGAATGAACGCTTGCTTAACTAGCCACTACTTAGTGACAGCAAGCGTCCACAATAAAACAGACTGGAATGAGGTAGCCAATGCGTTTGCAGCAATGGCGTGCCTCACAAAGACAGGACAGGACAGCCAGGAAATAGCAGGATGAAGACAGAAGAACGCAACACAGACAAATATACAATAAGTATGATTTCCTAGTGTATTACAATTACAGCTATCAATGAAACTATTTGTAACGTCTGACTAACATATGTATATATCGGCAATGAACCGATATATGACATAAGCAGGAACTCTGACTAAGACTGGAGTAATACAGGGAACAGGGCTCAGAAGGATTCGCTATCTCTTCGCAGAGATGAACGCAATCCACAAACGGTAACAGGACAGGATTCAGAAGGATTCGTTATCTCCTCGCAGAGATGAACGCAATCCACAAACAGGACCAGGAGCAAGATACTAGCTCAGCACGGGTGCTCACGATACGCGCAAACTACCAAAACGTGCTGGAAGGCTGACTAACTGAACACAGGAAATAAACAGTTCATGTACGTATATATCAGCGACACTGATGTATCAACGTAACACGAATACAAGGAAAATAACAAAATGCGCAAGTATGCGTATATATTGGCGACGAACCAATATATGACACAAGACAAGCAGAGTAACAACTTCTAGAACAAGAGCAGAACTAGGAGGACTCGCTGACCCCTTCGCAGGAGTCAGCGCAGTCCACACGGACTAGGAACGAGGTGGGGCACGGGCAGAGTAACAGACAGAATCTGAGACTATGGTAGCCCATGAGGCATTGCAGGAAGCAGTTCTTTATACTGAGGTCATCCAATGGGAGCAGACCTGCAGATTCCCACACAAGTGAATGGTAATTAATCACAGGCTGATAGCAGGAAAAGGCAGACAATGATATGCAGCCTGCAGGAAAGGGATTGCCCCTCCATTGCAGCAGACAATGTTTGTTTACACAAAAGCATATTAAACTGTCATTAACTTCAGAGCGACTGCAGATGGAATCAGCAACTAGTTTAAGTGCAAACCAAACTATGCAAGCAAATGCATGTAATGACATCAGAACTGCTTGGTTTGCAATACCACAGCAGTCAGCAGTAAACGCTGCAGAAGCGATCATAACAGCTATACTTTGTATTGAAGTGCAAACACTCCAAAAATGCTGCAGGACCTGCAAATTGGCCTAATTGCACCCACTCTTGTGGGTTTGCCTTCATTGACTTTCATTAACATAGCACTTTTTGGGATTGCCAGCTATTTTCGGCGCTCCCCAAACACTGGTAAAATCACTCTAGTGAGCCAATTAAAGGATATCCGAAGTGACATGTGATATGATGAGATAGACATGTGTATGTACACTGCCTAGCACACAAATAACTATGCTGTGTTCCTTTTTTTCTTTCTTTGCCTGAAAGAGTTAAATATCAGGTATGTAAGTGGCTGACTCAGTCCTGACTCCTCTGACAGGAAGTGACTACAGTGTGACCCTCACTGATAAGAAATTCCCCTTTTTTTCTCTTTCTTGCTCTCAGAAGCCATTTTCTGCTAGGAAAGTGTTTTATAGTTGGAATTTCTTATCAGTGAGGGCCACAGAGGTAATTCCACTGTTTGCAACCCACATGGTCACAGGTTCGATTTGAATCTCCCCTTTGTCTGCTACTTTATTGGGTAACAACCCTCTTCCATCTACCCTGTTGTAACGATTGTGGAACTTCCTCCGTGACCAGCGCACAACGCGTGCGCTGATACGGCGGAAATCCTCCACAAGCGTATAATTGCAGGAACCCAGCAAAAGGTGCTACGCACCCGTAGAGGGAAATTCCTGTCGGCAGATGGCGCTGAGGAGTGCCGAGGAACCAATCCTCTGTACCTCCACAGATGCCAGACAGGAATTGTACAAAGCGCAGAACGCAATCATAAGAAAAGCGATTGCGAATGAGAACGAGCAAAGGGACAGGTTGTATGTGTGTGCGCGAATCTAGTCGCCACCCCGTGACAGCGCACACACACAACAGCAGATAGGAAACAGAAACGCAACCGCAAGAAAGGCGATTGCCAAAAGTGACACAAGGCAGATCAGAACAGAATACGAGGATAGCAAAGGCACAGCAAATCATACAATGAGGAGATACGGAAAATAACAAACGCTAACTGAACGCGAACACCGCACTCATTCCCAACAGTGCACGCGTTCATGCGCGGTCTCCACGTGATAAGCACAATAGAGACAAGCACGCCTAACTAACCATAGACAGACAAACATGTAACAGAGGACGCGAGCGCTTGCTTAACGGTTACCTCACCGAGCCTCCAGCAAGCGTTCGTAGCAGACAAGTCAGACACACACGAAAACAGGGACAAGCGAGAGATAGGATCCACAGCACTAGCGAAAGTGGCTAGCGCGATCCAGGAAGACAGAACAGAAGGATCCACAGCACTAGCACAGGATGCTAGTGCGATCCAGGAAGGCAGAACAGAAGCATCCACAGCACTAGCGGAAAGTGGCTAGCGCGATCCAAGGAGACAGAACAGAAGGGATAGCTGGTAACAACCACTGCACCAGCTATACTCCAAGAACAGAGATCAGAACGATTTCCTGTCGACCACCGCTGGGACAGGACAATCGCAACAGAACAAACAAAACAGATAAGCAATCCTAACTGCACTAGGGGAACCTGCCTAGCGCATTTTCAGAAATTACTCTAAGCTGATCCTCAAACAAAGAGTAAGGCTGACACTCCTCCAGGAGTGTTTCACAGGAAGGAATCCTTATGACCAGCCAAGCATTGTGGGAAACACATAGTACTTATAGTACATGCCTCCAATGAATGTGGCCAGGCAATTTGCATGACAACGTATGCAAATTCCTCAGCAAACACAAGCTGCAAAACTGACAGAAGCTCTTCTTTCCAGAGTCCTGCAGCATGCAAACCTAAACAATGGTCAAAAAGCTGCCTGCCTGCACAGGCAGCTGAGCAGATCATTACAGTATTCCCCCCCCCCCCCCCCTCCAGGGTCGAATTCCAGACGACCCTCGAAACTGCTATTAGCAAAAGACTCCAACCGAAGACTCATGAAGGTCGGGACAGCCCGACAAGGTCCAATTCCAGAGTCAGTCCACCCGAAACCGACCTCATCGGAAACAGAAGCCACCGAAACATGCCCATCAGCACTACAAGTCTCAGCGTAACACCCATCAGGACTGTGGATACCAGAGAAAAAGCCACCGACACCCTCCAGACAATACCCACCACCTTCCAAGGAGCGTCCGAAAATACCAAATCTGCCACAAAACCTGTTCGAAGTGTCTCTTTCAAAACAAAAGCCGCTGTTGATCGTATTCAGGGTACCAAGCAAAACTTCTCTCGGAATCTCCCAGAACGCCTTGAAGCTCCGCAGAGATTCCAAGAAGCCAGAAAGCTCACCAGGCTCACATGGAGAGCTACCAAGCACCCCCATGGAACCTATGACAGTTCCAGATTCAGAATTAGCAGGACACCCATCAAGATCAGGACTTTCAGGGACCACTTCTGGGCATGCAAGCAGGCAGGCTAAATCAGAACATGTCTCCACCGAGGAAGCATCTGAGTACGCTGGTAACCGAGGCACACTTAGGCTTTCTGGGTCACAGAGCACACTGGTGTACACCAGCACAGGAGAAACCTCAGGACACGTCGGGGAACTGCCAACCTCAGAGTCCGGCACGACCAGACCAAAACCAGGACCGGGCAGAAAATCATCATGAGTAGAGGTCACAGGTACTGGTATTTCAAAAGAAGACTCAGTCTCAGGCTTAGAGATCTCAATGACTGTAATGGTATCTGACAGAAATTCATCATTGACTACCCATAACTGAAGCTCCACCAGAGCTGAAAAGGTAGCCAGCAAGGCAGCAATGCCTACGGAAGAGGGCAACACCTCAGAAGGACTTGGGGGGCAGGAGACATCTCCTACAAGTTCTGCACCCTTTGGGAGGGACTCGGAGACCTCCAGTACATCAAACAAGACCTCAGGAACATCATTTTCCAGGTTTTCTAAGAAGGATTCTGAACTATCCATGTTACAGGGCTGAACATTAAATACCTCCTGCAGGCAGGGCAGATGTCCCAGGAATGGTTCCACCATAACCTGAGACTGAACTTCATCATAATTAGCGGGATGTACAGGAATATTTACTGGAACACACACTGACTCCCTAACTTAATTCTCACTGTACCCAGAATTCTGTGTGGCAGTCAAACTAGCTTGTAACTCCAAAACTGCAGAAAAACAGGTGAGTATAGTGGCAATACCTAGACGAGCCTCTAGGGACACTGCAGGGGATTCTAAGCAAGGCCACATTGACTCATCCAGAGTACAGGGTGCAGAATCAGCACTTCCCTCAGAGCAAGAAAGGGGCTCACAAACGTCAGTGTGAAAGGAAAACATGTTTTCATTCATGGTACAGGGCAGGTTCAGAGAAAGCGTCTCTGAACAAGGCAAAGAAGGTTCAGCATCAGATTCGCAAAACCGAAGCGCTGTCTCACTCTTAGATTCGGCTAACAATGTCGAATCCGAGGAATCAGAACACAAAACCTGCGAATCAAAAATCACTTTAGGTTGTGAAACTGACGCTTCCCTAGCGCAAACCTCCGCGATCTGTGGGGCAGACTGTAAGGTGTTCAGGACAGAAACACTGGGGCAACTGTCACCAGGCAACGGGCCCTTACAGGTGTGAACAGGGTGAGACAGAGACTTATTTGCAGAAGAAATAGCGACATCAACAGGATAAACTTTATTAGGCATATTAATTTTACTTTTGACGCTGCATAGTCGAGAAACCTTTCCCATAGCAGGGTCACAGACGGAAGATCTCAAAGATCTGTTTCTAAATGACAAAGGATCCCACACATCCTTGAGGAAACCGGCAGACTCATGCCAATCACAATCTGCAGGAACATCCGAGAAACAGGCATCAGATCACACAGATTCAAACTGCACACTGTCAGGAGCGAATCCTTCAGGATTCGCACAGGAATCAACCACAGCGGCACACTCATTCATTTCAGATTGCACAAAGTCAAGACTCACATGCTTTACCCCAGAAAGGCAGGAACAATCATCCGAGAACGATGTCTTTTTATTGGAATCAATCGGTTGGTGTGTGTGCAACTCATCCAAAATCGTCTGCCACACATAAATCACCAGATCCACATCATCCTTGTCACATTCATCGGAATCAATCAGAAGGTACATAGAATCGAGACAAGCATTCAAGACATCTTCGCTTTTTGCGATGTAAAAATCACAAAAGGCTTTCCAATCAAAATCAAATTCCTCCAGCAAGGCCCCAACATCCCAGGAAGCAAATGGGGGTTCAAACAGGCCAGTATCCAGAAAATCTCCATATGGGTGGAGATCAGGAACAAGAACAGATTTTTTAACTGCTGTAATATAGTGTGCGATCCTACCTATAATAGGATCCACATAAGCTTTGGATTGGGGCAACGAAACCTGAGACTGAGATGTCTCTCTGAAATCATCACATTCAAGTGCTTTCCTTACTTCAGAGTTTACAGAACTAATTTCTTTATTTGTAGTTGCTATGGGCAACGGATTTTTCCGCTGGGAAGTCTTCCTAGATCTTTTACGTTTAGACTTAGCAGCTCTGGATGGCTGCTTTTTGGATGAAAGAGTAGATGGAACAGCTGATTGAGCTGCTGACAACAACTCATTAAAGGGGTATGGTAATTGAGGTAATCTCAGCCAATTGTGAATTAAAAAGGCCAAGAATTCCAGGGGTCTTTGACTCAGGGTGGTATGATCTTACACATCATAAGCCCACATTGACATTTCGCCCCCCAACAGAATGTAGACCATTTGGGGGGCCCAGGTAGACACTGGGGTGCATTGGAATTCAGGGTTCGCCAAAAGTTTAGTGCACTCAGACAAAAACTCGTCTGCTGACTCAGGTTCAAGATTTTTAAATCTCTTAAAGGTACTAGAGCCATACTCGACAAAATCGTATAAATCGGAAATTCCCTCTACACTGGGAATTTTGGTTGGGCTGGTCATACTGTAACGATTGTGGAACTTCCTCCATGACCAGCGCACAACGCGTGCGCTGATACGGCGGAAATCCTCCACAAGCGTATAATTGCAGGAACCCAGCAAAAGATGCTACGCACCCGTAGAGGGAAATTCCTGTCGGCAGATGGCGCTGAGGAGTGCAGAGGAACCAATCCTCTGTACCTCCACAGATGCCAGGCAGGAATTGTACGAAGCGCAGAACGCAATCGTAACAGAAGCGCTTGCGAATGAGAACGAGCAAAGGGACAGGTTGTATGTGTGTGCGCCAATCTAGTCACCACCCCGCGACAGCGCACACACAACAGCAGATAGGAAACAGAAACCCAACCGCAAGAAAGGCGATTGCCAAAAGTGACACAAGGCAGATCAGAACAGAATACGAGGATAGCAAAGGCACAGCAAATAATACAATGAGGAGATACGGAAAATAACAAACGCTAACTGAACGCGAACACCGCACTCATTCGCAACAGTGCACGCGTTCATGCGCGGTCTCCACGTGATAAGCACAATAGAGACAAGCACGCCTAACTAACCATAGACAGACAAACATGTAACAGAGGACGCGAGCGCTTGCTTAACGGTTACCTCACCGAGCCTCCAGCAAGCGTTCGTAGCAGACAAGACAGACACACGAAAACAGGGACAAGCGAGAGATAGGATCCACAGCACTAGCGAAAGTGGCTAGCGCGACCCAGGAAGACAGAACAGAAGGATCCACAGCACTAGCGCAGGATGCTAGTGCGATCCAGGAAGGCAGAACAGAAGGATCCACAGCACTAGCGGAAAGTGGCTAGCGCGATCCAAGGAGACAGAACAGAAGGGATAGCTGGTAGCAGCTGCACCAGCTATAATCCAAGAACAGAGATCAGAACGATTGCCTGTCGACTACCGCTGGGACAGGACAATCGCAACAGAACAAACAAAACAGATAAGCAATCCTAACTGCACTAGGGGAACCTGCCTAGCGCAGTTTCAGAAATTACTCTAAGCTGATCTTCAAACAAAGAGTAAAGCTGACATTCTCTCTTACCAGAGAGACGCAGGGGACAACATCACACTCTGGAGCTACCAACAGAGAGTGCCTCTGAAACAACTATACACACGTAAAGGCTGGAAAGCCAAGGGTGGGTGGTTCTCGAAACAAGAAGTAACAATCGAGATCAAGCCACATTTCCAGGTGACAAAGAGGGTGGGGAGAGCGGTCCCGGGGGAGGGAAAGCCAACATAGGGAACCCCATCCACACTACACGGGTCACAACAGGGGACGATATTACACAGTCCATATGCAGCAGCTTATCCTCATGATAGTTGGGTAAGTGAAGAGGTACTCTTAATCGAAAGATTGCAGAGAGTACAGTCTTCCCGACCTCAGGTACATATTGTGCCTCAGGACGTAAGGGGGGAAGAGGTCCAATCAGGACAGCTGGGGACATATTTTGTCAGCGAGAGATTGGACAAGGGGAGGTATAGTAACTTTTCTGGAGAAGGATCTTTTGCATGGCATCTTCGAGATGTTTGGGTGAACAAATGGAAACGGTGCAACATTCCTTTAGGCACCGCCACTTCCTTAGTTCCCACCTCAACCCATGTCTTACACCAGGACCTGAGAGGTCAACCTTTTTTGGTGCTAGACAGGGAGGTGAAACAAGTAGAGTTGTCCTCATGTGGGCAATTCTTGCAGAAGTACCTGCGTTGGCTGGGGCAAGTCAAATTTAGTGAAGATGCCTGCAGGCTCAATAACGCAGAGTGCGAGGCTACCATTCAAAAGATCCACCCTGAAGCCCAACCGATAGTTCCGGTGGCGGAAGGAAAGGTTTGGTTTTTTAACATAAGGTCTAATGATACATTCAAGGTATATTCGCATAATTGTTCCGATAAGGGGGATTTTCCAAGGGGAACATATTGTGTGAGTGGAGATCCCATATGGATCCTGTCATCCAGGCTGGATGACGTTGTTTCTCAAATTGTTAAGAGAACTCTAAAGGTCAAAGTTTCACGAGTAGTTCCCGTCCTGAAAGAGAACACGACATGGGACGAAGGGGAACAGGGTTTGATCCAAGACGACCACATTTTGTTACAAAGGTTAAACAAACAGTACACTAAGTTAGAGGGAAGATTTCACCATGATACAGGTGATCTTAACGAGGTAGAACACAAAAATGAGCAGGTGAGTTCCAGTCTGCCCTGGTGGACAAAGGTTCCGGTGATGTTCCAGGGACACTCGGACGGGGCATCTGCAGTTCCAAAGTTCTTTCTACACCCACTGGTCGTCTGGATGGGGATGACAACTTTAGGCATCGTTATCCAGGTGAGGTTGCGGGTTAAAATTACGTAAAATAAATTAACCTGGTCCAGAGATTGGTGCCTCATAAACAATCTCCGGAACCAATAGTTTAAATTAAGGGATATACAGGGTTACGGGTATAGGTTTAGTAGTACCTAGGAGCTGATTGTATAAAGGCGCTCTTTTAGAAGGTACCTGGCACTGCTCCGTTTTGTAACAACCAAACGAGTTTCACTTTTCTGTGGTCATGCAAGTTTGTGAGTGATACGCAAGTGACGCAAATGCTGAGCATGTGGTGTTGAGGGACTTAGAAGTAGGGCTTCCCCAGAGAGCCTGGGTACAGGAAGACCAAGAGGTCTTGCTCTCTCTCTTCCCGGGGTAACCGCCTAGAGCAGAGAAGTTGTGTGAGCACGAACATCGAAAAGTGAAACATACAAGAAGAGAAACAGGTACTGGGAGGTTCAGACGCTGGGATCTGCGGGTCAAGCCGTTTTAGGGGGGATTGTTATAATTTAAGTAGGCCTCAGTTATTTGGACTGAGTTAGTCAAAAAGGCTTGATGAGCAGACCTGTCCTTTAAGGGGATTTTCTCTGTAGAGAGAAAATCTGCAGTTCTGTCAGCAGAACTAGAACATACCAAGAAGCTGTTCTGAACAAGGCCGCGGGTCTCTCTGACCTGGGCATGTACCACCACCAGAACAGAAAACATTGGCCATGTTTACAAAACATCCACATTCCTGTAAGTAAAGGAAAGGTGACATTAAATATTAATCGAGTAGGCGTGTATGATGACACCACGAGTAGGGTCCACCAATAATCTGATCTAGGGGTGGCGAATATGATGTCACGTTTAACTCTTTCCTAGTCGGTATTAATAGCTGGACGAGCTGAAAAGGGGCTCTCTCTCTCTCTGATTCCTGCTATGCTTCAATACTGACTGGAACCCAATTAGTTCTCTAAGTATGTTCTTCCTTTCTGTAATCTGATATAAGGTATGCTGTACATAGGTAGTCTAGATGTAACATAGAGTAGATACAAGAAGACCTGGGTATCTTCAGTAGGATAGATACTCAAGTAGCTGTAACGCAACATGGAAGTCTGCTTTGCCAGGAGATGAATGTATCTATCTGTATTCCGGTTTCCTGAATAAATAACGTAAATATCGGAAAAGCCTGAGAAAGTCTATATCCTGTTTGCGGTGTGGAGAGTCAAGTGATCTCACAGTCTGTGAGACGATGGTGTCGAAGCAAGGTGATAAGAACAGTTTATAACATCTTCCAGGAGTGTTTCACAGGAAGGAATCCTTATGACCAGCCAAGCATTGTGGGAAACACATAGTACTTATAGTACACGCCTCCAATGAATGTGGCCAGGCAATTTGCATGACAACGTATGCAAATTCCTCAGCAAGCACAAGCTGCAAAACTGACAGAAGCTCTTCCAGAGTCCTGCAGCATGCAAACCTAAACAATGGTCAAAAAGCTGCCTGCCTGCACAGGCAGCTGAGCAGATCATTACACCTGTGTTTTAAAAAAATACTAGCGGACCTTAACCCTTATTCTTCATGGCCTCCAATGATTTAAAGAACACCTGAAGTGGGGAAGGAGGAAAAGATAGTTACTTATTCCCACCCCTGCACATGCGTATCCAGACTGGGCATTGCATATCCAGTACAATAATGCATATCCAGTACAATAATTGTGCACTCCTTTTTTCCTTCATGCACATGCACTTTGTTTTACTGGGCATGCCCAGTCAGGATGTGCTTGCCTTACGGCCAGAGGAATCCTAGACTAATTTAGCTGAATAGGTATAGAGGGACAGTGCGCTGGGACGCTTGGTTTCAGGAGGATCTGGAAAGCCTCTGGACTATCCAGAGCCTTCCTACTCTGGAGGTAAGTATCCAACTTTTTTCATAACTCACTTCAGGTACCCTTTAAAAAAATTAGTAAGCTTCCTATCTATCAGAAGACCAGCCCCCAAATATCTAAGCACTGCTATTAGAAGGCTAGCCCCAGCTGCCCACCTGTAGCTGATCCAAGATAACAGATAGTTGACCAAGGTGGTAGGGGAGGGGGATTCTGATGTCTGTACACAGGGGCGTAACAATAGACCCTGCAAGGTATGCAGCTGCAGGGGGGCCCAGAAGCCTCAGGGGGGCAAGGAGAGGGGG
Source organism: Hyperolius riggenbachi (assembly GCF_040937935.1). Lineage (NCBI taxonomy): Eukaryota > Metazoa > Chordata > Amphibia > Anura > Hyperoliidae > Hyperolius > Hyperolius riggenbachi. Next base: position 394,491,405 of record NC_090650.1, on the reverse strand, counting down.
AGTTTTTTTCCCTGTCCTGAGAGACTGACAACTATGGGCACGGATAGAAAATACTTTCTGATCTCTCCACAAATGGTCTAATGACTGCATCTGCTCAGCCTTTAAAAATGAATCATACAAAGTTTTGTAGATAGTCCCTAGGGATGCAGTGTGATGCAGGGTCTTGTGTGCAGCGCCTTGCCCCCAGCCTTTTCACCCCTCCCTAAGTGCTGTGTACTGTAGTGACGCTTGAGGAGTCTGTAGAGCCAGAAGCTAATGTAATTGATAGATAAAATGTGTGCAGTGCTTCACTGCTGTCTGTGTTTATCTGCATGGGGAAACCACACTCAAGCAAGCACTGGCCAACTGTATAATTTTGGTTCTCAGTTTACCTGTGCAGAAAGTGAGGGGGCAGGGGGCCCATCCAAAGTTTTGCAGGGGGGCCGAGTGATTTCTAGTTACGCCTCTGTTTGTACAGCAATTATGTTTGGGGAATTCCTGCTTCTGACGTTCACATTGGTCTGTGAGTAAAGATCTGGAAGATCACTGTCATCCATAGGCAGTTATGGTGAATCCAGGAACCAAAATCTAATCCAACAATAGCACAGTTTATCCAGCCAACAATCGTGATGAAAATGCTTATTTTTAATAAATGACTATCATTAGACTAACACAGACAGTCCCCTGCTTACAAATTACTCGAAGTACACATTTTTTATTACATATTTTTGTTGTTAAATGTTACAGAATTGTATAAACTCTTTTGTATGTAGTCTATACAGTATGTAGTTTAACACAGTAACCAAGCAGCTCAGCACATTGAAAACAACCCAAAAAACATAGTGTATGCTACAGTAGCAAGAAAAAGTATGTGAACCCTTTGCAATTATATGGATTTCTGCACAAATTGGTCATACAATCTGATCTTCATCTAAGTCACAACAATAGACAATCACAGTCTGCTTAAAGGGATACTTAAGTCAAAAATAAAAAATGATTTTTACTCACCTGAGGCATCCCTCAGCCCCCTGAAGCTGTATGGTGCCCTCGCAGCCTTGCTCCGATTCTCCTGTCCCCGCCGGCGGCTACTTCCGGGTTCGGCGACAGCCGCCGACAGGCTGGGAACGCGAGTGATTCTCCGAGTTCCCAGCCGCTATATCAACCTCTATGCTGCTATAGTGTATATGTTATAAGCTATAGCAGCATAGAGGGTGATATAGCGGCTGGGAACTCGGAGAATCACTCGCGTTCCCAGCCTGTCAGCGGCTGTCGCCGAACCCGGAAGTAGCCGCCGGCAACAGGACAGGAGGATCGGAGCAAGGCTGCGAGGGCACCATACAGCTTCAGGGGGCTGAGGGATGCCCCAGGTGAGTAAAATCATTTTTTATTTTTGACTTAAGTGTCCCTTTAAACTAATACCACACAAATAATTAAATGTTTCCCTGTTTTTATTGAACGCACCGTGTAAACATTAACATTGCAGGTGGAAAAGGTATGTCAACCCCTAGACTAATGACATTTTCAAGAGCTAATTGGAGTGAAGTATCAGCCAGCTGGAGTCCAATTAATGACATGAGGTTGGAGGTGCTCACTAGAGAACCACCATGAGAAATCACTAACGATGATGTCAACAACATTCGTATTACCTGTCCTCATGATAGACTTTCATGAATAATCATTTTGGGGCATTTACATCTAAGGTTCATAGCTAATATCCAAACACAAGTGAAGATGACTTTCTGTCCCTTGCTTCGTACTTGCTAGAACAGTCCTTGCTGAGTTTATATTTTGCATAAACCAGCTAGCTATTGGTTTATGTTCACCGGCCCTTTAATGTTTCTATAGAATGTAATAGATATAGGCTATTTACAAGCCAGCTGTCTGCTAAACACTGATATCTAGCCAAGGTTGCCCTGGCAACGCTCATATACTATCCCTGGAAATGCATTGATGTCAGAGACTCCAATTGCAAACATGGCTTACGTAAAATAATGGTTTCTGGTCTCTACAACACTGACAACACAACATTAAAAGAAATGTCATGTATTTTTATTGTAATGTTTTCATGCATTAAAACTCAACTACAGAAAAGTAAACTATTTCAGCTTTGGATAGCATGGAAAGGGGTTAGAACATCTTTGGGGTTTTTATCTGTTGCTGGAGGTCTAATTTGCAATGTGTACCGGTAGATTGCAGAGTCACAGAACTTAAGACATCTGAAGTGATAGGAATAAGGAGGCTGACATAATACCAGTTACATGACCGCCCTGCTGATCATCTGTCTCCTTTTAGCCATAGACCCTGAGGGCGATTTCACACTGGAAACTGGCGGTTTGGTGCACAGCCAAACCGCACAAAACAGACCTTTGGGGAATACCACGTTACAACGCGGTATTCCCTATCTGGCATCTGGCCAAGCAGTAAGTGACACATGCTTGTTGTCACTTGATTCGGGGTATGAGGAAGTGACTGGAAGCGTATTGTAAAAATACACTTCCGCGCATGTGCGCTGCAACGTCGCGTTGGAAAATGTTTAAAAATCCCCACGTCGCCATAGACTAACACAAATCTGTGTATGGTATGCACCAATGGGGGAAAAATTCAAAGAAGGTGACGTGCCAAGACTCAAATCACCTGTGCACTTCCAGGGTGGCCAAGGTGGCCAGGGTCACATACTGCAGAGGAAATAAGTGAACTTTCCCTGAAACGTTTGGGCCTTCGTAATAAGAGCACCTTCAACCCCCCGAGTCATCCTACCATTGATTTGTTCATGTCTAAAGTAAAACAAGATATACAGTCATTGGAAGAGAATTTCCTAAAAAGCCCACCGAGTATCACACCTAATCTCTCGAGAGAAGAGAGACAAGCACTTAACAGCCTACGGGGAGACGATCAGATAGTGATTCGCCCAGCAGATAAGGGCGGGGCGGTGGTCATTTTGAATAGTGATTACTATAACAAAGAAATTTTACATCAGCTCTCCAATGAGGAAGTCTATGAGAGATTAGATATAGATCCTTTGTTTAAGATACAAGAGAAAATACGTAAGGTGGTAGATGATGCTCTAGAGAGAAACATCATTGATGTCGAATGCAGCAAATTCCTTATTAAGCAGTATCCGGTGACCCCAATTCTGTATACTTTACCGAAGATTCATAAGAGCCTTGAAGCTCCCCCTGGTAGGCCAATAGTCTCAGGGGTGGACTCTATTTTTGTTCCTTTGGCCCAGTTTGTTGATAAGATCTTACAACCTTTAGTCCACTCTTTGGAATCTTACCTGCAGGACACTAGAATGTTTCTTGAAAAATTGAAGTCATTACCAGACTTAGACTCTGGGTGTTTGCTGGTCACATTGGATGTTGAAAGCCTCTACACCTCCATCCCACACGATGGAGGTGTAGAGGCTGTGGAATGGTTTTTGATGGTCTACTCTGATCTGACTAATCCTCAGAGGAAATTTGTAATTTCACTACTGCAGATTATTTTATATGAAAATTATTTCCTATTTGATGGCCGTTTCTATGCACAGCGTAGAGGGACAGCGATGGGTTCGAACGTGGCCCCGTCCTATGCAAATTTATTTATGGGACAGTACGAGGAGAGTTTCGTTTATACTAGTAATTTGTTCCACCAGCATGCTAGATGCTAGTTTCGTTATATAGACGATATTTTTTGCATATGGGCGGGGCCACGTTCGGCCTTGGATTGCTTCATTGAGGAGTTGAGACAGAAATGTCCCTGTATTGGACTAACAGCACATGTGGATGTGGATGAGGTGCCCTTTTTGGACACATTGGTGTACAGGTCTGGTGATCGTTTACTCACGGACCTGTACACCAAACCAACGGATAGGAATTCTATTCTTGAGTTCCAGAGCTTTCACCCCAGACACATTAGAGAGAATATCCCACTAGGACAAGAGATCAGGGTTGAAAATATTGTGGCTGACCCAATTAAACGGGAACAGAGAATTACACAAATACAAAGCAAATTTGCTAAGAGGGGTTATCCCAGGGAATTACTTGGGAAAAAGAGAGCCCATAATAAGAGTGGGGCTAATGGACCAAGGGTGCCCTTTGTTAGCACCTTTAACAGTCAGAGCCAACAAATCAGTAAAATTATAAGGAAACACTGGAGAATTTTGAAAGAATCCTTTCCTCAGGTTCAAGAATTTAGATACCCGCCCCTGATGTCGTTTCGCAGACCACCCACAATTAGAGATAAAGTGGTACATACTTACCCTGGGGATCCTGGGGGGACAGTGAATAGAAATGGAACATATCCATGTCTGCACCGTCACATGTGCAATAATGTGACAAAAGGAGATACATTTACCCATCCCTCAAGTGGCCGTAGGTTTTCCATTAAGGGCTACTTTACCTGTGAATCCACGTATGTTGTATATCTAATCAAATGTCCTTGTGGCTTAGGATATGTTGGAAAAACAGTGCAGCCCTTGAGGGATAGGATCTCCTCACATAAGACCACCATTAGAGGGGATAGTCGGGAACAATCTGTAGCCTGTCACTTTAAGGAATATAGACATAATGTATCCCAACTAAAGGTACAAATAATTGATCAAGCCCCCCTGGGTCTTCGTAGGGGGGATCGCCATAAGATGCTGTTAAAAAAGGAGGCCAGTTGGATTAAAAAATTGGGTACTCTGGGGAGGGGAGGGTTGAACAAAGAGTATGATCTATTGCCATGTATATAGAGTTGTTGCTGCTTGTCTTGTTGTGGGTAGAAATGTTTATACTTGTCTTTTTGTCATGTATTTCTGACAGGTGGGGAGCGGCGAATCGATTGGGGCTCCTGTGACCTCTAGCTGATACAGATTGCCCAGGGGACTATTTAGGTGTTGCTGTGATGGGTAAGTGATGGGGACGCTCTGTCTATCTCTTTCTGCTATTTTGATTTGTTTTTGCAGCTGACGCTGTATAGCGTCGGGTTGCTTAGTTCCGCTGTGTCCTAGCAACTGGAGCGTGACTTAGAGGAGGGGCTTCATAGCTAATTCAGTCGCGTCCTGTTGCATATGAATAGGAGGAGGCGCGGCCGGCTATGTTTTGACGGCGGCCGCTGCACTATTGGAGGACAGTAAACACATGACCAAAGTCATGTGAGCGGGGCACGTCAGTAATGACGCGTTGTATACGGAAGGAGATGGCGGAGATGTCCGCATGGCCTGCCACGTTACAGTATCCATGGCGGTGAGTGATGCACTGCGTGCTTATGCTAATGGGCATTGTATTGTTACTTCCCACTGGGTGGGGATTCCCTTGGCTTACATTAGCATATTACCTTATGGAGTTTCCCATCAGGTCCGCTGGAGGCTACGGGGCTCGGATTGGTCTGTTGCTGGTCACCTGATTTTTTTAATTTTCTATTTAAACAGTTGATTTGTTGATGTTCAGCGTGGATGTTGTGCCTATACAGCTTGAAAAAGGGTTGATGACCCGAAACAGCGGAGCTGTCGCTGTTCTGCCATACACCATGCTGTTCTATTTTTAGCCTTTGAGATGGAATAAAGAGATATTTTTACTGAGACGGTGCCGACTCTTTTGGAACTGGCCATAGACTAACACGACTTCTGGGCTGACGCAGATCGCCGCAAGTCATTGCAGAAGCTGCGCGATAACGTAGTTCTGGACCAACATCATATAGAGGACTTCCAGTGGACCGCACCGTGACACAGGTAATATGAATTACCCCATAGGTTTGCACTAAAGTGCGGTAGCAGTGCGTCAATCTGACGCACTGCCCCAGTGTGAAAGGGCCCTGAACAAGAATAAAGATACAATTTTTCTGACTGAAGTCTGACTGGATTAGTTGCATGCTTGTTTCAGGTGTGTTATTCAGACACTACTGCAGCCAAAGAGATCAGCAGGACTGCCAGGCAACTAGTATTGTTTAAAAGGGAAAAAATGTCAGCCTACATAACCCTCTCAGTTCAGGTGTCCTTTAAGGGGAGGTGATGCTGGTACCAGTCATTCACGGGGCTATTGCAGGATGCAAAGTTTAAGTGTTTTCGGCCTGCAGGATCAGTGCACCAGAGACAGAAAGAACAGATTCTCCTCTGGGCAGAGGGTGAGCAGAAGTGCAGGCTGATGTCTGGAGAATGGAAGGTCAAGTAACAAGCCAAAAGGTCAGGATGGGCACCACAGAAGCATAGTCGGTAAACAGCCAAAGGTCGGGACCAGTGTCTGGCTATTGGCTGTCTGTCAATGTTACCGCATGGAGAGAGCATGGAGAGAGTGAATTAAGGGCTGGCTAGAGCTGGAGAAAAATATCGAACACTTTTGCCCGATTTACTGAATGCGTAAATCTTTGTGAATTGCAATTTCTTGACATTTCTTGAGGTATTTACCCTACCTTACTTGTCGGTAGTTTACCTCATTTTTATTTTCTGTGCGGTAATAGGTTTGGTGACCTTGAATTTGGAAGGTGATCAGTAAAATCAGCTGTTTTCAGCATCACCGAATGCGTGCTTAGTGAATTGAGGCCCTTGTGAAAAAACCTCCTGGCGGTTTGCTAAAAAATCGGCAGGGGGCAGCAAATCTTTTTTTTTTTTTTTTTTTTTTTTTTTTTCATGTAGCGAGACAAAGTCTCGCTACATGATAGCCGCTGCTCAGCGGCATCCCCCCAGCCCCTCCGATCGCCGCCGGCGATCAGGATATCCCGTTTAAAGAACGGGATCTCCTGGAGGGCTTCCCCCGTCGCCATGGCGACGGGGCGGGATGACGTCACCGACGTCAACGACGTCGTGACGTCATAGGGGATTCCGATCCACCCCATAGAGCTGCCTGGCACTGATTGGCCAGGCAGCGCACGGGGTCTGGGGGGGGGGGGGGCGGCTGCGGCGCGACGGATAGCGGCGGATCGGCGGGTAGCGTCGGCGATCGGGCACTGCACGCAGCTAGCAAAGTGCTAGCTGCGTGCAGCAAAAAAAAAATTATGCAAATCGGCCTAGCGGGGCCTGAGCGGTGCCTTCCGGCGGCATAGCCCGAGCTCAGCTCGGGCTTACCGCCAGGAAGGTTAAAACACCGGCAAGCGAGAAAATACTCTTAACAATTTTGACAGTACTTTTCCACCTATTTCCTGATACCTTTTAGTGGCAAACTGCTGTAAAGTTATTTTAAAAAGAGTTTGAAAAATGATCTCATAGGAGAAAAAGTTAATTGCATATGGGCCTATATGTTTTTTTTTCTTTGGGCTTTTGTGTGTTTTTATGAGAATTTTTGTATGTGTCTAGCATAATTGACAACCATCATGGGAAAACAATGAGTGGTGCAAAAATCTGCAGCAAGCTAAATGGACTACAAACAGGAGCGTAACTAGAAATCCCCGGGCCCCCCTGTAAAAAAAATATCCTGCAACAGAAGGGAAATACAGGGGAGGTAGAGGAAAAGAAAAGGGGAGGGGGGGGATCCCATACTAGACTTCCAACCATACGACTTCGCCAGGAATACATTTTAGTGAACAAAGATCTAAATAAATGACAATGAATGCATCAGGGTCACTATGTTGGGGGGGCAGTAGTGCCCATTAGCAATAGTTGCTTTTGTGTTCGTCCAATTCGTCCAATCCCAAGAAATAGGTGCATCCAGTGTTTAAGCGGCAGGTGCGTGTGCATATGCGCGTGTCCGCTGCTCATACCCGGCAGCATTTCTGTGTCGCGATCGGTGAAGCGAAGCAAAGCCATACCCGGCAAAGGGAAGCAAGGGTTCCCCCGAACCAATCGCAGTGCCTTTAATGAATGCACATGACCCAGATCAGGGACCATGTCCATTCATAATAACGAAACAAAAGTAAATACAATGAAAGTATGCTTCACTGCCACTGTAAATGCGCATGTTGCCCGGTTAATGCACAACATGCTGTGCATTACTGAGTTGGAGCCCGTCACACGACACTACATTTGCATTGCAATGCAACGGGTTCCTTGTAGAAGGGTCCTTACAATTTCTCGTAATTTTCTTTAAAACCTCTGTTTGGAAGAAGCAAGCTCTGCTATCACCCACAGAGGTGGCGTAGCAATAGGAGGTGCAGAGGTTGCGACTGCACCGGGGCCCCTGTAACACAGGAGCCCACTAGGGCCCTGCTTCACCCATCTTATTAGCTTTTCATTGATGGTATGCTGATAATGAACACCTCTATATGTGCATTGCATACTGGTAATCCTTAACAAAACCTTAACAGACTGTTTCCTTAGTATAAATACAGCTCTCTGACACTACAGCTGTCCTTGGTAGGTTTTGGGGCACCATATCAATAGAGTGCTTGGGGCCCCATGTAAATCTCAAACAGGGGCCCCAAGCTCCTGTTTCGCCACTGACCCAGAGAGATGTGATCCAGAACCCATATGTCCCATCATCACAGTTCATTCCAGGTGACAGATTTTCCCGTGTCTGTCAGTTTCAGCCTGTATTCCACTAGATTAGAATAATTTGTAACACAAATCTGAAGTTCTATTACTGCTATGAATATAAAGAGCGGTTTCTGTGCTCATCTCTGCAGAATGATTCTGAAATGAGCTCTTCAATCATCTACACGGTGAGCATCTTCCACCTCCCTGGAGGAAACCTTCCATGAGACGGTGGGAAACAATTCATAACTTTGCCTACACTTCTTTCAGGTATAAAGCAAAGGCCATCAGAATCGAGGCAACAAAAAGACAAAATCTGCACTGACTTTCAGTGAAAACTGCACATCAAATGATCAGAAGTTCCATAGGCACCGATTACCAAAATCAAAAGCAAGCATGATGATACAGCAATCAACTGCAGAGAAAAACAGAGATGTTTAAAACTCAAATAAGACATGACTGCAGTTTAATAAATTATTCATTTGCTTTCAGTTTCCGAATAGTCTATTTTTTCATAAGCCCAAACAGCAGATACGTTCTAAAAATCTAATTTTTATTTACATACACATGCTGATTGTAAAGAGGAGCTGTAGTCAAAACAACATAATAGATAAAATTGCTTATTTTACAATATTAATTTATAAATTATTTAGTCAGCGTTAGCCCATTTTACATCTTCAGTCTTCATCTGTGGGGGGCGATTGATGCATTTTAAAATGTGGGGTAATTGCTGCATTTCATTAGTGGGGGTGATTGATGCAGTGTAAATGTGGGGTTAATTGCTGCATTTCATTTGTGAGGTGATTGATACATTTTAAATGTGGGGTAATTGCTGCATTTCATTTGTGGGGGTTATTACTACTATGCATATGAGGGACGATTGCTGCATTTCATATGTGGGAGTAATTGCTGTATTTTAAATGTAGAGTGGTCTTAATATATGAGTTGTTTATTCTTAACAAAAACCTCAGTATTCCGTATAAATTGTGGATTTTGGGTTGCAGTTTTGGCACTCGGCATCTAAAAAGTTCACCATCACTGCTATAGGAAGTGTTTCTGATGCTGCAACCAGGACATTTAACATAAAAGTGTGTAGCCTGAATAATTTACTGCATTCTATATTGCCATTACAGTTCCTCTTCAATTGTTTATCTGTGTATCTGTCATACTTAACACTCTGCCAATGTCCTCAAGTAAGTACATGACTTATGACCACAGTTGGGGGTGTGTTCCTACCTGTGCCACAATTTTGCATGCACAGAATCTGGCATGCATGAAGTCACAACTTTCCATGGAAGATTACATGCCAAAATGCCAAACTTCTGCCCATATAAACTTCTGTCCTGGCAGCACTCGGTGCTGAGATTTTTTTCTGTTCTGTGCAGGCCCTCTGATCTATTCTAGCCTTTTCCTGATTACCTGTTGTGATCCAGCCTGCCTGACAATTCTTAATTTCCTGAACCTGATGTGACCTGAGACCTGGCCTCAGAGCGAAACTTTAACTTTTCCTGACTGTGACTTTGACCTTGTCTGCTAGCCTACCTGCCAGCCCTGATTTTGGCGTGTCACCTCCATGTTTCTCCAGCTATCTCCGGCCTTGACTTATTCCAATCTCACCAATAATTGTATTCCAGGTTGGCATTGAGGCTCCACTCTCTACTCCACACCAAGGTATCACCTTCCTTGACATGACTGTCACCCAGTCATCAGCGGGGCAAGTCTGGGCACCACAACCTGGGAATAGTTGGTAACAAAGTAGTCTTAAAGAGGAAAATAATGAAAATAATGTAATAAAAATGTGCTTAATTTTTAAAATAATTATGTATAAATGATTTAGTCAATGTTTGCCTATTGTAAAATCTTTTACATTCTGACATTTATAACATGGTGACATTTTTACTGCTGGAAGGTGATGTCAGTGGAAGAAGATGCTACTTGCTTTTTTGGCAGTTGGAAACAACTGTTATTTCTTACAATGCAACAAGGCTCCCACAGTGTGATGTCAGAATCATGGTCCTAGCATCACACTGTGGGAGGAGTCTCACCACAATATCATTCATACAGAGCCCCCTGATGATCCAGTTGAGAAAAGGTAAAGATTTCTCATGGGAAAGGGGGTACCAGCTACTGATGAAGGATGAAGTTCAATACTTGGTTACGGTTTCTCTTTAAGTCCACTGAGTTACCAGCCAAACATCTCATTTATGGATGGCAAAGACACTCCGCTTCCTGGCTGAAACTACGTCATCTGCTATTATTTTGCTTAACGGTATATAATTCAAAATATCAATAAAGATACAACACATCACCAAAATTACGTAATGCTATTTTATACTAATTAGTTGGAACATGAGTTCAAACTTGCATGTGTATACCAGCAAGTTCTAGGGTTCTTGCCAGCTGGTGAATGTGGTGGGGTTAAGCCCGAAGACTTGTGCTTGTAATAAGGAACATACTCAATCAGGTAGGTAGCGTACTACTGGCATACGGATGGGTCATTTAGACCCATCTGTTGATGCAAAAAAAAATTTGATGGGTTATTTACCTTGAACTGCCTATTTCACCTTGTTGTTGGTAGTAATATGAATTATGAAGGTTGAGATGGGCACATCGATATGTTGAGCTTTGATATCCTATAATCCCCATTTTTCCTGGCAATCATTTCTCTAAGACAGGGTGCACACTCAAACCCCATTTCTGTACACGCATTTTCCGGCGCAGAGAATTTGAGTTCGTTCAGCGTTTAACTGTTAGAAGGCTGCAATTTTTTTTTTTTACAGGCAGAAAAATGCATTACGTGTGAGAAAGTCAATCAACTTGCCTTGCGTTTTATGGGCTGTCCGTTATAATGTGTTTTCCTGTTGTGTATAAAGGTTTTTGAATAGGCCAAGTGTGATGCCTGCCTATAGGTTGTGTAGGAGCTTTACATACTGTATACCTGTAATGCCTGGCAGATCGCCTGCTTTATTTCAGCCACTATACCCCAATCTAGTGCCATAGCTCTGAGCTCGGCCCACGTCTTCACCTATAGACAAGTCTCCGCTTGAACAGGACACTGAATATCTCTCCTGACTTCGGTTACCTCCAGGTCTTAACGTGCAAGGTATAGCGGCCTAGGCCGAGAAACCCAGAGTACCACCAGAGCAAACAAGACTATGCAGCTGGTTGATATAAGGTAGTAGAATAGAATAGTAGTAGAATGCTTTTGTGGAGGAAGTTACACAGATCACACCAGGAGCTATGAACAAGGGAGCAAGATTGCTCAGAGCAACCGCAGCTCTGAGCTTCCGATAACCGTCACAATAAACAAGACACAATGGTTGCTCAGTGCAACTGCAGTACTGAGCATCTGATGTCCACAACACCGAGTGACAAAGACAGACAACAGACAGACAGACGGAATGCTTGCCAGCTAACAAGACACAATGGTTGCTCAGTGCCACCGCAGCACTGAGCATCTGATGTCCACCACACTGAGTAACAAGGACAGACAACAGACAGACAGACGCAATGCTTGGCAATCTAATCGCTGCCCCAGCGTTAGCAAACATCCACACTGACACAGATAAGACAAGCAAGTAGGAGCGTAACTAATAGCAACCGCAGCATATAGTTACGTCCACAGGAACAGGACAAGCAAGAATCCTGCCAGTCACCAATGTGGTGAAGGCAGTCTCCAAACTGTCAGGATAGGAAAAGACTTTACTGTACCCCCAGGGGTGCAGTGAACGTCCAAGCAGGCAAGGCAAGGTAATGCAATACAATATTCAAACTTTACACAAGGAACCCAGCAATCAACTATGGCAAGGCTGAACGGTATGATGGGCAAGGTGTGAGAGGAGAAGCAGGCTTTTCTATGGACATCAGCCAACGAGAGCAGACATCCACATTTCCACACAGCTGAATGGTAGTGATTACTAGCCACTATACCCCAATCTAGTGCCGTAGCTCTGAGCTCGGCCCACGTCTTCACCTATAGACAAGTCCCCGCTTGAACAGGACACTGAATATCTCTCCTGACTTTGGTTACCCCCAGGTTTTAACGTGCAAGGTATAGCGGCCTAGGCCGAGAAACCCAGAGTACCACCAGAGCAAACAAGACTATGCAGCTGGTTGATATTAGGTAGTAGAATAGAATAGTAGTAGAATGCTTTTGTGGAGGAAGTTACACAGATCACACCAGGAGCTATGAACAAGGGAGCAAGATTGCTCAGAGCAACCGCAGCTCTGAGCTTCCGATAACCGTCACAATAAACAAGACACAATGGTTGCTCAGTGCAACTGCAGTGCTGAGCAATCCTGTGTTCGGGCTGGAACCCACAAGAGCGGTTTTGTGAGCATTTTGGCAGCGCTGCGATACGCTAGCGTTTTGCCAAAACGCTCAGCTAATGCTAATGGATGGGGCAACTTCCACAGGAGCGTTTGCGTTTCCCAAAATCGCAAACGCAGGACATGCAGCATTTTTGGAGCGTTAGCGCTTCAATGTTAAGTATGTAAGCGCTGCGCAATCGCTGTGCAAACGCAATGGCGCGCGTTTTGTGAGCGTTTTCAAAATTCAGAAAGTACCCAGAAGGCTTACAGCTTCCCAGAATGCTATAAGATAAGGTTTCTGTTTCCTGTTGACGGCTTGTGGTACAACGGAAGTGCGACAGAGCTGCAGGCTGTGTGAAAAGTGGCTTCTTCAGGGCAATGTCTCGGAAAAAAATGGTTTACAACGGAGGATGTCATCTCCAAAGTGCAGCCACATGAAGTTCTGTACAAGAAAACGAGCAGAGACTACAAAGTGAACCAGCTAGCCAACGAATTATGGGCAAAAATAGCAAAGGAGCTGTATGAGGAGGCTGGATTGACATGGAATATGCTGTCACCCAAACTTCAGGATACGAAAAGTGAGTACCTTTTGTATGTATAAATGATGTCAAGAGTCCCTCTCTGTCTGTCTGTCTGTCTGTCTGTCTGTCTGTATATATATATATATATATATACACACACACACACAATCGATTGATGATGTTACATTGCCTTCTTTTTGGATAGTGTGTGAGGTTGTAATGGAGCAGGTGGAAGTTATTCATGCACAATGATGTCCTATTTATCCCGCACACAATTATGTAGGACACATGCAGCCTTTACAATTGTCACAGCATTTGCAGTGTTATAATGGTTGTCCTGCCCGGTTGATACTGGTAGTGCAATGACACATATGTATGTACAATAGCGCGAAACCTGTCACAAAATAACATATTTTAATACTGTTTTTATATTATTTTACAGTACAACAAGTGAAAACTCGCTGGAAGTCCATAAAGGATAACTTTAGAAGGGAGCTGCTGGAAGAGAAAGTGGAAAGCAAAAGTGGTTCGGGGGCATCCAATAGGACAAAATATAGCTTCACTGCAGAACTAGCATTCTTAAGACCATGTATGGAATTGGACGAGTAAGTGTATAATTATTTTTGACTATTATTAACATCCATTCACTTTCTGTACAGGCCAACACACACATCTCTCAACACATTTCTTGTTCACACTTGCAATACTTAACAACCTTTGTCCTTCCATAGGACACAAGATAACATGCCGGTTGATCCTGTGGTGACAGTTGATGACGAAGATGCAGAAGAAGACAGGGGAAATACTACTGTATCTTTATTAAGCACCTCAGACACACCAAGTGATGATATGTCTCATAGTAGCAGTGCTACTGTAATGTCTCCTGCGCCTCCTACTACCTCCACTACAAAACAGACCAAACAAATAAGCAGAGGAAGGCGACAAGGTGGAGGTGGCAGATCACAAAGCAGTTTTGAAAGTGGTGTATTAAGTTCTATGCAGGAAGCTGTAGGTGCTTTACATCATGCTAGCTGCGATCACTACAATTTTGCTGTAAGTCTTGTCCCATACATGAAAAAAGTACCAGAGGATAGAATTTTAGATCTCAGACAGGCGATCATAGATCTAGTTAAAAAAGCTATCAAAAATACACCCTCTACCTCTGCTGAACAATCACAGAGCTCTTCTTCATCCTCAACACCCTCACCATCCCCTCCAGTGGCAATTCCACCATATCACAAGCAAGCACCATATGGCACCTTTCCATACCATCACAGCTATTATCCGGCTGAAAATGAGTATGCCTACCAAAATTATCCATATAGGCCCCAAAGCAACATGGGCTATTTCCCCCCTTACCAGGGACAACCAACCAATAATGAGCCAACCCAAGAACCACTGTTATATACAGATATTGCAACAAGAAGGCCTCAACCAACAAGTGACAATACTGGCCCAAAAGCACCATGTTTTATGGATTTGCTATCACGAGATGAAAATTAGTTATGTGTAAGGAGTTTGACACAATCGCTATGTGTTTACAATGTTATTGCTTTGGCCTTCATGGGCGTACATATGACGCCCATGACTTTTTTTTTTTTGGATGTTACTGTTCTATTATTTATTAATATAACATTGTAATACCAATCAATACTGTATATATGACATCGGGCACAATAATTAGTGTCTTGAAAGCCATGGTTATAAAAAAATAACATATGTTAACGTACATATTGGTACACAAAACAATGTTTGACATGGAAGGACAACTGAAGTGAGAGGGATATGGAGGCTGCCATTTTTATTGTAAACGAATCATTGCCAGTTGCTAATAATCTGCCTGTAACACTATTAACCATAGCCCATAAACACACAAACAGCATATCATGGGTTGATGACCTTAATATCAGACTTCAGTACAGTAGCTGCATGGTTGTTTATTGTGTTATTCAGATACTACTGCAGCAGGGCTGCCAGACAACTGGTATTGATTACAACAAAATAAATATGGCTGCCTCCGTATACCTCTCACGTAACTTCAACTTTATTACTGTTGCAATGTTAAACAGATATCTTTCTTTCTATTATGCATGAACAATCGATATGAACAACAATTACTACTTTATGCAAGCATGCAAGTAAGCATGCATGTTATACTTCCTGTAAGGCCACAAACTGCTGGTTTGTTTACAACTTTTCTTGTACAGTTGTTACAGTAAACTGAACTCCTGTTTTAGTGATTGTGTTAGTTGACATGACATTAAAAAGAAGAAGAACATATTGGCCTGTTTTATTTTTTGAGTGTATTTCCAGGTAAATTATACGATATATTGATGACATATATTGAGTAACCATTGTCAAGTGTGTTTATTCCATTAGTTACATTATGTCATTTCTCACATGGTGACAGTTTCACTGCTGGTAGGTGATGTTCCTAATCCTTTTTTGTTTGCACATTGCAAAGAAAATTAAACAGCTATTGCCCACAATACAGCAAGGTTGACATACAGTAAACTTCACAAAGTAGCTACTTTTCTTGCTTCTTGAGGGAGGGGTTTCACCACAATATCAGCCACAATATCAGCCATACAGCTCCCCCTGATGGTCTGTTTGATAAAAGGAATATATTTCACATGTAAAGGGAGGTATCAGCTACTGATTGGGATAAAGTACTATTCTTGGTCTGTGTTTCTCTTTAAATCTTGGCCAAACCTGACATCATTTGAAACAACCAATAAAATAACAAAACGCTTTGCTACAATCGCTAATCGCAAACGCTGACAAAACGCTCATCATTTTGCAAAAAACGCTCCAAAAAACGCCGGAAAACGCTTCAGTTATCGCTGGTAAAACGCGCATACCAAACGCTAGCGCTTGCGATTAGCGATTGCGTTGTGCAGTGGGTTCCAGGCCTTAGGCTGATTAAAGACTGCAAGCAGTTGTGCATAAAAATAACTCTCGTTACAAATGCATGCCAAATTATGCAACAACATGCATATAAGAAATCCAGAGATGTCTGGCTGCAGTTCAACTGTAGCCAGCCATGGGTGGATTCATGACAACATCCTGAGCTACACTGAACTGCAGAGTGATTGCAGATGGCAATGAGACTTATTGCGAATGCAAACCAAACTAAACAGCCAAATGCAAGCAGAGAAATCAAAACTGCTCAGTTGCAGCTCCACTGCAACCGACAGGACAGGACATGCTATAGGAGGGATCCTTGCAATACCTTAGTACGAGGGCAAAATCAACAGTTTGGATTAATGCCTTTAAAGTGTACCTGAGGGAAACCTTGGGTCAAAAATAGTTCTTCCAGAAGTCTCGCATGTCCTCCTTGCTTCTATCACCACTGGTGCAGTACGGCCATGCTAGTACATGAATAGGAACATGGTCGTGAACAGAAATCTGACAAATCGGGGGTCAGTGAGCGGCAACTAGGGTCCAGCAGAAAGCATATGAAGCCTCTACAGGATCTAGAACAGGGGTGTAACTAGGGGGGGTGAAGCCGTTGTGACTGCATAGGGGCGCAGAGGTGGGGGGGGGGGGGGGGGCAAACGTCCAACCTTCCCTTCCTCTGATACTCCAGATCAGGTGTTTTTGTGGCTACACTTGTTATGGGCGTGAAGATCCTGATGGCCACACTTGTTTTATGATCCTTGTGAGATGGGCACCCAGGCTGTGAGGGTCACCAAGGGGAGGCAAAGGAAGGGTTGTGATCATTAAAGGGCCCTTTGCTGGGGCACCCCATGATTTGTAGTTACATCCCTGATCTAGAGGCTTCCCTCTTCTTTGGTATTTGTTTTTTGACGCAAGGTTCATCTCGTGTTTGGTTTAATTCCCAATTGCATTGGTTGTCTTCCCATTATTATCGTTGTCTGTGGGCGAGACATAATCTTACATTACTGTACAGCTATGTGGCATCTCCTTTCCACACAGCAAGGGGTTAACGGCAATGTCTGTGCAGCTTTTGGTATTAATGTATTAACATCCCCAGCTTGTTACTATAGCTGTCATCCCCACCGCACTGCTGTGTGAAGTTCTATTAAAGATTTGGGAGGGTAACCCTGCGGGAGACATTTGAATTTGTAGAACATGTACAAAGCTTTGAAAATTTGATCTCATTAAATGTCAAGTGGAAATTTTGAAAATATATAAACAAAGCCTTCCTGATGAAGCAAATTAAAATTCTACCCAATGAAAGCTATAAATATGACAGCAGACGAATTTAGTGTTGCACAATGGGCTTCTGTTGAGGTTTGTACATGATGTAGATCAGTGGCCACCACGGTAGAGACAAAAGACTGCCTCGGGAAAGAATCTAGTGTGTATACGGTTGCACCAATACGTTGAGGAGAGATCTGGCATGCTGGATGAGCTTGCCCCAACCGCAGTCCCATCTCTTCCTCATTCTGTCCCCTGTGTCATGCACCCCACATCGTCCCTCCATAGTGACAGAACCCATCGCTAGCCTGCAGGCTAGCGACCTGTCTGTATAGCCCCGATCTGTCACTATAGGGATTGTGTCCAGTATAATTATCTAAAGACCATGTATGCTGTGGGAAAAACTAGTTGGTGCTTCAGCCACGTCTCACCCCCTCCGCTGAGGTGTACCAGAGTACTTTGCAAGAAGAAACAGAGGCGCCAACAGAATAAAAAAATATATCATATATAAAAACAATAAAACGAGGGGGGTAAGGGTGGACTTACCTCCCTAGAAGTCACAACATAACTACTGTATATGGTATAAACAGGTGTTTAATTGATACTCCAAAAAAAGAGTTGCAACGCGTTTCGCGGGACTCAACCCACTTCCTCAGGCAAAATACAAAAAGGAGTAACTGAGGTTCGTCCTTGGGAAACGCGTTTGGGCAACTGCATGCATTTTATTTTATTTTTTTTCTGTCCAATAAATGACACTTAGAACTCCTTCAGCACACAGATGATGTTACATGTAGTCCCCTGATTGTTAAAAATGACCAATGAGTTGCTAATATTTCTCGCTGGCATTCTAATGTAATGCAATGCAAATTCTATGCAGCTTGGATCTCAGACAATCAAATGTAATCAGTGTTGATTTGGACTTGCCCAATTACAAGGGCAGCACACAATTGCAATTTACGTGGAGCACGAAAGTCTAGCACATGATGCTAGCAGGGGAGATGCATGTGCAGCAGGGTAAGTGCCTTCAGAACAACATCTGAATCTTACCTACATTTCCGAACTTACTCAGAGGTACACACCTAGCCACTCACTCCGCTCTTCCAATGAACTTCACCTAACCGCCCCCCCCCCCTCCCCGCATCACCCAGTCCCATGCACGCCTCCAGGACTTCGCAAGAGCTGCTCCAACACTATGGAACTCCCTACCTCCACCCATTAGGCAGAGGCGGGACAAGGTCCTCCAGCACCCAAGGCTGAGACACCAAAGTGCGCCCCTCCATCCCTCCCACCCCAGCTGTCACACACTGATTGCTATTAGACTAAGAGGGCCACAGGGCCCACAACCTCCCCAACACCTTAATATCTAGTTATCTGGCTTGCAGTCACTGCTATGCATCCCATTTTCTTATTTATTTCTGCTTCAAACACAATTAGGAATGGCAGCTGAATGAATTGTGCGCCCCCTCCTACACTGCGCCCTGAGGCTGGAGCCTGTCCAGCCTATGCCTCGGCCCGGCCCTGCCATTAGGGCAGCCCCTTCCTTCAACATCTTCAAGAAAGCCCTCAAAACTCACGTTTTCACTCTTGCCTACCACCCCTCACAATTGCTCTAAACCCACAGCTGAACTTTGGTCCCCTACCTTTCATGTCCTTACCTCTCCCTCTAGATTGTAAGCCTTTGGGTAGGGTCCTCCTCCTTTTGTGTCCTACCTGATCATGCACCTCCATATCTGTGAACCAATGCTATGCATCTGAGTGAACCTAACTTGCCTAATCTCCATGTTCCATCCAGTGACTAAGCATTACCTTGTACTGATACTGTGCTGCATGATCTGGTTTTCTTGTATTCCTGTATTGTCATTTTGCTGTATGTCACCCTAAATATTGTCTGTAACCTAAACTAATGTCCAGCACTGCGTAATATGTTGGCGCCTTATAAATAAAATAAATCTGTAGAAAAGAGTAGATGATGAGGCACAGTGTTCTAAAACGCTAGGTGGAAGATACGATGATTGGCGGTGAGGATGAACAGAGTGGTCTGACAGCCGTTTTGCAGAGTTACCGTTTCATCAGAGGCCCATACACAATCAGCAAAGCCCAAAACACTGCCGGAGCTTTAGTCCATGCTCCGAATCTTCATCCCAGCTGGGCGCATCTTTTCAGTGACTTGGCGCATGACATTACATAATAACATACGCCGGGTCATGGAGAAGAAGCGCCCCCATGAGAATTAAGATGATAGTACATGGACAAATGGAGCAGCGTGCCAGCTAGGACAGGCGAGTTGTAAAGCTGCCGGGGGCCCCAGAGAGCACAATAAGGTTGAGGTGGGATTTGAGGTGGGAGCCCAGGAGGTGAATTTGCTGCGGGGGGGGGGGATTCAGGGGGCCTCATTGTAACTGGAATTGTCCCTACTAGTCACCCCTGAGGGAGTATAGAAGGCTGGTTCTTTCCAGCCTGCCCCTCCAGCTAGGGGTGGTGACATCAATGCAGCGCCAGGATGGTAAGGGCAGAACAGAGGGGGAAATAGATGAAGGAAGGGCCAGCCAGGGGATGAAGCTGTGCAGTGGGGGGACCCGCATTTACATTGGGCTCTGTGGATTTGGCAGAGGTCGGGGTTTAGGGCAACAAAACTTCAGTGGCTACCAAGATGTAAATTCGTTGAAACTGCAGAGGGATTAGTCATTGGCAATTACCTGAGTAACAAGCTGATTGATATTGAATGATGCCACTTCCATATTTCAGTGCCTGGAAAAATTGTAGCACCTAAAACAATCTCCCCAATAGGGAAATAGACATTGCTCATCCAAAAAGCTGAAAGGTTCTACAGCTGAATACTCACCTGACGACGCAGGAAGATGGATCCTAGCGACGGCCCCTGACGATGAGCGTTCCCCCCATAAATTTTCCTGCCAGCGGGTACACGCGACACATCATGAGCACAAACGGGAAGTCAAGCATTCGTGGCACTTTGTGCGGAGTCATTGGGGATCTTAAAGATCTGATCTGCTGTGACGGTTGTTATTGCCGTGCATCGGCAAATGTCAAATCCAGGCCTGCACCCACATCAAGATATCGTCAGATATCGTCACACAAAAAAATCGATGGCTGTCGGAAAAGTCATCGTAGAAATCACGTAGTGGGTACAGGCCTTAACCCAGTTACACACTATTGATGGTACTTACGTACAGTATTACACCATCTGAAGAGTTTGGCAGTTCCTTGTTTAAAGGGTCAAACATAAATAAATAAGAAGTACGTTTTTTTCCAGAGTAAAATGAGCCATAAATGACTTTTCTCCTATGTTGCTGTCGCTTACAGTAGGTAGTAGAAATCTGACAGAAGTGACAGGTTTTGGACTAGTCCATCTCTTCATGGGGGATTCTCAGGGATTTATTTATTTTCAAAAGCACTAAGTGAATGGTAGTTGCTCTGTCCAACTGCCAAAAACTGTGTAGCGAGCAGGGAAGCTGGCCAGCATCATTGTTTAAATGCTTTTTAGGGAATATCTTTACAAAGAATAAAAGCCTTGCTGAGAATCCGCCTTGAAGAGATGGACTAGTCCAAAACCTGTCACTTCTGTCAGATTTCTACTACCTACTGTAAGTGACAACAACATAGGAGAAAAGTCATTTATGGCTCATTTTACTCTGGAAAAAACGTACTTCTTATTTGTCTATGTTTGCACATATTTTAAAAAAAATTTTTTTTTGCCATAGTGCCCCTTTAAGTTTTGTTTGCCCCACTACCAAGATTTAACCATTTTTGAAAAGATGAAAGTACTGGCTTTCCATTACACCAGGTCCCGTGTCAGTGTAATGCTCTGTTGCCAAGTTAAAGGGTTTTGAAGGAGGGGTGTCCCCTGCATCTTGAGAGGTGAACAAGGTGTATAGCTGGGCTGCTCCTGAGGGCTCGTTTCCACTATCGCGAATCCGCATGCGTTCAACGCATGCGGATTCGCACATGTAATGCAAGTGGATGGGCCTGTTTCCACTGTAGCGTTGTTGAGGTGCGTTTTTTTCAGCGGTGAGAAAACGCACAAAAGAGCCGCAGAATTCGCCTGCGAGTGGAATGCATGCGAATCGCATGCAATGTATTTAACAGGGAAATCGCATGCGTTTTCCCCATGCGTTTTTTGCCGCGAATTTGCATGCGATTTCGCATAGGTACCAATGTAAATTCACACAGGCAGTGACATGGTTAAAGTCGCATATACCCTCACCTATGCGTGGCAAAAAACGCATGGGGAATCGCATCCGCATGCAATTTCATCAGCGGTGGAATCCAGGCGATTCCGCACCGCAATAGTGGAAACGAGCCCTGAGTCTTAATAGAGTCTCCAGCCCCGGCCAGTAACACAGAGAGAGGACAGGAGGGTGTATAGCTTGTCTGCTCCTTCACCTTCTGTAATGAGACCCCTGCGACAGAAGATGTCCTCCCTGGGGTTCTGTTGATCATCAATGTCGGGTCGGGTCCGGTACTTCTGCAAACACTCTTTGTGCAGCCAAGATGCAGGGGACACCCCTCCTTCAAAACCCTTTAACTTGGCAACGGAGCATTACACTGACATGGGACCTGGTGTAATGGAAAGCCAGGACTTTCAGCTTTTCAAAGAGCTTTTCAATCTTGGTAGTGGGGCAAACAGAACTTAAACAAGGAACTGCCAAACTCTTCAGACGATATAATACGTAAGTACCCTATTGACAAGCAGTATACAATATTCCTGGAGTCCAACGTAAGAATTTTTTTTATATTCAGCCTTAGTTCAGTGAGGCTTTATCATTTCCTTTAAATTACTATTCACGCCTACATTACAAGCAAGATGTTCCTTGGAAGGCTGTAGGCCTCAGACATGCCCCCGAGGCAGGAATATCTCAAGAGTAACAAAGCACTGACAAAGAACTTCTAACCACATGCACTGCGTGGGGCTCAGGGAGGACTGCAGGACAAAGACAATGCTTCATGGAAGCCTATGACTAACACAGTCACTCCCTGACAGCTGCCGAGACCCTGATTCCACATATGCAAACCACGGCATACAGAAACACAATAGCTACTATAGCAAATCTGCAGCTAACCAGCAGAAAAGGATTAAGATGGGGCTCTAGGGAAGATAGCAGTTTTTGCCCATTGCTGATCATCATATGATTTTGGTTTTTTTTTAGTAAGATTTGGTGGGGGTTAGCACCCACCAGGCCCCTAGACTCTCTCCAGGCCCTAGGCAACTGCCTCGGTTTGCAATGTGGATGATTCAACTCTGCTAACCAGAGTTGCATATTATGAAGCATGAGCATACTTTTATTTAAAGTTACTGTACTGTAGATAAATAACTTTATTGACTGCAAATGAAAGATGACAACTTATATGTTTTTCTTTTTCCTTATTGACAATAAGGCCACAAAATCAAGACATTCCAACTTTTTTTTAAAGATGAGTCAGGAAAATGGATGTTGTCAAGAAGTGAGTGCAGCTTTTCAGGCGCGTACATGTAAAAAGGTCGACGCAAATAATATGGTCGCCAGAAATGGCCACTAGTAGAATGTAGATAAAATTACCAATGTTCTACTATGGGGCTCTAGCTAAATGCGATAGTGACATATTGGTAATTTTTACCAATATTTTACTACTGCCTAACCTGGCCCCATTCTCAGTTGAACCCCCTTTATTGATGCCCAACCCTAACCCCCCCCCCCCCCCCGACCTATGTCTAACCCTAATGGATCCCCCATCCTTTAACCTATGCTTAACCTTAAAGAGAACCCAAGGTGGTTCCTTGGGGGGCAGATGGGACACAGTGGCATGTTCTGCCTCATGACATGCCTCTGTGTCCCCGCCCCCACTGCTCTCTACACCCCCCCCCCCCACTGCAGTGCTATAGCCCCCCGAAAGTAGCGGCAATATTTGTCGCTATCTCAGAGGTTAAAGAGGGATTCCTTGCTCAAAACGACCACTAGGGATGTTCCTGCAGGCTTTCCAGAGCTGCCATTGGGCAGCTCTCTCTCCCTGGCCGCACCCTTTGCCGCTCCCCCGCCTCCCTGCACACTGCTGTGAGAGAGACCTCTCTCCTTCCAGCGTTGTGACCCAGAGGTCATGAAAATGAAAGTGGTCCAGTGTATCCCACAGGAGCGGCGGAGAGGGGCAGTTTTGGCGGCTACCTGATCCGCAAAGCCCCCCGTAACAGGTAGCATACATTTTTGTTTATTATTTTATGAGTCCACCTCGGGCTCTCTTTAACTGACCCCCTAGCCTATAGGCCCATACACACGTCGGATTTTTCTGAACGACGGGTCGTTTGAACGTCCCGTCGTTCAGTCGTTCGCACGCGGAATCAGACGTGTGTACGGACTATCGTTCGCGTGATAAGACTGATTTCCAGCGATAACCAGTCTTATCACCCGAACGATAGTCTGTACACACGTCGGATTTGACGTGCGAACGACTGAACGACGGAACGTTCAAACGACCCGTCGTTCAGAAAAATCCGACGTGTGTATGGGCCTTATGCCTAACCCTAAAACACTGACAGTGGTTCTTTGAAGTTTACACATTCAGTTCCCTTATCATTAACACTAATGAACAATGGGGTTGATTCATTGAGCTGCACTGCTAAAGCAGCGCAGCATAATGAATCAATCCCAGTGACTGGTTTGGGAATCTGTCTTGTTCAGTTTTGGGTTTAGTTGTAGTTTAAAGTGAATGATTCGAACAGCTGCACAATTTCTTGTTCATTTGAATTGAGCCGGTAATGATTTCTGATGTACAGGGGAACCACAGGAGTGTTTTCTGATCATCATCATGGCCGCTTTCACATCCTGCCTGGCAATCACGGCCACAACAGGCGTACCAAAGCCGAGAGATTGCAAATTTCAATCCTTCAGCTTAGTAAACCAAGCCTGCTGAGACAGAAACTGGTGCATCCTAATGATCCAATACCAAAACACAAAAACAACTCTGTATACTTAGTGTAGTGTACTAAGGAATACAACGTGTTGTACTTTGGAAAGATCAGGAATAGAGTTGGGCCGAACCTCCGATTTTAGGTTCGCGAACCGGGTTCACGAACTTTCGCGGAACGTTCGGTTCGCGGAAAAGTTCGCGAACCGCAATAGACTTTAATGGGGAGGCGAACTTTGGAAAAAAAAATTCTGCTGGCCACAAAAGTGATGGAAAAGATGTTTCAAGGGGTCTAACACCTGGAGGGGGGCATGGCGGAGTGGGATACACGCCAAAAGTCCCTGGGAAAAATCTGGATTTGACGCAAAGCAGCGATTTAAGGGCAGAAATCACATTGAATGCTAAATGACAGGCCTAAAGTGCTTTAAAACATCTTGCATGTGTATACATCAATCAGGTAGTGTAATTAATGTACTGCTTCACACTGACACACCAAACTGTTCACTGAACAGAACAGGTATACAGTGGTGGGTTCACTGACCAGAACAGGTTTACAGTGGCGGGTTCACTGAACAGAACAGGTATGCAGTGGCGGGTTCACTGAACAGAACAGGTATGCAGTGGCGGGTTCACTGAACAGGTATGCAGTGGCAGGTTCACTGAACAGGTATGCAGTGGTGGGTTCACAGTACAGGTATGCAGTGGTGGGTTCACAGTACAGGTATGCAGTGGTGGGTTCACAGAACAGGTATGCAGTGGCAGGTTCACTGAACAGGTATGCAGTGGCAGGTTCACTGAACAGGTATGCAGTGGTGGGTTCACAGTACAGGTATGCAGTGGTGGGTTCACAGTACAGGTATGCAGTGGTGGGTTCACAGAACAGGTATGCAGTGGCAGGTTCACTGAACAGGTATGCAGTGGCAGGTTCACTGAACAGGTATGCAGTGGCAGGTTCACTGAACAGGTATGCAGTGGTGGGTTCACAGTACAGGTATGCAGTGGTGGGTTCACAGAACAGGTATGCAGTGGCAGGTTCACTGAACAGGTATGCAGTGGCAGGTTCACTGAACAGGTATGCAGTGGTGGGTTCACAGTACAGGTATGCAGTGGTTGGTTCACAGAACAGGTATGCAGTGGCAGGTTCACCGAACAGGTATGCAGTGGCAGGTTCACTGAACAGGTATGCAGTGGTGGGTTCACAGTACAGGTATGCAGTGGTGGGTTCACAGTACAGGTATGCAGTGGTGGGTTCACAGAACAGGTATGCAGTGGCAGGTTCACTGAACAGGTATGCAGTGGCAGGTTCACTGAACAGGTATGCAGTGGCAGGTTCACTGTACAGGTATGGAGTGGTGGGTTCACAGTACAGGTATGCAGTGGCAGGTTCACAGAACAGGTATGCAGTGGCAGGTTCACTGAACAGGTATGCAGTGGCAGGTTCACTGAACAGGTATGCAGTGGCAGGTTCACTGAACAGGTATGCAGTGGTGGGTTCACAGTACAGGTATGCAGTGGTGGGTTCACAGAACAGGTATGCAGTGGCAGGTTCACTGAACAGGTATGCAGTGGCAGGTTCACTGAACAGGTATGCAGTGGTGGGTTCACAGTACAGGTATGCAGTGGTGGGTTCACAGAACAGGTATGCAGTGGTGGGTTCACAGAACAGGTATGCAGCCAGGGACAAGCTAAGCCTAACTAATCTTTCCCTATGAGAGAGTGTGCAGCAGCTCGCCCTGCTCTCACTAATGCAGGCACACGAGTGACCGTAATGGCCGCCGCTGCCTGCCTTTTAGTAGGGGGGGAGTGGCTCCAGGGGCTAGTGTAGCCTAATTGGCTACACTGGGCCTGCTGACTGTGATGTAGAGGGTCAAAGTTGACCCTCCATGGTGCATTATGGGGCGAACCGAACTTCCGCAAACGATCGCCTGCGGGATGCGAACGCGAACCACGGAAGTTCGCATGGAACCGTTCGCAGGCGAACTGTTCGGCCCAACTCTAATCAAGAAATCACTGACAAAATAAATAGCCCATGCCTGGCACCCAGTATAGGTAGCCAGGCATAGTTGCCCCAAGTATAGGTAGCCAGGCATAGTTGCCCCCAGTATAGGTAGCCAGGCATAGTTGCCCCAAGTATAGGTAGCCAGGCATAGTTGCCCCGAGTATAGGTAGCCAGGCATAGTTGCCCCCAGTATAGGTAGCAAGGTATAGTTGCCCCTAGTATAGGTATCCAGCAATAGGTGCCCCCCAGTATAGGGATCCAGGCATAGGTAGTCAGGTATAGTTGCGCCCAGTATAGGTAGCCAGGTATAGTTGCCCCCAGTATAGGTAGCCAGGCATAGTTGCCCCCAGTATAGGTAGCCAGGCATAGTTGCCCCCAGTATAGGTAGCCAGGCATAGTTGCCCCCAGTATAGGTAGCAAGGTATAGTTGCCCCCAGTATGGGTAGCCAGGCATAGTTGCCCCCAGTATAGGTAGCCAGGCATAGTTGCCCCCAGTATAGGTAGCCAGGCATAGTTGCCCCCAGTATAGGTAGCCAGGCATAGTTGCCCCCAGTATAGGTAGCAAGGTATAGTTGCCCCCAGTATAGGTAGCCAGGTATAGTTGCCCCCAGTATAGGTAGCAAGGTATAGTTGCCCCCAGTATAGGTAGCCAGGCATAGTTGCCCCCAGTATAGGTAGCAAGGTATAGTTGCCCCCAGTATAGGTAGCCAGGTATAGTTGCCCCCAGTATAGGTAGCCAGGTATAGTTGCCCCCAGTATAGGTAGCCAGGCATAGTTGCCCCCAGTATAGGTATCCAGCAATAGGTGCCCCCCAGTATAGATAGCCAAGTATAGTTGCCCCTAGTATAGGTAGCTAGGTATAGTTGCCCCCAGTATAGGTAGCAAGACATAGGTGCCCCCAGTTTATGTAGCTTCTGGTATAGGCTTCTCCAGTATGCAGTGTCATCAGCAGAAGCTGTTCACTAGGGGAACAGTGAGGAAGGACAGAGGTCTCCGCTCCACGCTGGAATCCATTGATCAGGTGAGCCGCTGCTTGTATCTATACCGGGGGCATGCGGGGAGGCACGGGGGGAAACGAAAAAGGGCGAGCGGAGGAGGGCGGGGGAAGTAGCAGATGCGCGGGGATGCACTGACGGGATTTGTTGGATTCAAATCATAGTAAATGGCATTGGGATTTGAATCCACAAATTTCAAATCTTTTACAAGATTTGACGGATTTGGGCATTCAACGGATTACATCTCTGGTCCTTAGGGGAGCAGAGATGTCCAGCACAGTAAGGGTTAATATAGTGGAAGCCTAGCGCCCATTTTTCAACGGGTACTATTATACAAAGGTTAATGTCAATACTTAAGTGTATTTGTCATGAACGAGCGATCCCGAGATGGCATGAAAGGGAAACAGCTAATTATTGATTAAAACATATAAAGCAAAGTTTTAATATAAATGCTGAAAATTTGCATTTGGAATTTGAAGCTAATTTCATAAAATATCACATAAATTAAATTCATTGGTATGAATGAAAAATCTCAATGCAAAAAAAATCACATACAAAATGCGCACATAAAAAATAAAATAAGAACTGAAAAAAAAACCAAATTGCAGGATTGGAAAAGCATAAAAATGCCCAATAACGTGGCAGAAAATTGCAGGGATACGTGTGAAGGCTGTCTAACACCTTTAAAGCATACATGAGGTGACATGTGACATAAGACAAACATGTGTACAGTGCTAATCTAACAAATGACTAGGCTGTGTTCCTTTTTTTCTTTTTCTGCTTGAAAGAGTTAACATTCAAGTATGCAACTTCTCATTGGACTATAGCATAACCCTCACTGATAAGGAATTACTGCCATATAACTGGCAGAAAATAGCTTCAGAGTGCAGGGGATAGATAAAAGAAGGTCAATAGTTCATAGATTTTAACTTCTGGGACACTGGAAGACTGTATCAGTGAGAAAATACAACATTAACATTAACCATACATCTTGTAGCTGATATACAGGAAATAAAACTGTGGCATTCTTAAAACAGGTCATTTTTTAGAAGTATGGATACGTTTATCTCGTAAGTATTTCCAGGGTCAAATGCTGAGGTTTTGCTCCATTTCTGCAGCTGTTTTACATTGAATCTCTGTGTGTGGATGAGCGTGCAAAGGGTTAACGCTTTGTGCCGTTTGAAACTTCACAAAAGGCTCACGCAGCACCGGTGTATACTTACGGCAATTGTATAACAAAGGCAGAATTTCCCTTGCAGGCTGTAAGGATAGGTGCGGAGCGGCAGGCAGGCTTAGCTACACTGGATTTTTGGAAAGGTAATAGTTATAATTTACACTAACCAACATGATTGCTTTGAGGATTTGCCTTGTTCCGTTTTGGGCTTAGCTGGACTTTCAAAGTGAGTTGTTTGAATAACTGCACAATTTCCTATTCATTTCCTCAGCTCCGGCCCCAGCCCCTGATGCGCAGGGAGCCGCGGGAGTCCGCATTAAGGCTGTAATGAGTGTTAGCAGTATGGGCGTGTGGCACATGTGGTACTTTTAAAGAATGCAGGTGGCACTTAGAGAAAGAAAAGCTTCTGATAGTGTAACATAACTCAGCAAAGTTTTGGAATCCCTGGAGTAATTGAATCCTTATGAGTATAGAAATATGTGTTCGAAAATTTGGGCTATGCTAAAAAGATCGGCTGAATTTTTACAGTTGTGATAGGGGTGTTTGAGGTTACTACAGTAGCAGTAAAGAGAACCATCTGTGCTCACTGCACCTGTCTCATGCCCAGACTGGGAATTCCATACACTTGCACTGTTTTACCACAGGATAAGGCAACAACAATGCAAGGCATTAGGGCCTAGCATACTTACTGCATCGTGTTGCGCTGCATGTGCCTGATTGGCTGCCGAGCCGCCACAAATCAACAGTGCTTTACCGCTGGACTTCCGTGGCGACACAGCAGCAGCGGAAGCAGTGTGGTATCTTAGGAGCTATGGGCCCCAGTGCAAGTTTTACATTTGGCCCCCCAAGCACTCTATACATAACAAATGATACGGCGCACCAAAACCTGACAGGACGACCACTGCGTCAGAGGTGCAAAAAGGGGGTGGGGAACAGCTTGTTAATGATCACTACTATTCAAAGCATCTATAGTGATTAGTACCAGAATACCAGCACAGGACCAATAGAGAGTTAATACTGTGGTTGAAGGACAGTCCCTCTGGGCCCCATTACATTTGCACCCTATGCATCCCATATTGCTAAGTCACTGAGCGGAAGTAATGAAAGTCAATGGGCGATGCAGAAATTTTACATTTGTTGGCGGCAGCGGGCATGTGTGGAAGAACAGAAATACGAGGGGGAAAGCCGTGAATCCCAGTGACGCACTTCCTGTCCAGCATTTGATAAATTTGAAATTGACTTTTTTTTATTAAAATCGAGCAGCAAGGTTGGAAAAATCAGATCAATTTTGTCCGAAATTGGATGGTGTGTGGAGGGTTGTATGAAAGTCATTCGACCTAATTCTAAGATTACATTCAAGAATAAAGAAACTTTATTTGTCAAAGTGGCACATAAGTTAAAACATGTCTCTTCACTGTAATAAATGTAGTGTTGTTAATTAAAATAAATGAGGAACAGATTTGTTAATGTAAGGTCAATTTTCTAAGGTCGTTTGTATTGTGCTTTTATACATACTGTAGCAGTGATAAGTATTCCTCAAAGGACCGGCACCACACAGAGTAAGTATAGCTCTTTAAGGTTTTATTGATGCAGACATGACTCCAACAACAAACAGTTGTTTCGGCCTCCTCTGGCCTTTATCAAGATGTAAAATGGTCATATAAAACACCCTATGTCACACACATACATTTATAAGACGAAACCCACCTCTCAGGTGAAGCCTTTGACCAATCACCAGAAGCATACAAAGGAGGACCTGATGGGAGTCCCATCAGGTCCTCCTTTGTATGCTTCTGGTGATTGGTCAAAGGCTTCACCTGAGGGGTGGGTTTTGTCTTATAAATGTATGTGTGTGACATAGGGTGTTTTATATGACCATTTTACATCTTGATAAAGGCCAGAGGAGGCCGAAACAACTGTTTGTTGTTGGAGTCATGTCTGCATCAATAAAACCTTAAAGAGCTATACTTACTCTCTGTGGTGCCGGTCCTTTGAGGAATACTTATTACATACCTCCCAACATTTTAAACTAGGAAACCGGGACACTGGCCACACCCCTAACCACACCCCCTAACCACACACCCATCAGACGCCTACCATCGTTTTTTGAAGATTTTTTTTTTAATTTATATTTATGCCCATATATACTTTTTTTACTAAACATACCCTCATACACCCTGCCCGTGGGTGGGGAGGAGGGTAAGGGTGCCCATGGGTGGGGAGGAGGGTCAGGATGGGTGCCACTGCAACAAAAAAAAATGATCGAGGCGCCAGCCGCGCCTATATGGTATGTGGGATGCGGCAATAGCATTATTACCTCCCTCCCTCCTTCCCTTGAGATCTGCCCCCCTGTGTCCCCATTAGCAGAGTGCGCAGCGAGCGGAGCGTGCTGTCATTACCTGCGTCCATGCACGGGTACCGATGTCTGCATCCAGCTTCCTGCTTCCTGTGATGTCACAGGAAGCAGATTAAAGCTGGACATCGGTACCCGTGCATGGACGCAGGTAATGACAGCCCACTCCGCTCGCTGCGCACTCTGCTAACGGGGACACAGGGGGGCAGATCTCAAGGGAAGGAGAGAGGGAGGTAATAATGCTATGGCCGCATCCCGCATACCATACAGGCGCGGCTGGCGCCTCGATCATTTTTTTTTTACTCGCTGCCCACTGCCGCCCGGGACTTGGGGGGCTCATACCGTGACAGCGGGAGAGCCCCCCCAAATCGTGACAGTCCCGACGAGATCGGGACGGTTGGGCCCTATGTTATTACTGTGACCCCCAGGTACCGGGGTGAGGACCTTGGCACACCAGCTTTCAATCTTTGAGCCTTGTTTGGAGCTCCTGGACACTTGCAGCATACTGTAGCAGTGATGGTACATCTATATATACATTTATAAATGAAAATGTATATGTTACTACATCTAATTTATATCTTTATTTGATCGATTTTGTCGTTGCTTGTCTCAAAATCGAATATTCATGTGTGGTACATTGGTTACAAGAGTCTAATTTTTCATTTGAGCAAAAAAATTACCGAAATTGTTGAAAAAAAAAAAAAATTTAAAATTGTAATGTGTGTGGCCACCATTAGAGTTTATTCAGCACAGACAACGCGTTTCATGGGTCAAAACCCGCTTCCTCAGGTCAATAAAAGTGCCAGACAGTAGCCAGCCAAATAGTATTAAGCGTGGATTGAGGGGGGTGGCAGTAACTTTGCCCGGTATGGGGCCCACACATTTCTGAAGGCGGCCCTGGGTTCTGAGACCTTCTCACTGCTGCACTGCAGTCTACACTCTGATAAATCACCAGCAGAGCTGATGACCTGTCATTCGCCCATCGCAATGAATTAATAATGATGCAACTTCATGCTGGTTATTCCATTTGAAAACATTTTTCTGTGCTGCTGCATTCCAGCACTAGGCTACGCATTTCAAAACTAACTAAACTGAGCACCGTGAGAAGGGTGATTTATTAAACCATTTCCATTACTAAAAGGTTATGTAACATAATTAAAACTCAATTTTCTGAGAACGCGCACTTCCTGGAATCTGCCTTGTCACTGGTGCAAAGTCTACTCACCTTTCTAATTGACTAATTAAAATCAATCTCATCTGTTTAATTCGTGGTCTGTGGTGGAAAATGTATGAGGGAGGGGAGAAATTCTGAATCCTATACGGTACTCTGAATGTCAGTGAGCTGTATGTATGAGGACTGAGGAAAAAACGAAGCTGAGTGTGGTGATATCATTTTACTTTTACTTATGGAGGAAATTAAGATTTTTAGCAAAACTGGCAAAAAGTGGAATACAAAACAAATGAACTTTCTTTTTTGCTCTAAAAGATTATTTACAGCCCTAAAGGACAACTGAAGAGAGGTATATGGAGGCTGCCATGTTTATTTCCTTTTAAGCAATGCAATACCAGTTGCCTGGCAGCCCTGCTGATCCTCTGCCTCTAACACTTTCAGCCATAGACCCTGAACAAGCACGCAGCAGATCAGGTGTTTCTGACATTATTGTCAGATCTGA
Organism: Hyperolius riggenbachi; assembly: GCF_040937935.1. Lineage (NCBI taxonomy): Eukaryota > Metazoa > Chordata > Amphibia > Anura > Hyperoliidae > Hyperolius > Hyperolius riggenbachi. The sequence continues at coordinate 394,458,980 of NC_090650.1, read as the reverse complement.
CAGATTAGCTGCATGCTTGTTTCTGGTGTTACTCAGACACTTCTGCAGCTAAATAAATCAGCAGGGCTGCCAGGCAACTGGTATTGTTTAAAAGGAAATAAACATGGCAGCCTCCATAGTCTTCTCCCGTCAGTTGTTCTTTAAACTTTCTCCCTTAAAAAAATGTGTAGCAGAACAGCATTAAAACAGTTAAACACAGCACTTTGTTCTTCAGTGGAAAGCTCCTTGCTTCAGTGGAAAGCTTCTGGGCGCATCTGAAGAGGTGATAACATTAAATGTTGTTTACATTCCTTTGTCAGATACATTTAGTAAACATTATCAAAGTATTGAAACTGACTAGATACTAGATAGATTTTAATAGATAAATACAGAAGCTATGCAAAAACATGCAATGGAAGCTTTCAGAGCAGATAAACTGTACTTTGGTAACTTGTAATTTGTAAACAGACAATATTACTTCTGCACAAAAGCAAATATGGGAACTACATTTTTATTAAATCTTATGTCAGACCTTTATCCCACTTCAATGATAGTTGGGGGAGGTGAGGCTGGAGAATCAGAGTTCTTCCGCACTTAGGGCTGGTTCACACCTGCTTAAAAAACGTACCAGTTCGGGACATTTTTTAATGCAGGAAGCGGATCCTAATGTTAAAAATAGGATCCACCTCCACTTGTTAACAAAAAAAACAGATCAGCTTGCGCTAAGTGGAGCGCAGAGTCCGAACTTTGCCCATTTTCCTGGACCGGTAGGGAAAATGTATGCACTGAAAGCCTATGAGAAAGGACAGTGTCCGTTGTCACGCGACTCCATGCTGCCGACTCCTCCTCTCGGTCCTGGGACACAAATCAGGGCTAAGCAGCAGCATCAGGATCCCCATAGGGTTGCAAAAGACAACAGAGGATTCTCATTGATTGATGGTGAACCAATTCAAATTCTCCCTGTTGCTAGGAAGAATTGGTCTATTGTCTCCTATGGGGAACCCCATGCCCCTACAGGCCTCCGGGCTGTGTACCGAGGGACCGAGCGGGAGCGGGACACTAGAGTGGGGATGCGTACAGGCAGACATGATCCACGTAGGACACGTGATTGAAGCGGACGGTTAAATTCTTGCAATCGAATGCAAAACAGGACTGTGCCTGTTTTGCATCTGCTCTAATGTGAACTGGCCCTTACAGAAGGGTAAAAAAAATGTCTGTTACATTGTTTTCACAACAGTTCCTCTTTAATGGTTTATTTAACTTTGGCCCACTCAGTTGCTGGCGCTTTCTTACTGTCCAGGGAGCAGAAGATCCCAGTGCCAAGTAAGGCCAAGAGAACAACGGTAACGTGATTGTGGCATCTCTTCCTACTTAATAGCATTATTCTAAAGCTGAGTGAATGACTTGAGCACTTTGACTTTTTGCGCAAGCAATCCTTGGAGAATATGCCAGTGGACCTTTTCTATAGACAGAAACAAACAAGTAGCCACAGTGCACACATATAACAATGGCTCCTGTAAAGAAGGGCACCAGATATAAACCATATTCAACTTCTCGTTTAGTAAAATGGGCACCAGGATATGCCGTAAAATATAGTTTATAATACTATTATTCTACTATCCCCCACTGTAGCCTCTATTGTTATGCCTAGTAAAATAGGCAGCAGGAAAATTGATAAAATATAGTTTAATTTACCAATATTGTACTACTTCATTCATAAAGTAAAATATCTGTAAGATTTACCAATATTTTACTATGACCTAACCTCTCCTTACTCTCGCACAGAACTCCCTATGGTGGTGCCTAAGCTTACCCCCCCCCCCCCTGGTGGTATCTAACCCTAACCCCCCCCCCCCCCCCCCAGTGCCTACCCTTAACTCCCCCGGTGGTGCCTAACCCTAAGATCCCCCTGGTGGTGCCGAACCTTTACCCTCCCCTTGGTGGTGCTTAACCCTAAGACCAAATCAGATACTTACCTACAGAGGGGGAAGCCTCAGGATCCCATTGAAGCTTCACTCTGTCGTCTAATGTCCCCCATTGATGAGTGTGCCCCCCCGGAAGATTAGCCACAATGCATTTTCGCTAATCACATCTGAGCCGTGCAGTCCCTCTTCCTGGTTCCAAGTGTGCGAATGGCAGATTGAGCCCACCTGCACATGCGCAGTAGCCGCGGGTTCCGTGCTACTGCCTAGGCGGTCTTGTGCGGCCATTGCAAGCATTTGGAACCAGGAAGAGGAGCTGTGCGGCGCTGATGTCAAAGGGGGCTGTACATAGCAACGGAGGGAGCCGCGCTCAGCAACGGGGGTGCTCGTTAGAACTGAGGAAAGCCTCATTAGGATCCTAAGGCTTCCCTCTTCAGTAGTAAGTGTTAGATTTTGAACCCGCCTAACAAATTAAGTTACCTAACTTTAATCCCCTATTTTTTTGGGAGGTGTAATATAAATTAGCGTACGATCCTTTGTTGTTTTATATAACATTGAATTAAAAAAAAATGATAATTGAAGAATCAAGACATGAAAATAAACTTGTTTTATATACAAGTTTGAGTTTTTTGAAAAACGATAATCTGTAACAAAGTTGAGAATTGCAGGAGCTGCTTGTTGTGGTACAAAACGTTGAAATGTAAATGATTTTTTTTCTGAGAAAGTATAAGGAACAGTTTTAGATAGGATTATTTGTTAAATAATGGGTTATTGTAATCGATACAAAAATTGGAATGGAAATGAAAGATAAAGATAACAAGCGATATCAAATTATTATGCAAATTGTATTTAATTCTCATAAAGATTAAATATTTTGTTTTTCAATTAAACTCATGGATGGTATTGTGTCTAAGGGCTTTTTTGATCACTGAAATCAATCTCAGACACCTCTGATAACTAGTTTGACAGGTGAGCCAAATTAAAGGAAAAACTACTAAAAGAGGGTATTCCTTAATTATTATTAAGCAGACCTCCATTTTCAAGCAATATGAGAAAGAAAAATGATCTCTCTGCTGCCGAAAAGTGTGAAATAGTTGGACAAGGTAAGAAAACCTCAGTTATTTCAAAAAAAACCTAAGCGTGATCATCGTACTGTTAAATGATTTGTGGCTGACTCAGAGCACACACAAGTTTGTGCAGATAAAGGCAGAATAAGAAAATACATTGGATTAAGAGAGCAGCTGCTAAAATGCCATTACAAAACAGCAAACAGGTATTTGAAGCTGATGGTGCCTCTGGAGTCCCACAAGAATCAAGGTGCAGGATCCTCCAGAGGACTGCAGTTATGCATAAACCTTCTATTTGGCCACCCCTAACCAATGCGCACAAGCAGAAATGGCTGCAGTGGGCCCAGAACTACATGACACCAAATTTTCAAACAGTCTTATTTACTGTTGAGTACCATGCGGCCCTGTTCGGCCCCGTTTGGGTCCCTGAAGGTGTATAAATGACCTGTGAAAAGTATGTGGAGTTTCTGACTGATACTTTGTTTCATGGTACAAAAAGAAGAACTGTATTATGATAAAATCATCTTCATGCATGACAATGTACCATCTCATGCTGCAATGATTACCTTTGCGTCATTGGCTGCTATTGGCATAAAAGGAGAGAAACTCATGGCGTGGCCCCCATCCCCCATCAGTAACTGTCATGGGATGAATTCCTTGTTAAAGCCACACAAAAAAACAGTTGGGGTGAGCCAACAGATGCCAATGATTCTATTAGTTATAGCGAAAGTCTTGTTTACATTTTTATTTAATCCTATTTTACTATAACTGTTTTTGGATTGTGGAACAAATCAACTGGGGTTCCATTCATTCTTATGGGGAAATTCGCATTGATATGAGAGTGCTTTGGATTCCGGAACGAATTATGATTGCAAAGCAAGGTTTCACTGTACTGGGAGAAAGTAGCGAGAAGGCCAGCAGGTGGCACAGCGGAGAAGAAAGTGGTGCATTTTGTTCAGGTCACCTCAGGCACCAAAATTCCTAAGCACACTCACCTACAACTCATTTCAACTTTTATAATTGGAAGAACCGAGTGTGGTACCTCTGAAAGTTTATCTCTGTTGTTTTTACAAGGCAGGAATTCAATCTGTCAGTTGAACAAACATTTAATAGGGGTGTGAGGAGAGCTCCTGCTGCCTGAGGCACAGCCAAAACAGAGCTCTTCTCATCCCCTACTGCACAAAGCAATTATAAAAATTATAGTATTGTGTAAAGCATGAAGGCAACTTCAAAGCCTACACTGCAGAACAAATTTACCTAATGTGAAATAGGCACTCGCTCAACATTCCACGAGGAACACCACAGAGCCTCCCTTTGCCCTAAGAACACAGACAGTTCTTCATGACATGAGCTTCACAAGATGTTGCATACCTCCCAACTTTTTGAAATAAGAAACAGGGACACTTAACGCACACCCCTTTTCACCCATAACCACGCCCCAACACACCCCTAGTCATACATACCATAAAGATTTCACAAGAAAAATATGCTGTTTTATCATTCCAACCACAGTGGTCCTTTCTATCCTTGTTCATTTTCATTCATATAAACATTTGAAAATAAGAAATACATCAATTTAAAGGATGGGAATAAAGTTTAGAGTCAGTTAAACACATTTTCAATAGAAAAACATATATTTACATAGATCTGTACATCAGTCCTGAAAGAGGGACAAATGAGAGAGAAAGAGGGACTGAAAGATTGGGTTCCCAAAGAGGGACTGTCCCTCCAAAAGAGGGACAGATAGGAGTTATAATGTTGGCGTTAAAAGTGCACCTGAACTGACATGTGACATGAAGAGATAAACATGGGTACATGTAGTACCACGCCTACTTAGAGCCTTACTTTCTTTCTTTTTTTTGCATTGCATGAGTTAAAAAAGCAGTGCTTTTACTGTATCTATTGAAATGAGGCAGTGGAACAGCTGTGAAATGTTGCCACGGCTCTCCTAAAAAATAAAAAGACAGTAAAACACGTCCATCTGTTTGCATAAAGACTCCTGATAACAATTTAGTGCTGGAATGTTCAAATGGTAATTAAAGCAGATCCGAGATGAAAAACTAACTGTAGCAAGTAACTTATCTATATATCTTAGCTAAAGTTTAGATAGTTTACACAGCAAATCTAGCTGCACACAGCTTCAATACAATATGATTATTTCTTCCTGTGATACAATGACAGCGGCCATGTTGTTTGTAAACATTACACAGAGGCAGGCTTATCTGTATCTTGAGCACTCAGCCTGTGAAAAAACCTAATCCCCCTCCTCCTCCCCTCTGCCTCTGCCTCTGAAATCTCTGGCTAGTAATAACTCCCCCTCCTCCTGCCCAGACTGAGCTCCCATGAGCCCTTGCTGCTGTCTGAAAATCCCTTGGCTCTCTGAAAACCTGTGGGCGAGGCTTGCTTAGTTTATAGGGAATTAGAGTATTAAAACAAAAAAGTATTTGGCTTGAGGAATGCCCTATAAACAATAGGAAAGGAACACAATTCTGCAATGAGTAAAAGTTCATCTCGGATCCACTTTAAATCTCTCCTCCAGAGACTAAATGAACTAGATTCTACTTCACACTGTCATGGCTGTTGTTTACACTTCACACAAGGGACATGGGAAAATTACAAGAGTATCCAGAGGAAACCACAAAACATGTGGAGAATGTACAAACTCCATGTACATAGTGTCCTTGCCCAGATCTAAACCAGGGACCCTAGCGCAGCAGGGTAGGAATGCAATCCACTATGCCACTACATCTCTACATGTCAGCACCCCATGCTTAGAAACAACATTGCAGTGCGTATCCCTCTTTTTATTTTGCTAATTGTATTTTGTGATGCAAAGAGATCCCTGCTAGTGAGCAGGCTTGGAGCAGCTGAGTGTAGGTCAGTTTCTTGTGATATAGGGGGTGTTCAGACTACCACAGTATACGACAGCTCTGAGATAAAAAAGTACCAGGATCCAAAGATTTGTGACAGCCAAGGATACTCTTAGTTCTGCACATAAATTTGGCTAATATTTGGGGATACTTGCCAAACCACGATCCAAAAACCTTGGCAGATCAGCTCATTTTAGCAGAGGATTTTGGATATTGTGTTTAACTTTAGTATTAAATTTTTTGGGGAAGCAAAAAGTGGTGTCTCACTATCACAGTTCTTATATGTACTTTCAGTATTATGGTAGAGAACAGAGGCGCCAAAAGGATAAAAACAATATTTAAAAGTTTTAAAATTATTGCTTAGGAGGCAGTGGTGGACTCACCTCCCACAAGCAGACACAACAACTGTGTATTCACAAAAGGGACATTTATTGGTATACTCCAAATAAGGTTGCAACGCGTTTCGCAGGTCAAACCCGCTTCATCAGGCAATTACAGGAAGGAGCACACAACAGCAGTATGTCCAGATAGCACCTGGCGCCGAGGCGCCAGGTGCTATCTGGACATACTGCTGTTGTGTGCTCCTTCCTGTAATTGCCTGATGAAGCGGGTTTGACCTGCGAAACGCGTTGCAACCTTATTTGGAGTATACCAATAAATGTCCCTTTTGTGAATACACAGTTGTTGTGTCTGCTTGTGGGAGGTGAGTCCACCACTGCCTCCTAAGCAATAATTTTAAAACTTTTAAATATTGTTTTTATCCTTTTGGCGCCTCTGTTCTCTACCATAATACTGATTGTATCCACCTTTGGTGGAGGGGGATACCCCTTCTTGTCTTTCAAGCCTACAGAGAGCGACTTCTTATTCCTAAATGAGGACAGGCTAATCTCCTCACCTGCCTACACAGTGGTTGCCTGGAGGTAACCCTGGTTTGTGAGTATACAATTCATACTCTTTCTAATTATCCAATTACCTTGACATACTACACCATATCGGGCTCTCGGTTCTCTCTTCTTCTTATATGTACTTTATTGAAACATTCAGGCCTCTTTCTCTTTGCAACATTAAAGTCACATGTTAGAAAATTTTATAACGCAGACTAACGCACAGCAATACAAAGTCTGTGCGACATTCATAGTGCACGTGTTGCGTTGTGTGTAACGTGTAGCAATATTTAGAAAGTGCTGCATGCTGTGCGTTTAGCAATACATTTGCTGCGTTATGTGTGTTGCACATGCTCAGTAAGGTTTTTAAAAAAAAAAATGTACCGCATGCACCGTTTTCGTTCCATCAGTATGCGACGAAAACGGCGCACCGAGAGACACATAACGCAGTGCAAAATAACGTCCAATTTCATAACCTACGTGCGCTGCATTAGGGGCACGTTTTGTCCCACTTTAACGTCGCCTCACCAGGATTGCACTTTTATTTAGCTTTCCTGTATGACAAGAAGACACAGACACCCAGCACTAGGGGAAGAGGGAAACAAAGGTGAGTGAAGGCGGCTGGTGCACACCAAGAGTGCTTCAGAGCGCTTTTCAAATTTACAGCGATTTAAAAAAGCACTGGGCTAATGTTACACTATGAGGGTGTTCCCACAGCAGTGTTGTGATTTTTTAAAATCGCAAACATGCTGCAGGTAGAATTTATTGGAGCGATTCTTTAAAAAATCGCTTCACAAAGTCGCATTCGCGAATTGCTAGTGATTGCTATTGCGATTTTGTCGTGCACTAGCCTAGAGATAGAAGGAGTGGAGTGAGACTGAGAATAGCCTGAGATGACGCAGAGAGCTTATCTGTATTGCAGTCCCACATTACACAGAGACTAGTTGCTGGTTATTACCAGCTGTCCCTGCCAGTCTTCCACACAAGTCAGCAAGCAGCCCTCCTGGAGTCTAGGGACTGTCAAAACTTTTCAACCTGTTTAACACCTTATCTGCACATGCAGTCATTTTAACAATGGGGAGAGACCAGACAGATTTTTTCCCATGGACCCTCCTCTGCATCATGCTGTGTATATTTACCAGCTTGTCTGCCCTCTAATTGCACTTTTATCAGCTAGCCTAGTGTTTTACATTGCCTTACAACAACAAACCTGAATACAGCAGACACAGGACCAACCCTAAGGCCCAGTGCACACCAAAACCGCTAGCAGATCCGCAATACGCTAGCGGTTTTGGGAGCTGATTTCAGAGCGATTGTAGGTATGTTTAGAGAGGTTTTCTAAACATACCTAGCGGTTTTGGGTGCGTTTTTGTGTAGCAGATTACACATATTGTTACAGTAAAAGCTGTTACTGAACAGCTACTGTAACAAAAATGCCTGGCAAACCGATCTGAACTAGCGTTTTTCAGAGCGGTTTGCGTTTTTCCTATCCTATCCATTGAGGACGAAACGCTTCCAAAAACCGCAAACGCGCAGCAGGAGGTGCGTTTGCGGCTTGGCAAAAACCGCAAACCGCCAGTGTGCACCATCCCATTGCAATACATTAGACAAGCGTTTTTAGAGGCGGATGCGGCCGGCGGATCGCTCCAAAAACCGCTCGGTGTGCACTGGGCCTAAATCACTAAATGAAAGGCGGCCTGGGGGTAGTCAATGCCTGGCTGCTACACAGTCTCTACAGCCACGCAGTTACCAGTAGCAGAGAGAGAGGGACTGAATGAATCTCAGGAGCTGATGCTGTACTCGGATCCCTGACTAGGATGAGTGCCTTCTCTCACTGACTCATTCATTGCTGTGGTTCTTTGAATCATTGAGCTGAAGGAAATGAATGAATCAGTCAGTGAATCAGTTATGAGTCAGGCGCTGCTGCTGCTGTGTAACCTAATACCTGAGTGATCTGAGAGGCATTTCTTCTCTCACTACTCAGTGCAGAAGAGCCCTTCCCTCCTCCTGTCACTCTAGGCAAGAATTTATAGCTGCCTAATGGCTCAGACGCCTCTGCTCCGGAGTGTTGAGGATCACCAATGACTCTCACACGCAGGTGAACGCTTCGTCAACCAGCTCCCATCAGGCCAGGGGTTTGGGGCCATCTCCACCAGGACCATTAGTCACAGAAACCCTTTTTTCCCCTTGGCTATAAACCTCCTGAACTCTCTCCATGCTCTCCCCCCCCCCCCCCCCCCCCTTCTCCCCTTAGGGATGTGGCCGCTGGCTGTTGTTTTCATAGGCTGTCTTTTAAATCACTGCCCTGTACGTATCTTATGTGTACATTGTATATTGTAATGTAACTGTGTAATTGTAATGTATGTTGTGTTTTTCATACTGCATTCTCTTCTTGGAGTCGTAAATGTGCCAAACCCAATTCCAGGCATGACCCAGTTGTGCTTGGTGAATAGAACATTTCTGACTCTGATTCTGGTATACCAGAGTAACATGTATTGTGTCTATGAAGATGGGGGAGGCACGATGGCATGTATGACTGTAGCGATGTGATGCTATGAAATGATTACGGTAACATATCAGGAGAGGCTGTACACATGCTAAGATGCTCAGCAGAGAGGCGGACGGTTCTATACTGGAAGTTAATTGCCAATTCCCTACCTGAGTAAAAGTGTAACTCTATTAATAGTATCAAGAGTAACTTCAGGTGGGCAGTACTACTAATTAACTTCCATTTTCAAACGCACACGAGTCGTGATTTTTATTACTGTCACTGTTCTAAGGGGTTAATTAGTTTTACTGTTTATATATATATTTGGGACACACACTCACACACCACTCACACACCACACACACCACAAACACACACACACACACACACACCACAAACACACACACACACACACACACCACAAACACACACACACACACACACACCACAAACACACACACACACACACACACCACAAACACACACACACACACACACACCACAAACACACACACACACACACACACCACAAACACACACACACACACACCACGCACGCACACACACCACACACACACACACACACACACACACACACACACACACACACACACACACACACACACACACACACACACACACACACACACACACACACACACACACACACACACACACACACACACACACACACACACACACACACACACACACACACATATATATATATATATATAACCACACACCACACACCACACACACACCACACACCACACACCACACACCCACACCACACACACACACACTCACCACTCACACACACACACACACCACACCACCCCCCCCCCCCACACACACACACACACACACACCACACACACACACACATATATATATATATACACACACACACACCCCCCCCCCCCACACACACACACACACCACACACACACACACACACACACACACACCACACACACACACACACCACACACACACACACCACACACATATATATATATATACACACACACACACCCCCCCCCCCCCACACACACACACACACACACCACACACACACACACACACCCCCCCCCCCCCACACACACACACACACCACACACACACACACACACACACACACACCACACACACACACACACCACACACACACACACCACACACATATATATATATATACACACACACACACCCCCCCCCCCCACACACACACACACACACACCACACACACACACACACACACACACACACACACACACACACACACACACACACACACACACACACACACCAGCTCCTCCAGTGTCCTGATTAATGAGGATCCTGCTAGGGCCATATACTGAGGCTGAGAAGGAATGACTGCTTCTCTCTCAAGTGACCTATATCTACGTGATCTATATTTATACTATCCTATGTAAATTTAAATTACATGCATATATATGTAGTTTTTTTTACACTTTAGTGTGGTCTGAACTCCCCTTACCAGTTCGGCTTATCTGTCATTTTTTATATATATAATGTACACAAACACAGAACATTTATATGGCGCTTTTCTCCTGGCGGAGTCAAAGTGACAGAGTTTACATCAGATATGATTATATCAGAAATGGTCATACTCAAGGATATAAAGTATACTATAGCACTGCATCTTAATTTAGTTAATAATTAGGAGTTTTTTCTTTTCAATGCTTTTGCAAGCGAGCACCGAGCGTCTAAGATCAAAATGCACAGTGCTCAATATGCAGGGCTTTGCAAGCAATAATCAAGTAACAGCTTGCACAGGAAGCATAGGTCTCTCCAGTTAATGCAGATACAGTACTTACAGACAGTGGTGCTCAGCAGAGCTCGAATATTCGAGTAGCTCGAATATTCGAGCTCTTTTCCAGCTATTCGAGCTCGGTATTCGAGCTCCGAATAGCTGTAGCTATTCGAATGGGCTATTCGCGTACACTCGAATAGCCCATTCACTATTCGAGCTATTCGAGCAAACGGCGCTATTCGAGCTCGGTACCGAGCTCGAATAGCGTCATAGCCCAGATTGATGTCCTTAGAGCCAATCAGAGGGCTCCCAGGCCCTCTGACGGCAGCCAATCACAGAGGGGGACTCTGGCCAGCCCCTACCCTATAAATAGCGGCCGCCATGTTACGTTTCTCCGTGCTTGCCTGAGACTTGTACAGAGAGAGTTGCTCCTTTGTGCTTTGGCTTAGCATGAGCTCTATTGTGGTCATTTACCTAGCGTTTTTGCTCACATACACCTCCTATACACACCTATATTGTTGTTAGTTAGTTAGACATTGTATTTTAGTTAGTAGCATTTGTGTTACATAGAGACAGGCCAGCTGCTGCAGGCTTACAGCTTTAGGCCTCAGGGCCTTGCCTGTGTGGGCAGCTGTCCTCCTGTCCTCTGTTTATTTCTCTCTATTCTATATATTTCTGCTGTCCTTTACTACTGATTGTATTAGTATTGTAGTTATATACTGTAACTGTACTAGGACACTCACTGTCACTGTTCATAGGCTACTAGCTGCTCCTGCGTGTGTGCACTCACTTTCTGTGTACACACTACACACACTCTATTTCCTTCTGATAACTGATTGATTATTGTAATTGATTATTGTAATTAGTTAGTTGTACTTACTGTTACTACTTACTGTACTAGGAGTCTAGGACACTCAGTCACTGTTCATAGGCTACTAGCTCCTGCGTGTGTGCACTCACTGTCTGTGTACACACTACACACACTCTATTTCCTTCTGATAACTGATTGATTATTGTAATTAGTTAGTTGTTTGTACTTACTGTTACTACTTACTCTTACTGTACTAGGAGTCTAGGACACTCAGTCACTGTTCATAGGCTACTAGCTCCTGCGTGTGTGCACTCACTGTCTGTGTACACACACTACACACACTCTATTTCCTTCTGATAACTGATTGATTATTGTAATTAGTTAGTTGTACTTACTGTTACTACTTACTCTTACTGTACTAGGAGTCTAGGACACTCAGTCACTGTTCATAGTCTACTAGCTCCTGCGTGTGTGCACTCACTGTCTGTGTACACACACTACACACACTCTATTTCCTTCTGATAGCTGATTGATTATTGTAATTAGTTAGTTGTACTTACTGTTACTACTTACTCTTACTGTACTAGGAGTCTAGGACACTCAGTCACTGTTCATAGGCTACTAGCTCCTGCGTGTGTGCACTCACTTTCTGTGTACACACTACACACACTCTATTTCCTTCTGATAACTGATTGATTATTGTAATTGATTATTGTAATTAGTTAGTTGTACTTACTGTTACTACTTACTGTACTAGGAGTCTAGGACACTCAGTCACTGTTCATAGGCTACTAGCTCCTGCGTGTGTGCACTCACTGTCTGTGTACACACTACACACTCTCTATTTCCTTCTGATAACTGATTGCTTATTGTAATTAGTTAGTTGTACTTACTGTTACTACTTACTCTTACTGTACTAGGAGTCTAGGACACTCAGTCACTGTTCATAGGCTACTAGCTCCTGCGTGTGTGCACTCACTGTCTGTGTACACACACTACACACACTCTATTTCCTTCTGATAACTGATTGATTATTGTAATTAGTTAGTTGTTTGTACTTACTGTTACTACTTACTCTTACTGTACTAGGAGTCTAGGACACTCAGTCACTGTTCATAGGCTACTAGCTCCTGCGTGTGTGCACTCACTTTCTGTGTACACACTACACACACTCTATTTCCTTCTGATAACTGATTGATTATTGTAATTGATTATTGTAATTAGTTAGTTGTACTTACTGTTACTACTTACTGTACTAGGAGTCTAGGACACTCAGTCACTGTTCATAGGCTACTAGCTCCTGCGTGTGTGCACTCACTGTCTGTGTACACACTACACACACTCTATTTCCTTCTGATAACTGATTCATTATTGTAATTAGTTAGTTGTACTTACTGACTGTTACTACTTACTTACTTACTGTACTAGGGACACTCACTCAGTCACTGTTCATAGGCTAGCTCCTGCGCGTGTTTGCGCGTGCGTGCGTGCACTCACTGTCTGTAGTGTACACACACTAAATTTACTTGTGATTACTACTGATTATTGTAACTGCTAGTTGTACTTCCTGACTGTTACTACTTACTTACTGTACTAGGGACACTCACTCAGTCACCTCACCCACCAACCCACTCCATTAAAGTACCCCACTTTTCACCCGCCCTTTTAAAAAACTTTTGTCTATACGCCCAAAACATCGAAGATGTCTGGAAGTGGCAGCCAGCGCGGTTTGGGCAAGGGGAAGGGCAGCAAGGGAATCAGGAGGAGAGGGAGCAGCATTGTGGCAGGCCGCGGCCGCGCCACCATGCACAGTTCCGCAGCAGCAGCGTCAGTGGCTAACATTCCTCCCATAGCCACTGGCCGTGGACGCCTTGGGCGCCGCCCAGCAGGAGCATCTGCAACTCACGCTGCAGAGACACAGCAGCAGCAGCGTGTAGCACCTGCTCCGATTTTCCTCCAGCCGGGTCGGAAACGTCCCATTGAGGAAAAGCATGCAGACACTGTGGTGCAACTCATGACGGAGGATGAGCAGCCCGCCATCAGCTCTGCATCCGAGGCCTCCACCCTCACCACCACCCCTGTTCGCAGCAGCCGCCCAGCAGGGCCTGGGGAGGAGGCCAGTTCACCGTCAGTTGGCGACCTGTCATTCAGCAATCTTTTGACCCCAGGCATCATGAGTCAATTGTCTGCTGTTGTTGGCGATTTTGAGGAGGAGATGCTGATGGGCACTTTGGGGGATGAGGGATTGGACAGCAAGACTGTGGCGACAGTCAAGCAGCCCATCCATGCATCAGGAGAGGAGTTTGGGGGGTCCTCATCCCAGCAGGACATGTTTCAGGAGGGGGAGGATGATGATGACCCGGTGACAGACAGAGACTGGGTGCCACCACCTCCAGGGGATGTCGTCCTCAGCAGCTCTGAGGAGGAGGAGGAGGATGCTCTTGTGGGCCTTGCAAGGAGGCGCATCATTGCAAGCATTGGCAGCAGCAGTAGGCAGGTCCCACAGCCTGCTGGTGTCTCAGGCTCAGCAGCAGCAGCATCTGCCAGTACCACCACCAGCCGCACCCAAGCCCCCCCCCCAACCACCACAGGGAGACAGGCAGCAGCGCTTCCATGCCGTAGGGGGATGTTTCTGTCACCAATCTGGCGATATTTCACCATGCCCACTGTGTACAGCAAGTACGCCACTTGCAACCACTGTCAGCGGAAGTTGAGCAGAGGTGCAGACCCCTTAAAGTTCAGCACCAGCTCGCTCATCAACCACCTTGCTGCGAAACATTTCCACCAGCATGAGGAGTTCCAGAGACTGAAGGCATCTGGTGCTGGCAGTGGCACCACACCCATCACTGCACAGCCTTCAGCAGCAGCAGCAACAGCAGCCACCCGCCCTCCTGCTCCTCCAGCAGCACCAGCAGGAGTGCGGAAACGCACTGCTCCTCCCCCCTCTGCAACTCCTGCCGCCGACACTGAGGCCTGTTCTGGCAGCCAGTCCTCAGTGGCCTCCTCCGCTGTGTCTGCTGATTCCCGTGCCAGCAAAAGGCCACGCCAGAGCCTTTTGAGCGAGTCCTTCCAGGGGGTGGTTAGGGCTCTGCCTCCCAGCAGCCGTCGCGTGCGGCAGCTGAACGGCTTGCTGGCACGGGCCATGTGCTATCAACTCCTGCCGTACACGCTCGTGCAGGAGGGGAGCGACATTCGTGCGCTGCTTGCTTGCGCAGCCCCAGACTGGCAGCTCCCCAGCAGACACTTTTTCTCCCGCAAGGCCATTCCTGCACTGCACCGCTTTGTGATGGCCAATGTGGAGCGAGGGCTGGAGCACGCGGTTGGTGAAAGGGTCCACGTCACCATGGACTCCTGGAGCAGCCGCTTCGGGACAGGCCGCTACCTGTCCTTCACTGTCCACTGGGTCAGCTTGGTGGAAGGGGGTGAGGATGGGAGAGCAGCAGCGGGCACAGCAGCAGCAGCAACACAGTGGGTGGTGCCACCCCGCAGGGTCAGGGGAACTGCAGCAGGTTCCTCCGATCCTCTGCCATCCTCCGGCACACCTGGCCAAACCCCCCGCCTCAGCAGCAGCGTGAAGGCCCGCCACTGCTATTTCATAAATGCTATTTCATAAATTATGCAATGTTCCTGTGGATAAAATATTTGCTTTCTTTTAGGTGATAAATTAATGTAATGTTTAGCATATTAGCTATGAGCTCCTTTCTAATTTTGTTTTAAAGGGGTTCTCTGGGGGGGTTGAAAATAAAAACAGACACTTAACTGGAGCTTCTACCGACCCCTGCAGCTGTAATACCCCACGCCGTCCTTCAACGACCTGCCGTTCCCCCGCCACCGGGCCCGATCTAAAGCGCATCTCACCCAACTGCGGCTGCGAGGCTGTGCGCGGGAGCAGGTCAGTAACGCCTGCGCAGCAAGCTCCCGATGACGCATGCGGGAGCGAGCACTATTCGTCTTGTTAGACGAATATCAGACCGAGACCAGCGGCAGGGAACGGTGGATTGTTGGAGGACGGCAAGGGACATTACAGCAAGGGACATTACATTACAGCGGTAGACGCCCCAGCCAAGTGTCTGTTTTTATTTTCAAACCTTCCCCCCCCCCCCCCCCAGAGAACCCCTTTAAACACCCTTTTTATTGACCCTGAAGAAGACGGGTGACACCAGCAAAACACGTCATCAAGTTGTTAATAAACGTTTTGTATTATTTCTCCACAGTAATAATAACCCAAAAAGGAGCGCTTGCTTTGGTCAATTAAACCCATTTTTCATTTCACCCATTCCTGGGGGGCAACATTTGATGGAACATGTGTAACAATCAATACAAAATCATGTGCGTCTTCAAAAACTTTATTGACAAATGACACAATAAGTAAAATCTCCATTCCCATTAAAGGAACACTGTCACTATTAAACCAAGTGTTCTAAAATAACAATGTACAGTACAATTAATGTCTAAGTAGCTGTGTAAACATTTTCCTACTTTTCATGTTAAATATCAGAGGCAAAAGCTGTAATTTATTGTGTTTAGCTTTTAGCTACATTTGGAATGTCTCACTAGCATAGGTAAATCTCTATTCATATGATATGCTAAGAACAATGTAATATTGAAGCAGTTATATTAAAAGCCTGTCAGGTGTGTGTGTGTAAACCTGGACATAGCAAGAGACACAGCAGAACATAAGGAGTCTCCTAGCATGGAGCAGTAATTTTTATTACTTATAATTAATGCAGTGAAGATGACATTTTCCATAGTGTGGTACAGAATACATTGAACAATTCATGTCTTGAACTGTCTCTCAGATGAGCTCAAACAACATGTTCAGTCAGTGGTGTAGCAAGTAGCAATAGGGGGTGCAGAGTTTGCGACCACACCGGGATCCCTGGACCAGAGGGTCCCACTAGAGACCCTTCTTCATCCATGAAATAAGCTTTTCATTTGTGCTATGCTGGTAGTGAACAGATTATAGACAGAGATAGATACATAAATGATTGATTTATAGATGGATATAGATCAGGGGTCTCAAACTCGCGGCCCGCGGGCCATTTGCGGCCCTCGATACAATATTTTGTGGCCCTCGCCGGCAAAAGCTCCCTTATAGTTCGCTTCAGTGCTCCCAAGTAATCCCCCGCATCCCCGCCGCTAAACGAGGGCTGCAGAGCCCCCAAATCGCCCGGGGGGGCAATCCTCCGGCATTTCCTGGAAGGGGCAGAGCTTTCAGCTTCAGCTCTGCCCCTCCTAACGTCAATCGCCGCACGGATCGCCGCCTCTCCCCGCCCCTCTCTGTGAAGGAAGAGTGAGAGGGGCGGGCAGAGGCAGGGCCGGATTTGTACTTTCCAGCGCCCTAGGCCGGCTGTCACCAACCAGCCCCCCCCCCCACACACACACACACATTCTGTCCAACTCTGACTAGTGATCACTGGGTTACATGGGCTTCTGTCTGTTTTGCTGCTTTGCCCCCCCTGTTCAAAGAAGCAGTGCATGCTCTGTCCACTCCATGTAATTTTGCACTCCAGCCTGGATGCACAGCAGGCGGTAGTGTTCAGGGCTTGCATAATTCAGAAATGATGCTCATATATGAGCAGCACTTGTCAAGTACACATACCCATAACACTCCAAGCCTCGGTTGCTGTGCACCTCAGTACAGGAGTGCGTAATAACAAGAAGCCCGAGAGGACAGAGTATGCACTGCTTCTTTGTCCTTTGTGCGACTTGCTTCAGTCAGAGTCACAAACAGGTGATGGATGGTGCAGCGCAAAGGAGAGAAACCCATCCAAAGCAGAACAGGTAAGAGGTAAGTAGAAGGATCCGACACTACACACGCTGGCATAGATGTAGTGTAATGCTAGGAACACACGATGCAATTCTGACAGATTTACTGCCAGATTGATTATTTCCAATGTCTGATCTGATTTCCGATCAATTTTTCAATCGATTTTCCGGTCATTTCTATAAAAAAAAATCATTCAGAAAATCTATCGGATAGCAGATCGGACATTTTGGAAATAGTCGATTTGACAGTAAATCTGTCAGAAAATTGCATCATGTGTATCTAGCATAAGCTCCAGGTGTACTTTACACAGTGACAATTTAGCACTTGGGGCAAGTTAAGACAGATCTTAATCAGTCAGCAGGAAGTTTTTACGTTTTGTAATAGAATGATAATATTTATTGGCTAACCAAAAGAAAACCGTGAGCCTTTTGGCTAATGAGCCATCTTCAGACTTTGTTCCTGTATACATGATGTTAGCACATACAGTTATATATACAGTCAGCAGGAGATGCATACAATGTTTTGTAAATATAAATAAATGTAATACAGTTGTCATTCTGTTTCAAAACATCCTGCTTTCACTGATGGCTAACACAGAACAATGCTTTGCTGCTTCTAAAACATGTCAGGAAAGAGTTAAACTGTAGCACAGAGAGAATGTTGCTGTAACAACAAACCATAAATCTAACAGGTCTCAGGTCTTTAACAGCTCTGACCAAGTAATAAACATCAGTCAGGGGGAGAGGAGAGCTGATAATTCCTGTCCGTGAATGCATGCTGCATAAAGAAACTAATCTGAACTCAAAAGTTCTACTACTTGAGCCCATATATTGTTCTTCTCACAGCAGCTTGTATGTCCCCACTCATTATACTGGACAAGTTCCTCAGATGACAATAGATGCTGCCATCACACACACTCTGCAGTGAGAGAGATGCAGGGATCGCTGGAATTCAGGCAGAATAGAGCAAAGCAGAAGTGATTTACTTTGACATGTGACCTCTTATCTCTCCAAGTCCTGCGCCCTGCTGAATTTTATCGCCCTAGGCCTTGACCTTTGTGGCCTTTCCAGAAATCCGGCCCTGGGCAGAGGCGGCGATGCGCCGCGATTGTGAAATTCCTTATGCGGCCCAGCCTCATCCTGACTTTGCCTCCTGCGGCCCCCCAGGTAAATTGAGTTTGAGACCCCTGATATAGATGGATATAGATAGATAGATAGATAGATAGATAGATAGATAGATAGATAGATAATTGACTGATAACTGGATGGATGACTAGGTGGATGGAATATTGACAGGTAAGTGATTGGAAGGTGGCTACATAGATGATCAATAAAAATAGAATGGATGATTGATAAATAGATGGATGACAGATAGACAGATGAATTGATTGATTATTGATTAGTAGGTAGGTAGCTAGATAGGTAGTGGAATTGATGATTGATAGGTAAATGGATGGATGATAGATTAACAGATGACTGGTTGATAAATCATGGATATATGGATAGATTATTGTAAGATGAATGGATAAATGGATGGATGATGGATGGATGACAGATAGACATATGAATTGATTGATAAATTGACGGATTATTGATAGGTAGCTAGATAGGTAGCTGAATGGATGATTGATAGGCAAATGGATGGATAATAGATTAACAGATGACTGATTGATAAATCATGGCAATATGGATAGATTATTGTTAGATGAATGGATAAATGGATGGCTGATAATCGATGGATGTATAGTTTAGGTAGGTAGGTTCTAATTGTAGTAAGTGTTCTGCTCTATTTTCTAGCACTGCGCTCCCGTCCTCTAGCGTGCCAGCTTTCAGCCAATCACAGCCCCTCTCCCATCCACCGCAGTGCAGCAGGCAAGAGGTACGCGCTAGCTGATTGGTGCGCTGCGTGCGGCTCATCCATTGGCAGCGAGTGGGCAGATGGGCGGGGCGTGGCTCAGCAGGGAAGTGTATTGCGGGGTGAGTGTGTGTATCGGTGGCAGCATCCGGTGTGCTTATCCTCCGTTACCGAGCGGCGCCCGCGGACCTAGGCTGGGAGGTAGGTGCCGCGCTCCGTGCTATAGAGAAGCCCATTGTCTGCCCCGTGCGCACAGGAGGCTATTGTGCCAGTGCTGTGCATAGAGCCCCATTGTTTAACCCTGTGTGTGCGGATCCCAGCTGACATGATGCAGAGCCCCATTGTTACCCATGTATGAGCAGAACCCGGTTGATCTCTGTCCTGACAACCCAGAACTCAACTGATTAACCTTCTGTGTGCAGAACCAGCCTGATATCCTATCCAGAATCCAGTTATAGTGTGTGCAGAACCAGGCTCATCACTCTCCTGACATTCTATATTCTATATATAATCCAATTGTTTAACCATGTATGATCAGAACCAGGCTAATCACTCTCCTGACATTCTAGAACCCAACTGATTAACCCTCTGTGTGCAGAACCAGTCTGATATTATATACAGAATCCAGTTGCTGTGTGTGCAGAACCAGGCTCATCACTCTCCTGACATTCTATATTCCATATATATAATCCAATTGTATGATCAGAACCAGCCTGATATCTGTTCTGACATTCTAGAACCCAACTGATTAACCCTCTGTGTGCAGAACTAGCCTGATACCCTATAGATAATCCAGTTGCAGTGTGCAGAACCAGGCTCATCACTCTCCTGACATTCTATATATAATCCAATTGTATGATCAGAACCAGCCTGATCCCTGTTCTGACATTCTAGAAACCAACTGATATAACCCTCTGTGTGCAGAACCAGTCTGATATAATATACATAATCCAGTTGCAGTGTGTGCAGCACCAGGCTCTTCACTCTCCTGACATTCTATATATAATCCAATTGTTTAACCCATTTATGATCAGAACCAGGCTGATCTCTGTCCTTACATTTTAGAACCCAACTGGTTAACCCTCTGTGCGCAGAACCAGGCTAATATCCTATACAGAATGTAGAACAGAGTACACATGATCCTTTATTGAACCCCATTGTATAATTCCTCTGTGTGCAGAACCAGTCTGATATCCTATATAGAACCCCCGTCCCAGTGTGTGCAGAACTGGGCTTTTCACTCTCCTGACATTCTATATACAATCCTATTGTTAAACCCATGTGTGATCAGAACCAGACTGATCCCTGTCCTGACAGTCTAGAACCCAACTGATATCCTATACAGAATCCAGTTATATTTTGAGCTATTGTTTAACCCATGTATGATCAGAACCAGGCTGATCACTGTCCTAACATACTATATAGAACCCAACTGATTAACCCTCTGTGTGCTGAACCAGGGGATATCCTGTGCAGAATCCTGATAAGACTGATAATCTACACAGAATCCAGTTCCAGTGTGTGCAGAACCAGGCTAATCACTATTACCGGTATATAGAATCTCATAGTTAAACCCATGTATAAGCAGAGCCAAACTGATCACACTCCTGACATCCTATATAGAACCCCATTGTTTAAGAAGAACCCAGATGATACTGTCCTGACATTCTAGAACCCATTTGTTTAGCCCTCTTTGGTTATAACCAGCCCGATAATCTATACAGAATCCACAGTGTGTGCAGAACCAGGCTAATCACTCTCCTGATATTGTATTTAGATCCCCTTTGTATAAACCCTCTAACCAAATTGTAACAGACATATAAAAAACGGGACACAGAGAGCTCCATATAGTGCAGTAAGTATTGTAAATGTTGAAATATGTACAGTAACTAAGTAATACTCACAAGGCAGGGTCACCTAAAAGACAACCATTGTAAATGCAGGGGGGGAGATTAGACTTGTCCCCTCTCAGGATTAAGAACTCGCCCTCTGTAGATAAGGAAAAAAGGGGTAACACCCCTCCACCAAGGCTCAACTATAGTATACAGCAAACAGAGGCGGCAAAAGAATAAAATAGACAAAGAAGCTTAAAATTGATATAGAGAGGATGTAGCGGTGGACTTACCTCCTCCAAGCAGACTGTTGACAAGGGACTGTTGATTTTGACAGTTGATAAAATTTTATTTTACACACTCCAGAAATTGTGCAACGCATATCGCAGGCATGACCCTTCTTCATCAGGCAATAAGGTAGAAGCCAATATCATCTGAAGGTATGTAATACACCCAGCACCTCTGTAAAGGCGCTGGGTGTATTACTTACCTGCAGATGTTATATGCTCCTACCTTATTGCGTGATGAAGCGGGGTAATACCTGTGAAATGCGTTGCACAGTTTCTGGAGTGTGTAAAATAAAATTTTATCAAATGTCAAAATCAACAGTCTCTTGTGTCTGCTTGGAGGAGGTAAGTCCACCGCTTCCTCCTCTATACATAAGTTTTAAGCTTTTAGTCTATTTTATTGTTTTGGCACCTCTGTTTGCTGTATACTAAAATTGCAACAGACACTCTACGCAGAACCCTATTGTTTACAAGCCATGTATTATTTAACTCCATTGTTTAATTTCTGTTTGTGCAATCCCATGTAATCTGTGGTTACAGTTGAATAAAAATAATTGTTTAATTTCTAAGTGTACAAAACCCAGCTGATCAATGGATGGTGCTAGTCTACTTTAGGGGACCAAGCAGGAAACCTCATACGGCATTCCTGCTAACATGATTAGGTGGACAGAACCCTCTCTAACTTATAGGTTGTAGTAAACTACGCCCACACTATTTGGCTAATCACAATGCTTCCTTCTGTAGAGGGTTCTGTGATTGGAGAACGGTTCCCTATGAGGTTTCCTGCTGGGTTCCCTAAATTAGAATGGACTGATGTTCCGACAACTGTTGTTCATTCCCTGTGTTGAACGTTATTGACCATACAGTTATACAGCTGGCCATACACAATACTTTTTTTGCCATTCAGAGATTTGATTAAACAAAAACATCTAATTTGGCTAAAAATACAGTTGTATAGTGTATGCCCACTTAATATTCTTCATAAAACAAGGCTGGTTGAAGCTGGTCATACACAGTAGACTAACATATAACCAAAAGCCGTTATTGTTCAGAAAATTAGATTGTCGGACTATAAGTTGCCATACATCTAGCAAATTTGGCGGCTGCAGTCCTCGTACTTCCACATTTGCGCCCCACATAGTTTCCAAGTGTTACAGCATGTGGGGCGTATGTGTGCGCTATATGCTGGTAGTCACATGGGGCCCAAATGCGAAAGTACGAGGATGGCGTCAGCACGGACAGCTGCATGTAAAGTATAATTGCACTGGGGGGAAGGGGGGGGCATAAAACATTACAGGGGACAGCAGCCTGGGATTTCTATCACGTTCGTCCACAATTATTGCACACCACGATTATTGCACACCATTATGTCGGGCTGAGACTTTACAGCATGTCCAATTAATACAGGAGACCAATTTAGGCCCAGAATTGCATCGTTGATCGGGCATGCTCTTAGCGGCAGCGATTTTTCCTCCAATTTAATTATAATTATCGATGGTCAAGTCAAGTAATCCATGGACACCTTAAAGGGAACCTAAACTGAGAAGCATATGGATTTTTCCTTTTAAAATACCAGTTGCCTGACTCTCCTGCCGATCATGTGTCTCTAAAGCCCCATCTACACGATACGATTCTTTATACGATTCGATTACGATTCTATTTACGATCCAATTAAATCCGACATGTCCGATCAGGATTCGATTCAATTCGATTTGCCATTGTTTTGCAATGGCAAATCGAATAGAATTGAATCGAATCCTGATCGGACATGTCGGATTTAATCGGATCGTAAATAGAATCGTAATCGAATCGTATAAAGAATCGTATCGTGTAGATGGGTCTTAATACTTTTAGCCACAGCCCCTGAACAAGCATGCAGATCAGGTGCTCTGACTGAAGTCAGACTGGATTAGCTGCATGCTGGTTTCAGGTGTGTGATTCACACTACAGCTGCCACAGAGATCAGCAATTCTACCAGGCAGCTGGTATTGTTTGAAAGGAAACATCCATATCCCTCTCAGTTAAAGTAACCTTTAACTATTGCATTGCCAGCAGTTTACACCAATTGTTTGACCTTTATAGTTTGTCTTTGTATGAATCACAATAAGCAGAGGTTGTTTGAGGCGTCTGCTGCCCCAGTGTTCGCGAGGAAAGGTTTTTTTTTTTTTTTTTTGTAAGGTGGATTCTTCAAACATGGACAAATGATCAATAATGACAACAAATATTCTCAGACTTGCTGGAATTCTTTGGCCAGTGACTAACGGGTAGAGCTGTTTGCCATGGTTGTGTTAAACCTAACACACACACACGCCGCGTGCGCAGATGGTGGTTTATTTTGCAAGATTTCTCTAGATGGTTCACTTTGAATGGGGGGGGGGGGGGGGGGCATAATGCCAGTGTGCAGAACTAAACTGATCTGTGTATACTGACATCTTACAACCACATGTTGTTTAACACCTCCCCCTCCCCCCAATCCCCCCCCAATCCCCCACTGTAGAACTCATCTGGGCAATGAGCTGGAATGGGAAGAGAATCGGTGTCTCAACTTGGCCACCCGATCAATCGTTGGGTTTATTTCTGGCCACATTCCGTCAAATGGATCGATTAAGAATGGTGGAAACCTCGGTTGCTAGGACGCGATAGGTGCAGTGTTCTCCCCGGGCTCTTTTAGCCGGGTGCTCTACCCCACTAGTTTTGGTGAGAACCCGGCTGCTATCAGCTCACCTCCTCCTCTGCTGTGAGCAGAGTTGCGCACAGAAGCACCAGCCCTGCATTCTGTCATCTCGCCCCACCCGGCTACTTTTTCATGCCACCCAGCTGGAAATCATTTCTGGGGAGAACACTGAGGTGCACTGTGGTAACAGCATTCGATATAGTGATGAGTGACGTATCCTGGCCGGTGTCCCCATTGTTTACCCATGAATGAGCAGAACCAGCTGATCCCTCTGTCAGTCTAGAACTGTGATCTGCAAACTTGGCTCTCCAGCTGTTAAGGAACTACAAGTCCCACAATGCATTTGCCTTTATGAATCATCAATGTGGCTGTCAGACTCCTGCAATGCATTGTGGGGCTTGTAGTTCCTTAACAGCTGGAGAGCCAAGTTTGCAGATCGCTGGTCTAGAACACAATTGATTGATCCTCTGTGTGCAGAACCAGCCTGATAATCTATGCAGAATCCAGTTTGTGTGAGCAGAACCAGGCTCAGCCATCTCCTATATAGAATCCAATTGTATGTGCTAATCCCTCCTCTGACATCCTGTATAGAACCCCATTATTTACCCATGTATGAGCAAAATCAGGCTCATCACTGTCTTGGCCTTCTAGAAACCAGCTGTTTAACCCCTCTGTGTGCAGAATCAGCCTGATATCCTATACAGTTGCAGTGTGAGCATAACCAGGCTCATCAATCTCCTGACATTGTGTATAGAATCCTATTATTTAAAGAGACACTGAAGCGAAAAAAAAATGATGATATTATGATTTGTATGTGTAGCACAGCTAAGAAATAAAACATTAAGATCAGATACATCAGTCTAATTGTTTCCAGTACAGGAAGAGTTGAGAAACTCCAGTTGTTATCTCTATGCAAAAAAGCTATTAAGCTCTCCGACTAACTTAGTCGTGGAGAGGGCTGTTATCTGACTTTTATTATCTCAACTGTAATTGAACTGTTTACTTTTCCTCTGCTAGAGGAGAGGTCATTACTTCACAGACTGCTCTGAAAGACTCATTTTGAATGCTGAGTGTTGTGTAATCTGCACATATTATAGAATGATGCAATGTTAGAAAAAACACTATATACCTGAAAATAAAAATATGAGAATATTTTCTTTGCTGCTAATCTTCTAGTAATTATTCATAGTACACAACCAATTCATTATATCATATATTTTTTTTCGCTTCAGTGTCTCTTTAAAGGGAACCTAAACTAAGAAGGATATGGATTTTTCCTATAATACCAGTTGCCTGACTCTCCTGCTGATCCTGTGTCTCTAATACTTTTAGCCACAGCCCCTCAACAAGCATGCAGATCAGGTGCTCTGACTGAAGTCAACATGGATTAGCTGCATGCTTATTTCAGGGTGTGAGATCCAGATACTACTGCAGCAAATTGATCAGCAGGAGAGTCAGGCAACTGGTATTGTTTAAAAGGAAATATCCATATACCTCTCAGTTTAGGTTCCCTTTAAGTTCCAACGTACCCCCCCCCCCCCTTTGTTCCCATTTGCAGTATTTAAAGCAGTGGTCCTCAAACTAAGGCCCGCAGGCCGAATGCGGCCCACCGAGGCTTTTGCACTGCCCATCCCCCCCCCCTCCCCCAGTACAAAATCTATAACTTTTAGATGCGGCCCACTGTACATTTTTTTAAATATATAGAATAGCAGTGCTGGCACCACCCATCCACATACTGTAGAAGCCAGCGAGTAGCTATTTGCTGGCTTCCAATCCAATTCTGCATCAGGTGACACTGCTGTCCAGCTGGATGGCAGGTTGTCACCTGGGTATGCTTCGCGGTTACGAGGCGGCTGCAGGACCATTCCCAATAGATTGCATGATGTAATCTATTGGAAATCACTGTCCAGTATGTGGGCAGGAAATAGATCTCTCTCTGATCAGAGAGGTATCTGTCTAACGGTTGATCTGGCCATGCATCGAGTGAATGTATGGCCGGTTTAAAGGCCAACTGTAGCGAGAGGGATATGGAGGCTGCTATATTTATTTCCTTTTAAAGAATACCAGTCGCCTGGCTGCCCTGCTGATCCTCTGCCTCTGATACTTTCAGCTATAGACCCTGAACAAGCATGCAGCAGATCAGGTGTCTCTGACATTATTGTCATATTAGACAAGATTATCTGCATGGATCAGCACGGTGGTGTAGTGGTTAGAGCTCTCGCCTTGCAGTGCTGGGTCCCCGGTTTGAATCCCAGCCAGGGATTCGACATCTGCAAGGACTTGTATGTTCTCCCCATATCTGTGTGGGTTTCCTCCGGGCACTCCAGTTTCCTCCCACATCCCAAAAATATACAGATAAGTTAATTAGATTCCCCATAATTTGCCCTAGACTATGATACATGCACTACACGATACATACATAGACATATGACTATGGCAGGGATTAGATTGTGAGCAGCTCTGAGGGACAGTTAGGGCCCATTCACACTTAGAACCGCAGAACGCCGGCGATTACCGCCGGCGTTTTGCGGGAGTGATTTTCCCGCGATTAGCGCGGAAAAATCACTGGACACTGCGGCGGTTTTGGAGCGATCGCGATTAGCGTGCTGTGCACGCTAATCACGATCGCTAATCGCGGAACGCTCGTCGCCGGCAAACCGCTGCATGCAGCGCGGTTGCGGTTATCGCTAACCGCAACCGCGGCAGTGAGAACACTGCCACTCGCTACATTGTGTAGCGGTTCTTGCAGAACCGCTAGCGGTTTGCCGTGAGCGGGAATCGCTCGATTCCCGCACAAGTGTGAATGGGCCCTTAAGTGACGGTTAAATATACTCTGTACAGCTCTGCGGAAAATGTCAACACTATATAAATACTAAACAATAATAATGATTGTTTCTGGTGTTATTCAAACACTACCACAGCCAAATAGATCAGCAGGGCTGCCAGGCAACTGGTGTTGTTGAAAAGGAAATAAATATGGCAGCCTCCATATAACACTCACTTCAGTTGTCCTTTAAAGGGAAGCTTCAGGGAGGGGATTAAAAAAATAAAAATAAAATTTCCACTTACCTGGGGCTTCCTCCAGCCCGTGGCAGGCAGGAGGTGCCCTCGCTGCCGCTCCGCAGGCTCCCGGTGGTCTCCGGTGCCCGACCCGACCTGGCCAGGCCGGCTGCCAGGTCGGGCTCTTCTGCGCTCCATTTCCTGGCACTTCTGCGTCCCACGCCGGCGCGCTGACGTCATCGGACGTCCGCCGGGCTGTACTGCGCATGCGCAGTAGTTCTAATCCCCTCCCTGAACCTTCCCTTTGACTCTGGACAGTGAAGTCGGCTGATCTGTGGAGTGAGGTTTCATGTAGTAAGTGATTTTATCTGTGTGTTGGATTCAACTCCTGTTGTAGAATACTAAATAGAAGCTCGCTGCTGACATTGTAAATTAGATTCTCCTGCGCTGCTTTCATATATAGAGTCTGATCTCTCCTCCCCTGACATTGTGAGGAGAATCCTTCTTACCACCCCTGTGCTAAATGGTGCTGCATTCTTTAACTCTGAGCTGCCTGACTCTTATTTTACCTCCTGATTACTGCTGACCTAAATAAATGTCTATCTTGCCTGTGTTTCTAGAACCCCAACATATTCTTGTAATATTTTTTTTTCTCCTAATTGGAACCTCCTCATTCCTGACCTGACATTTTTCTTAGAGCTTCAGTTATTATCCTGGAAGTTCTGAATCAGAATGATATCATTTATTAGATAACTTAAAGAGGAACTGTAACTGAAGATTGAACTTCATCCCAAACAGTAGCTGATACCCCCTTTCCCATGATAAATCTTTACCTTTTCTTGAATAGATCATGAGGGAGGTCAGTATGGCTGATATTGTGGTGAAACCCCTCCCATAGTGTGATGTCATGACCGTGGTCCTGACAGTTTGCTGTCTGTGAACCTCATTGCATTGTGGGAAATAACGGCTGTTTCCAACTGCCAAGCAATCAGGATCTTCCCCTGTGCATATGTATATCTAAAAAAAAAACAACAACCTTTTAGGGCCTGAGCCCACTGATGCAGTTGTATTCACTTCTCTCCACTTTTCAGCATCTCTAACAGTGATGTTTAGCTGAAAAGCGGACACAGCTGCGTCAGTGGGCTCAGGCCCTTAGCCCATCTATCGCAATGCTAGTGGGTGTGCGTATAAGTAATGGCAGTTGGTGCTGTCTAATTTTTTTTTTCTTTTCTGCCAGTAGTAAAGATGATTCGCAGGCTGATTGTGGATCAAACAATATGAACAAGTTACATGGCAAATGGCAATCATTTCTTGAGCTCTCTTCTATTTTATTTTTAACTTCTCACTTTGCAATGTGTTGATTTTATTTTTTTTTTCTCTTTTTCGTAAAAGTTCCTCTTTAAAGGAAACTAAGTGTTAAGCTTTTTCCAGCCCCCCGGAGTCCCCCTGGTTTCTTGTCGTTCTGCTCTTCCCCCTCAGCCGATGTGCCCATCTGAAAGCTGACTGACTGAGCCAGTCGCGGGCCACTCCTTGATCGTAATTGCATGGCAGGGAGCTGTTGGCGCATGCAAAGTAGCAATTTTTATTTAAACTTCGAATAAAGCCACAAGAGCGCATTCAGGAGGTATGTGGATCGAGGCAGTACATGCAACTTATAGAAGAGCACAGCAGCTGCAGGGGTACGAGCCAAACAAGGGTTCAGGGGGACTGCAGGGGCTGGAAAAATCCTCAGGTAAGTTAAACTGGCTAGCTTATTGTAATTTTAGGCTCCCTTTAAAGAGTACCTTCAGTATAAATGATAGGGTCTGTCATGCAAGGCTCTGCCTTCAATCTTCAGGATCGGAGCCAGCGTAGCAGCCACCAATTAGGCTCCGGCTGGGGGCGGGCTGTGGCAGCAGGGGCGTGACTAGAAATCACTGGGTCCCCCTGCAAAACTTCGGATGGGGCCACCTCCAACTGCACACTTAATAGGGACTGTCTACAAAACTTTGTATGATTCCTTAGCAGTGGCTGAGCAGATGCAGTCATTAGAACAATTGTTCAGAGAGCAGAAAGTCTGCCCCCCCCCCAATCATTGCCATGAGTTGTCAGTCTCTCAGGACGGGGCCCCCTGTTGCTTCCGCCCCCCCCCTGCGGCTACATCCCTTACAGGGTCTATTGCTACACCACTGGCAGAGCAGATGAAGGTGCACAGAGGCTCGGCAGAAATTTGTAAAAAAAAAAAAAAACAGCTATAGCCGCATTTCCGAGGGGGGCAGAGCGATCCCCCTATATAAATGAATTACGGCGGATCAGGTAAGTAATTGAACCTGAGACCAGCCCTGCATCATTAAAGAGATCTTGTAAGGGAAAAAGTGCCCCTGTCGGGTACTTGCCTCAGGAGGAGGAAGCCTCTGGGTCTTGATATACCTCCCTGTCTGCTGCTTACCTCGTTGAGCAATGTGGGGCGGAGCTGGGGACTAACCTTCGGGGTAGAGGGGGCCCCCCCAGCTTAAGTTTGCTCCAGGCCCCTCAAACCGGCCCCGACCACATCCCCTTTCTACCTCCACAAAAACTATCCTGCCTATTTATAAGGTCTGTTGATTTAATCTAGAAATTGTTATAAATTGCGGCCAGCCAGCATGTTGGGGCATTGATCCTTGGCTTATTTGATCATAGTGATCGAGTCTCTTGAAGAATATCACATAGTGTTGGCACCTTTAGGATCCTAATTCAGCACCCTTTGTTTCCACAATAATTAAAATCTTATTATTATTATTTATTGTATTTATAAAGCGCCAACATATTACGCAGTGCTGGACATTAATTTAGGTTACAGACAATATTTAGGGGTGACAAACAGCAATATGACAATACAGGAATACAAGAAAACCAGATCATGCAGCACAGTATGAGTACAAGGTAATGCTTAGTCACCGGATGGGAGCATGGAGATTAGGCAAGTTAGGTTCATTCAAATGCATAGCATGGGTGCACAGTAATGGAGGTGCATGATCAGGTAGGACACAAAAGGAGGAGGACCCTGCCCAAAGGCTTACAATCTAGAGGGAGAGGTAGGGACACGAGAGGTAGGGGGACCAGAGTTCAGCTGTGGGTTTAGAGCAATTGTGAGGGGTGGTAGGCCAGAGTGAAAAGGTGAGTTTTGAGGGCCTTCTTGAAGGTGTTGAAGGAGGGGGCTGCCCTAATGGGTGGAGGTAGGGAGTTCCATAGTGTTGGAGCAGCTCTTGAGAAGTCCTGGAGGCGTGCATGGGACTGGGTGATGCGGGGGGTGGTTAGGCAAAGTTCATTGGAGGAGCGGAGTGAGCGGCTTGGTGTGTATCTCGGAGTAAGATCAGAAATGTAGGTTGGACATTGTTAAAGTGACTCTGAAGCCAATCTAAAATCTCCTTTTTACCTTCTATTTATGTTAAGCAGTATCAGTAGACCTAAAGCGTGCATCCCGGCGGCAGAACGAGGGGTTTAGACCCCCGAAATCCTCAGGGGAGATTTCAGGCAGCGCTTCCTGTAAGAGGCAGAGCTTAGTGCTGTAGCTCTGCCTCTACTGTTTTCAATCTGCGATGATCGCTGCCCCTCTCAGTCTTCCTTCACACAGAGGGGCGGAGATCTGCGGGCAGATTGACGTCAGTATAGGCAGAGCTACAACTCAAAGCTCTGCCTATTTGGGCAGCAAAATCCATGACTTTGAAAGTGGTGGATGTTTGTCCCCAGGATTTGGGGGGTCTAAATCCCTCGTTCTGCCGCGGGAATGCTGCGTTTTAGATCTACTTATTCTGCTTAACATAAATAAAGGTAGAAAGGAGATTTTAGATTGACTTCAGAGTTTCTTTAAAGGGAAACTAAAGTGAGAGGGATATGGAGGCTGACCTATTATTATTTTTTTCATGTTAAACAATACATGTAGTCCTCGGTTTACGAACAATATAGGGATTGCAGGTTCGTTCTTAACCTGAATCTGTTCTTGAGTCAGAACACTGTGCCATCTCTGTCCCCTGTATCTCCTCTGTGCCTCCAGTGTTCCCCTCTGTGTCATATCTGCCCTCTGTACCCGCTTATATAAGTTTAAAAACCGTTTTTCTTAGAATTTTCTTTAAAAATCAATTTTCTCAAACTACAAGTCTAATTTGAACTTTTTTTTTTTACTTCCCATGGGAACACATAATCCATGCCGTTCGTATCGGTGGGTCGTTCGTAAGTCGGGGACTACCTGTACTAGTTGCTGTGCTGTCCTACTAATACTTCTTATGCTGGGAATACACCATGAGTTTTCTTGGCAGATAGATAATTTCTGACAGGTCTAATCTGATTTCATTCGTTTTTCCAATCGATTTTTTTTTTTTTTTTTTTTTTTTTTTTTTTTTTTTTTTATATTTATGATGTCCATTCACTGCTATCAGACAATTGATCGGAAAAATTATCAGAAGATCGATCGGCCAGTAAATCTGCTGGAAAAAAAAAAACTCATTTTGTATTCCCAGCATTAGCCATAGACCTGAACAAGCATGCAGATCAGATGTTTCTGACTAATTAGATTAGCTGCATGCTTGTTTCAGGTGTGTGATACAAACACTATTGCAGCCAAAGAGATCAGCAGGCAACTGGTATTGTTTAAAAGGAAATGCGTGTGGCAACCTCCCTATCCTTCTTATTTCAGGTGTACTTTAAGCTATGTAGAGCCTGATACAATGATACGTATTTTTCTTGCAAAAGAGGAACATACAATGGAACATTTGTAAAGCGCTTTTCTCCTGTATTACACAAAGCTCATAAGCTATGTAAGTTATGTGATCATAAATGTCAGACTAAACGGGGCTGTTCACTTTTGTTTTAAACGTGTCCAGGGTTGGAGCTGTTTTGATCGTTTGGCGAGGCATTCCACAGGGTAGGGGCAGCATGACAGAAAGCTCTGGCTCTGAAGGTTTTTAGTTGGACTCTGGAGGTGGTCAAGTTATTGAATCCCTTTGATCTGAGGTTGTGGGAGGCGTGACGCAGTTGCAACAAATCCCTCAGGTATCTTGGGCCTAGGTTGTGTAGGGATTTGAATGCTAGCATGCCAATTTTGAGAATGAGCCTCCAATTTATGGGTAGCTAATGTAGTGAACAAACAAACACAGAACATTTATATCGCGCTTTTCTCCCGGCGGACTCAAAACGCCAGTGCTGCAGCCACTAGGATGCGCTCTATACTATACTGAATAGGTGCTGGCTTACTGAACAGGCAGAGCCGAGATTCGAACCCAGGTCTCCTGTGTCAGAGGCAGAGCCCTTAACCATTACACTATCCAGCCATCAAAGGATTGGCACGAATACGGCCTGTACAGACAGGGCTGGGGAGTCGGAGCAATTTTGGGTACCTGGATTTGGAGTCTGAGTCGATGGTTTCATAAACTGAGGAGTCTGAGGCGGCAGTCGTATGATTTTTATACTCAATCCACAGCCCTGGTAATTATTAGAAAAAGAGAGAACACCAAGAGCCCAATATAGCTTAGTATGTACTGTTAATGTATAATTGGAAGAGTAATAATAATTTAATACTCACAAACCAGGGTTACCAGGTAGGCCACCACTGTCAAAGCAGGTGGGGAGATTGTCCTGACCCCACTCAGGATTATAAAGTCGCTCTCTGTAGTAGAAGGAAGGGTACAACCCTCGGCCAAGGGTGGACTTGATGTAGCTAATAGGATAACCGAGGCGCCAACAGGATAAAAAACACTAAAAGAACTTAAAAACCCATCTTGGTAATAGAGGAGGTAGTGGTGGACTCACCTCCTCCAAGCAGAACACACGACTGTGGATTTTCAGTCAAAACAATTTTATTGGATACACCAAATAAAGTGCAATGCGTTTCGCGGGATATGAACCCGCTTCATCAGGCAATAACGGATAGGAGTAAACAGCATCTGCCAGTATCAACACTGAGCGCCTCTGTTTACTCCTATCTGTTATTGCCTGATGAAGCGGGTTTTTATCCCGCGAAACGCATTGCACTTTATTTGGTGTATCCAATAAAATTGTTTTGACTGAAAATCCACAGTCGTATGTTCTGCTTAGAGGAGGCAGTGGTGGACTCACCCCCTCCATTACTAAGATGGGTTTTTAAGTTCTTTTAGCATTTTTTATTCTGTTGGCGCCTCGGTTATCCTATTATCTGGTAAGTATTAGACTGAGTCGGAGTTTGAGCTATTTTGAATACTTGGAGTCGGAGT
Source organism: Hyperolius riggenbachi (assembly GCF_040937935.1). Classification (NCBI taxonomy): domain Eukaryota; kingdom Metazoa; phylum Chordata; class Amphibia; order Anura; family Hyperoliidae; genus Hyperolius; species Hyperolius riggenbachi. Next base: position 394,425,558 of record NC_090650.1, on the reverse strand, counting down.
CGGTGGTTTCATAAACTGAGAAGTCGGATGATTTTATTACCGACTCCACAGCCCTGTATGCAGCGCAGGAGATTTGGGCGCAGCCGGCGCCACCATAGACCGTAATAGGAATTACAGCTATAGCGGCGCTCAGTGAGTAACTTTGTCGCCGTCAGAAGACGGAGCTGAAATTACGTTTAAAAGCAGTAGCTGGAAGCGGAATTGCATCATTCCCCACCATCCACGTGAACCTGGAGGGGGAATAGTAATTAACGCCGCCGGGACTTGTGCAGGAGCAGGATAAGCCATATATCAGCTGTATCCTGCGCCCAGCTCTCCCGGCGGGATTTCACACGTACGCTAATGGCAGCCTCCATATCCCTCTCTCAATAACAGTCCCGACAGAGTGGTGCAGCTCATGCAGTTTCCCCCTCTCCATAGAGCCGTTCCTGCTGCTTGCAGAGCTTGTTTAAAAATCTGCTGTGAGATCCCTATAGATGACGAGCATTGAATGTGTGTATGCAGCTTTAGCTCTCTGCTTCAGCGTTTCACCACTTTATTAAAATACAATAGTACAAACTATGAGATAGAGTAAAGGAGGAGTGAGACCTGATTGAATACAAATCAGTCTTATTCAAAAATACAAAACTTTATTCAAACATATGCTCATTATTAAAAACTGCAAGATAAAAATCCCACCATATAGCCCATCCCCCACCCCATCCATGCACATACCCGCCCAGGCGTCCCCTGTACTCTCCCCCTCCTGAACAGAGATATGTCTCTGGATCGTGTGCACACGTGTTAATGGCTGCGCAGCCCTGCAAAAATAGATCAAAACCTTGTTATGAAAAAATGCTGCCGAATCCCTCACAAGTAAAGACTTATGGATATCATAGGAAGTTCATTTGAAAAATGGATTCCAGAGCATTCATCCAGTACATAATGATTCCTTCATATCATATAGCCTCCTATATTGTGCATACGATCTTCCAATAAATGGAGTACTCAGCGTCCCATCAGGCTAACAAGTCACCTCAGTATAGTATATTGATATGGCAGAGTACAGTCCCGTATTATAGCATAGCATAGCACATGCAGTGTGATTCCTAGGGAACTTTTGGCAAACAGGCACATCAAATAGCAGCATGTGTCAGATTGAAGCAGCAGCAAGGCACATCCAGTGCTAGCCAATTCACAATGCAAAGCAAGCAGACAAGGTGCATGGCAATATTATCAATGTCTCTGTGCAGGCCGCATGTGCAGTTGAGGTGCCCTCAGGGCTCTTACTGTATCCACCGGTCTGTTGTTGGTCTGCTGTGACAAAAGCCTGGAAAGACTGGCCGAGTCTCTGAGGATGGAGGTATGTAGAGAGGGATGCAGCACCTGGTTTAGGCAGCATGGAGGCGTTGAGGGGAAGACCTCATGGTGGAGGACGGCGTCCTCGATCGATTTCGCCGGACTCTGCCGGCTTCTTCAGGAGGCGTGTCTCTTTGTGGACCACGCTGCGCCTATGTGCAGGCCGCCGTCCAATCCGACCGCATATACGGCGTCTCCCGCCCCCACACCAGGGCCAATGCAAACGGAGGGGCGGAGCAGGCAGACACGACGGGCGCGCCCAATAGCACACCCGGCGCGTCCGCCAAGCCCCGCCCCCCCCGCACGCAGGCCCCGGGGAAGGGGCGGGAGACGCCAGAGCAGCCGGATCAGACGGCGGCAGCACAAGTAGACACAATCGCTCCACATCCCATCCCAAAACAACATCACAAGAACAAAGTGACTATACAGTAGTAATCATTATTCGTAATTAGAAACCGCCTACCATATGTATATGTGGCTTTACAAAACCACGAATTTATTAAAATACTGAACACCCCCCTTCTTCCCAGTTGGGCACACCTGACATATTTCTGCCAAGATCTACAAAAAGGTCCCCCGTGGTTTTTACATAACTAATGATCCTTTCTTACATATGTTTTATGATTAATGTTGTGCTAGATCTCTGTGCTGATATGATAAATGTATTCTCGCACCTTTTATGATTACCCTCGGGATACAGGTACCAGTTGGTTGAGATTCAGGATTTTTGTTTTGTCCGCAGTATATATATTAAAAAAAGAAAAACTGTTGTGGGGGAGGAACATGAACAACGATTGAGGTTGCTTTGTAGATCAAAAACTAGCCTTCAAGGCAGGGCTGGACCAAACCATAAATGGAAAGAAATGGTTGAAACCAGCTAAAAATCTAATAGAGGGCAATCAAATGGTTCAAAGGCAACACTCGGTTGCAGCTTACAACACAGGACAGAATGAGTAGTTTTATCCCAAAATGATAAAGTCACAGCATACTCCATTTCAGTAATTGTAAACAAAGCACTATAGTACACACTAGACTTTCTTTGGTCAAGACGGTTGTTAGGCCCCATCCCTTCTAAAGCCTGGTACTCATGAGCACTGGGGCCTGGCAGGGATTGTGACTTGATCTCTTGGGTGACAGTTGAGGACCAAAGCTGTACGGACGTCGCTAGTCTCAATGTTCTGTTGCAGTTCGTGGGGGGGGGGGGGGTTGTGGAGCAGGGCAGAGAGTGGGTTTGGTAAGTAGGAGAACCGTGCCAGCACTTGGCCGAGTTGATTTGCCAGGCAGATCACTTGACAAAGTGCCGTGGGGGATCATGCTATAGAAGCTTAATAATCTGGAGTTTGTGCAGCTTTCTCATGGTGTGCTTGATTCATTACCTATAACGCAGGCAAACAGCATGAGTAAACTGCTGTTACTAGAGATAATAAATCAACGTGACCTCCTGACATCTTCATGCACGCTATGTGCGCCAGTGGCAGCGTTGCGTGCATTACCTAGCAACGGCAGATGCCTTCACTTGCCACACAGTAGTGGTGTATCGCTATCGCGATACTTCACTAGCGCAGCCGTTACTAGGTTAATTAACATAGTAACACCTCAGTGTTCTCCCCAGAATTTTTTTCCCAGCCGGGTGGCATGAAAATGTATCCGGGTGGGGCACAACTCTGCTTACAGCTTAGGATGAGGAGGTGAGCTGATGACAGCCGGGTGCTCCCCAAAATTAGCCGGGTGGAGCACTCGGCTAAAAGAGCCTGGGGAAAACACTGCGCCTGCGCTAGTTAAGTGTCGTGGTAGCAAGTGAGGCACCAAGTAAAGGCATCGACATGAGTAAACTGCTGTTACTCATGCTAATAAATCAGCTCGACTTCCTGACATCTCCAGCGCCATGAGCAGCACTGAGTCCTTCGCCATCCTCTTAAGGCCCTCCGTTCAACCGCTACTGCTCCCAGTAACCCGGTCAGTCACCGGCACTCGAGGGCTTCTGCACATGCATGGCTTGCCTGTGCAGAATGGGCAATGAGACGGAAGCACGACAAGGGGTACGCATGTGCAGTTGAAATTACTCCATTGACATGCATTGGCTTCAGGTTTAATGCGACGTGAACGTTTTTTGCCTAGTGGAAACGGGGCCCTAAATAAACTGCACATGCGCAGAATGCTCCCGGCCGCGGGGGCGCAGCCAGGACAGCGCATATGTAGTAGCCCGTGACTGACATGGCACATCGATCACTTTTCATTGTTTTTCTTAACCGCAATCAGTATTTCACCATTTTGACCATAGAATCTAATCCGGTTGATTGAACAAAAAAAATGTACTGGTAGCTTTGTATGGCAAGCTTTAGGCTTAGGTAGGGACACTAGACTGGGAGCCACCCTAGTGGCAGTTGGTGATGACATGAATTATTTGATATACAGTACTCTGAAAGAATTGTCTGCACTGAATAAACGTAGCCATACATCTAGCGATGATGGTCAGATTCGACCAAGAAACCAATCCCTCTCTGATCGAATCTGATCAGAGAGAGATCTGTTGGCTACCCATACACTGCAGGGCGATTTTCCCGATCAATTGCATGCTGAAATCGATCCTGAATTGGCCTTGTGACACTGTATCTGCTGCCTCGACGATGTCCCCTCAAAGTAAAATTTCCATACACAGGCTCGGTGTTCTCCCCAGACATTTTTTCCCAGCCGGGTGGCATGAAAAAATAGCCGGGTGGGGCGATATGAGAGAATGGAAGGCCTGAGCTTTTCTGCACAACTCTGCTTAAAAAAAAGAGGAGGTGAGCCGATGACAGCCGGGTGCTCAACAAAACTAGCTGGGTGGAGCACTCGGCAGAAAGAGCCTGGGGAGAACACTACAGGCCCCACGTGGTTGCCGACTTACATGTGGGCGCGTATGTGATGTCACACGCGCTCACGTTACTCCAGCAACCACGTGGGGCATGTATATGGATGGAGCCAACGGCTTCTACAGATAGGTAATATATACTACACTGTGTGTGGGGGGGGGAATGGGGGCACATTGGATGTTAGGTGCAAGCGCTGTAATCACAGTGCAGAAGATTGGGGCGCACACTGAGTAACTTCGACGCTGTCAGAAGACGGAGCAGAAGTTACATTTTAAAACGCTATAATTTGGCCTCCAGCAATAGCTGGAAGCCGGATTATGTCATTCCCCACCATCCACGTAGGCTTAGAGGGGGAATAGTAATTAATGATGCTGGGACTTGTGCAGCAGCAGGATAAGCCATATATCGGCTGTATCCTGCGCCCAAGTCTCTCAGCGACGACTGCATATGTAAGCGTTAGGGGGGGGGCAGCGCCGGGGGTCTTGTCGCGTTCAACACTCGTCCCTATGTTGGTCACCATTACCGCCATGCACCTGGTCGACTATGATGGCCTGCAGCATGTCCAACTGACATGCTCACCCCGAAATTGGTTGCATCGCTGATTATGCTTGCGCTTGGCGGCACCAATTTTCATCTGATTCGATTATAATTATCGAACCAGATTGTTGATCATCCACCAAGTCGATAGATGTATGGGCATCTCCATTTTTTTCTTTTTTTGGGGGGGAGGGGTTTGTAAAGAAGCTCCACTTTGGCTCAGAGGCGTGACCTTTGGTATCTTTCATTCTAGTTTTTGTGCTACGCTTACTTTACACACATTTCCTATGAACACTCAGCCATTGTGCTGCAGGATTAATGCAGATTGTCATCGCTCAGAGTGACAGAACTTTCCATTGTGTGGGAGACGATCACATTGAAGCCGCCCCGCATAATCATGTCATAAGCATGCAGGGAATGGCTGATAAATGCGAAGGGGGAGAATATTAAATGTTTAAAGCCACAAACTGCTGCACATGGAATGGTATAGAATCCGCCCACTGTCTCCACCAATGCCTGGGCCTCCATAACAAGCTGCCAGAGCTGGGCAGCCTGAGGTGGCTCTATAGTGTAAAATACACATCACTAGCCCGAGGCTCCAGAAGTGTCAGGAATACGGAGGATGCCATCTTTATTCTCTGATAAACCATGCCAGTTGCCTGGCTTCTGGGCTGCTGCTGAGCCTATAATACAGGTGCCCATACATAAGACGATGATGGGAAGATCGACCAAGAGACAGATCTCTCTCTGATCAAATCTGATTGGAGAAAGATTGGCTGCCTGCCCATACACCGCAGGCCGATTTTTAATTTCATGCTGAAATTGATCCGGAATTGGCCTTGTGACGCCGCATCTGCCACTTCGCTGGCCCAACGCTGTCTTCCCCCCCCCCCCCCCCCCCTCTTCCCCCCCCCCCCCCCCCCCCGGGGTTAATTGCCACCCGAGGACCCAGTACACTTTACATTACCTGTCTGCATCTGCCGCTGGCTCCTGGATCTGTCTTTCATCCACACGCGTCCCACATGGTTGCTGGACTAACGCAGGCGAGTGTGTGACTTCACTTTCGCGCCCACGTGTACGTAGGCAACTATGTGGGGCGAGTGTATGGACGAAGGGCTAGCCACGGATGTGGACTTGGGATGTATAGTGCACTGGCCACCGGGAGGGATGTTCCCATTGAGCATTAGGGGGGACAGCATCGGGGGAAGCGGGGGGGGGGGGGTGTCATCGCTCATCTAGATATCGCTTCCCATTGCTGCCGCGACCGACCACTACGGGTGACACCTTGCAGCATGTCCGACTGATAAATGCAACAAATGTCGATCAGGGCATGCACTTGACCCCGCGGCACCAGTTTTCATCAGATTCTGATATAATAAGTGAATTGGATGGTCGATCAGCCGACAAGTCGCCTGATGTATGGCCACCTGAAGTCACTGGCCCAGACTCTGATCTGACTCCACAATGGCTGCATGATTATTGCAGGAGTGGCTCAAATACAACTGAAGCCAAAAGCTCAGCATGACGACCAGTCAACCAGAGCTGTGAAGTCTGAGTAATTTTTGGGTACCCAGAGTGGTAAAAAAATGCACAGGCTCCTAAAATAAATGCAGTGAGTTTTTTTTATTGCAAGCATGGTAGAGGTACGCATGGATTTTAACAAAATGCTCTGTAGAGGGTTTATGAAGGTTTAAATGCTTTATCAAACACTTATCATAGAAGAGCTGCAGTGCAGGACACAGAGAGCTCATCTCTCTTAGCACAGGGAAGAGGTAGGTGGGGTCAGGTGATCTGCTTTGTGCTTGGGAAGCAACACCAACACTGCTGGCAGCAAGGAACCAAAAGTAAGGTTTAAAATATATTTTTAGAAGACCGATACAGTGGGGAAAAAATGCTGTGTAGTGGTAATTAATGCAAATTTACTGCCGCATACAGGTATGTAAAATCGAAGGCAGTGTTTAAGGATACCCGATGTGACATGATGACATAGACCTGTGTATGTACAGTGCCAAGAACACAAATAACTAGGCTGTGTTCCTTTTTTTTTTTTTTTCTTTCTCTGCCTGAAAGAGTTAAATATCAGGTATGTAAGTGACTGACTCAGTCCTGACAGGAAGTGAATACAGTGTGACCCTCTCTGATAAAAAATTCCAACTATAAAACACTTTCCTAGCAGTAAATGGCTTCTGGGAGCTTGGAAGAGATAAAAAGGGGCAATAGTTCAAAGATTTTAGCTCTGGCATACTGCAATGAATGTCATTGAGCAAAAACAATAAAACAGTTGAAACTTAAAAAGTAGATTTAAACATAACATAAAACTGTGGAATATCTTAAAAAGTCATTTTTAGGAGAAGGAAGATAGAGACAATCAATAATTTTCTTAGTTTATTTTCGCCTCAGGTGTCCTTTAAGAGAGTCAGTAAATGTATCAATTCTGAGTCCTAATACATTTTAAGTTGTAAATATGTTTCATTGTATATTCATTTAAATGTTTTATTCAAACAACACTTTAATCTCAAAGGAAAGGTTATGCACTCTTCTGAGTTTATTCCTTTTAAATTGTCAGTTTTGTTGTTTTAGGTATTCAGTTGTTCCTTTTTTAAAGTTTTTGAAGTTTTAGCTTTCAATTCTTTTTAGGAATATCAAAGGCTGTACTTTTGAATGTTTGAACTAGCAGAGAAAGATGTTCCCCGTTCATTTCCTTTTGCAGTTACTCTTTTATATCCCGTTACTTTATAGACTTTTGATTCAGAATATAACCTTGCTTTTAATTTTTTTATGTTTTGTCCTTTGTTTAAATTATAAGGTTACGAAATGTTTGTAGTTTGATAATAAAATCGCTCTTCTTCACCCTCCCACATCTAGATTGTCTGCAGGTCCCGCCACTTACGTCTCTCGCTGCAACATCGCCTAACTTACCCGACGCTGCCAAACTCCTGGTCCGTGCTTTGGTCATCTCCCGTTTGGACTACTGCAATGTCATCCTTTCTGGACTTCCTGAGACCAGACTCCGCCCCCTGCAATGTTATGAATGCAGCTGCTGGGCTCATTCACTCCACTTCATCTCTCCCTCAGAATTACATTTAAAGGTTACCAACCTGAAATAAAAGTCTACTCTTTTACTTACCTGGGGCTTCTTTCCGCCCCAGTAGGCTTACATGGACTTCGCCGTCCCCTTCCCCCCCCCCCCCCCCGTCTTCTGCCTCGCTCAGCTTTTTGGCCTGCTAGATCAGCCAAATAGCGCACTACTGCACATGGACCAGCCCAGCAGTGCTTTTCCTTGATTGCTCTTCTACAGCCAGTAGCGTTCTGCACATGGGTGGCTACAAAGCTTGGCTTAGTGCAGACCACTCCTGGCCATCAAAGACAAGCAATGCTGGGCCTGTGCATGTGCAGTATTGCGTGACTTTGCTGATCTAGTGGGCCGAATAGTTGAGCGAGGAGGAAGACCGGGAGGACAGTGGGGTACATACAAGCCCAGTGCTCTCCCCAGGAATCTTTTTCAGCCGGGTGGCATGAAAAATTAGCCGGGTGGGGCATGACGGGGGAACGCAGGGGCGGTGCTTCTCTGTGCAACTCTGCTTACAGGATAGGCCAATGACAGACGGGTACACTCCAAAATTAGCTGGGTGGAGCACCCAGCTAAAAGAGTCTGGGGAGAACACTGAAGCCTACGGGGGCTGGAAGAAGCCACAAGTAAAAGAGCAGTCGTTTATTTCAGCTCGGATATCCTTTAGGCTGGTTTCACAGTGGGACGTTAAGGCGCACGTTAGAGCAGCTTGTAACGCAGCCCACCGCACAGTAATGAAAAATCAATGGGGCTGTTCACAGTGCCCACGTTGCGTTACATTGTAACGCTGCGTCACAAGACAACGTACTGCATGCAGTACTTTAAACGCGGCTGAGCCGCGTTAGACTGCTTGCACATGCTCAGTAATCTTGTGGAGGAGCGGAGAGCGGCCAGGCACATGGCTAATTAATATGCACTGCACGTTGTGACGTGCAGTGTTTACTTCCTGGAGCGGCCGCTCTGTGCGGCGATTGGCCGGCGGGACCACGTGATGCCGCATGCGCACAAGAGTACGCATCACTGACGCCAGAGTGAGCTGCACAACGCGGCTCACTCTGACGTCCAGATCCAGCACCACCAGGTGTTCCGTTAGGGGGACGTTATGCGACCTTAACGCCCCCTCTAACGCAACGTCCTGGTGTGAAATTAGCCTTAAACTTCTCTTCCTGGCCCACAAATCCATCCACCATCCAGAACATCTCCCCAACCCAGCCTCTGTGCTCCTCCAGCACTCTACAGATGTCTACCCTTCATTTCACTAGCTCACCAACCCCAGAACTTCCCTAATCTAATCCTACCCCCCCCCCCCCCATGCGAGTACCAGACGCAGCTATTATTTCAGGCCTCTACAAAAACCGATCTCACTAAATGTTCCTCTACATATTCTTTGATTAGGAACCTTTGAGTCTGATTCGCCAGGCTTGGGAGTCTAATGTTGAACTAATAATTTTTTTCTTCCTGGCAGGCACAATTGTCATGGGACTGGGCGGGCAGCCTGTACAGCGATGGGTGTCCTTACTGCTGCTCTTTCTGGTCATAGTGACCGGTGAGTATAAGTCCGCTCATTGTCACTTGATGCGAGTTGTTGATGTTGTAATTGCTGGGACTTATTGTTGTAATATTGCTCCTGTAATTTGCACTATGCAGTTGTCTTTTT